>NC_064535.1:23338731-24002303 GCF_023856365.1 Brienomyrus brachyistius
ACAGTGTCTGTGCATGGTGGGTACTGTAGGGTCTGGTGGCATGTACCCTGCGTGTTCTACAGTGTCTGTGCATGGTGGGTACTGTAGGGTCTGGTGGCGTGTACCCTGCGTGTTCTATAGTGTCTGTGCATGGTGGGTATTATATATGTATTTCAGTTATATGCTGCAGTATGTGTGGTGGTATGTACCCTATGTGTTGTGGCCAGATTCATTACTGGAAAATGCAATAAACATGTACTGAGGTTCGCACTCTCTCTCCATAAGCTGAACTAGAAAGATGCGGTTTTTGGCGGAAGCGGCCCAGCGATGCGGCACAGCCAGCGTGGGGCCGCTCGCGTCTGGAGGCCTGAGGCGGGAAGTGCTTCGTTCACGCAGCAAGAGCAGCATTCCCCGCATGGCTAATCGCTATGCGCTAATCCAGTTAGACTTCCTCCGTGGTGGGCAGGACAAGCGCAGGAATACAGGAAACACTGAAGCATCGGCACTCCTGAGCCCCCCTGCCTGCCCCCACCCGGCTCAGTGGGACGCCAGCAGAAGCCGGTGCCCAGCCGGCGTGGCATGATAGCTCCATGTCAGCTGAGCCGTAATTAACGTGCTGCTGTACAAAATCCCGCCTTCAATTAGCAGCCATTGGCTGATACCGACCACATGCATGGGCGCAAAGCCACTTTGTGGCAATCGGAGCCAATGCCTCATACTGGCAGTACAGAGGTCTGGATATTAGCCCATAATTACAGGGTTTATGACACAGCATACAACATGTTAGCAGCTTGCTCTGTGCACAGATCGAATACTGAAAGCCCAGCTCTGATTGCCTGTTGTGGGTTGTGAAAGCGCAATCACGATTGGCTGCCATTATATAATGCGAAAGGGTCATTATAAAAACAAACACGGATCAGGCTGGGTCAGTTTCAAAGCGACAGATCCACATGATGCTGAAACTGGCACACTCCTTGCTTCAAATACTCTGCTGTGCAAACAAGGAGCCTTTGGTGTGGAACAAACATTCCCCAGCAGAATCTGAGCCCGTTCAGCAGAGTTCAGTAAACTGGACCAAACCGGACCAGACAGAAGACAGAACAGCCACATTAGCCCTCATACCAGTCTTAATGCCTCTAAGCTAAACTAGCTGGGATTGCTGTACTACCACAGGTAGCCCAGAACCAGTGCGAGGTTCGACCTTCCCAAGCAGGCCATCCACTTAATTAAGATGTAAAGAAGCCATGGACAGACTTTAGCCAGCAAGTTGGATGCGGGTGTGGGATCCGTGCGCCATGACTGGCTTGCCGATGGCACGACAGCTGCAGGTTCCGACGGCCTGAGAAGGAGCAGGTCCAGCGCCCAGCTGGTATTGTTCAAACACAGACAAAAGTCACAGCGACTGATTGGAAAGCGGCCAGCAGCAGCCGAACGGGGCGCTAGTCAAAGTTGGCGCGTTGCCACGGCATCGCAGCAGGCGGGGCGTCCTGACAGACGAGGGCAGGAGACATCCGCCGCCAGAGATGGATGGCGGTTAAAGCGCTGATGGCACATTAAGGGACGCAGGGCCGAGGAAAATGGCCACCGAGACGGAACGAGATACGAGCGGAAATAGATCGCAGCTGCCGGAACGCAAGACAAGTGACGGACATGCAAGATGGTGCCGATTCGCACTTTATAGGTTCAAGAGGCTAATAAATAGTATTTGTTGACGCATTTAACTCTAAGGCACGATATCAATGATTCCTATTTCAACATTTTCATATAAATTCATTAAATATTTAAGTACAGTAGGTGGGGGTCCATCTCCCACATGCAACATAACAGTGGAAACTGATTTGCACCGCCTCGTATTTCAGGCTCATTCTAAGTTACGGGCAACACGCGCATGGTGGTGGAGCCTGACGCCACGCCGCATGCCATCCAGGTGGCATGCAACGCACACAAAGGAAGCGGGATCTCCGGATACCAGACCAAGACTTAACAGCAGGGGCTGGCTTAATGGAGGCCCCACCCAAAAGAAAAAGAGGTCTGAACTCATGGGTGGAACTAATGAATTCCCTTTCATCTCCAAGTGCCAGCCCCCCCCCCCCCCACATCCATCCATAAATTTAACAGGAAATTAACACTAACATCATATTCTGGATCCTTTAAATCCAGTCGAAGGCAAAATCCATATGACTGCGACGTATCTGTGTAAGTATATATGTGCTATATATAATAATTGTGGTGGAATCAGGAAAAATTCCAACAGTAAATCATGTAACGGCACTGAAGTTGCAGTAGAAACAGATCCTGCAGCACCTGGGCCAGGAAGCATTCCGAAGCATGCGACAGGCATGCGACAGAGCCAAGCGCATTTGGAGTGTTGCGAGTACACCGAGCGGGGTTGCTAAGTAACCAGCCTCGGTTCGGGCTTCTGAAAGCGGCGTTTGCGCAGGACGAGCTGCAGGAAGCCGGTCAACTCGGCCATGGCAGAATTCTTTGAGAGCGGAATAAACACTCCGGAAATGAGTCCACGGTGCAGCCATCATGCCCGGGGATTTTTCCTGAATGCTTTCAAATGCCAGTACCTTCAAATTCATCCCTCCGGGTCTTTCGGCAACCTGGCCATGACGCCTTCTACATGATGCAATATTTCTCCCGTATTCAGAGGCGGGACCACAAGAGCACAGCTAAAAGATGATTGGCCCCCACCCTTGTCATTCATCTATTCTAAAACATATCATTGGCCAATAATAAAGTTGGCCCTTCTAATTGGCCCTGACCATTATAATGAGGTCAAATCCATTAAGCAAATATTAAAATGAACATTAAAAAATAGACCTCAATATTTTAGTTTTGTTACAAGAAACACAGACATGAGTGGGCTCCTCCTCAACTCCTTGACCAGTGTCTTTGGGGGTTTGCGACAGGGGAGGGGCGAAGGGTGCACCTGAGTGGCTGGTTCTCCTTGCCGTCGTAGATGGTCAGGAAGACCTCAAGCTCCTCACCCAGGTTAGAGCTGACAAGGCTCTTTACCTGGGCGAACAGGTGATGTGTGCTCGAGGGGACGGGGGTGTCTTTCTTCCTGTGCCGATGCTCCATCTGTTTGCACAAAGAATGTTAACAGTCTAAGCTGACACGCTCTAGTGGTGGTGGGGAGGGGGGGGGGGAGGGGGTCTTCTACAGAAAGCGTGCTGGGTGTAATGGGCTGGATCAGAGAAATAAGAATGTGTACACTTCTAATGAGGGCTCAGATGATTCCCCCAAGTGCCTCTTTTCGCAGAAATTAGTTCGATTTTTTTTTTTTATTCCAGAAGTTGCAGGGTGAGAACTGAAGCGTCTAAGCCCACAGTGCGCGGGGGCATTGCGTGCCGTCAATCAGCCTGGTTGCCCATTCAACCCAATGGGCAACCAGCTTGGTGAGCGAGAAGGTTAGACAGTGAATAATAGGCCAACGGTCCCATGCAGCATGGAATTTCGGCACTTCTGCTTAAATTTCACATGCTGTGATTCTCTTCGGTTCTTCAAGGTCGACACAAATCCCAGGGACTGTCTGTCGATGTTCCTCATCAGGGCAAGAACTGAGACCCCACTGTAAAACAAATCCCGAGGTCCAACCAGCCCTGGTTTCACAGAGAGCCTTCATCAGGTGGTGCTAAAGTGAAGCGGTATTTTTCTACAACACAGCCGCCCATGTGCTGGAAGCGGCACCCGGGGCCTGGTCATGGTGCCGGGCCCTTAACGTGTCCCTTGAGGGTCAGGCGTGTACGATGAGCGCTGTAGCTCTGTGCCTTGTCCGTCTCCCCATCCTCAACCTTTTCTGCCTCCCAGTATGCCCAACATCTCACTTCTCCAACTTGTTTTCCTCTGTGTTTTTGAGAACACAAACCCTGTCCAAGATGCTGGCAAGGGTGCGTCGGGCTGGGGGGGGGCAGAGGTTTCTGGATGGAGGTCGGTGGTGCTTTTGGACAATGACAGCTCATTGTGCTCTCCCTCCCTCTCTCTCCCTCCTCCACCAGCCTCTGTCACTCTCTCTCTTTTATTCTCTCTATCTTGTTTGAGGCCCAATTATCCGGAGACTCGGAAAGTGCTGGCATCCTGCTCGGAGCTGACAGGCTCCTCCATCAGCGGAGGAAACAATCGGGACGGCAGAACTGCGCTGGATGCAGCCGACCTACCCAGCCGCCCGGCTCCCCTTTTGACACGAAAGCGCAGATTAAATACGGTCAGGTGGCCATTAAAGAGCTCGCCAGTATCACAGCTAAACCTCAACGACTCTGAACGAACTAACATTTTAATTATCCTCGGCTTGTTAGCATACAAAGGAATCGCAGGCTAATTATACACACTTTATCTTTCCCTTAGTGCGTAATTACTACCATTTCCTTGTATATACTATTATTATAATAGAGGTACAATATGCTTGCTTCACAGTCCCCTCTGTTTACTGGAAGGGGATTAAGCGTCTCAGTTTCATAGATGGAAAATGGCTATTTAAGACGCACTAACAGCAAGCCAAGCCTGTTACCATGGCAACATGGGCCCGGCGTGAGGAAGCTGGGCGGGCAGAAAGCCGGGACGATGTGGGGGGGGGTACCCACCAGCTTGTAGAGCTCCGTGACGCTGATCTCATCCGGGTCCACCATCCCGAACTCTTTCCGGGGCACCAGGTCCAGACCGAGCTGCCTGCCCACAAGGAAAAGGAGCATTCGTTTGTCCAAACTTGGCACAGATTCTTGTTTAGTTAGTTTTAGGGGTGCTGTAAGGGGGGGGGCGGTTAGGACTGTCCTAAAGGCCCCTGATTGACAGGAGCCCTAAATATTTGCAACATAATTAGATTGGACTGGGTTGGGGCCCAATGGGATGAGCTTTAATGGGGCTCCGACTGCATGGGGTCAGAGTGGGACTCACTCGTTGCCCCAGTCGAGGCGAGCGGTGATGTGCTGCTTCACATCCCGCATGCGGTCCTGCGTCAGGTGGCCCACCAGCACCTGCCTCCGCAGGTCCAACACCTCGTTCATCACGTGCCACAGGCGGTGGAAGAGGTCCCCCTCGTTCTTCTGTGTGCATGAGCAGACACCGTTTAGTAGCTTGCCGCAGAAAATGAAGCCATACGTGCCACGGACAGCAATCACCAGCAGGGGGAGCAGTAGTTAAGAAACCTCACTTTCGTCCAAGCCCTTTTAATGAATCCTACTTAACTATCTAGTCTTGATGGAGACACTCAGCCTGAACTGCTTCCTTTAACACATAGCTGCATAGGTGGGTCACAGAAAATTCACTTTGCATATTAATATTGACTCAGGAGATCAGCAACGTAATTAAAAATATATATAAATGCAGGAGACTGACGATATACCACTGCATAATGTAATGTGAAGATGATTCACTGACAGCAAAATTAACACACAGTTAATTAGACCAGAGCTAATTGCGTTATAATTATTTAATAAGCCTCAGTCAGCTGCTGGCCGCCGAGTCTCTGAAAATAGATCTGTAAATCAAAGAGATCTACCAGACCCTTCCCACGGTCAGGACACACGTACCACATAAAGCTGCTTCCACATCGTGCCCCAGTCCCTCAGCGTGGACGTCATCTCCGTGATGACCGTGTCTTCGCTGGGAATGACCGTCTCAAACTGCCTGGGGTCAGGAAGGCAGTATTACCCCGGTTAAGTCACACGCCGTGCCGCATCTTCAACAGCGGCCCAGACCCGAATGCCTAACCCATCACCCCTACACTTCAGCACGGAATATGCAGTCATAAGCAAGCTTGCTTTTTAAAACACGACTTACCCTTTGTTCTTAATATGGGCACTTTTCAGGTAAACGTAACATGCTGGGAATATTCCCTGCGAGAAGAAAAATATAGCCATGAGCTAGCGAATGCAGCTTGCTTTGCATATTAATGACATACATTTTTGCTAGATTTGCATTGGTGTTTGTCAAAAGAAGAACGATACGCGGGCTAGAAATACTCTTTACGATTAACTTCTTATTTACGGACATGCAAAATATGGATGAAATAAGTTTGCTGGTGTCTGGATGGCCTTCTTCTGCACTAGTGTTTCCCAATACGGTCCTCAGGGACCACACTCCACGTCTTTGATCCGTCTCAGCTCCTAGCCTAACAGACCACATTTTTGCTCCCTCTCAGCTCCCAGCCCAACAGACCACATTTTCGCTACCGGAAGCAGGGAGGGAGCAAAAACGTGGACTGTCTGCACGTCCCAGAGGACTGGATTGGGAAACACTGTTCTACATAAATGCAAAAAAATAAACGGGTCATTTTGGTCTTACCGGCACAGGTCAGTGTAATACGCCCAGGTAAGAGGGCAGTAAGAGAACAACAGTCTGGAAAATGTTATAAAATTATTGTGAAATGTTTGGGGATTCAGAATGCTGTAGGGCTGTCTGCAAATGGCTGAAATCTTTCGACCGCAGTGACTCCTGCATGTGGACGTCCTTCAAAATCATCCCACAGAGCGGAGAGGAGAAAGAAAAAAAACGCATAGAACGTCCAAAAAGAAAAAAAAAAAAAACAGCTTACTGAGATGAAAAGGTGCACTTACAGAAAACAAAGATTTGCATTTATGCAAGCATGCTTTCTGCAATAAATAAGGATATAGTATACTTTACATTTGTTATGTGGGTCATCTTTATTAAATATTGGAGTGCAGGTGAAATATATCTGTAACAATTTGCGCACGATACAGAAAAAGGCTCAGCAGCTCAGGGCTAGAAAGGGAACAAAAACAGACCTCTCAGTTCTGTGTGTGTGTGTGTGTGTGTGTGTGTGTGTGTTTATGGCCATGGCTGCATAAAGATAAAAACTGTTAAAACTTTGATGCATCAGACAACCTCCAGGGACCAGCTCAAAGTAAATCATGCGGAAGCCATTGTTCCACATTCCAGCATTTCTCACAAAAAACTCCACATTAAAAAATCCATATGCACACGCACACACACACACGCACACAGACACACACGCACACAGACACAGACACACACAGACACAGACACACAGACACCGCTCACCTTGGCACTCGGATTCTTCAGAACAAACCCTCTGTACCATCCTGGAGAGACAAAAATATTAACCTTTCCTCCATCCCATCTTTCTTCCTTCACATTCCTTTTTTAGCATTTGGCCATGTCATGACATTTCTGGACACTCCTAGAACTTTGCACAGTCTCCACTCTTAACCACTACGCCCCCTAGCGTGCACATTTCAAAGCACCAGTGGAAGGAAAAGATGAACACTACCACGTTTGTGCAGATATTTCGGCCCTATAGGGCTATCTGCTGAATTTGTATTGGAAAATGTTTTTTTTATTTTATATATATATATATATATATATATATATATATATATATATATATATATATATACATATACATATTATATATATATATAAAAATATAAATATAAATAAATAAATAAAAATCAAGCATACATGTACATAGAGACATATACAGCACACACATACACACACACAATCGCCTCAGGTAATATTAAAGTAAAATGGTATACAGAAGTGTTTTGCCAGCCAGATCAGTGCTGAAACTGCAGGTATGTCAGTCAGAAACAGCAAAACAGTCTCCTTCAGAAACCCGGAAGGCCACTTAACAGCATAGCTGGAAAACAGAGAAGTATAGCCTCAAACAGGACCACAGCCACAAAGGGCACCACCAACCAAGACTGTCAACCGGAGCCTCTTAAAATGTAAGGACAGCAGATGCTGCACCTCTGACTGATGCATCCACATGGGTTTTTGCACATTTGGTACAAACCAAAGATGCTTTCAAGCCATAATGTCTGTTTCCAACCATTATTCATTGTGAGAAGTCCCTTATGGTACCGGCAGCTTATCACACATTCATGTTCCTGAGCCCTCAAAGAAATGCAAGCTTTACTTCATATATAATGCTCCAGTATCCCATTACACACAGTCTGGGTCTTCTATGACAGAAAGAGCTACCGTGTAATTACTACCCGGTGATAGGAAGGTTGCCAGTTCACATCGCAGGCCGGGTAGAGTGATTTCACCCTAACCCCTGATTGCTCCAGGCACCGACTGACCTTGCATTCACAAAAAAACGCAACTTGTTTTGTTCAGAAGTCTGATAAATATTACGCATTTAATATCAACATACATCCACAACATGGATGTTTGTATGAGTGTTTCTCTCACTTCGTAATTAACTAGTGTTAATTGATGCATGTAATGGCAGACAATGCCCAGCACATTATCTCGCTTTCCTCAACCAATAGAGCTGTGCTTTGCCTCAGCAGCCCTGTGTCCCCTGAAAGCCTGTGCAGACATATAGCGCAAAACTGTTAATGGTAAACATCAGTGAATGCCTTTATGTTTTAATGACGCCGTTTACGGAGCGCTGTAACACGCGCAACACCGTGCCTTGTTCAGGCCGACGGTTCCATCATTCCACGTCCTCGTTTCCCCTCTACTCTCATGGTTTACAATTTCAAAAATCTGTAAATGAGCTGAGGAAGAATAGACACAAACACATGCATTTTTCTTATCTTCACTCAACAGGAAAAGAGCAAACAGAGCAGGAATGGACTAAATGGCCAATTTGCAAAAACAGGAAATTTTACAGAGGCCTGTTTAGAAAACATCTGAAAACCACAGGAGAAACACCTTAACCTTAAGAGGAGAAAAAAACAAAGACGTCCTCAATCTCCACTTGGTTAAAACGAAGGTCCTGGTGGATCACATTGTCTAACAGGAATCACTTCAGAATGACACCAGCACAGAATCATCTCCTCTCCATGTATCATAACTAATGGCATGCTTTGTTCTCAGGTGTGAATCTTTATGGGGGGGGGTGATGAAAAAACAAGGATCTTACCTTCACACTTCTCCAGAATCTGCACCGTGTCCCCGATCTCCAGCGGCAAGCCACACTGCACGGTCCCTCTGAAGCTGGCCAGCACTGGAAGACACACAGACACACATACAGGACTTTAATTTACCCGGAGAAGCAGCTTCATCTACCCTAATCCAGAGGTGGACATTTCAGGTCCAGAAAGTGCAAATCCAGACCGTGATTTCGTTTCAACCAACCAGTTCAGTATAAAGAGTCACAGTGTACTCAACTGGTTGGTTGAAACAAAATACTGATCTTGATTTGTAATTTCTGGACCTGAAATTTCCACCTCTGCCCTAATCTAAGTGTCTCCTCATACATACTAGATCCTACCACGCTGGAAATGGCAGATGACAGTCTATGACTTCAGGTTCTAGTCCGATAAAGAGAACAGCCATGGTTTGTTTAGACAAGGTACTTAACTAGATTCGGCAAGATAAAAATAACCAGCTGGATTAACCGGGTTAAAGTGGTGCAAGAATTAAGTCCTTGATTAACCAGACATTCTGCAGACAGAACCCAAAAGCGTATTTGCAAATAGCCCTTAATCATCAGGCTCCCCCCCCACCAGAATCCAAAGGGCAGGCATTTGGATTTAACCTCTTTTGTTTAACGTGCCATCAGGCAGTATGGCTGGGGAGCAGATGTGATGATCTGATGCTGCACATTTATGAAAGTTCCGGAAGGACTCATGACCTCCAAGGCGGACTGCTGAGCCTGCCTCCACCGGCATGCGGCTTTGTCACGCCGTACCAACCGACGTGCCCAACGAGGGGCTGGGGGGCAGGATGTTTCTCTCAATCAAGGGCAACACACTGTGTTTAAACTGCGCAGGATGTCAAATGGGGAATGACAAACCCCCTACTAAAGAGGCGAGTCCTACCATGGCGTACTATTGTTATTATTATTATTATTATTATTATTATGTGCTGTCAAATTAACTCAGGCATCCCAATCGCACAGTCATTGTGGTGATGATGGAGTCCATCCATCTTGCTGCTGGTCGTTCTCATCTTCTGTTCCCTTTGACTTTTATTGACACCCTGGTCCTTCCCAGTGCACTGGGTCTTTTTGCAATGACCCCAACCTAAGAGCTTGAGTCTGGATATGTGCTTCAAGAGAAAGTCGATTCGATGAAGAATCTTTGTCTCTTTTCTTCGCGGTCTGAAGTATTCTTGCAAGTCTTCGCCGGCGGCATCGTTTAAAGGCGTCTGTAGGCTTCTTGTCTTGTCACTGCCCGGCTGTCACATCCAAAGATATAGCACGCTATACACACAGCATGAAGGTTTACTGCAACACCAGAGCCAGATACAGAATTTTTCTCAAGACAGAAAGAACACAGAACCCTCGCTCTATGACGAAAAGCGCTTGCTTATGGCCTAGATCCTGTAATAGTCTTTGTCTCTACACATTCAGTGGCCAGTGCATCAGACACCCTTACATGTTAAAAGAAAAAGCCTGCTGCCCGAAACAGCAAATCACGAGGCTGCAACCGAATACATACAGCAACGCAGGCAGGGGACAGCAGGTTCAGTCGCTGTCTGGGTGAGAATTAGAATCGCCAGACCCAGGTAATTATGCATGTGGAGGTTCCAGCCTCTCACAAACAGCCACCCACCTGGGAATTTCACACGCTACAGTCTTTAGAGGTTACAGAGAATAGTGGTATATAAAACATCCAGTCAGTGGCAGTTCTGCGGGTGAAAACAGCTTGTTAATGAGGGAGGTCAGAAGAGAATGGCCAGACTCAAAGCTAACAAAGGGCACCGGGGCATTAATAACGGCTCAGTACGACAGAGCAGGTGTGCAGAGAGGCTCCTCTGAATGCACAACCCGTCTACCCTTGAAACAGCTCCAGAGGCAAAAGTTGGTCCTACCCGCTACTAGGTAGCTGTGCTATATCACTTGCTCATTAAAAATTCATAGTTTGGCAGCAGAGCTCGAGTCACGGAAGGGGGTTATGATACTTTTTTAACTTGGTTCAGCTTTTCGTCGTAACGTTTGCCATTTTTGCAGCGTTAGGTGTAACGGCATAACATAAATTAGCACCATATAAACAAATCCATATAAACAAATCCGTTTATTTAATCGCGTCACCACTTTAAATTAAAACCAGTATTTAAATATCAATGAATCCTTGCAGATTTATCCCTGTTTAGCCTGCAAATGCACTTGGTTGTGATTCATCACGATGTAGCAATGACGGCAAACCCAGTTAGCCGTACCTGCTAATAGTGATACATTAATCCATGAGACAATGGGTTATACCAGTGTTTCCCAACCCAGTCCTTGAGAACCCCGGACAGTCCACGTTTTTTTTGCTCCCTCCGAGCTCCCAGCCAATCAGGAACACCGAATACCTGGAGCTGAGGGGAAGCAAAAACGTGGACTGTCCCGAGTTCCCCGAGGACTGGGTTGGGAAACGCTGGGTTATACCATAGTGGTTTGGCAAATTGGCCATAATAGCGCAAGCTCCAGGCTGGCGTCGGGGGCCCTTAACCCTTGCCCCTGCCCTCATGGCCCAGGAGACCCGCACACAGCAGCCCGGGACGTGGGGGTGGCGAGAGCATCGCCGAGTCCTTGACCTACACTCACGGGAGCAAGGAAACCAAACACGGGAGTCAACAACGGGAAAGAAATTCAGCTGGAAGCTCATTTCCTCACCGACTCCCTCAGTATAACAACACCCACCAAGCTGAGGTGCTCATCGCTAATCTAGCCAGCATCTGGATGGGGGGTGGGGGGGTGGCAGAGCCCGAGGAGCAGTACATGGACCTTGGTGCCTATAACTGGAAGGGCGAGGGTTTAAGTACCATCCTCAACAGAACAGCCACATGGCTGTAGGCCCTTGAGCAAAGCCCCGAAAAGCTTCAGGGGAACCGATAAACGGCCCCCAGTTTCACTCTCACCAATATGTGTGTGTTTGACTCAAAGGAGAGCATGATGGGATATGTGAAAAGGAGCATAGCAATGTACCTGCACTCTCATTCGTGCAAATGGAAACCAAAACAGCATTTCATGTCAAGGCTCTGCGCCAGCCGTCATCGCTTCTTACAAGCACGACACGGGCAGCCAGCAAACGTCGACGCACAGATCCCACGTCGTTCTGAAAGCGCTCCGCACTGACCCCTGCTGGAGACCAGCTAGAGCAGAGAGGCGAAGATTACAGATGTGGACTTTTGGAACAAAATGCACCAATCAGTAAGTACCTGGTCGGGTCCCATACAGCCATCCCAGGTTATCAGCGATGAGAGACCCCGGAAATGTAAATAAGTTACGCTGACACTTAACTTTCATTTGTGCAAGCGAGATTAGCATGGATATTAATGAAATTTCTCTTGACGGCGTTGAAAGTGACCATTCACAGAGAGTCACGGGAACTTTGAAAAAGAGAGAGAGTGTGAGAGAGAGTGTGAGAGAGAGTGGCCGCCGCATTCGGCTGTGCATGCAAACGAAGTCCGAGTCCTTTCATCGCACTTTTTATTACACTTTGGTTCCCTTGCTTGTTCTGACATCCAGGTGTGCCTATATCACCCGACTGCGAATCCATACATTATTCATGCCGTCATTAATATGGAAATTCATAGCATTTGATGTGGGGGGCATTGTGACCCCGCTGCCAAATAAACATGAATAATTTATCTATTAGATCAAAAGTCCCAGACCACACGCAGTAACCCCCCCCCCCCCCCAAAAAAAAGGTTTAGAGTCTCCAGAGTGAAGAGAGGCCAGAGGAGACAGATAGCAGACAGGACGTTAGCGGAGATCAGCCGTCTGTGAGAGACGCCATATTTCCTCCGGAGGATTCACACCGTTCAGGTTGGGGGGGGGGGGGGGGGGGGGGGCTTTGCTCATGGCCCCTGTCTAGGGGCAGGGAAAATGCAGACACCTCCATCTGAACATGAAGGGGCCCCGAGAGGGATAATGCAGACATCATAACGCAACAGGCTGTGTACAGGACAGGATCCCGTTATAGGTCATCCTCACTGATTTTGTCATGTTATCATTACATAGTCTGTCTCTTTACAATCAAGCACTTTCGCGCCACGGTTAAGGAACCCAGATCATGGGCCTTTGTAGCTCCTGCCCACTTTAGTGAGTCACATTCATACCACACAACAGGAAACCTGACCTCTGTGCTGAATAAGCATAAGAGACGCAAAACCCTTATAGATTAACCTTCACACGTAATCTCACACGAAACTACACCCCCGCTCCAAAACAATGTAGGACATACAAGTGGTTTCGTTAAGTTATTAGGAGGATCGATTGCAGAGTCAGAAATCGTAGGACAAATTGCATTTTATTTATTTATATTGCCCGCAACATGTTTACAATTGATTATTCATTATTGATTATTCAGTCTGACCGGCAGATAGAATTTTCACTGTCCACAGAAAAAAGAGACGATGCAGTGTTTTTCCACAAGTAAGGAAGGAAGGTAGGAAGTTTCACCGCCAGCACCGGTAATATTAGACAGAAGTACATCAGTTACATCTTTCCGATGCAGAAGTATGGAGACACAAGAAATAAAGGTATTCATTAATGCATTTACTGTAACCAAGATAAAAAAAAATATATTCCATCTGCTTACATTTTCCTCCACTACTTCTCCTTTCCCTGCCCTTCTGCAGAACTTCCATGTTCGCGCTCATGCTTATAATCAACCAATCAGGAAAGTTTATCATTATAATCCCCCGCCCATTAGTTCTAGGGTGAGCAAAATGTACCATGCTACTAGCAGGGACTTTAGTCATAGTTCCTGAACCTTTTTAAAGAACTACAATTGCGGTCGAGTTCCTGCAGTGGGAAAGCAACAAGAGTTGTGGAAAATGTTCCTGCGGTGGGAAAGCACCAGTTTCTCTTTTTATAGGTTTGACTACCTCAATATGTTTCGTTCTATATATAGTTTACTCTTTTGTATATGTTTACATCATTCATATATTAGTGTCTCAATGTACTTTATATTTGTATTGCGTCGGCTTTGGTAGTCAACAACATGATCTCGTTTTGTGCAACAAAATGAAAATATGACCTTTGAATCTCTGAATCTCAGTATTCTCTACACAGAGAGGTACGAGTCAAATATAGCAACCCCTCCACCCTCCACCCTATAATAATCTAAATGTGCACTTTTTGTATTTTTGCCCAAAATAAGGCTTTTTAAAGGGGCTAGTTTTTGAGCATGATATCACAGACGCTCCCTGGCTGCCTTGCGCCCACACAGCCGGGTGCAGGAGGCCGACCCGGGCAGGGCTCCTGCCCCCTGCTGGGCTGTATCCTCACTGTAGAGTCTGGAGTTTGGGGAGGCTGCGTGGGGGGGTGGGGGTTATGCAGCGGACCGTGCGCATGCGCCATCCGCCACTGCGGCACGTATTCAACCGCTCTGGTCCGGTCGGCCCCGCTCCTGGCCGCACCTGCTGCAGGAGGTGGTGTTTTGACTGTTGCTAAGGAAGTGTTGCTGTGCACATGGCCTGCACAGGAAGTGGGCCGGCACAGGGACACAGGCTGCACGCGCACTGCTGCTGCTGCCGCCTCTGCTTTGTCTCTTGCGTTTCCCAGATGAAATTTATTAAAAAGCAGATTCGCAATCCTCATAAAAAACTGTGCATTTCCTTTTTGTAACTGCAAAGGTTTATCGAGCCCTCGACAAAAAAACAGGTACACGGACTAAATCCCCTCTCAGGATTTTACATCAAATGGACTTTAAGTGAGGCGTCTCTGTTTACTAACCCCACCCACTGCACTATTGCCCCTATAGGGGCAACCAGTTTGACATGCCCAGATTTCCTAAAACCCCAGCATTAAAATTACAAAAACAGGGGAAAAGGACGGGGCAGCAATTTCAACGCCCCAAGCAGCATAACGATTTTGCCCAGACCAATTCCCTCCAGCACACCTAAAAACATATGGCGCTTGGAGGACAAAAATAAATAAAGTGCCCGCTTTTTTTGCGCACGCTGTGCCAACGTGGGTCCAGGGAGGGGGGGGGGGGGGGGGGTCGGGCGCTGATGCGCTCATCCCACACGGTGCCCTGGGGAACGTTGAGATGGGGGCGGCCGACCCGCCAGCCCATGTAGGTATTTAAACAGCGGGGAGGGGTACGTGCCGCCATGCCCACTCACCACACAGGGGCGCTACTCATTTCTAGTTGAAATCCAGGAGGCTATGGTCGTACGATTATGGGGAGAGAGTTGCACATGTGGGCACAAGTCCCGTCCCGTTGAACATGAGTGACCATGTGATCAGTGACATCATATGCCCATTTACATGTTTTTTTTTTTTTTTTTTTTTTACATCAGAGGCTTCTATTTGAACAGTTAGGTTTTATATGAAAAGATATAAAGACTTTTGGGGGGGGGGGTGAGCACAGTGGTTCAGATCAGAACCACAGACACGCTGAGACTCTGTCACACCCTAGTTCAGGCTGGGAACATGCACATTTCTCAGGTTCCCTGACCCACTTTCCTCCATGGGGACTTCTGGGCCACACAATGAACAGGGAAAAGGGGGGGGGGGCACCCCTGCATGTCAAAGTCCATGGGGGGGGGGGGGGGGGTGACATTCGGGCAGAGGGCTGGCCTTCACACCTCAGCAGTCACACACAAAGCCCACCGGCAATTTCTCTGCTCTGACACCTGCAGAAGAGCCGCATGCCACCAGCGGCGCTGCCCGGTTCCCGTGAGGGGGGGGGTGGGGGAGGGAGGGGGGCGCAGTCAGCCGTTACGTAACATTTTGGCAAGACGGATGCTCGGCACAGAGACTGCGATCCTCTAGAAGCAGATCACCTCACAGGAGCACAGAATAAATACATAACCCAGTGCCTCAGGAGCCGGGGGGGGGGGGGGGGGGGGCACAGCACGTGGGACTCTCCCTGCACAGCACAAGCCCCCGCCCCCTTTCATTAGACAGTCTACAACTATTAGATCCATAGCACAACATTCGCTGACTCTCAATCTGCATGCAATCAGGCTCCTTTGCAGAAGGTAATTGGCCAGCGAATCCTGCCACAATGAACACCCTGACGCCTTGTTCCCCTGGCCCTACCTCCACACTGCCTCTCGCATGTGTAAATGCGCTTGGGCGGTGCTGTAATTCTCCCGTTATGTGGTATTTATGGCTGGCTGCTGCGTTTACTGCCTTTATTTTTATTGTCCGGCAGTTATGCGACAACGCAGCCTGCAGGAAGCCTCATCCGAGGCTTGTGCCCTTCAAGAATGTTCAGCCAGTGTTTCGGCCTCTCCGGAACCCTCAGCCAGTGTTTCGGCCTCTCCGGAACCCTCAGCCAGTGTTTCGGCCTCTCCGGAACCCTCAGCCAGTGTTTCGGCCTCTCCGGAACCCTCAGCCAGTGTTTCGGCCTCTCCGGAACCCTCAGCCAGTGTTTCGGCCTTTCCGGAACCCTCAGTCAGTGCTTAAGTCCTTCCGAACAGTACAGCTCTCCTCTTAATTAATGTTGCAGGTGAGGAAACTACACAAGGCTGCAAGGATCATAAACAGACAAGCGTGTACAAATTTCACTTTTTGACATTTGACAATGGACAACAAATTAATATTTAATTTGCATTAATTATTAAACCTCATTCCTTCCCTAGATACATGCCCATTCTATCAGACTAAACACAGTGATCTGAATTGCAGTTATAATTTACAGTAGATGCATACTGCTACAAAAGAACAACAAACATTCTTGATATAGTGTTCATGACAGATTAAACAGCAATTCAGGCCCGACTGGAAAAATGTGTCTACAGGTGTGCTTCATGTCCAGTCTGCCCAGTTTTAATGACACAGTCAGGGACATCTGGGCTGATCCCAGTGCAGCCACATGGAAAAAGTTATTCCTGAAAGGTCAACAAGAACATGGCCTTCCAAAGCATTGTGGGTAATGACACCAGAGGCATGCTGGGTAAACAGGCACTGAGGCATGATGGGTCAGGACGCCCTGTATAGACGTCTCCTCTCTGTGCCACGTCTGAGCGTCAGCGATACCGAGGTGAACAGGGTAGTGTGTCTGTTTTCAGACAGCTTGGGGTTCAGGCTTAGGAGATGGGACAGTGGTCTTTAAGCGATGCTCCAGTGAGTTTATCCGGCCCTTCCTGCAAGGACCCTGACATGGCGTCAGGTCGGGTGCCTGCATGCAGAGCCTACCCCCAAACAGGAAGGCCTCCTAACTCCCTTTGGATCAGCACTCTTTCCTCATATGTCCTCACGTAGACAGCCAGCGACCGAAAAGAAGCGTTTTATTTTAAGCTGGAAGCAAAACACAAAAATTTAAGCACACACCCCCCCTCCCCCCCCCCCACACTCTCCACCTTCTTAGAATCTGCCAAACATCACTGCAGAGTGCCAAGCTGCATTCATCTTGACAAAAGCATGGACATTCTTATTAAACGTAAAAAAATAATAATAAAAATGTAAATGAATGAACTAAGGAAGGTAATACAAACAGCATAAATATGGTGTTCTTCACACCCAAGTGGTTGTTTTTAAAAGGAAAAATTTTGGGAACTGCTTCGCAAACCAAATGACACTCCCAGATGCAAAGCCAGCCGGGCCGGCCATCATTCCGAACTGCCGAGGCGTTCCAAATCTGCGCTCATTTCCCTCCCCGGAAGGCTTCGTCAGCCTTTGAAGGGCTTAACGTTATAAAACAGACATGAAATATTCCTCCGAGATCAGATCAGTGTCATGGCCGCTACTGGAACTGAAGCATAATTAAGGGACAGAGTGTGCAAAGCAGGTGGGCTAGGGGGCGCCAGGGAGACGGAAGAGCCAAGCTAAGGGCACTTGTCCTTTCCATCTCTGGGGATGAGGAACCGATCCAGGCAGACTTCCCTTCTAGACACTCCTGGAATGTCATGGGTAACCGGGGCAGAGTGTGGGTGTGCTTTACACATCTCTCTCCTCAACAAAGAGCTTCCCTTATGATCTGCAGCTTAACGGGAGCGACAGAAACGCATTTCCGGGTCATGAGGAGCATTTTTAGCCAACACGCACAAGCACCTCCCCCCCCCCCCCCCCCCATTCTTTTTTTATAATCAGATCCCTCTCAGCTGGAAACCTGAAGCTCCGACACATAACAGATGTTGAGTGGAGCCCCCCCCAGAACGAGCTGGGCCCTGTGGACCATATGGCAACTTTGGGGACAATGAAAAACAACAGTGACACTTTGTTCTGACGACACGCTCCTGTGAAATGCCAGCGAGCATTCAGCAGCTCGCATTAAGATGCACCGGAGATGGCCGGGAGCAATAGCACATTTGTGTGTTATTGCATTACAGCTCTCGGTTCATTCGTCGATTTACCCACCAATCGCTGCACATGACTGCAACACTGGCGGGCGGCTATGGGGAACGTGACTAAATGTATGCACAAAATACTTTTGTAAGAAATTTATCTGAAGTCAAACCAGACTCAAACCAGATTCAAAAAAGCTGCAAAACCATGAAGTGTATGTGCAGGTGGGGCACCTATGTCAGGTTTGGGTCTCCATCTCCATTCTCTGCTTGACGGGCCACTTACGACTAGCTAAACACAAATGCATGTAACAAACTCATCTGTCTACGTGAGGACATATGAGGAAAGAGTGCTGATCCAAAGGGAGTTAGGAGGCCTTCCTGTTTGGGGGTAGGCTCTGCATGCAGGCACCCGACCTGATGCCATGTCAGGGTCCTTGCAGGAAGGGCCGGATAAACTCACTGGAGCATCGCTTAAAGACCACTGTCCCATCTCCTAGACCTGAACCTGCATACACATCTATATCTGCCGAGAGAGCATGTAGATCCACCAGGTTAGTTAAGCATTAAACTGGACAAACCCAAGGCTCATCCAGACAGTTGATTACCCAGACTAGCCCCCCCCGCTCATCACTCGGCGATTCCCGTCCAGAGCGACCCGCCCCACCTGAGACAGCCCTGTCGGTAAATTGCCCCTGAAACAGATGGGAAAAGCTTTGAGGTGCCTAGGAAAGACCCAGACAACTAAACACACAGGCCTGGTCACAAGGAGTGAAACATCCAAGCCTCTAGTCTCATAACATTCTACAGAAAGATTTCTCAAAGAACCGCAGGAATTTCAAAAATGATGTATTCATATCCCACCCTTTGTGCAGTGAATGCCTGGTCAATACGGGGAGAAAAGGTAAAAATTCAGGTCTTGTGTCCTTTCTGTAAGTGACTGGACAGAAACACTTAAGATCGTTCATCTTAAAAGCCACACACTTACGAGGATGAGAATGGCAATAGGGTATTTCGGCTTGGGTTAGACCTGCACGCAGCACCTCGGTTATTTCTAGTCTGTTTGTTTAGCTTCTGAGCGGAAACTACAGCCTAGCGTCAGCATACATCAGATCATATTAATTGTTCCATCTTCATGCATCACCGGTGAATATTTTTACTCTAACTGCCCACTGTCTGCTCCTGCATTTATTCTTGGTTTAAATTTGATCTGGGTGCATCCATCTACTAAAAATAGGCAAGGGAAATGTCACAATGTCACAACAGTGTGTGCAAACAGCTGCATTACTCCAAATCTATATGAAGGTGGGGGCGGTGCAGGGGGGGGGGGGGGCTGTTTGTGGACCCTCCGATTTAAAACCTGAACACCTGCGGTGAGCTCCTTCTCTTGAAACACATCCTCTCATATAAAACAAAAGCACAATCACTCTCATTCGTGCCTGGAAGCTTCACTCTCACCTGAAATGCTTTGCTGATGTCCTCAGATGTCCCTTTAGAACAGCGTTTCCCAATACAGTCCTGGGGGACCCCCAGACAGTCCACATTTTTGCATCCCTCCCAGCTCTCAGCCAATCAAGAAGACCGAATACAGGTGCGCCAGGAGCGGGGAGGGAGCAAAAATGTGGACTGTCTGGGGAACCCCAAGGACTGGGTTGGAAAACACTGCTTTAGGTCAGTGCAGGTTTCACACCCAAATGCCTGTTCCATGGACGGCAGCATAAATGTAATGGTTCCCCCTGGATGGCACTGTGGCTTCACCCTAAAGGTATATCCTCCCACATCAAGCTCATTTGTGTTACTACAGCCCATAGACATGGATTTGAAGGTAACCGTGCCTCTAAACCAAGCTTTATATAAGTGTGACCTGAGATGACCTGGCATTCCTGCCCAAACCCCTCGCATAGGTTAGCATACTTTCCATAACAAGGACAGCAAAAAGGTCACCGTGTGCGTTACGGACGAACAGCCAATAAAAGGTGCGAGGCCTGACTTGCATGAGGATTATTAAGATTTCCGTTAATTTCGGGTGACGTTCAGATGATTCGGAGCCTCTAATGGACGTTCCGTCAGCACTGAACTGTAAATTTGCAGTTTAATTGGGTTCCGGCAGGTAAGCACACTGGCTGGAGGAAAGCGTACGAAGCGCACAGAAGTGCTTCAGATTCAACTTACCATTTCTCTGTCCAGAAATGTCACATTTAAATAATTCATTCATAAAAATAAAGGATATTTCTTACTCTTTTTGACAGCCTATGCCTTAAAGCGAAAAAATTTAAATTCAAGGGGGAAAAAATTAAAGTCAACTTGAAACTAAATTTTCTACAAAAAAACCCCACTAAACTAGGTACTAATAATAAAGCCTGAGAACGAGGTTTTACCGGGAAATTTGTTGCACAATCTCACAAGCAACGTCAGAAACACGCCGAGGAGAAAAGGAATTAGGCGGGTGCTGACAGTCATATCTCAAGGCCCATTAAAGAAAACGTTTTTTTTATCCTTGTATGGTATCAAAATAAAATGACTTATTATACTTAACCTTTGGCAATTTAAAATTTTTACCTTATTTTAAGCAGTCAGTTACATTCTGGAAAAGTCTTTCACAAAAACGGACAAAGTGCAAAGGTCGAAGTTCAGCCTGGACCTCTCTGGGCGTCATACCAACGTGCCCTGTGTGGCTCATGTTTTAGGCCTTGAATGGGATTGGCTGATCACAGGGGGTGGGGGGGAGGTAGAGGAGGCTCTGCAAAAGGTAATTGGCTGCAGTGGCTTGTGGGCGTGGCCCCATGTGGCTGAAACCGGGAGCACCTCGCTGTTAGTGTGTCGCTCGGGGCACGATACTCAAAGGCTGTCAGATCATCAGTGCGACCAATATGTCTGGTAATGTTACATGACTGCTTATCCGACGGGGACGGCAGCCACCCGGAGCCGGGACGTCGGCTGGTGACAGCGCCTCGCCGTCTCCCAGGAAGGACACTCTGCCTCTTTTCCGCTTGCTTCATAGCCTGCCGGATATGGATAACCCAAAGCTTTCTTTCCCTGGGATTGTGTTGGTCTGCTCCAGGCAGCCAGGCCCTGATAGTGTGTGTGGGGGGGGGTCATTTAAACATGGCCATTAGCGACTGCGTGCGACTAATATATTTGTGCCGGGTCTGTACGGGGCGAATCGATATGATGGAGGGGGGGCAGTGTACGAGGCCGAGAGAGATGGCCTACTTCCCCCCCTGAATGAGGCCAACGTCAGCCGTTTACGGCGGCTCGGAATCGGAGTTATTAAAGCATCTCAGGGAAGCAGAAACATACACAGGGAAGCAGAACTGAGAGCACACTGAGAACAGGAACGCAAACTCATCAGACCCTTATGACCTCCCCAAGGACCAGATTTGTGTCCTCAAATTGGAATGTTAACTTGACATACTAAGCTGACTGCCCCCTTTTCAGCAATGGCTGCCTTCAGGAAAACTTTGATTAAAAAAGAAAAAGAAAAAAAAAAAACTACCATCTATAGTAAACAAAATCCTTCTCTGGCCGCTGCTTCTCGTAACGATGACAGGTGGCGTCCGCTCCCCTGCTGGGAGGCTTTTCTGCAGAAGATTTAGTCTTAGGCTTTAATTCACCAATCAGATTTATGCCTTTCCACTTAAAAACGCTGCGTTTTGTTCCCGTTAAGTCCATTTATAAACAATAATGCATCAGAAGATCGAGCTGACAAACAGCTGTGTAACTGCACAGCGGATGCAGGATAGGTGAATGGCAGACCGACCCCCTGATGGAGGATGATTCCCTCCATCCTTGACAAAAAAAAAAATTCACAAGCAGACACCATATCCTGTCGGTGAGCCGCAGAAATCTAACACAAGCAGACATCCTCCTCGCCACAGTTTCCTGTCAGCAGTCACACAGACGGGATTACCCGCTACTGTTCTCTCCCCACCCCTGCCAAAGAATTCTGAAGCCCAATTAGAAAATCGCGGCTCCTGCATTTCCCTCAATTCCTCCATCGTCAGACCGGTGGGTCGACCTTGAATCCTGGGCCGGGGGGGGCATGATTCCTAAGCTTCACGGGCTCCTCAGCTTAATGAATAACGGCGATTTAAGAGAAGGACTGTGAGAGCCCAGTGTGAGGAGGGAGGTTAGCTTGGGACCTGGCAAGATTCCTCGGAAGCATCAGAATGAACGTCACATGTTACTTTTGGCTCGTGGAAGCGAAACCCCAACCTGAGGTAAACCGGAGGCGGTTCCTTCTGGATTGTGTAACCCGACCCAGTGTCAGTTTTGATTTTCTTTTTTTTTATCATGTTGTGCAAGGCTTTCCTCTGAGGGTACAGAGAGCTTTGGTTAGAGAAACATGGAGTAGATAATAAACGGCACAGCTCTGAGGGTGCAGAGAGCTTTAGAGGAACACCGTGTAGATCATCTACACCACGGCTCCTAGGGAACAGGCGGCTTTTCTTACAGGCAGCCCAGCAACTTGGTAAAAAAACAAGTGGACTACAGGCAAGAGAAGCAAAAGATGAAACAGACCTGAGCGACACGCTAAGATGCCGCTCCATAAAGGTAAACGTCACTATTATTAGACGCCATTAAGTCAATCCCTGGTGAAATATAGACAGTATTCCTCTATAACGTTCCATCTCCTGGTCTTCATGTGTGTAAGATAAATAAAATCAACAACATCTCTAACAGCTCCTAGTCAAGCCGCTTAGAATAAAACTCCGGACCTCTCAGTTGATGAGCCAAGTCTTCTTCTTTATTCAAGCAATGCAGCACAGCATGCACTCCATCCACACTCCGGTGCGCCGCGCCGAAATAGCAGTAAATTAATATACTATAACCGCAATTCCCCTACAAGGACTTCTAAGCCCTGATTGGTCACAAAACGCCAGCAAACCAAGTTCAACCATTCAACAAACATAGTCCTCCACATGTATTTCTCCACCTCTCAGCCAGCATTCACCCACTTTGCTCGACACTCTTATGATAAACTAGTTTCCAGAGGTGGAAATTTCAGGTTCAGAAAGTATAAATCCAGACCTTGATTTCGTTTCAACCAACCAGCTGTGTACTCTGTGACAGTGACTCTTCGTACTCGGTTGGTTGGTTGGTTGAACCAAAATCATGGTCTGGATTTTTACTTTCTGGACCTGGAATTTCCACCTCTGCTAGTTTCCCATCCCCCTTGGCCTCATACGAGTCCCACAGACAATCCTGTCCATCCAGTCTAGGAAGGAGAACAAAAACCGTAAGCATCAGGGAAATTCCACTCCCAGCCCGCCGAAAGGTGCGCCCCCCCTTTCAGGGTCCATGGCTGCCATGACTCACCTACTACATGCCCATAAGGGAAACTACAGAACTACAGTTCAGAATAACTCCATTATTAATTAATCTATTATGGATACACAACCATATAACATACTGTGTATAGCATACTGCAGCTACACTCTAGATCTACACCATTCTGTGCACTCCCTTGTGTTTAGCCAGGCGGGGCAGTGTCGAATCCCTTCCTGAGCTCCGCCCCCCACCCTGTCTGCTGCCTGTCTCTCCAAGGCCTCAGCGCCCATGACACTGACCATGTGCAGACTGGCTATGAGACAGGAACACACAGTATTCACAACAATATCTTCTTGCCTAAGACATAATAGATCCAATCGGCCTCCCTCCCCGGGCCAACTGATGTCCAACTTTCTTTCCACACACGCATCCCAAATGCAGGCATGCTGCCGTGATGATTCACTCCATCTATGAATGAATGATTAAATGTTACATTTACATAATGCGGGTCAAGACACTCAAAGCACCTTACAGAACAAATGAGGAGCCACTTCAACCACCACCAGTACGTGGATGATGGAACAGCAGCCATCCTGCACCAGTACGGTCATCACGCAGTAGCTGTGGCAGTGAAGGGGCAGGACATTGGGGTACCACACCTACTCTTTCCAAAGATGCCCTGGGATAATTTTATGACTTCCGAGAATCAGGATCTTGGTTTTACGCCTCTTGCCATCTCCTCCAATATTCATAGCACAGTTTCCCAGTCACTGCTCTGGGGCTTTAGGATCCACACTGACCACAGGATGGACTAACCTGTTGGCCGCACCAAAACCTCTCCCAGCAGCAACACAGCTCTTCTAACTGGGCTCCCATCCAAGTACTGCCCAGGCCCAAACCTGCTTAGCTTCAGGTGGATTACCCAGTCTGAAGTGCAGGTGGTACGGCCCTACCTCATTCCTGCGCTTCCTCTTATCTTCACGTTCTCCAAGCAGTGAGTTCTTCCTGAATTCACTGCGCCTCCAGTAACATTCCCAGAATGGGAAAGCTTCAGGCTGGACATCCATGCTTCATATGAAATTTCATGAGATGCACAAACACAAATTAAAAAGTAAACGACAACAGACACGCATACAGACGATGGTGCTATTGTTTGTTCACAAATATTTGTAAAAAGAGGCAAGAAATTTCATGCCCCCCCCATCCAGGAAAGTGATATTTTTCTATAGGGAATGACGAGCCCAGATGGAATCTCGAGCTTGGGGGCCACCATGCATTTCGGTCGAGCGCGTCAGATACCTGAAGGCCTCGTCAGCCCCCCCCCGGACCGAAGGGGCAATGGGCAGCCCATGTCAACCTATAGGGCAACAGTCACACCAGGCGAGGAACAACAGACCAGGGTGACAAAACAAATCAGTGCCAATACACACATCTGCATCCACCATGGTGCTTAATTCGCGATAAACTTCCCTTCTAACACAAGCGGCCCTTGTTGGGTTTTCACCCGCCTGTCACCCGCGGCTGGAAGCTTCCCCCTTTACTGAACACAAACAGAGGTTGTTCTGTCTCGCTGTCGAACCCGGACTGACCAGCCGTATCCACTGCGTGCCAAATGTTTGCCTCATTTACAAACTACTCAAAAGCTGTGCTCGGTCTCCAAAAGACACGCAAACTTTTACACCTTCACAGGCCTGGGTATCGCTGTACACAATGATGGAGTCTGACGGAGCATTTCTGCCAAAATCCTGCCTCTTCCTGACAGGAAGGAAATACTCTAGCAGAATTCCCCTGCTCTCTGCCACCCTGACACTACTACATAAATCAATTTAAAACACTCCAGATGACCGCAGAAGGCTAGAGAGGAGGGACGTCACATTTCCCGGATGACGGCGGAGCCAGAACTACAGCGCGGGTTCGACCGAACGCCGACCGCAAGCTTTCTTAATAAATTATTCAGAAAGCGTCTCGCCTTACGAAGAGGGAGAGGCATACATAATCCGCCCTAACGAGGCCGCGCAGACATGGCGCTCCGTACGCATCGTAAACGCGGCGGCTTGTGGGAATCAATGCAGGAACAGGGACGGATTCCGGACAGCGCGGTTTCCCCTGGCGGACCGTGATGGAAGAGGCAGAGGAGCGCAGAGACGCAAGCGGGATGGAAGGGGTTAAGTACCGACAGGAGCCTCATGAGAGCACAGCATCAAGGGGCTGGCCATTAAAATTCTAGCTTTGGTCCACAGATTTGTGGGTCCTGTTACTTTAATGATGCGTTATTCAGAGGCAGAAAAACCCCACAAGAGAGCAGAAGCCAATAACGTTTCACGGAAGATGCCAGAGGGAGCGTGACGCTCAGAGCCATCCCTACCCGCGCTGTCTGAACATGGCGTGATAAGGAGCAGGAAGGCACCTCCCTGCACACACAGCATGAAACACACTCTTTCAGGAGTGATTTACTGCCTTAGGAAGCGCCGCTGAATCGGTTTCCGTCTTCGCGCCTAAAATGCCCTTGGTGGCTGAGACGCGAGCTCCTGATCAGAAAAGTGCATCCTCTGCATACAAAGCGAGTCAGTTAGCAGAGTGAGAAGCCCATTCAACTAAAGGTTTGGAAAAAGCATTGCCATACAAACACAGATACCACAAAACCACAATAGCTAGATACGCTGGAAGACTAATCATCTTATTGGGTAAATATGTTCCAATTGTAATTTTCCTGATCCCTCCCCACCATAAAAACAATGGCTGATTTGTCACCAAATGCCCGGTAAAGCTCTGCAGTACCCAGCATCTCCTGCCTGGCATCAGTCATTTCATTCCAGCCTGTACGGCGTACCTGACCAATCAGAGCAGCTCCCGCATCTCTCAAGGTCAAAGGTCAAAAAGCAAACACTAAGCACGCGAGGGCAGCAACGTAGGACACCCGACACCTTCTGGAAAAATGGGCAGGGGAGAGGAGGCCATTTCGCTGTACCACAAAGGAACCCGTAACACATCTGGAGGTTTCACAGTAAAGTGGATTTTAACAAAAAAGGGCTGAAATCCAAGCCGTCAGAGCAGGGAATCAGCATTATCCTTCACGGCAGTTGCACCTTTTCCTTTAAATGTGTCGAAGTAAGACAGAACTGTAATAACAGCTTCATACGTATTTCTGAAGCAAGACGCAAAAAACAACCTGAAAAGCTGAAGAAAAACATGATGCCACACAATAATATCGCACTGCTTGAATCGACCTTGTTTTGATCCGGATTACGGTGTTTGTACTTAACGGCATTCTGGCAGAAATTCGGGCAGCTATTGGGGGTCCTAACAAAAGGTCACACAGTGGGGGCATCAGAAAGAGGATGCTGCAAAGGGCACAAGAGGGCGTGTGAGGGGGTGACCGCTAACATTAGGGAGATTCCCACTCCCTCGCACGCAGTCAGGAGTGACAGTGAGTCTCAATACAAACCTGGCACAAAAGCCACTCTATCCAATTATGTATACAGTGGCCGCCAAAAGTATTATGCCCCAAAAATAATCACTCATTTATGTGAATCAGAAATGATATATACACATATTTTCCTGTGAGTATTTTATTCCAAAAACTTTAGAATGCTTGTATGCATCATTCAGGCAAATCTGTTCATAGGTGGGGGTCAGGGCTTTTGCAAGCTACAGTATATTCTTACTAATGAAAGTCAAATCAAGGTTCTTCCCCCTTTTTCCTGTGTTTCGGTAACACCGTCCTGCAGACCCTCGTGAGAAGCACTGGCCGAATGAGTATGCAGAACCTTGCATTATGCAGTGTTGATCGACAGCTGCCCTTTGAACATTCGTACTTGGATAATGTGCAGCAGAATCACAAAGGGCACTTTTCAGTCGAAAACGCTTTCAAGTTAAAGATCTCGTGGAGAGGCAGAGAGTGTGGGGTGGCCGGCGTACATGGCCGACCCGTCTGCACGGTCCATCCTGAGAAACCGGGAAGATGACCGCGTGCACGCGTGACCGTAGATGGCGGCTCCCATGATCCTCGGCGAGGAACGCACGCTGCGCTCACGCAGGAGCCATCTGCGGCTCCCCTGCTTCGAGCTTTCCCTGGTAACGACTCGAAAGCCAAGAGCCGTTTCCTTTCTGGAAACAAGCCACAGATCGGTGGTCAGTCTTAATTACAACAAAACCACTTGTGAGATCTTCGAGAGAGCGTTCCAGTTTGGGGGGTGGGGGGAAATCGAGGTTTCAGTTCCCAGGGAAGCTTGAAAGAGAATAAAACATGGTGGCTCCAGAGACTTCCCCAAAATGAGGGGGATCACCTGGACAAAGGGCATGGAGATGTTACTAGCAAAAACAGACGGGCTACTCTTGCCATTTTCTACAGCAAGACACACCCACAGGCCAGTATTCATATCATTATGCGGACACTCCATTAATTTCCATGGGCATAACCCTTATCCACTAATGCTGAAGTCACCCCCCCCCCATTTCATTTCATTTCATCATTTTATTTCACTTTTATTTATTCATATAATACAAAACCATTGATTAAGGAGAAGACCTTCCGCCCCAAAACATGGGATGCAGGACTAGACATCAGACGACCTGTGCTAAGGGCGTGTACCATCCACGTTAGCCAATTAACTATTCTGAGCGACACTAGGCTTGATTCATCAGCATCCGATTTAACGAGGCCTCCTTCCAACAATTCCCCTTAATCATCAACACTCACTGGCTGTTTGTTCCAAACGCCGCTGCCTTGAATAGACTTATTTCTTCTAAGATTATGCAAGAAGCTTTTTTCCCTTCCAGTTCTCCTTAGCTGCAAGGTTGTCTATTGTTTAGCACATTTTAGGATTTTGTTTTAGTGGTAATTGGTCTTGTGACGATGGGAAGGAGTGGGGATTATATTTAACCTGCCAGCGAAGCTTTACTAAGAGTCATGTGTGGTTCCTCTGTCTCAGTCAGCGATCGCATCTTCCCCATCTCCTGTGCCCCGAACCTGGTCCCTCCTTAATTTACATGACCGTAAAAAAAAAAAAAAAACACACAGGCTTCTCTCTGTCCTTATACACTAGTGGCAAAAATTGTAGCAACACTTCCATTTTTCAGGGATGACAGAACTTTAAATAAGTAACTGGAGCAACAGGTAATAATCATCCAAAATATGATATCTGTAACATTCTTTGATTGTTTATAAATAACACCACCAAAATTTGTGTATTAATTTTTAAAGCCCAACACCAAAAAATGCTAGGAGCGCATGAAAACTCCGAAACGTGATACTGCGCAACATCGGGGACGCGGTTCGCCAAGTGACTGACCTAAAAGGCCGTAAGGGCTTGGTCGTCGTAGAAAGTCACAGCAGCTCATTCGATCTCAAGCTTCACATGCGAGTATCAGAGCAGGCAGATACACTAAACCTCAAACGTCAACCTGCATGACATTCAGTCTGTTCGCGGCTTCCTCACCGGAACTGCCGAGGGTCAGTTCATAACCGAAAGAGAAAGAGGCTCGATTCGCCTAGCAAAGCCTTACTCACAGATTTTTACAGATTCATTTGTTAAAAAAACAAAAAGGAAACCGATCAGGTCTTGACTTGAACAGAGCACTCATCAAACAGAACCCCTCTGAAGTCAGAGGGCATCATTCTGCAAGCCTGACAGAACACAGTTGGATCTCGGACAGGATTGGGAATAACGAGGACGTGCTTGATCGATTTGGAGGTCTGGAGATCACGCCTGGGTATGGGTTTCATAGAGGGCGTCCATTACACTTTGATGAAAGTTCTCCGTCTCCAGCTAAGCAAATCCACAAAAACATCATGAGATCTTTGAAAGTGAAGGTCAGCCTTCCCGAGCTCCGAGCATAAGACCGCAATCGCTCACGCCGCCGGATAATGAGAACTCGGAAGCTCACTCAGCAGGGCTCCATGTATATTTCATGAATGATAAGACTCAAGCTTCTGCCCCTAGTCCCACACAGTTAATCCTGTAATTAAATGCCACCAAACAGTGGAATTCAATATTCAATCCATGCTTGTTGGTTAGACCCTTCTGTAGTGACATCATGACCTCAGGTCTGTTTTATTGTCTTTTTTTAATTGATGTCCATTCATATCGTGTTACCTCTGTGCTAATCTTGTAAGCATGGGGTTTGGATTTAAATTAACAAATCCTGCATCTAAAGTCATACTCTAGACATTCTGAACACCTGTACATCTATTGGAAAATATAGTTCTTTCACATATCTTAATTTTGAAACCTGCGTGAAATAAACTCAAAATCACCAGCAAATCCCATAAGGGTTCCTGCAAGCGTCAGACATCCATTGGTAAAGGCAGCGAGCAAACTTAAATCTTGCTTACGTCGATTCCACATTTATCTCTCTCACATGGACAAAGTAAACGCGCAACGCTGCTTCTTATGACATAAAAAGTGAAGATGATGCTGAACGTGTCAGGGAATCCACGAATGGCTCGGTTGGATGCAAAGCGAGTTCTCGGCGTGCGTGGGACATCGTGCGGCCTTGTTCACGTCTCGTGTTTAAATTTCCATGCGTTCATGGCAATGTGCCTGCCAACTAAGAGCGCAAAAGTCCCAAAGGGGCATTTTAACCAGCTGATACAGGACATCAGACCTCCAAAAAACAGTAAACAAGGTCTCTCTGCTCTGTACTCAAAAAGGACCAACAGGCTGTTAGGGAAGACATCTCCTCTTCGTCCTGTACTTCAGAAGGGACAGTGAAAGGCTCCTTTGAGAATGAGCTAAGCTGCCTCTCTCCCCACATTCACTGGTTACCTAGGTTTGAGTCTCACAATGGGAAAAAGTGTAACACTCATCACAGAAGACATTCAGCGTTCACCAAAAAGAAAAAAAAAACCCTTCCAGTCGCTTAAAGCTTCCAAATGTCCCAATTAAGAAAAGCTTATCAGAGCAGCAAAGAGAGACACAAAGAGGCTCGATTCACCTACTCAAATACAGCCGCATTCGCATTTACAGATTCAGGCATTGGAAAAGCAGAGTGGTTTCTTGCTATGATCTGGCAGCTGGAAATGAAATCATTTTGTGCGAGAGGAACAAACACCTACGATATTGAACCCCCCTGGTTGACTTTTCAAGGACCTCTTCGAGAACGAGTTAACCATACACTCACAGTTTCACAATAAAGCATTTTTCACATGGAAAACTGGAAGAGTTTAATTTGAAATACTGTTTTTATATTTTAGAAAAATAACAGTATCAGGAAAGGAAAATAAAGATAAATTTGATGTTTGAGATACCGGAGGGTTAGCATCAAAGCTACAAGGAGCTACAGGTGAGTCTCATTCCATGTGATTCCGATCTGAAGGAAAACAAACGCCGTAATCTCTGGGACCATCGGAGCAAGTCTCAGCGCCAGGATCGCCTCGGGAGCTACACGTCGAGCGTAATCACACTGATCCGTGCAGGCTACGCAACCAACCATTGCTCTTCTTATTTCGTGGGTCAAACACCTGCAAAGCCCCAGCAAGGACAGCTCCAGGAAACTACCTCCGTACGCAAAGGTTTTGGCCTGCAGCCGGGTCTCCGCCACCCCCCAGGACCTGCATCCCCCTTCCCCCTGGTCCCGAGAGGCTGAGTTACTGTTGGTATCTGACTTCTGGTATGGATGTCTGCTTACACAGACTGCAGTTCTTCCCATCATCTAACATTTCTCTGAGAGTCCACTGTATTACTTCGCAAAATGCACAAATAACTGACCCGTGTCCATGGAACGTGTGAAGCCTTCTTACATAACCCCAAGTCTCTGAGCATCAGCATGTGAATAGTGTAGGACCAAACAGTAAGAGAAAAAAACTGCTGGATTAAAACAAGAAATGGGATGGGGGGGGGAATCGACACAGTAGATATCCTGTACACTATAAAAAATAAATAAATAAAATGGGGGGTGGAGGCGGGAGGGCTGAAAGAATGGCTCAGAGAAACAATACAGAACTAAGCGCGACAACAATCCCGCAAAACTCGTCACCCCCCGCCTGCTGTCCGTCACCTTCCCCCCATTCCGAAACAAAGCGGCAGTCAACAGGCGGGGGCATGAATTCTGGGGGGGGGGGGACAAAAAACCTGCCGGCAATTTAAAACAATGAAAGGATAACAAGAGCCCAGGAAGGAGCAACGGAGAACGACGGTCCTGCCGCCGCATCAGATGGCAGGTGAGCCGGCACAGGTCCGGGGAATAGGGTGTCAAATAGACCCCACACCCACAGCGGCCGGGGCTCATAAGCGGCTCAGCTGTCACCAAAAAGCAAATTAACTGTCACTTTCAAAGGCTTCGAAAAATGCGAGAAAACATCCAATTTCAGGTGCTTTCTTGCAGGGGTGTTGTAAGATGAGAGGGAAAAAAAGTTATATATTCAGGGGAAACACGTGGGGGAAAGAAAGAAACCATGAATCATGGATGTGTCAGTTAGACAGACGCAGTTTTGGTGAGAAATCGCAGTAAACATGAAAACTTTAACATGAGACGATCATTCGGTTTTTAGCCAAATCTGTATTTCCATGAATGAACGACATTTACACGTTTCGCCATTTATCGGTGTGAATTGAATAGACAGCGTGATGCTAATCAATTACTTGTTGGTTTTTTCTTATTGTCACACATTATTTTTAAAATGCCGGTGTCAGAGTCCATATTACCAGTTCTGTGTGTGACCTTAAGACAAAAATATGTTTTGACAATTTTCAGTAAAAACACCTATAAGGTCTTTTCTACAGGAAAACGCTTGTCATACTGACATCAATACCATGAAAATATTGCGCGAACATATTTATAATAATTGAAGCAAAAGGACGGTTCATTTATTAATTTAAAAAGCATATTTGTCAACAGACGCAAATGCCCATCTGCGTTAATTAATACTGCCACAATATAGACCAGACCCTCTCAACAATGCACCTTGACACACTAGTCTACCCAACCAGGAGAAAAACTATTACACAAATTTAACGTATAATCATAAACACGAAAGTTAAAAATGCACCAATAAAATATTTAACCATGAAAAAATCTTAAAAGCTTGCTACTTGCCCAGCTTGATATATTGTTTTACTTTGTTTGCACTATTGCCGTGTATCCGTTATTTCTTATTACAGCTCCGAGTCTATGCATCACCTATCTTAAAACTCGATTTCCATTTAAAAAAAAAATCAGCAATGTCCAAAATGCACTTACCGACGCCGTATTTCTCGTGTTCTGTAGGCATCCACATATTTTACGATTTGTATGTATGGCGCATTTAAAAGAAATGCAAAAGCAGCGCCGCGACATTAAAAACTGCGTGCAACACAACGCATCCTAGCGAGCCCCAAGCACTGTCCACGGATTCATTGTTCTGGATGAGAAAACAGCGGCCGTGCGCTGCTCCTGCCGGATCCTGCATCCTGGGATATGTAGTCAAAATTACGTCACCAGCACCTTCAGAACTTCATGTCCCATAAGCCCGCCTGCCTAAATCGACGTGGGTGACATACGTGATTGGCCAATTGCTGTTTTAATGTGGTCCCACGTGATCGTTGGATGAGAGTATGGCTGCCTGCAGCGATGGGAAGGCAATGAGGGGTGTGTAGTATTTAAGTTACTTTTCATAAGTATATGAACTGTCGAAAGTTAGCTGTTGAAGTTAGAGTTAAAGGGATTTTACAAATCTTACTCCAGTAATAGAGTTCTCACCAGCTATTTCGGATAGCTAGCCTAAACTTGGCAGCCCGTGCGTTTAACAACTACCGAAATATATTGGCTGTGTCCTTGTGCTCCACATTTTAACTTAGAGGATTTAATTATGATATACAATTCTAAAGGAGAAATAAAAACAGATATTGGGTGTAGCTGCCTCGGTATGACAGTGCTATGTAGCTAATCGCCAGCCGTTTCCTAATCACCTGCGAATTTGAGCTAAGACAACATACGTTTACTGACTTACTTCATTCGTATGATATTGTTCTAATAAACTGTTCAAAACAATGGCAGCTCGGATTTTTATGAATAGTCATATAGTTGATTAAATTGTGCTTTTACTTATATGTCAGATACGCGAACAGGCCAGTTTTAATTTACGAGTTAAGGTGACGCATTAAACCAGAACTTTCAGCCTTCGAAGTGTCACCCCAGTCCCGGATCTGATGTTTTAACCGGTGTGAGTTTTACCTCATGGCCAAAACTGATTTGCCGGGTTCTGATAAAAATGTCTTGCTGCTAAATATCGGGATCTGAATAGAGGATGCAGTCTGAGCTGAATGGTGTACTGAGAATATATATTATATTGTATTGTATTGAATTATATTATATGTAAGTATGGAAGGCTTGGAGATAGAGAGCACGGTCAGCCAACATCGCTGGAGCCTTAAGGGTATTGTTTAAGGACCATCTAATTACAGGCATAGAACCAAAAACCCAATGAAACACATGTAAGCAACTGTGATAAAACTAGACACTCAAATTAAAGCCTCCATTGAATTTCAGTGTTTGATATTTACTGAAGCTGCTTGGATACAGCCTCCAGGTTGTGGGTTCAAGTCCCACCCCCTCTCTGGTGTCTGCAGAGTTCCTTTTTCATGCGGGGTTCCTCCTACAGCCGAGATGCATTCTGAGACATGGTAGTCTGCACCTCCAGATTGCTTTTAGTGTCTTAATTGTACATGTGCCCTGTGATGGACCGGCATCCCTACAGGGTATATCCCTGCCTTGTGCTTTATGCTGCCTGGGACTGGCTGCAGACCATTATTTCAGTCTAACCGGTCCTTAAATGCACTACCCCATTTTTTTTGTTCGCATGCAGACATCGAGTAGCAGATGCACCTATTTGCCACAGAACGCCTGCTGTTTTGGTGTGTCGAACCACAGCCAGGAAGGGGTTTCCGCGAGACAGATGCAGGTCCTACCAAGCGGGGGGGGGGGGGGGGGGGGGCAGTGGGGTTGAGTGGTTGCGGCGGCGGGGGGGGTGGGGACTAGCAGCCGTAGCTGAGTGGTAGCAGCGTGGGTGAATCAGACCAGAGGACAGTGGCTCCTTCAGGGGCTTGTGTTTCAAACCACTGCTTGAAATGCAAGAACAGCAGCATTTATGCAGCCCTGCATTGGCCCGTTTGAAGCAGTGCAGGGAATGAACTGCATTTACTGTAACAGTCGCATCGATGGCACCTGCACTGTTACTGCACTTTGTCAGTCACTTTATCAATAATTTTTATCCCCATATTGTGTATGTTTTGCACCCTTTTGTTCTGATTTAGTCTATTTGTTCTGTCTTGTATTGTCTTGCACTGTTATTATTCACTTTGTAAGCAAGTGTGGCTGAACGAGCAAGTATTTCAATGCATTTGTTGCACACGGCCCTTTGTTGCAAAGATTTTGAATGTTGAATCTTGAACTGAGATACCTGCCCGAATGTACAACGTTCACCTTATGAGATCCACACAGGCCACAGTCGCTTGGTCTCATGCCACTGTGTCACATCTGTCCCCCTCCCCAGAAGGGCAGGATTGCATCCTGGAGCCCTTGTCCTTCCCGGAGGGCCCCGGCAGCGGCGCCCCCATCGCGGGTGTCACTGCTGCCACCATCCCCTGCGCCTTGTGCCCCGACCCGCCTCCGCTCTGGGAGAAGGAGCAGCTCCTGAAGCACATGCTGCTAGAACACAAGTTGGTCATCGCCGACGTCAGACTGGTGGCTGATTTTCCGAGGTACCCTCACAGCTCTGACACATGAGAGCGGGAGAAGTTCCTCTTAGGTGCTGCGGGCTGACGGGGGGTTTTCCAGAGCGTTCCTCTGCCTGTTCTCTCAGAACCTTTGAGCCTGCTTAGAAGCTCAGCTCAGAGCAGGCAAAGAGGAGTGATCGTCGCCACGTGCCAAAAATGCACCCTCCCACACATTCCCGCATGTTCTGTTTAAACGCGCCGACATGTCAGCATTGAGAGAAATTCTGAAGGTTTCACAAAATCACAACGAATGGCAGCCCCCACCATGTCTGGGGCTGGGGTGTTGAGGAAGTGGGTGGGCTCGGCTGAGCGCATGCAGTTTCCTCATCGCTGGGGCAGCGTGACCGTGAGCAGCGCATGTGCAGGACGCGTATACTTTTCTATACATTGTGTATATTTTATTTTATATAACAGACTCTTGTATCTGAAATGCTGACCTTGGGACTTGAACCAACGACCTTCCAATCATAGGCATGGCACCCCATCCTGCTGAGCCTCATGGGAATATATGCTGTAGGAGTACCTGTCTGTGATTGAGCTCATTCTGTATGTACTGCAGGGCCCGTCACACACAGTCCCTTAGAAAGTCTAAGGCAGGGGTGACCAATCTTATCCGCAAAGGGCCGGTGCATATGCGGCTTTTTGGGGTAACCTTTAGGTCAGCTGTTCAAACCCAGGTGTGAGGACTAGTCGGCCAATCAGTCCTCTAATTAGGGAGTTGCAGCGAAGACCCGCACACACTGTGACCCTTTCTGGATTAGATTGGCCACACCTGGTCTAAGAAAAAGAGCGGCTGAATACCCCCCCCCCCCCCCCCCCCCCCCCCGCAGCTGTAGGGTAATGAGACAGGCAGAGATGGGCGGTGTGAGTTCGCCTCACTGATCGGTGGATGGAGGGCGTTCTGCATCAGTGACCATCCATTACCATCCTGTTTCCGGGGTGACGCGGCGTCTGGCTCAGCCTGGGGAATAGCAACAGGGACAATGTCATCTTTCTGCAGACTATCTAGATAATTCCACATTGTTTCTTTATGGAATTTTTGCTGTAGAGCTGATGTCACCCGGGGGAGTGGGCGTCATTAGCCGAGCCGTCATGTCCGCTCAGAGATGCTGTGCTCCCCAAAGCCGCAATGACACCCCCGCGATCCCCCTCCAGTCCTGAATCCGCCCCCTCGGACGTCTGAAGGTCACCGTTATTGGCCAGGATCGCTTCCCATAAAGCCGGATTCGTCTCGATGACCTCGGTTATGAATGAATAGATGTTGAGGACCTGAATGAGTGAAGGACACCTTGCATGTCAGCGGGCAGAATATTACCTGAGGGACCCAGAGAACAAGACCCCTCCCCCCCCGAAGTGCCCCGCCCAGGAGATTCCCAAGCCGTGCAGATGCGAGTAACTGGATGTGCGTATGTGCTTCCTGTTTGGTGCAGGTATATCTTGTACTGGAGGAGAAGATTCAGCGAGCTGCCCATCACTGACTTCTGCAGCGTCATCCAGACCAACTCCCATGGGCCTGCCGGTGAGTGTCGCAAAGACGGCCCTGTCTCAGGGGGCCCACATCTCATCCCCCAACCCATCCGTTTACCTTGTCCCCACTTTTTTGAGTCTCTCATTCTGCAAGGTTCAGTCTGGTCGAAGGTACGCACTGGGTGAGATTGTCACCCACTTCCTATGACAAGCCAGTCTCTGCAGGTCCAAGTGGAGATGAGACCAAGTCAGTGGAGGAAAGGGGTTTGGGGGTGGGGGGTTGGGGGGTTGGTGAATAGAACAAAGCATGAGATGGAGGATGAACATCCGGAATAAAGGTTTTGATGCAGTGCAGGTCTATATAAGTCCTCCTTCCAGGAAACCATTTTGTTTTTTTTTTTGGGGGGGGGGGGGGGGTGACTCACAATGGGCTACACTTATAGTGCTTAGGTCGCTGTGGGGACTTTCTGCAAGTCCCACTCTACACCTTGCCCCAATCTCTACCCAGACTGCATGCCTAGTCATTTGCCAGATGTAGCCAAAGAGTTCCAGGTACCACTAAAGGAGTCGGGCGGCTTGTCTGCGCTGCCATGGAAACGTCCGGCGACCCAGCGACCTCAGCGGGGGCTGATCGCAAAACAGCCTGACTGACCGTGCAAGCAGCTGCTCGCTTTTCGGAGAAATATTGTTTAGAATCGTTTTAGACTTTTTTGGACCCCTGTAACTCCGGTACCCATAAAATCGCCCTGACTCCCCCCCCCCTTACAGAGCCTCTGGGGTAGATTTTAGGATTTTAAAGGTGGAGCGCATAATGGAGGAATAACTCATCCCGAGGGGCCAGCCTTATCATTATTGGTCAGTGATGTGGGGAGGGGGCACTGTGGTGGCCGGTCAGCTTTTAGCTGGAGCCCGTGGCCCTTTATACACCCCTGGTGTAATGTGGTTTCATGGGGACAGAAGCCTGCAACTCTTCTGTCCAGTAGGGGGTGAGGGGGTGCAAAGCACCTTTCATCCGCACACCAGTCCCTCTGGTCCGTGGCGGCGAGAGGCTTTACTGCTGTCTGTTTGGTGTTAAAGGGAAGTGAGAGTCAATATGCGATGGACTTCAAACTGCCGGATCCACATTCCGCCCGCAGTCACCAGCGCGTTCCCACGTGGCCCCCGTGTCCTGTCTGAGCCTCCGCCAACTTGTCATTTCAGAGAAGCAAGAGAGGTACTTCCTGCTGTGTGACGCCCTTCCGGAAGACCGCGTCCTGAGGGAGCAGCTTCAGCAGGAGCGACTGGTGAGTCTCTCCCCACGATTCTCCGAACAGCGCCTCTGGTGGAGATCCTGTGTAGTTGCACCCCAGGGATTGTCAGGGGACGGGGGAAATTCCATCATGATGGAGGCGTTACCCCTCTTTGGCTCAGTGGGTCCCACTACAGTCACACTCCCCCAGGGCCGCGGGTTCGATCCCCACTCTGTTCTCCCCGAGATAGTGTGATGTTTCCTTCTGGATGCTTCCATTTCCTCTTATAGTCCAACAGAAAAATCAGTACTTATGAGTCAGCTATTCACTGCATTTAAACCAGCTGCGTCCTCTGTGCTACTGTGTGCCAGTGTGACAGGAAGTCAGTCGTCACAGCACACGGTGAGCCCCCGGCTCCCACCCAGTCTCTCTGCTTCCCGGTGTGTGAATCCCCTCCCTGTCCTCTGAGCTGTGTTATGGGAGTAGGATGCTGCCAGTTTGCCCCAGGCAAAGGGAGAGATACTGTGCCCTTAACAAGCAGTGAGGGTGACCAGTCACACAGGTCCTCTCCTTATGGGTAAATAACCTTGATGGATAAACACAGGTTTTCTGGATGCTGGTTACCAAGAGGTGGTGAATGTCAGCCTGATTAACTGCACCTCTACAGACTCCATGCACGCCGCTTGTCACCTGCGATGCTGCTACTCTCCCGCTGCCGTCATTCCTGACCTCGTGTCCTGGCAGAGATCCAGGCACTTGGGAGGAAGGTTCCATGACCAAAAACTCAACCAGGAAATCCACTAGAGTCTATGTGCTTCCAAAACCTCTTCAGGCAGAAGTTCCTCATGAAAACTGTCTGGAGACACACGAGCCGCCTCTCGGCGCATTTCCTGTGAAAGCTCGGGCGATCTGCATGGTGGTCTGGCCGTAAAAGAAAGCCCTCTCAAATATCAGTGTGTCTTTTTTTAGCACTTAAAAGCAGAAGGGCATCCTATATCGGACCACCTGCGTGCCTCGGGCCCCTCGAAGGGACTCGAGCTCCTGCCGTGGGAGGAAGTCCGTTCTAATACCATGCTGGTGTTTTAAAAAAAGACCCGCTAAGGAAAGCAAACGGCATTATTGGTGAGCGCAGGAAGCCCCCTGGAGACCGGGCTGCTCATTCTACACATTCGTTTCCTACTGCAGTTGTGTGGGAACAAAGGGATCCGGCTGGCTCTGAGATCAAAAACCTCCAGCAAAACAAAAACGCCAAACAAGGGATGTCAAAGCCAGCGACCTGCATTTTAGGGGGCTTGTTACTGACTGTGGCCCGCCGGAAGGCCGTGGGCAGCCACTTCCTGTGACTAAGATTTGCTTCTGGATAAACGTGAAAGGACTGCTCCAGAAGGCGTGCTGTGTAACGCCTCCGCATCCCGTGTACCATCATCGAGCCCCTTCTCACTCCTTTGGGTCCTCATTGGTCTGGAGTCAACTAGACGCTTATATGTTCAGCGAGCCTGTCCGATCTCTCCCTTTCACTGATGTGAATTAGTACAGGTTTGGGGGGGTGGGTGGGGGGGGGGTTTGCCTCCGGTCAGATTCTCCCATCTGGAAACTTCGCAGTAGTATTTCCCCATGCTAATGCTAACTAAGTGGCTTAGTTAACTATGCAGCTGCTAATGTTAACTATGATGACTCTGCGTGGGGCTAAATAGCACCAGGCTCATCGTGCCACACAGTCTTCTGTGCTTGCTCCGTCTCAGTCCAGGGGCCGGCAGGAGGAAGGAGCTCTGTGCTCCCACCCCCACCCCCGATCCTCAATTTCTTTTCCAATTACAAACAGCGCAGTGTTCCTGTTGGCCGAGTCTGTAAACACTCTGTCAAGCGCACAGAGGTACTAATTCAGCACTGAGTCTGTGTTGAGCTGCCAGCTTCATTTAAACACTGTTCAGAGTGATCTCTCTCTCTCTCTCTCTCTCTTTCTATCTGTCTATCTTTATCTCTCTCCTTCTCTCTCTCTTGTCTCACATGTACTTCCTGATTTTTTTTTTTCCTCCTCAACGACCCTTAAAAGCACCATTTTAAATGTAGCAAATCTTGTACAAGTAACAGAGCCCCCCCCTTCTATAATAGACACCTGTTTTAAGCTGGGGGGGAGGAATCAGTTGCATCCCTTCATTGCTGTGGACACGCTGACCCTCTGCAGCACTAAGAATACCCCAGACAGTGGACTCATACACGCAGTGTAGTCTGCTTGTGTCATACAACGCCGGGTGATAAGGCGTCTGTGTGCTGCTGGTGAGCCCGGGTTTGAAGTGCCTAAGAGGCTCCGGGGGGGGGGGGGGGGATTGTGGTGGGCTGCAGGTGCAGCTGGCTGCACAGCCAACACACACGCCCCCTTTCCCCTCCGGGTGTGAAAAGTTTGCTTGTCGAAGTCACCCTTCGTAGGTGGTCATTTCTTCACATTACACATTTCGTCGTCAGTGTTGCCGCTCTGCGTGCTAGTTCCTAGGAGTTAACGAACGTGGTTAGCATTCAGTCCAAAGCCTCAGTTAAGCCAAAGCCCCCGCCGCACACACATATTGCCGGGGGGGGGCATCTAGCTCCATCTGCAGATTCGCACTTACGATCAGACAAGTATGCCTGAATATTCACATACTCATTGGCGCACCTGCATCTCAGTCAGCAGATTTCTAACCAAAACAGTCCATTTCATAATTTCATACATTTTAGGAAGTGTGTTTTATCTCCCTAATGTAGCATCAGCATTAAAAAAAAAAAAAAAAAGGTAATAGACATAAAAAAAAAAATAGTAATGTTCTTCTTGGATGAGTATCAAGCAATTCCGGCATTGATTGACGTCATGTGACATGTCTAGGAAGGGGGGAAAAAAACCTTTAAGGAGAAAATGCGTTGCCAGGCAACCTACATTGCCCATCTCTTACAGCAGAGATTACATAAGACTTCCACGTTATAAGGGCTTTAGATAAAGCCACAGTGTTTTATTTTGATTTCCAGTTCTCTCTGGCACCAGCATCGGTCCAGTTCACTGCCTCTCTTTACCTAAACAGCCATCCTACTCACGAGTTACGTGGGACGAATGGAGAAGTTCGACAAAGAAAAAAAATGAGATAGAAAGGTTATGGAAATTCCCCAGTTTCCTCAATTGTCTTGGTGAACGTGCGTTTTTGAAAATGACTTCGATGGAGCGCTTCCCCCCCATCACATGGTCATGACAGAATGCGATTGCTAAGCAAGGTTCTAATTATATGTGCTGGGTGGTTTCACTTCCCATCTGAGCTTTCTTTGCATTTGTTTAACAGAGGCTTTTATACGAAGCAACATACTTTTTTTGCGGGAAAGACGCTCCCCGCAGGGTTCAAGGGCCTTGGTCAGGGGCCCAAGAGTGAAATTAGTCTGGGATTTGAACCCATGACCTTATCATCACAGGGGTAGTGTTCTAGCCCACTGAGCCACACACGCCACTTTCTAAAGGTTGGTTTCTTTGCATACCACCCGAGAGCATTCCTGCAGAGTGCTAAGCCCCCATACATTTTGTATTTTTGGAACATAAAGCCGGTCGTCATTTTGTGCGCGCACTCGAGGCCGCTTCCTGAAGGAGGCGAGCAGGCGGATGGTGGATGACAGGCGGACCTGGAACAAGACACTCAAGCACGTGACGTGTAACGGGCCTCTTCCTGTGTGCTCGCAGGAGCAGATTCTGGAACAGCAGCAGAGGGAGAGAGACGACCACACCTTCCAGCGCACGTGCATGTTCTGTCCCGAGCAGTTCACGGGAAACAGGTAAAGGCTTGCGGGAAGTGCCATCGCTGACTCCCAGGAAGCAGGTGTGGAGCAGATTGGAAATTGGTGGGATATTGGTATTACGGTTCGAGGAAATAGGGGAACCGAAGACCCATGGGACGAAGGCGTCATCCACATGTGGACAGATGCTGAGGAAGGTTTCCACAAGTGACGTGGTTTCCACGTTCTGCATACAGCAATTATGTGAGGGGCTAGTGTACAGACATTGGGTTTTCCGTAGAACTCCCCCTGGGTTCACATGTAGTATATCCACAGCAGGGCAGCCAGGCCAAAGCTGGATTCATGAAATTCCCTTCAGTGTTCGTTTCGGAGACTCGTGTCTTTATTACACACTCACACACACACACCAGGAGTTTGGTAGGGTGCAGCATTTTCCATACAGCTGTTTAATCATGGTTGCCATGGAAATCCCATAGCAGCATTTCTTCCTTCTTTCTAGGGCTTTGCTTCTGAACCATATGGCGAAAGAGCATGGCTTCAACGTTGGCCTGCCGGACAACGTCGTGCACTGCGACGAGTTCCTGGACACGCTGCAGGCGAAGCTCGATAGGTATGCGCAGCGACGGCAGTGCTCAAGCCGCACATTTGTGTGGGGCCCCAGGGGTTGAGGGCCCCCTAGTGACCACAGACAGTCACTACACTAGGGTTGTTCGGGGGCAGGGAGGCCAAGTGGGATCCCAGAAACGACAAACTCCTCCCACTCAGAGATGAATTTTCCTCCATCATCACTGCTCACTGATGCAAGTTAAAAAATAACGATAAAAATCTTTTTTTTTTATCGCAAGGGAAATTGTCGTAACAATAGAATGAAAGAAATGACCCCCATCCACCCCGGAATACCTTGGAGTTTAAAAAGATTTTATTTTCTGCAATTTTATTGATCAGTAAGTGGTCTTGATTGTGTGATGCCATTGCTACAGTAGTGCAGAGAAAGCAAAGGTTTATATTCGCATTGAGAGGGGCCTGTAAACGCAGAGGACTGGGTGTGGGAGGCAGCAGTGTCGGGATCTGATGACACAGTCTGTGTAGGACTACGCCGACAGGGGCCACACAGCCAGGAACATGACAAGCCTGCTCCGAGTGGGCCGATCTGCAGTATGAGCCTGCGGGCAGGAGAGTCCACGCCCGCTGGGGGGGGGGGGGGGGGGGTTTCTCTGTAAGCCAGCTTGGCTCACCGCTCCTCGGATTCCCCATTAGTGGTCGTGTCGGCCCCTCTCGGTGTTCGCGTGGCACGGTCTGAGCGGGTGGCCAGCTGTCCTCCGACTTCCAGTCAGGATGTGATGCACACAGAAGGCTGCTTCTAATGCTACACCCCCCCCTGCCAGGGCTAGGATGGAAGAGGCCTTGAAGAACACCACCCTCGTGTTTCCCTTACGACCTGTCGGAGGAGTAAGCTGGCTGCTGCTACGGCCTTTAATGCTGCTTCACTTTCCCCGCTTGGCAGCAGGACTGTTTTTCCACCATGTTGTTATTGGCTAATGGAGCAAAGAATGTTATTATTTCTCTTTCTTTCTTTTACAGCCGCTGTTACTGTATGTTATACGGTGTGGCTGCTTTTCACTTGGGATCCAGTTTGTGTAGAATGTAAACTGTTCATCTGAATACTGTCTGTCGTGTTTGTTACGAACATCCCTCCATCAGCTGTCACCAATCCAAATCCCTTCCCCGGTTCCCTGCAGCATTCTCGCTCCTGTACTCCAGGGCTCCCCCTACTGGCGCGTCCCCTCACTAGCAGCTCTGAGCACCCCTGTCTCTCCCCATCACAGTTTGAGTTGCTGATGATTCTGTCGTTTTATTTTTAGACCGTCTCTGTTTTTCATTACTGTTATTATTTCTTCTGCAGCTTGCGGTGCCTGTACTGCGAGAGAACCTTCCGGGACAAGAACACACTGAAGGACCATATGCGCAAGAAGTTGCACCGTAAGATCAACTCCAACAACAAGGAATATGACCGCTTCTACGTCATCAACTACTTGGTACAGCCCTGCGCATGCAACCACTGACAGCGAAAAATGGTTGGGGGGAGGGGGGCGGAGCCACAGGGACCGCCCCCAGCTGAAAGCTGATTGGCCCATGGAGTGCATCCTCCTCTGTCACTCACCGATTACAAACATATTATTGGCTAACAATAGGGTCGGCCTGTCTGTATAAATTATGACTCCTCTTATGCCCACCGGGATGACCTATTGGTGGGACGGAGGTGAGTTAATGAGCCTCACACATGTTCCCTCACAGTCGGTGTGGACCTTCCCAGCACAGGCAGAGCCGTACAAAGGAGAAGCTCAGTGTGCAATTGGCATTTATATTACTTTTCCCCTGAGATGTGGCCTAGTTGACGGTATCCGCCCCACCGTCACGGTGTGTTTGTCAGCATCTGCCAAGAGCAGCAGCACACACATCGAGGGTGGAATCTCCATCCCCTTCTGTGGCTCGTCTGTGCGTTTAAGCAGCTATTGCGTGCTGCTGGATGCACACGATCACTTTCTGTAAAGTCACCGCGCAGCTGTGGCAGCACCGAGGTCATGCGGCCGGGTCTTTCACCTGGGATGCGGACGACAGATCGGGTGCGGTTCAAAGCCCGTGCTCAGGGTGTGCTGTCAGCTCCGTCTCAGAGCTGGAACGCCTCTTCCTCTGAATGATTTGTTTGAGCGTGTTGAGTGTCCGGCAGTTTATGAATAAAACTGGCATCGGTTCAAAGATTCACAAGGTCATGGATAAACCAGAGGTGTGGAGGGATACTGGAAAGACCCAAGTGGAGTCCTTTTATTTTTTTTTAGTTGGAAAACAATTGAGTAAATGGGCAAGGTTCTTAACTATACAAGCTAATCCATTAGTCACATTTGAGATGGAAGTGATATTTTTCAAATTTTCGTTTTTTAAAATTGCATTTTTATTAATCAGGAACTGGGAAAGACGTGGGAAGAGGTTCAGTCAGAGGACGATCGTGAGATGATGGAGGACAGGGATGAGTAAGTCTGTCCCATCTTAGGCTCCTGAAAATCTGCACTCTAGAATTAAGCGATCACATGTGATTTTTATTCTCTCTAGTGATTGGTCAGACTGGCAGGCCCGCCCCCTGTATGCCGTTTGTCTGTTCTGTGAGCACCAATCAGAAACCATGGACCAGATCTACACCCACATGCAGGTTCGGTTCCTTGCTGGCCTAAACTGACCTTGGTTCACGTTTGGGTGCCTGTGTGCATTTCTGAAAGTTAGGATCTTCTTTTATCGATATAAGGAAGTTCATTGTATTTTTACACATTGCAGAAAAAGACTTGCAACACTAGTGCTATTTCATGAAGCATTGATTGTGCTGTACTGTTTGTGTGTGTGTGTCTGTGTGTGTGTTTTCAGGACAGTCACGGATTTGATCTTCATAAATTAAAAGCAGAATTCAGTAAGTAGGGCTCAAACTTTGAAAATATCCTCTTTTGGTAGGAGATCTATCGATTTTCTCATGCGATTGCAGGGGTCTGTAATTAACATTTTGTGGCACTCATCAACATATCTGAGGTTGTCTTCTGCGTGTGTCGTCTTATAGACCTGAAATTTTACCAGCAAGTGAAACTGGTGAACTTCATAAGGCGGGAGGTTCACCAGTGCCGTTGCTATGGCTGCCAGAAGAAGTTCGACAGCAGGGAGGCAGTTGTGCAACACATGCGGGACGCAGCCCATGCGATGACGTTGCCTCCGCAGTCCACCTGGGACCAGCCACAGTAAACCCCCTTCCATCTCTTTTTGTTCCCTTTACTAAAGTGTGACGCCGCTGTTCACACCAGCCCCTCTCTCCCTCTCCAACCCGACTCCCCTTCTAGGTACTACTTTCCCACTTACGAAAACGACGGACTGCTGTGCGCCCTGTCCGACAGCGACGGCGAGTCGGACCCTGCCAGCTGGAGCGCGGATGTTCCCGTGATCTCAGAGGACGTGCCCACCCTGGAGGCACTCGGGCAGAACAGCGTGCTCGGTCACCTGCTGGAGGACAGGGACAGCCCCCCAATGGGCCCCGGGGCCGTGTGATCTAGGGCCACTGGGCTGTAACTTCTCCTTTGAAAGCTGACGGGGCAGGACTCTTTGGGACAGTCATAGCTGGAAAGCAGAAGCATCCAAAATTGGCTCCATCTAAAATGTCTCATTGAACTTAATATCGTCCGGACTTTGTTCAGGAAGTGATGTAGATAAATAAAACCGAGTTGAAACGGTTCAGGCAGAAATCTGTCACTGTGGTCTGAGGATGACAGAAATATTTGGTTTGTGTGCTGTGATTTGAGGAGGAGCATGTATGTGATGAACGGCACTAAATGGTGGACAACACAGACCACTGCAAGGCAAAGCACCGATGTGCAATTTGGGACACGAAAGCATCATCTCATGTCTGCCCTGCTTTTCACACTCGCCGCATACAATGAGTAAAGAAGCCTCAATTTGTGCTCCTCCGCTGTTGTGGCCAGGGAGGTGGGCGCCTATTTTATAACCGGCCTCAACAGTAATGGGGGAATGACATTAATGGGGGCAAATCAGCCCATCGGCTGGGCTCAACCGATCTGGACCAGGGCTTAGGGAGCAAGCTGGAAAGCCAAGTTCCGTGTTAATTAAAGACTCCTGTCAGACACGTCTAACAGCATGGGGGGGGGAGGGGGAGGGTGGTAGGCCTAATGAGTGAGACTTCACAGAGGATGTATGCAGCTTAAATTGGTCCCAACATGGCCCCTCTTGTAAACAGTATCTAGTCATTGTTTGCGAGATAATATGTAAAAATGCTCCATTGCAATTCTCAGGGTACCTTTTTTTTTATGTCCAGGCACTGTGCTGTCCGCCCGTTGTCCCTGGCGAATCTGAGAGTCAGATGATGCTTCTAAAGGATCTGTTTTTAGCAGTCTTTCCTATAAGGTATCTTCCTCTGGCAAAGGCTCCTGCCTTTAATGCCCATAAATCTGTGGATGTATATAATATCATACCCTGTAGTGCATTGGCATTCCATCTTCGTGCTCCTATGTTCTTTGGTTAAGCTCCCCCCTCTCTGTGACTCCATACTGAATAAACAGCGATATTCATTAGCTATACAAGGTGGGCTAGTGGTCAAGTCAAAAAATACATTTGTATTTGGATGCTTGCTGCAAATGCTGACGTTAGGAGACTTTATTAGAGGTGTTAGAATGGCTACGCTAACACATTTCCTAGTTATAGTTTAATGCCAACATAAAGATCATTGTTTTCCATTGACTGCTGAAGACTTTTGCGCAGTGCTGTATAATGTCCCACTCAATAAACAGTTTACCAGCAATACTCCTTATTGCAGCAATTGCCGTTCTGATGCTCTCTATCTTTGCTGCGATACCAATGCCTTTACCCGACCTTCAAGAAGTTCCTCAAACAAGCTACTGAATTTACTGAGACATTAAACAGCATGATCACTAAACTTTTCCTGCTGCTTACTGCACCACTGCCAGGCAATTCCAGCCCACGCTAGCTGTGCATATATTTTAGCCAGTAACTTGAAATGCCTAGTATTAATCATGCTGTTCTTGGATGAATGGAGACACGATTCTTAACGTAAACTTTTATCGAATCTGGGATGAGTCAGACCCCCCTGATTGTGTGTAGTGGCGGCAGGGAAAATGGATTTCATTCATTGTTTTTTATATTATATTTTTGGTTGGTCTTTATAAATGTTTAAGACAATACAAAAGGTATACTTAGACATAAGTGTTCATGTATTCATAAAGAATGGGGATGAGTTTCAATGTTGTTAGTGTCCATGTCAGGGAATGGAATGTGTTTCAATGGGGTGAGCGTGATTGTGATTAGTCTGCGCGAGAATGGGGTGGGTTTGATTGTGATTAGTTATTGTGTGAGAAGGGGGGTGGGTTGATTGTGATTAGCCAATGTGTGTGAGTTGGATGGGTTTGATTGTGATTAGTGTATGTGACAGAGCAGTGGGTTTGATTGTGATTTGTCTATGTGTGCGAATGGAGTGGGTTTGATTGTGATTAGTGTATGTGAGCGGACAGTGTGTGTTTGTGATTATTATGTGTGTGAGAATGGGGTGGGCTTGATTGTGATTAGTGCATGTGTGTAAACAGGGTGGGTTTGTGATTAGTCTATGTGTGAGAACGAGGTGGGTTGCATCGTAATCAGCATTTCTAATCTGGATTTGTCTGGGTAAAAGTGTTCAAAAACATGAAAAAATAAAGTTAAGTCCCATATCTTTTGACTAAGCAATAGGTAAGGTAATATACAGTTGTAATGTGTGACTGTGGAAGACGATTACAGTGTTCTGGGACTGTAAGAGTCCTTGACCACTTTTCAAACTTGAAGCACTGTACATTTAATCAAAGGACCAATTGGCATCAATAGTACAGAAAGACGGTGCCATCATCGATTGTATAATTAGTTCATTCAGGAGTTCTTAAGGTTGCTGCAGTAACGAGCCCAACCCACTCCTCGTCACCTGAGCGCCTCTCAGAAGATGCTCCAAAATGCTGAGAGTGCCTCAAATGATGCAGCCTTGGGACTGTCTAATGACTTCAGTGGTTTCAGTGACTGACTCGGGTGCCATTTTCAGGAATTCTCTGCAGTCTGCTGCAGGAAACACGTATGACTGAATCGTATGTGCCGATGTCACTGTGGCATGCTTAGACACACGTTGCATATTTTAGACTTAATAGCATAGTCATTAAGCTCCATGTAATACATGAACAGGAATGGAAAAGTTAATTTTTTTTTACGAACTGCAAAGCCAGCTGTAATGGAAGACTGAGTGAAGCATAAGCTAGTGGTGATTTTTAAAATATCCTCTCATTTTAAGGCTCAGTAATCTCAGTTGTGCCAGCACAGAAGAAATGAAGTTTCATTATTTAGAATAGAATAGAATAGAATAGAATAGAATAGAATAGAATAAAGGTACTTTACTCCTCCTATCTTGTTCTTCACTAGATCAATATACAGGTGAGAGCAAGCTTGAGATCATGGTACAGCACTCCTTACTCAATTTGAACCCGTGACCATAAAAATGGGTAGTACACCACTGCCTCGTAGCAATAAAGATTATGAGGCCCAGGTATCATACCAGAGTGTTGAACTACTGTGAAGCATCCTCTGTTATTGAAGAGTTAGTGTTATCGGAGTGTTAGTGTTATTGAAGTGATGCTGTTATTGGAGTGTTAGTGTTGGATGTGTCATTAGTGCATCTTTGTATCCCTGATAGTACCACAATGACCGTGAATGTCACTGAGATAAGGGTCATTTACAGAATTAAAAAAAGGTTAAAAAGTTCACAGGAAATTCTTTTAAAATCCATAGAGTTAATTTTTCCTTCATTAGTTTTTATTTAATGTTGATGTTGTCTCAGTTCCTCAGACAAAAGCACCTATCTGCTGAGCTTTAAACCACTGCTGAAGCTTCGCTAGATTCTGGGCACGGGGTGTAAAACGTCTGACATTGGCAGCAGCTCCCGCTGGAGACAACCAATCCCTAACCTCCTCCTGATTTTGCCTTGCTTGCAGTCAGTCTAAAAGATCTCCGTATCCAGGAATGTCACACTGACACCAAACACAAATGGCTTTGTTTATTATGTCCTGCATTCCTTCCCCACTTTTCCATGCATGCATTTCCCCACACCGTCATTCATGGCCGCTGACATTGGTGGACATGCGTCATGTGACATAAGTGAAGAAATCCGTGTCACACAAACGAGCTTCTTGTCTAAAATAGACCCTCAGGTGACATTCTGCATCACTAAAACCTGGGGATGCCAACATTGCAACTGAGGACAGCCCCCTGATCCCTAGCGTGGCTTGCAGAAACCCGATCCGGTCCCTGTCTTAGTCCAAATATAGGGGAGTTAAGGGGATCACAGCACCAAGGCACTGTTGCGCCGCGGTGTCCGCTCTGTTCAACACGCCATGCTTTCGTGGTTAATTGACCTTGAACGTAGAAGACTTGTGAACCTTTGTGCACCATCATCAGCAGCCCATGGAGGGACAGGAGGAACGTTCACACAGAACGTAGGTAAGTAGTATGGAAAATCTGATACCAGTCACCGACTTTACCAGACAGCATCAAAAGCATAGATTTCACCCATATTTTACGATAATGCAGGATATATTATGTATATAAATGACTAGAAGAAGCTTTTCAGGTTATTCTTCCTGGCCAGATATTTCCAAAGAAGCAGGTTGTGTTAAATGTTAAGTAACCAGGGCATCCTACCTGTGACTCACAAGTGAATTACAGGTTTGAGTCTTCATTGTCCATTTTGTACCTTCCAAACAAGGCTGTCTGCCAGTCCGCCGGCTCTTTGTGTCCAGTGCTAGTCTGCCCGTCACGGAACATTGTCATTCTGAGCCAAACACATTGCATCGGAAACCACAGCTGGTCTTGGGTCAGTTTTTAAGCTGTGAATTCCAGCAGCAGATAATAACTCTGTCTTCGTTTTAAGATGGATGAACTGGTCTTCACAACTGACTTACAGGAGACAAAGACCCGGGCAGGGGTTAGAGAGAGAAAAGCTCTATTCTGCTGAGCCCATGCTCACTCAGATCTGAAAGTACAAATCCAGACCAGGATTTTGTTTCAACCAACCAATTGAGTCACTCTGTGACTGTTTATATTCAACTGGTTGGTTGAAACAAAATCTTGGTCTGGACTTTCTGGACCTGAACTTTCCGCCTCTGATTTTCTTGTGGTTTCTTGTGATTTTGTCGGCATTGACCTGTGTTTAAAGCCCCTTCGGCTTCCAGCAGTAATGAGTGAGATACCGCTGGACCTGGGGAGTCCTGACCAGGAAGGAAAGCTCTACTCAGCCGAGTCACTAAACAACCTGCACAAGATGACTATCTGCACAGACCCAAGGGATTTGTTATGGGGTAAGGCTTCCTGATCAAGCCGCAACACGTTAAGGTCATTTCAAAAGGCCCTACAGCTGGGACTGTCTGATCTACCTTCTGGACAATATTAAAAAAAATTAACAGTACAGAAAAACGAGAAAAAAATACACCAACGCCCAGATGTTATCTCCCAGCCCAAGCTGTTCCCAGAAAATGCAGGCAAACAGATTGACCAACCAAAGTCATGTGACTTAACATACTGTATGTGAATACCGAAAAAAAGATGGACCTCCCAAACGTGGCTTGAATTCCCTGGGCATCGACGAGCAAGCACACGCCCGACGACCTGCCTGGCACATCCCCCGACTCGGTCCTCCCACACGTTTCTTGAGCCGCTCTCACGACAGGGACGCCAGACAGGATAAATCTGCAAGTGAGCCAGCAGGCATCGATGGATAAACACAGCGGTTTTCACGGGAACCTGCTGGCTTCGACGGAATAACACATCTTACGTAGGTTACGACGGTCTGAACCGTGTGCGTCAAATCCAGCAAAACCGCGTAACGATGGATGACATTAACGAAGCTTTTGCTGTTTTGCTTTATGACTAGACAATAATTTTAAGTATGCAAGAAATACAACAACAAATATACAAATCTGATGATTCGAGAGACGAAAGCTCTCCCCGTGTTTTGTATTTGTTACGGAAGACTTGAAAATATTAACGCACACAGCAGTAGCATAAGTAGCAGCATGTCTAGTTTAATTAAAATTCTTCCACAGAAACGTCTTAAGTACTCAGCAGCTTAATCAAACACTTACTGCTCTTCAGAATGTTACCTTCACACGTTTTAATGAGCCATCCTAAGCCCTCTTGCTAATATTTGGAGCGCTTCACTGCGACTGTCTGCACAGCACGCGACTGTGGCATTTGAGAGCTGACACACTTTGCATGTTTTTTCATGCAGGTTTGTTAAGGGCTACAGCTCAAGTCGACGTACAGGAGGTGACGATAACAGGCCCATGTACAATGAACCCCCCCCCCCCCCCCGAGCAGATTGTCAAAGGTCTACAGAATCTGTCAGAAGCTATAAAAATGCCAGATGCTTTGATCTGCTCCACAGTATATGTGACATAGATGTGACAGGGACCATGTTTAAACTGACCACATGATGACATCAGTGTGTGCAGACGTGGCATTTGCTTATTGACTGAAAAATCACCTTGAAATAAGACACAACACCTCACGCCCTATTTCTGCGAAGAGCCTCCCTGACCCATCACATGTCCCGGCATGATTAAAAATAGATGATCTGTGCTGAGTCTGCAGCAGAAATATCACTTTATTGGGGGGTGGATTCCGGAGGGTAACAGCCCATTGTAACAGCCTCACAGCCCTGGACGACCACTGACAGCACCGAACGTAAATAAATACCGACAGGGATTCTAATCTCCACCACTCAATGGCTCAGTCATTACCATAGCAACCAAGTGGTTTCTTTAAGGACCTGAAACGTAGTCGTCCACGTGCGTGCCCGTCGCACCCAGGGTGGGGTCGTCAAGGGAATTTTCGCCCAGGCATGGCTCATGTGTGGCAGCCGGTCTATGTGTGACGCCCGGAGGAGGTGTGACAGCCAGGTCACCCTTGGCAGCCATTAACACGCGTGACACGTGGCTCACGTGACAGCAGGCGGCTATGGCAGGGCGCCGTTAGTGTTTATCTGAACCATTTACAATCTGGACGGCACGAAAGTATGACACTGAGCAGAGAGAGTGGCGGCTCAGCTGTGACGCCTTACAACCAGCCTTTCTTGACCCCCTCATGGCCGCCAGGTTGATTTGTGCATCTTGATTAAACAAAGGAGCATTTTCAGCTACACACACTTCATAAGGTCATTCCTACCTTCGACCATTAGACTCTACAATGACTCGCCATATGGTGGGGGGGGGGGGAGGGGGCGACCAAATATCTGAATGGACCTGATGCTCACTGGCACATTCACAGAACACTCACATTTACTGTACAACCCACTATGCAATACTGTTTATTTCAGAGGTACTATCCATCCATCCATCCATCCATCCATCCATCCATCCATCCAATGATTAGCTGACATCAGCGTCGACTCCTGCTGCCCATATAAACAGCTTTCATATGGCTTGAGATTCTTATGAGCACCAGGTTGACATCGTTCTCCTCTTCTGTCTCAGCTCCACCCCCGATTTCCCCAAAAGGGCCCCCCCAAAGGCTAGAGGAAGCAGTGAGTGATGGCCTGGGCTCCCCCAATCAAGGTGAGTGTGCAGGGCCCTACCCCCTCCCCTGTCCTCTGAAATCCAGCTGACAGCTCCTGCAGACTCAGCTCGTCAGCGCAGTGAGGGTATCCCCTGCAGAACATGCAACTCAGACCCTCAGCGCAACCTTCAGCCTTTTGACATGAATGTTTAAAGAACAGCATCCAGTTCCCAACTTCCACATGCAGCGTTATATAAATAAAGTGTTCAGAAGCAGGTCATCTATATGCTTCTTTAAAGATTTAAAAGCAAACTGTGGATTCAGGTCATAGCACCAGAGCCATTGACCTAGTTTGACTGTAACATCAAAGTCCCGCCCTCACGGAGACCACACCCCCTGGTTGATGGAGCGACCACCCCCAACACCAGGATGCCTGGGGCAAGATGCCTGTGTAAATGGTGTTTCAGTACCACGCGGGGTTACAATAACGCAGATATTATAAGTGTAAACTAGGAGAAGCTAAATTAATGTTGGACTGGGGAGCATGTATGCTGGAAGACAAACATAAATATAATGTAACAAACTACAACAAATAAACTGTCCATCCATCCATGCACCTACATTACATGACAGGTTTTTCTAGCACACCTAGAAAACTACGTAAATTAAAGTAAACTTTAGAAAACAAAAACCCAGAGAATTTTTCACAGAAAGGGGCTGAGCCCTATAACAATCCTGACCCATGATCTGTAGGAATCCTGGCCTCTCTCCTGCATCGCCTGAGACCGGACTCCCTGGTGGGGAGTCGGGATGAGGAGCGCACGTCTTTGCGGCGTGTCCACCAGGCCCCGGTCCGCGGAGCCTGGCTCCTCCTCGCCGCCATGTTGCTGACCGGTCTTCTCCTGTCTTTCTGTGCGATTTACTTAATAGGTAACTGCACCACCTTCTCTCCTGCCATCTGCTCAGTAACTAACTCACTTGCTTTTAGTTCATGAAATCCAAAGTTTTCCAGACCATGCCAGGAAACTCTTACTACACTTGCGTGATTGACAGCGCGAAACTCGGCGGTGCTGGGAGAGCTCAGGGGAGACGGTGTGGAGGAGAGACATCTGGAGGAGCTCAGGCGCTGGAAGGCCCTGCTGGAGAAGAACCTGGATATCTCCATCTCAGAGGGTACCGCCAAATGACAGAAAAGGTGGGGCGCCCCCGGGTGGAGCAGGTGGCGCCCTGTGGCCGTTTCACAGAGCGGATGCTCTACCAGATGAGGGTGATTTCAGCACAGGACAGCGATTGGAGTTCTGCTTATTCAGCACAGTAAATGGCCCAGTATATGGAGGATAGTCAGGTTGTTGAGGATACACTATATTTTATTGTAAGTAGAGACTTACAGGAAATATGACTTACGAGGACTCGCACATACGACCGAAGTTTAAACAAAAAAAAGGAATGAAATAGATGTATTGAAAAATAAATTTCAGGGGGCAGGACTCAGTAGAGCTACATACGTTGCTTAGTACGCACTGCATCGCCTTACGATGGGGAAAGGAGTGTGTATGGCAGTATGACCATCCCAGTCTCACACACACACCTCCCAGTCTCACACACACCTCCCAGTCTCACACACACCTCCCAGTCTCACAAACATCTCCCAGTCTCACACACACCTCCCAGTCTCACGCACATCTCCCAGTCTCACAACATCTCCTAGTCTCACACACACCTCCTAGTCTCACATCTCTTAGTCTCACAACATCTCCCAGTCTCACACACACCTCCCAATCTCACGCACACCTCCCAGTCTCACGCACATCTCCCAGTCTCACGCACATCTCCCAGTCTCACACACTGCTCTGTGACTGCTGTGGAAAATCTGAAGTATATTTCTAGAAAACTACATGCGTAAATGAAATAAACATTATTTTGTTGAAGAGTGACTGTATATTTTGTGTGTTTCATTAAATGTGTGGGGTCTACATACAGAGTGAGTCAGGAGGGTTGTGTTAACCTGCCGTTGTGTCGCTGGGGTGACCTAAGTAACCCACTGCCAGCCCATGGATATAAACAGCCAATGATATGAACAGGTGAATCTTGCCTTAAACTGTAAATCGTATTTTAATAATTAAAGAAATATGTAAAATCAGACCTCTGACGTCTATATCTAGTTGTACCCAAAGCAAAAATTCATATTTCTAACTGAAGAGATCACTGTCGTAGCAGAGTTTAAGCCAGGATTTTCAAGACCTAAAATAACACCAACACACCTGAGGCCTAGATCAGGACTGCAGGACAGAAAAAATACTAGTCTGATGTGGGTCTTAAGATAAGACCCTTGATCAAGCCCAAGAAAACTGTAAATAATACATTGGTCCACCCTCTAATGAGTGTCTCACAGATTACAGGTTGCCGAAGACCAATACCCCCACCAATACAGTTCCAATACTAAGAACAGAATTACAGAGGATGGTAAACATCCCCGACGTTGTTCTTGTTCGCCCCAAATATCAAGGATACATCGGTTGCATCCCTGCCAAACGACACCAATCCCATGATTCATTGCGCCCCAAGTTTGTTCTTGGAAGGCAAGTTAGCAAGACTGCTTTTGCCAGGATGGCAGGTACGATCTTTGCGTCCTTGGTATTGAGAAACATGCCGGCTGCGTCTGAATTCGGGGGCTGCTTCCTTTGAAGGACGAGTTCTATGCAGCCTTCGTAGGCTGCGTCCTTCGAAAGGTACGTGCAATGAATCTTAGGATCTCGGCAAAAGAATAATACATTTTTAGGTTGCAATTGAAGGAGCCTTCGGAACGGGATGACCTTATCCCCCCGCTGGAAGGCAGCCGATTCCAATGCAGTCTTAGAAGGATACAGCTCCTGAATTTGGACACAGCCTCCCGAGTCTTAGAGCAGAGGGGGCATGATGTGCAGGTTGGATCAATTAATCGCTGGACTAAGCAATTCTCGTGGTCATATGGTCAGCGATACAGTGAGTACATTGACCTTACAGTATATTAGCTGATTTGCTGCACTAGAGTGTTAGAATGTAGTACATGGCCTGCTATGAGCTGTGTGCATTGTCTTTGCGCTAATATTAGCTTACAACAGTAAGGAATGTGTAGCATAACGCAAGAGGAATACGCCTCGTCTAAGGCACGTTTCTTAAATTTAGTGGCTGTATTTTTGCACATGGCCAGCAGATGGCAGAATGTCATCACTGAAATTTGGATTTTGGGACAAGGTGATTCGTTCATCATCTCTGTCATTATCGGTTGCCTCAGATTATGCCCCGCTTATGAACTGAATCGAGGTGCCATATTTTATTATTGTCTGGAAATACATTCGCATCTTTGCAGTACCGACCATCTTTAGGCTATAATAGTATCCAGCAAAAAGATAACAGATCGGTGCATTTCATTTCAATTTAAATAAAACTGATCAAATTATTGGTGCATAGACTGTTATATTGCATTTCTTAAAAAATGTTCATATTACTGCAATAAATTAATTTAAAAGTCTATTAATAACAGTAGTTTTAATTTAATCTTTTCCATGAAAGTTTTTATTTCACCTTATTTTGACTTCTAAGCAAAAGTCTATGTTTGCATTACATATAAGTGAATAGTAACCAACAGGCACTGGGTATTTCCCAATTATATTATTATTAATAATAATGTTCAGTGGTGAAAGTTCAACAGAAATTAGATTATTTAAAAGGGAAATAACCCGCTTCTTTTAGCAAGTTTGTGATGTTGGCGGATTAAGGTGTAGCTACATACAGTGACTGGAAGCAGCCTGTTAGCTGCAGGCCGTGATGGGAAATGATTTTAGAGAACATCTTCATTCCAATGAAGATGCTAATTAAAATTTACGTATTTATCAAAGCTAGGCTTTGTACATATAAAAGAAATAAGATTATCGATCTCTGACATTTATAATGTTTTCCTCTTTATTATTTTAATATTATTGTTGTTGTTGTCATTTTGATTGATCATTTATGAATATTGGTTCCTGACAGTGAATGAACATTCCCCCATATACATCTTTGGAACAACGTCCCACCCCCCCCCCACACCCCCACACCCCCACCCCCCTCCAGATGCATATGACATCACAGAGGACACGATGAAAAGCACAAGTGGTATATTATCCTTGTTGCCGGCCGAACGGAATAGGGTCGTGCACCCGATTTTTGCTTTCCTCACAGGGCCTCACAAAGCGGCGCACGAACCTGGTGAAGAGCACATGCTATTTATACAGAAACACCTGAGGCTGGGATAGGAAAGGCGGGGGGGTGGGGCGACTGCATCTATCCATCCATCTCCCAGCCACTTATCTAGTAGAGGGCCGAGCAGGGGCCTGGAATACGGGCCATGAGACGGACGTGCACCCTAGGCAGGGCACTAACCATCCAAGTCCGCACACAACGGACAATTCTGAGCTAGCACTCCGCCTGACTGGCTGCCGTTGGACTGTGGGAGGAAAGCAGGCCTACTAGACCAATGGTCGCCAACGCGCCACCCACAAGCAGCTAGCAGCTACTAGTAGCTCGCAGAGAGCCAATGAGTAACTTGCTGAACCCTTTCTAGACATAAAATAAACTATGCGAATTCAAAATGTTTTTATTTTACTTATACTCATGCACTCATGCAGGGTACCGTATTCGATGAGGTCGAACACGGTACCAAATGCGATGTGGCCGAACAGAGAACCGTATGCAATGAGGCCGAACAAGGTACCAAATGCGATGAGGCTGAACGAGGTACCGTATGCAATGAGGCCGAACAGGGTACCGTATGCGATGAGGCCGAACAAGGTACCGTATGCAATGAGGCCGAACAGGGTACCGTATGCGATGGCCACTGTTTTTCTCGTCTGCTTCATTTCAGTCACGCATCTTCAGCTCGTTTTCCTTTCATGGCTGTGTCGGCCGAATCTGTCATGGTGACTCACTGGGAAAACACATCACATTGTGCTCACTGAGATCCCTCTCTGGCAAACCGAGGAGTGAACTGTAAGATCATGAATAAAGACCTTAATAAACATTTGCCCATCAAACCAGTGTTCAGAGGTGCACGGCTCAAAATGAATTACACCCAACAATGCCTGACAGTATGTACTAAAGAATACATATCATGCCTTTTCTACATGCACAATTAAAATTAAAGAATTAACTGAATTGCCAACACTTGAGTTGTAAATTTGGCTTAATTACATTCAGAGTCCAATACAATACACTGTGTGTGCTTTCATGAATAATTCATCATCATAAACAGCATTATGGAAATAATTCTAATTAAATGCCTCACAAACGCTGAAAAATGAAACTATCCAGGCTTAAATCATGAGTGTGTGTAAGAGCACAGACCATCATATAATACAGACTGCAGATTAACTATAGATGATAAAAAAAAATCTAAATGTAGTTTTCGTAAGCCTCTTTAAAAGTCCCTCAGTGATCCCAATTTACTATTAAAATGTGTAAACAGATAAGGTGTCAAACATTACTGTTAAAACGTGCAAGAAAATGTGTAAAACAGTCACCTCAATTCACCTGGAATATTCTACTTAAAAAGACACGCAGTCTGTAATGAAATGGAAGCAGTGTTTCTCCCTGAATCATAAAAGAAGATCTATTAACCTCTGCACAGCTCATAGTCACTGATGCCTCCTAATTAATCTGTGTTTCAGGGAGGCTCATCGCCCTCTAATCCGTTACAGAGGGCCGACGCCGAACGGACTTGGCGCGCTGCTTAGGGAGCCGAACGGGGCCAGATGCAGACTCTCCCTCATCCTCTGGACAGTCACGGGGAGCTAATCCATCATGCCAGCATATCCCACAATGCCTCACAGTCCACCAGGTGGCCTTCTTACTGTAAACCAGTGCTCTTCCTCAGAAGAATGACAGGAACACAGCCTTAACTGTCCACGCCCTCAGGAACAAATAAATCTGAGGCCTGTAGAGCAGGTTTGCCCGCTGGCTTAGAATCTTTTTTTTCCCAATGTACTATAGCATCTGGGCATTTCATGAAGGAAATGCCACTTAAATGCAAGTGACAAGGATCAAAATGGAAAATCTGGCAATGACTTCCTGTCCTGACTGTAGCCTCTGCCCTGTGTACATATTGTCATGTGTCAGTGAACCAACCTCAATTCTATTCATTCGCAGTGAATGGCCCACAGCCCCCTCCCCCCACCCCGCCACACACACACACACACACACACACACATTTCAGGGATAATGGGTCACTGAGGACGGGCACATTTACCCCTTAATATCCCACGACATACTCCTGCAGCATGGTTTACACTGACTCACAACACTATCTGGAAACCTTGTATTTTATTGTACTAGTTATTAACCAGGGTTTTGAATCTGATGTTTCTTTTCAGTGTAACAAAATATATATGCTGATACTTCAGTACTAAATATAATCCCAAATTAATACATTAGTGTACATTACTTTCGTTACTGGCTGGTTAACTCATAATTCTCTTCACTACCAGATTAATGTATTTTCCAGAACCCCGGGATAATACCGAATGGCTATACCATCTTTTCATCCATAACATTAGGCCATCGTTAGGTCTTTAAGCAATTGACCACTGCACTTGTCCTAAATTAAGCCCATTTCAAGGTCATGCACTGAAAATAGGGCATTGTGAGGAGTGGCGGGGGGAGTTAGCTCTAACACCTGACCTGCCCCCTGTTTCGAGGGTGACTACATTAACACAGAACACCCCCACGCCACAGAAATTGGTGCGATCCAACCAGCCCTGACATCACCTGAAAACCTCATTGCTTCCTAATACATTACAAGGGACTTTCCACTTAAGTATGAAGCCATCCTTCTCCCCGCCCCATTTCCATTCACAGCCAATCAGCTTGGAACAGCGAGGACAGCTGATAAGGCCTATTCAAGGGAATGCAGTCAAACAATCCAGCATGCACATTACATTCTGCTGTATGAACCAGACATGGGAGTGAGGGCGGGCACCTGCCCTTTTGCCCAAACTATTTCAAGTGACGTTTTTAAAACTGTATTTCCACAAATGCTGAAATATTCACCTTTATTAATGGTCGTCATGTACAACAGAATGCATATAAACCAGAGGGCGTGTCGTCACGGCCACCTGTCTGCTTTTGAAAAACTCATATATAACCTTTTGTTTTTATAAAAAAAAAAAAAAAACACAGAACTGTAATTCAGGCTTTTATTAATAAAGTTTTTATTGGTTTGCATTTTCCTGTGATATCGTTCATCACTGCTTATTGATGCCCCCCCCCCGGTTCCGCTGTCTCTGTTTGTGGTTTTATGTCTTGATTAGAATCACCACAGATATGAGGATGTGACCTTGTGAATCACTACAGAACTGAAGTGCGGCAGTTCTGGAGAGATAGAGGTGACATCTGACCCCAGATCTGCTCCCCAGTGATCTTTGGTTTTTTGGTCATTGACAGCAGAAATGCACCGAGTGTCTCAGGGGCGCCCACTGCTTTGTTTGCCTAAATATAAATATGTGTGGCTACAAGAATTTCAGATGAAACTGCAATTTAGTCTCCTGGGGCTGTGGATAGACAATCAGCCTCCCTCCTTTTCCCAGAATGCCACTGCTGACCTCTCACTGGTCCCTTCAAGAGTGTGTGTGTGTGCACTTGACCCCGAGATGATGATGAGTGAATGGTGAATAGAGTCACCAGGGCGGCGATGAAGAGGAACGACTGGTATTCTGCTAAGCTTGTGGAGGCGACCAATGAGCAGAGAGAGGCCAGGGTCATGTGACTCACATGGTGAGTCATCTGTATCTGTTTGACTTTATCTATAAGAGTCACTCGCCCACAGCTAAGCGTGTTTGCAGGCGCATTTTCTCACAGCGTGAATGTGCTCCACTTGAGGCTGTAGAACAATCCAGGGCACGGCGGTTTATGTGGATTAACGCGTTCGGTAGCATTTTTCCACTACTTGTTATTTTAGATGAACATTCCTGTTCGCAGAAATCCCAGTGCGCCTCATTGAAATGAATCTGTTCGATCGTTAGCAACGGTCAACAGACCTCCTTCTGAAGACCAAGGACGTCGGCATTCCCCAGGAGGTGGGCTGCCCCGCCACGGAAAATAAACCTGCCGTTTGTGGGGATGAGCCACCAGTGTGGGAAGCAGAAATTTATAGGGCCGGACTGCTGGTACGGAGAGTCGACTTTTTTTGGGTCACAACAATAGCGCTAGCAACCGATGTTTTTTACGGTCAAACCTCTAGTGTGAGAAAGCCTTTTTTTCAGGAAAAGGAAGATTCTTGTCTTAAGTTAGAGATGCTGTCCCACTTATAAACAGGCACTGAGCCGAATCACATTCCGTTCAGACCCACAAATCATAAGGCCGACCACAAATCGCCAGTGGGAGATACGCTTTCTGAGACCAGCGCTGACACATTAGGGGCAGAAATCCACTCATTTCAAATGTCCCTGGTTTAAAACATAAAAAATAATGAAAATAAAACTAAGCCATGAAATACATTTCATCACCTGCTTCCGCAAAAGAATCCCATAGTCACCGTCTCCGTTAGTGGCCCTCGTTCATAACCAGCCTTACGTTTGTGACAGACCCTGATTTTCATCATTAAAATAGCTTTCCTTTCATTGTCTGTCCAAAATGTCCCTGTGAATTTCCTGGGTTACTTTCCTTGTCTTCTCTGCATCTAAAAACAATTTCTACAAATGGATGTTTCAAATTAAGGCGAAAATACTGACACCAAAAAACACTCCACAACTGGAATAATCTTGAATAACTGAACAGATTACATCTGACATATTTGGCATGAGTGTCAGTGCTAGAAGCAGCTTTCAATTTAAATCCCCGAACTGAAAATCAGAGAAGAAAGGAAGACCGTCCCAGCCGTGGTGAGCACATCACTAAACACAAGTGGCCTGACAGACATGGATCCCATAATCCATTGGGTCAGTCAATACAGTGGACAGAAATACAGGTAGGTCTCCACCTACCTACCGTCCACAAACTGCATTACATTTTACACAAGCCAGATTTATCCACCCTACTATTCAAGACACCTTATAGCAAAATACCACATAAGCCAAAAAATATACCAGTAATACATACTAAAGAATGGCAGGGGTTAGTGCTGTCGCCTCACACCTCTAGGCCTGGAATCTCCGCCAGGCTCTACTTTTAAAGATTCTGTACGGTATGCTTTACTGTACTTCCCTTAATCCTAGTATCATTCTGGGACATGGGGGGGCTACTCTTCTTGTTGTTTAATGCCATGGCATTAATTAATAGCTGGTGGTGATGATGATGATGGTGATGATGAGGTGGCAATAGGTTATGCATCACACGACAACGTTTTGTGTTATCACTTTCGTACACTCAGATATTTTTGTACGTAAGTCCGGATTTAAGTCAGTTTTGCGTAAGTTAAGAGCAACTTGCACGAAAACCAATCTGCCAAGACTCAAAAAATGACTCAAGCCATCACCGCATCAGTCGGCTAACGACCACCAGGGTTTGCGAGGAAGATCGAATGACGTGTCAGTCGTTCCAGCATTTCCCCGTTACCCGACCGGTGGGACGAGCAGACAGAACCTAGTAGTGAGGCTCACAGTCCAGAGTACGGAAATGTGAAGAAACAGCTTACGTTTGACCTCAATTCAACTTAAACCCTAACCTACAATCAAGAGAGCTGCTGTTGTGGGAACCAGCCGTGAGTCACGGCACCGCGAGCCTGCTGGGGGATGTGGGGGCCGCTTGGAGAGCCCCCAAGCTGCTCCGTCTGCTCCGTCGAGGAGTATTGCGGTGTGTCTGAGAGCTTCTGGAGTGGGAACATCTGAACGAGGCTTTTTCGAGTCAGCTGGGACTCCAGTCGAGGCGAATGCATTCACTTCCCAACCATGCACTGATCTACTGCAACCCATTCATCCATAATGAGGGAAAATACACATATACTCCATCGCTTTTCTACATGGGGGTAGCGTTACATGAGTGTTTTTGTCTGTCTGAGTGTCAAGCGTAAATTTGCCGCACATGACTGCTGCGGTCTGGGCCAAATCGCCAGATGGCGATCCTCAGCTGGAAATGTGACTCAGGAAAAAGCCCCAGGTTTGTAAGCCACGTCGCTCGATTCACACCCCCAGCACGCGGCAAACTCATGCGGCCCTCAGCCGGACTGTCCTCTGAAGTTGGGAAGTCCTCACCCGTGCCGCAGTTTGTTTAGATGTGACCCCTCCACCACTGTCCTGAAAGTATAGAAAGGTACACATCCCCCTCACCGGGCACATTTCCATTATCTAACTGTACTGCTTCTGCATGCTGTGTCAACACTTGTCCTGCTGAGCATTGCCATTAATAGCGATGTAAGAGGGAGGACCCAGTAATCACCAGCAAAGAGGTGTTTCCCTTTGGGCTCCTCGTGACCCTTTACTGAGCAATTAGCATTAGCCACACGCAGAACACAGGATCAGCAAAGTACATACACAGTCCAGCTCTATGCACAGGGATGCGCATAACTGGTACACAAGTCACCTCTAAAAGTGATACGTGCGGCAAGCAATTGTTGTAACAGCACAAATGTGTATGTATTTTATGGCAAGAAACAATCGTGCATTTTAACCTTGTTAGACTGATATGGTAATTTGTACTTCATTTGTGGTATAGAATACACAGTAATTTCTTGTCATATAAGTGCAAAGGCACATAAAATATGTAAACGTTACAACAATCAATTGCCACGTGTATCGCTTTAAAAGGTGAATGCATGCTTCCATCCATCCATCCATCTTCCAAACTGCTTATCCTTTTGGGTCACGGGGGGTCCAGAGCCTATCCTGGAAGCTATGGGCATGAGGCAGGGAACAACCCAGGACAGGGGGCCAGCCCATCACAGGGCACACTCACACACCATTCACTCACACGGGCAATTTAGTAACTCCAATTAGCCTCGGCATGTCTTTGGACTGTGGGGGGAAACCGGAGTACCCGGAGGAAACCCCACGACGACACAGGGAGAACATGCAAACTCCGCACACATGTGACCCAGGCGGAGTATATAAACGCACAGTATATAAAGTAAGAAAGACCATTAACATGGTTGAAAGATAGGATGGCTGCTTAGCAACAGGGGTGCCGCGGTAACCACACGGGTAGAGTGACATGGAGGACACAGGTCAGGGGAAAAGTGGGACTCCAGCTAATACTGGCAAGCAGAAACAATCCCTTATTAAAAAACATTACATAGCGAGCACTGAATAAATCTGATTAAATTACAGATTAGTCTAAAATCATCCTAATTAAGTGATCACATTTTGGTGCTGCTCATTATTTAAGCTTTAATGAAAAGAAGGTACAACTGTATCCAATGTCCATGCGTCATACCATACTGTGGAAAAAAAGTAACACAGAATATCCAAAATGTTACGGGGTAGAAAGGTCTTAAAGGCATTAACCACTCAAACTCTCACACAGAGAACAAAAGGTGTTTAAAATAGTGGGGAGGATATTTTCAATGAGGAAAAAAAATCACGTATCTTGAAAAACTGCCATGACAGCAGTGTTTTTGCCTTGAAATTTCATTATGGGATGGTTACATTTCTTTGCAGTTCAATGCTCCACGCAGTAACATCCTTCACGTTTGACAATGTGCACTTCCCGATCTGTTCAGTCGTTACAGGACCTCACTATGACGTGGGTTCATACTAGACATTATAAGAAAAATATGCTGTCAACCACATCATCCCGCTTTCCGTCATCTCCTATCTTAGATTCGGCACTCGAAACAGCTCCTAAACGCTCGTTCGTATCATATTCTCTTCTATCAATGTATGACCGCTCTGCAGCCAAAACACCGGGCAGTGAGATTTATAGCCGAATGATGACACGAGTGAAACATCCAACGCCCTAGAGAACCAGACAGATCTGTCATAGCGGACTTACATTCCCACTTCAGTCTGACTGATAGCAGGCCTGTGCTAGACTGGATTAACACAAGTAAATATGGATGAAGCGTTGGAGTCCACATGATTACGTTCTGCAGATTAAGAAAGAGTGGGTTACATCACAGTATATAAAACAGGATTTAACCCAAGCTGCTAAATCCGGAGAGGGCATTGTATACTGAGGTAGGGGAAATCTTCAAAATAAAGGAGGCTGCCTCTAGTTCCCATTTATATTCTGAATTGTGACTTTGGTCTGTGGGCCATTATAAAAGATAATACAACTCAGCCATTGCGGGGCTCTGCTGATGTAGATATTTAGGATCATACTGTGCGATGTAAGGCAGACTTCTCGTTTTTTGCGTCAAATCATTAGATCCACGTAAAGTTCTTTTCTTTAAGCCAGCACCACCAAAGCCATTCGAGATAATCTACCAAACAGCATTTTTTTCCTGCTGCATTGCCTGTATTTGTTATGGCCGCCTGGTCCACATACCCTTGGAAGAGGATTCTCCCGTGGCCCTGCACACTTGACGTTAATGGAACTTGCGGAGCATAAAGTATGTTTAATGTGTCTGTGTTTCTTTTTTCTTTCTAAAAGAGCGGTTTAATCTTTGCCTCAGCTCAGATAAAAATAACACTCTCATCCGGGCTGCCAGTCCAACCTAATGCACAGAATGAGAGAAGACTGGAACATGCCAGTGGGGGGGAAGACAAGATGTTCTCCACCACGTCCCCCTCTGCCTCCGTCTCTGGCTAATCTGGATCCGGCAGCTTCCTGAGAGGCATCGTTGTGTCAGGAGGACACTTGTTGACCAGGGGAGGCACGCTGTGGGATGCGGCCATCTTCAGCAGGAAACGTGTCACCATCGGTGTGCGGCACATCGATGGGAGACGTTCTCCATAATCCGCTTACCGCCGGCTTCATCCTCAAACACCTGCCTGGGTCCGAGTATTTTAGAAATTTTTAACAGAAGGAGTCTTTCCGGTCAAACTCGAGAGCACCAGCTGGAAACCTTTCGTGCTGGTAAAGTCGGCACTTAAAATGAAGCTTCGTTTGCCATTTGGTGGCAATAAACCACACATAGGCGGAGGTGCGGGGGGACACACATACTATAGCAGGACTAGATTCACTGCTGACAGGAACATTCATTTCCCCTTCAAACAGTGTCTTTGGATCTCAAAATGCTTACAAAAGGCTGTCCGCGTGCCAACTCTCCGTGACACTGGAGGCGGTCCCATTCCAGCAGCTCACAGCTTCTCTGGAACACGCAGAACCAGCTGGACGCTTAACGCCACACACGAGCAAGCAGTGACCTTTTTGCAGTGGAAAACATCACAGTTATCTCTGACACACACCCTGTGACTTAGACACGTGTATGTCTACCACGTTGCTTTCTTTGCATGCGGGTCAACCATCCTATCCCCAAACATTCGCTAATGCATTTCCACCTCACACCACAATATCACCCTCACACATTATCTTCTCATCTGCTTACCCTCTGCTTACATGTTAACGCAATGGTCAGTCATCTTCATGTGCCCTTCGGCACGTCTTGGACCCTTCCAGCCCCCAGAATTTCTTTTTCTAAATCTCCCACCAACATGTAAATTTCACAGTTAAGAACTCGCTAGGGGAGGATCGCAGGTTTTCCTTAGATTGAAAGTATCAACCCTACTGGAGGCCTAAAATCCTAGAATTGCTCCTCCTTGGTCCCCTAATGTAATTCCCTCATTATTCCTTCGTCCATCATCTCCATGCTTAACTTCGGTACACGGAGCTGATCGGTGATGAAAAGAAAGGCAGGCAGGTGAGAACAGGCTGCGAGAAGTAGCTGTCTCTCTAGCCCTCCCGCCTGAGCCGGGGAATGGTCTGACTCAGCGTTCTGCCGAGCGTTTGTGAGACAGTTTTATTACCTAATCCAGTTTAGGACAAGGAATCTGGCCAGTAACCTAATACGCTTTATAATCTTCACTGCTATGGCCAGGATTCAGTCTGGCCAAGATGGGAAGGGGGAAAAAAAACTGACTTGCAGCAGAGGTCCACGTACTGCGGCAAAATCATACGCAAATCTTTCCGAATTCTAAAAACCATCGGTCTTGCTTTATTTTCATCAGCTGAAAAAGATCTTTCACTATCTATAGTCAGGAAACTGGAATGAGCGCTGAATCACAGAGTTCCCAGAGGAGTGAGAGAAATCTGATGCCGACTGGTAAATAAAAAGGCCTTAAACCGGGAGGATCGAGCCCCTCCTTCTTTACCACATACTGACTTCAAAGTGCTCACAGGTCGGCAAATGAATACCCCGAAACCTGATACCCACATTACAGTAAACCTCTGTGCATAGCAGCACCCACAGACGTACAGTCATGCTGAGGCAACTTCCTCTGGGCTGAAATGTGCCGATGCAAGCAGTTTTGGGTTTGGTACCAGATTCCGGATAATCCTTGTGTTTAATGACGACTGATGGGTAAAAAAGCCTATGGACACCTAACCCTGCAACTTCACTTCCAGCCCCAATAAACCCCGCATGAGTGTCGAACCCACATAAGGGAGAAGATTTAATGTTGGGGATTTAATGTCCTAGTCTGTTGCCCAAGAAAGCAGCATTGGAAAAGGGACGATGGACAAATAAAATGAAAAAAAATCCTTACACTGGTAAAACTCTTGGGGTTAATATGTCGGGTGGGTGGGTTGGGCGATCTCATTACTGTGTCGCAATGCACTTCAGGAAGGTTTCTGCATCAGAGGGGGTGGGTGGCCAGGCAGGTGTCAGAGGGGGGGGGATCAGCCTCAGCCAGAGATAACAGGGCATTTTCCACACATAATGTGCAGCAACAGCAGCAGACTCTGCGGAGTGTGAATGACAAGGGGGTGTGAATGAGAGGAGGCCCTGGCAGAGCTGTCAGCCGAGTGGCTGGGCCACAAACCACCAAGATGGACACTTTGCATATTGGCTATATTTTTTCCTTTCAAAAAAAAAAAAAACAAAAGAAAAAAAGAAAAACAGAAGTTAAGGCATTGTCAAAGAAACCAAAACATAACAAACACAAACCGGGCGGACAGTGCTTGCAGTTACACGTATTTGCATATATAGGAATACACTTTGGCTGATCTGCATATTCAGACTGTTTCATGCATGTAAGAGCCCTTGTCTTCCCCAGTGCTTACTCATAGTGACCTGTCATTGGTGGAGGAGGAGCAGCAAACCACTGTGAAGTTTGCTTAACACAAAGAATTAAATCTAATTGGATGAATAAGATGAGAATAAGACCAAGGCCGGGGCGAGATGGAGACATGCCCTGTTGCTTAGCATTCGTTCCTCAGGGAAGACCAGTCATCTTGCCTTCACGCAGATGGTATCATGGGGTCAAAAGTGTCCGCACGCAACATCAGTTCTCCGTGAAGCCCTTGTCAGCTTTTTATAACCGGAAAATGCGAGTCTGACTCAGGGGTTTAGTCAGTGTGAGGTTAAAGGACAGGTTCTGGGACCAGCTGTACTTGACACCGAGACACAGAGGGAAGATGCCAGCATCCGTCAGCTTCCACCGAAGATGGGGCCAGGCAAAAGAGCGACACGGCGATGGGGAGCCTGTTGACTTTCTCAGCTTTTCCATTAAGCAGACTGAGCCATAATCTACCTCGAAAAACCTTGGGGCAAAAACTAGTGTTGGCCAAACGACGCTTCATGAACCACTTGCTGTATTTTCTGGCCCCACTAGATGGTAGGTGCTCTCTATTCAAAAAAGGGCACCATCTAGTGGGGTCAAAAAATACAGAAACTGGTTCATGAAGCTTCATTTGGTGAACACCAGTAAAAACCATAACTGGAATGAATTCAGAAGTTCAGTTCCAATAAATTATAATATATATATACATCAGCTGTATGTGTTGACTGTATATACAGTGTGTATACATACACACACACACACACACACATATATATATATATAGCCACCTTCAGATTAGTCATCTAGAGTGGGGGGGGGTAGCCTTTCAGCCCTATCCCCCTGACAAGTGATCAAACAAAATGTAATTAAAAGGGTGGGACAAATTACATAGTGAGAATGCGGGCCCTGAGAGGCAGACTCGCTCGCTGTAGAGGTGGACATGTGTGTGAGGGGCATGATACTCCTTAGCCCCTCCCCCAGCTGTGTCACAGCGAATCAGCTGCTACCGTCACAGATGACTGGCAGCTTGGGGCTCCTCCTCCTCAGCACCACCGATGTATGCACCAAACAGCAATGCAAATGTCCGATGACCTTCAGGCAGCATGCCCTGACTGAGGAACTGTCTCATCCTAAAAATGAGCGAGTGGGTAACAAAGTGTAATTTGACTGAAAGGCTCTGGGGGGCTCCACTATGACTTGACAAGCTTGAAGCCCTGGCCTGTGTCCAGCACGGACGGGGGGAACCAGGACAGCTTGAGCCTGCGGAAGCAGCGCAGGCAGACGTTGCAGACCCAGAAGAGGTTCAGGCCTCCACACCAGTTGGCCAGGTGGACCAGCGGGAAGGTGGCACGGGGGAAGTAGGTCTTCCAATGCTTGGTGACGTCGCTGCCCGTGGGCAGGTGCAGGGTGTAGTCGCCCCACCGCATGGACACACCATAGATGGCCAACACGCCGTCGCTGCCCTCCGACCAGCAGATGTCGCTCTCGGGATTGCAGTTATACTCCACCCATCGGGCGGTGAAGTCACCGAGCTGCGGCAGCTCCGCCTCCTCCACGTCCCTCAGCCTCGTGAGCTCCGCCCCCTGCACTGCCACGTACAGCTCGTCCACCTTCCGCACCTCCCGCACCCACGGCCCGGCGTTCTCGTCATCCAAGACCACGATGAGGCGCGAGCAGAAGCCTGCATTCTTCTCCTTCCACCACTCCAGCAGCTGTTCCAGACGGAGTGTGTCGCCACCTGGCAGGACCAGACATCGCGTCAGCCTCCCCTGATGTCCCCCCCCCCCACACCTCCCCCTCTCTCCTCCCCAAGCCTCTTCCCATTGCCTCCGTAGCGGGCTGCATCACTAACACTTTAAAAGCACACAAATCCCTTCTCTGTTCCATCCGCTTCACATGCATGGCGGAATTTTCACCGTCCCGTCTCTCATCTATTTAAACATTTAACATGTCTGTCTGCTCTCTCTGCAAATTTCACTGACTCCCTTCATGTTAACAACTTCCCACGGTGGTAGAAGAGCAGGGCCAACCCACAGAGCGCAACCCGGGTGTCCTCACAGCACGCCATGCGGACTCGTTCGGTGTGCAGACCGACAAATTGACAGGAAATACATCATAAAAGCCATTTACTGCCTGTGATTATATTCTAATGTTTAATTCATGCAGGTGCCCTATTAATAACAACACCCAGAAAACACAAATGCTATGCAGGACGAGACCTGCATCTAAACTGCAAACACAGCTTCCATCAAACCACCCGTCTGTTTTACATTATTTCAATTTGCGTGCTCAACTTGAGCAGAGCTGCGGCGACCATTCAGCCTTTCCCATGAGATCCAAGGCAATCTGAAGATACCCAAGCCTGTAAACCGTGTGTCTTTCCTCGGCAGGAAGAAGCCAGAGTATGCAAACATGGGGAGAACACGCAAGATCCTCACACACAGAGCCGGGACCGAGAGCTAAACCCTCAACCCTTTATATGTAAGGCTACAGCTCCTCCTGCCTCACTGATGCTGAGCATTGATAATTATTAATCATTAAAGTAAACATTAAAGTAATGAGAATCATTGGTTATATGCAATAACATGAAAGAAGACTTTCAGTCATTCATTAATGACCAGTTATGATGCTGAAAGGGGCGGGGACCACAGGGCACAGCTGAAGGCTGATTGGCCGCCTCCCCTGTCACTCAGCAAATGAAAACATATTGCTGGCTAACGACACGGTTGGCCCCTCTGTATGAATTACTGCACCCTTACCGGCCAGGGCCCATTCGCCGGAGCGCAGCGAGTGGCCACTGTAGTAGATGACGTAGGTGTCGTGGCGCGGGCCATCGGCTGTGCGCTGTTCCATGAAGCCGCGCAGCTTGGTCTGTAGCGCGTCGGCTACCATGCCACCCGCCGAGTAGTCGCAGCCATACGTCTCGATCATGTGGTGCGAGAAGAAGCGCTGGATGTTGTTCAGCATGCCCGTGGAGCGCAGGTTCAGCTCCTGGACCAGGTCCGGGGGCAGCAGCGTCGGCTGTCCGTCGAGGCTGGGGGGAGGGGTAGGGGCAGTGCAATGACATCATCAGCAGCGTCATATGCCTTAGACTTGAATTTATTGATCACCTTTGGGAAATTCGTTTGGTCCAGCAGCAGGTATATAGGTATAAAGAGGATAGAGACAGTTAGAGTAAGAAAAGGGGTGTAAAAAATATATGGAGAATATTAGAAAAAAAGAATATTAACAGTTTAGAGCAGCCATATATATAATCATGAATGAGCTGCTCAGTAACGCCCCCTGAGTGAGTGTTGTCAAGCTTAGGACACCCTGGCGTGAGGAACCTCGCGGAGTGACTCGTGCCAATGTCAGCCTGCACGGATAACAGCTTCCGCAGACCGCGATCCGGGCAGATCAAGCAGCGGCACGGAGATCAAAGGCACAGACGCTGAAGGTGAAAACGAGCGGGGGGGGGGGGAATCCTGCAGCCACTGCAGAATCGTCACGGCTGAAGGTCTCATTACACAGAGGAGCGCCCCCTGAAGGAGGCCGTGGTAACGGGGCACGGTGACCCCCCCCCCCCCCCAATCTGAGATCATCCAGCCTGGAGAACCCATCGCCATGGGACTGGACCGGGCTGGCTCGCTCACCCTGACGAGTTTCTGCTAATCCCCAAGCTGACAGAACGGGGTGATCAGGTGACAGGGATGGCGGCAGTACTTGGCAACGATGACGTGTGAAAATGAGCAGACCTGACAGAGAACAGTCTTCCATACTGAAAGAGCCCCCTTAAATATGTGCTGTCTAAGTATCCTTGGTTTGCCCGCTGACCTAAATAAACTGGATCCGGACTATTTTCAGGGAGTCAAATAGTGAAATTGAAAATAGGGCATCTAGCGGTAATAAAGAAGTCAGCTTTCCATGACAAACACTGTGAGCTGGCCTGAAAGGGAAGGGGGGAAACGGCAAGCTCAAGCAGGCTCAGAGGTCTCCAGGCTGGGGGACGTGGGCGGTAGCTCCTGGGGCCGGACGCCACGTACCTGCAGTAATTGGTGGGGATGACAACAGCGTAGCCCACACACGTGCCCCCCAGGCAGTTTCCGAACTCGTGGAAAAGGCTGTGGGCCAGGGTCTCCAGGGGGAGAACGATGAGGAACACACTCATGAAGATTCCATTGGTGGACTGGGGGAGGGAGGGGGGAGCGTATATTATAAAAAAAACAACAGGGGTTCTGTAGGCAACACGACAAGGGCTACGTGACATGTTTTATGCTTAATAAGCCCCTCAGAGTTCTAGCATGGTGCTAAATTTGCACTCAGCACAGACCTATAGACTGTGATATCATCTGTCCTGACAAAGGTGAACACATTTTTAAAGCCCTTATATTCTACTGAATGATTCAGTGATACGACAAAGGGTCCATCCCCAGAGATGAAGCGCTGGGGAAGTTACTTAGTATTTCATTAAAATCGGTAAATATGCATAAAAAAGAGGTCAAACATTTTAAAAATATGCATGAAACTGCGAGTGGATTTATCTGTCATAAACAAACGTAAAATGAAGGCTTACGTTTAAAAACAACAGTGTGTGTGAGTGCTCGGATAAACGCCGTCATCCCCTGCTTTGTGCTCTATTTGTGTTGGGGGGGGGGGCTTCAGGCTCACTATAAATCATTATGGAAGATGGATGAATGAAATCTGAGCGTCTCTGTTCAGGACTCGCAGTCCTGACCGAAGCACTTTCAGCTTGATGCTCCATGCTTCAAACAGAACCATAAATCCAGTCAGACCAGTACTTAGAGGCCCAGCCTTGGAAAAGGAAAGAACAGCCCCATCCAGATCTAGACACATCTCAGGTGAGGATTTCTAACTCTGACTTTGGATTATATATTTTTTCCTAGTAATTTGATGATAAATCATTTACCAGACTGCTTGTAGTTATACAGACGGTTTTCAACCTCGCTATGCCCACACGGAAACAGGCAGGCTTGTCCTCTAGCCCTGCATTGGACATAAATAAGACTGCAGGCTTACCTGCCAGCTGACCGCAGCCAGGATAATTGTGGAGATCATGCTGAAGAACACAAGGCGCTGGGAGATCAGGCAGAAGTGGCGCATTCCCCTAGATGCCATTACCCTGTCCAGGCTTCGTGTGTCGGAGCGCTGAGAAAAAAAGACCCTCTGGCAGTCGTTGAGCTTGGTGTGGAACCCCCAGAGGCTGATCACAAAGACCACATGACAGACGAGCCAGAAGGCACCAGAGATGAAAAAGCCCGGGATCACCAGGTACCATTGGCCCAGGCTGCCTAGCTTGAACCCGGCCAGAGTGAGGAACACCAGCTCCAACAGCGTCAGCGGTAAGACTGAGAGGCGGCGCCACAACCGGCCGCAGGTCAGCAGCGGCAGCCAGCGTTCGGTGACCGACAGGCCGCTGAAGTACAAGTCCAGAAGGGGCTGGCACACCAGCTGGCCCAGGTAGCAGATCAGGCCGTAGAGGTTCGGAGAGAGCTCCAGCGAGGTGAAGAGCACGGCGGCAACCCACACGAAGCATGCCAGGTTGGGGATGGCGAAGAAGGACTTCATCCGCAGGCTGACGATGAGCACGGCTAGCGCCACCGCCAGGAGGATGATGCTGGCCGACTTGTTAAGCAGCAGTGTGGTGCTGGCCACGGCGAAGCCCACCAGCTCCAGGAACTCGGCAGACGTGAGCAGGGCAGGCCGGAAGCGCGTGCAGCCGCATACCCGCTCCACCAGTGCCCACAGCGTCCTCAGCAGCAGGCTGCTTAGTAGCAGGTAGTTTGTCACCTGCTCCTTTACATCAGTCGCTAGGGACGGGCTGCTCAAGAAGCAGAGCAGGCCCAGCAGAAAGCCGAACCAGAGGTGGAACAGGCTCATGCTGGCCGTCTCCATGCTGAAGTAGTAGTAGAGGATGCTGGCGATGCCCAGGACGAACAGGCCCAGGATGAAGATGACCAGGATCGTGACTTCCGCCGTCTTCTCCCAGCGCACGTAAAGGCCTAGGCATATTGCCACCAAGAGGCTAAGGCTGGACAGATAGCCAAGACACCGCACCGAAGAACTGGTGCCGACGTCACGGTTCAGCTCCTCCAGCTTCGTCATCGCTGCATAGAGACAGTGGCTGACGCAGTAGCGGAATGACCTACACATTAACATTCGAGGGTGGGTGACTCGTCACATCCGGAAAGCATCCCCTAGAGGCTCATCCAGGGTATGGCGAGGCAATTGTCAAGTATGTGACCTTAGGGAGCTAGGGGGGAGACAGAGAAACCGATCAGAGTGACTCAGAAATGACGGCCAGGGATATTAATGAACCAGTCAATAGCGGAGGAGGCAGGCGTGCCCACTGCAAAATTTACCTAGTGGGGACCCCCCGGGGCAAATCTTATCGAGGGCTCCTTTTGATCACCCAAAATTCACAACAATAAAAAAGTGGACAAATGTTACGGAGGGCAATCACTCCCCCCGAAACAATACATATATAAAGCTCAGGTTGCGAAGCGGCGCTGACACCGAGTCAACATGCATCCGGAGAGCCGTTTGGTTAGCGAACAGCCGCAGAGGTTTCTCCCGCACTGTTCTACTATGAAACATAAGTTCAGATATAAACTTCAACATTGACTTGGTTATGTGGCGGCGTACTTTTATATGCCAGGGTATTAGTTATTAATCCCAGACTTCAGGCGTTTTGGTCACCGAAGTAACTAGCAGAAGTTTATGATACGGCAGACTTTCATCGAAACCGGTTTCTCCGTATTGCGTATTGTTTTACTTCCTGGTCCTTTCAACAAACATAAATTCACAAAACATCTTTCATGTGCTGAAGTGTAGCGACAGAGGGACTGTGTACCGTTTTAAACTGATATATGAAATGTTTCGATAATTTCGAGCTCATTCCTTAGTTGCCGTTGGGAATGTAACCCAGCAGTTTAACGCCCATTGCGAATAAGACGGTTTTTTTGCAGCCAGTTTCTCTAGTTTTATTCGACATGCTTAAAGGATAAACCCTCATATAAATATGCTGTCGGACACGTTTGTTTAATTTACCCAGAACGGAGCATATTAAAGTTTTTCAGGGGAATTCCATACTTTTTCAGTTGGAAAACTTTCTTTCCTCGTCATCCGCCATGTCTTCGTCAGGCGAGCTACGGTGGCTGGGACGGACAAATAAAGCATTGCGATAAACGCGTTTGCCAAACATGTACGCTTGCAGCGCGAAATCTGTAATACAGACGCTCCTCTACTTGCGAACTTTCAACTTAATAACTTTCAGATATACGAACGAAGAGGACTGTAAATCCAAATTGTGTTCATTAGGCTCCCGTTTCCTGATCGCAAAATCATTTTTTTTTCTTGCGCGCCAATTCCGCTTAGTTCCTGACCGCTACTCCCACCGCGCAGCAGCGTAGCGTACGTACTCCCAGCAGCCTAGTTCTTTGTACTTGCGGATACCTTTAAAATGATGCTGAATAACGACGTACGAACATTTCAAGTTACGAACGGCCATTCAGAACGTATCTGTAGTAAGTAGAGGAGCGTCTGTACATCTCTACTGTGTTATAAATTCACCGCTTTTAGGTGGACGATTCTCCTGTCAATATTTTAACTGAGACTTAGGAAATTTGAATCATTAGTGAGTAGTCTATTCATGTTCCTGAACACTTCATTTATGGCGTTTGAATTACTGTTTCTCAGAAAGGATTGGCTTATCCTAAAAGGGAAGTAAAGGTTAGAGTTTTAAATATGGTGTACTTAAAGAAAAAAATAATTGTAATTGTTGAAGTGTTTGTTGATGGAGCTGGAGACTTTCCCAGTGCAATGTAAGGTTTGTATGTCAATACTGTACGCTATTACAAGAGGGGCCCTCCTGGGATGTGAACGATCCCTGGCCACTTCATTACATCCCATCATAAACACCCTCACGCCCCCCACACCCCATGATGTGTGTCTACAATGCAGATGCTCTCTATTAAACATTGTTCATTGTTTTTATCAAAGACAATAAACCACACAGTATCATGCATTCACAGTCATTTATAAAAAGAAGAAACACTGAATACTACAAGCACATCAGTGCCCTGCGGTAATCACAGTCTCTTACGCATGGAGTTCATGCACATAGTGAAACCAAACAGGAACCTTAATACAAAGTAATGTGTGAATGAAACCCTTCCGCGAGCATCGCTATAAAACCACTCCCAGTCTAGACGGCCCCACCCCCAGGAAACAGAAGGCATTACATCGTGAAATGTCCTCATCACTCAAAAAGACAACATCCATCCACAAGTGACCCAAAGTCCAACAGATGGGCCCCAGATGAAAGAAATCACTTAAATGGTTACATTTGCGTGAGTAAACTGTCCGGTTCGAGAAGACCACCAGAAACCATACAGGGGAAACTCGGATTAATCCAGAGAAACACTGCAGGCTTGAAAGGCACGTTACAGAATGGCCTGATCGTTAACGTCAAATCTTAGGCAACCGTCACAAGTGACTTTTCCGATCACATCAGGCCATTTCCTCTTATTACACTCGTGTCATATTTTTCAATCCCTACAAAGGGGGGGGGAGAAGGCTAAATATCACAGACCAGTTCACACACGCACACAAAGCTTCAGAGTTCTGTGGTAATATCGGAACAAGTGCAAAACACGTTAACAACAACTTAGCTAGTGTCATTAAGAACAAAACTAACCTACAACTTCGCAGTACTGTACTTCTTTAACAACAAGCTTTCGCTGAAATGCACTTCAAAACAAAATTAGCTATCACTGAGACCAGACTGAGTATTAGTGCAAAACCTCACTGAGGTAAAAAGTATTTCAAAGAAGTACGAGACACTGACGCCATGACACAGCGCCGTCCGCAGAAAAGCATTCAGGTTGGGGGGGGGGGAAATAAACATTTTGGTTGATAAGTCATCTTGCATGAAAATGCAGTTAAAGATTTTCAAATGCCGTCGAGGCAAGAAAAAAAGCATTGAATGTTGATATGGATACCATCACTACACTACAGTCAAGAGCTACAGTATTCTGAGATATGACAAACTGATATGACTCTTTCGAAAAACAGGCAAAAGACGTCAAGAAATGATCATAGTTAATAGCTAACTTCATTTTAAAGATTTCTTTGTTACCTAAAGCTACACATTTGATTCATCCAGTGAAACAGCCTGGAAAAAAAGCAGTTGATCAAAATTGGAATGCTTCGATTCTTCTGTGCCTTGCCAAGTCACTACGGAAAAAAAGTCCAAATCATTAAAGAAACAACAAAAAACAAAATCACCGTTTCTGAAAACTGTCCTGCGGCTAAAAGGTATCACATTTTTTAAAAAAGGGTATTGTCGCCTATAAAACGGCCAACACCATTTTGTTCAGAAGCGAACAGCCCGACGGCGTCTGTGAAGAAAAATTCAACAGAGCGAGAGGCAACAAGCGCGACTTCGCTGAGGAGTGGGGGACCACCCCTCCCTGGGTCACTGCTGCCTTCCTACGTCAGATCCCCGCCTTGGGGGCTCATGAGAAAAAGGTGTGTGGGGGGGGGGGTGGCTTTAGTTTTTTGGCTTTTAGGCAGCAGACACCCGTCAGCAATCCAGGTCACACGTACATTTTCCACATCACTAACTTTCGCAAAGTTCATACAAGGCTTTTTCTCTTTTTCTTCCTGAAATTGAAAGGAAGATAGTAACACAGGGGAGCGGACTAATTACATAGATGTAAAGCAATCCACCTTCCTTTTAAAAAGCACTTTTATCCATCTGCTTGTATGTTTATTTGAGTCTGCAGGAAGAAGAGGGGGATGATTAAGCCACTCCTGTAAACATCTCTTGGTACAATCTGCATCACTTTCTAAAAGACAGAATGTGGGACACGCAGCAGGTTAATTTGGCAAAGCGGCCGGCTACGAGTGGCTGAGGTATGCCCCCAGCCCCTCGCAGGGCCCTAACTGTGCAGAAGGATGGGGTCGTCCAGCTCGTGGAAGGGGGCGGAGCTTGTCTGGCTCTCCCCAGAGTCTGAGTCATAGGGCGCGTCGGGGAGCTCATGAAAACCACGCGCCAACTGGTCGTCCTCGAAGTCGGAGCGGCCGGGCGTGGGCATGTCCGAGAAGCCGCCCTCCTCCTCCTCGGCGTTGTTGAAGTCCTGGGGGATGTACAGCATCTCGGGGTAGTTCTGGCTGACCAGATCGCTGGTGGTCTCGGCCGACACCTTGCGGAAGGCCATCAGGTGCATGTGCGAGAACTTGACGTACTTGCAGCGCTTGAAGCCCAGCGACTCGACGGCCACGCGCCAGCTGCGCATCATGAGCGCATGCCGGTTGGGCTGCGAGGAGTCTGGTGTGATCACCAGCAGCAGCCCGTGCAGAGCCAGCAGCTCGTGGGCCTTCTTGCAGCAGATCCATCGCTGGTAGGGCGACGGGAAGTAGGACAGCAACAGCGAGAAGACCACCACGTGGAACAGCTGCGCAGGCAGCGCGTCGATGGGGCTGCGCAGCTGCTGCAGAAAGGCATCCACTGCGTCTGGTGCCAGCTGCAGGGGCGGCTGCAGCTGCATATTCAGGAAGTCGCATTTGTGCACGCTCTGCGGGGACACATGGGGGTGGGTATACAGGGAATTACTTAATTGATTAATTATTGACTTAGTTAAAATACAGAAGAAGACAGCAAATAACATTTATTTATGCAATACATGCTTTTGTCTAAGGCAGGGGTGACCAATCTTATCCGCAAAGGGCCGGTGTGTATGCAGGTTTTGAGTTAACCTTTAGGTCAGCTGTTCAAAGCCAGGTGTGAGGACTCTTCAGCCAATCAGTCCCCTACTTTGTAATGTTATTAGGGAGTTGATGGGGAAAACCAGCATACCTGTACACTGTGGCCCTTTGTGGATTAGATTGCCCACCCCTGGTATAAATTGACATATATGTGAGAGAGCAGGGTCCGCCACTCCCAGGAATCAACTGGGGGTTAAAAGCCTGGCTCAAGAGCCCAATAGTGACATCACTCTGCTAACAATAGGATTTGAAATGGCGACCTTCTGATCACAAACAGTCCTAACCCACAGAGCCGCGCCAAATGACTTCTGCATCGCTGAACCAATGACCTCAAACTTTGATTACTGATGTTTGAGGGTACAACAGCATTGCCCATCTTTGACTTGTGACCACGTGGTGACTGGTACTGCTCGGATTGGCCTGCGCACCCTTCCAATCTCAGGCTGGATAGAGATCGGAGGTTCTCAGGTGGGGGGGGGGGGGGCAGGATGGGCTAATCTGAGTGGCGTCACAGCTTCTTGTCGGCTTATGTGCGCATCGCTAATTAGCACATGGAGCACATCAAAGCCGAGTGTCAGATACCCCAAGCTCTGTGGCGCGGCGCTGACGACAGCCAGGAGGGGGGGCCGGTGCGGTGTGGAGTCACAGGGGGAACGAGCCGCCCACACGCGGAAACGACAGCAGGCGAGCTGGCTCACGAACAGGCACACGCAGAATGTAAGGAGACCAAGTGTGTCATGAGCGCACGCCACACACCGTGGGACACATCTGAGCAAGAAGTGGGGGGACATGGGGGGGTTTTAAAAAAAACACTGATTTAATTCAGGCTTTTATTAAAGTTTCTGCAGTCAATGGTGCGCGCGCGCACACACACATACACACACACACATCTAAATGGAGACTGTCCATTCATTTCTATGGGGAAAAACCCTAATCCCAATCACGACACCCTTAACCCTCACCCAGCCCTAACCTTAACCATAAAGTAACCAACCAGAATACAAGACTTTTGGCATTTTAACTTTTTTGATTGCATTCACAGATTTTTATAAAACTGAGGTTATGCAAATAGGGACCTGAAGAAGTGTCCCCAAAAGTAAGGAAGTTTCAGGTTTTACGGCACTATGGGGACAATTTGGTCCTCAAATGTGATTTATGCAAACCCGCACACACAGACCTGTACCGAAATCTTTGTGGGGACTTTCCATTCATTTCTATGGGCAAAACCCCAACCCCAAAAGTGACAACCCTAACCCCTACCCAGCCCTAACCCTAACCCCTACCCAGCCCTAACCCTAACCCCTACCCAGCCCTAAGCTTAACCAAACAAAATACAAAAGCCTTTTGGTTTTTAGGTTCTTGATTACAGTCACAGATTTTTATAAAATTGAATTTCTCTTTGTGGGGGATATTAAAAATTATCCAACTACGTCAAAATAAGTTTTTATCCCTCTGTGGGGTCACTTGTTCCCCATGATGTAATGTATACCAGAACCACACAGAAACACACACACAAATGCACGCATGCACACACACAGAGCGCCCTCTCTGGTCTGACGGTCTCAGTCCCACATTAAACCACGGGTTTTAAACTCAGCCGCTGCCTACAAAGTCTGCAGCTCCCAAATCGCCTGGGACCATTGGGCGCGGTGAATGTCCCAATTTGTTTGGGCCAGGCCATTAATGGAGCACCCCCCCCCCCCCACACACCGAAAAGTTTAAAAATAACTCCCATTCACAGCTCATTGAAGGAGCTTGTGGAGGGGATTTAAAGGAACTTAATGGGTGTTTTAAACAGACAGCAGGATCCTCCAGACGAGGAGGCCAGGAATAGGCGAGCAGTCACGCCTCACCAAGCACACGGAGCTCGAAGCTCAGACGGAGCAATCCGGAACGTCGAGGCGTGGCCCGGAGATGCAGTTATTCAGAACTGAACTCTCAGCTAAGCAATGAAAACAACCAAAATGGATGTAAACAAAAGCAAATAATTTCACACCAGTTTGGGCCACTTTTTATAGCATTAACCCAAAGGTCCTCCTTCTGTATTATACCAATTACTAATAATTAACTTTCATATTCCATGCATCCGTCCATTTTCTGAAATCGCTTGTCCTATTCAGGGTCATGGGGGGTCCGGAACGGATCCCAGAGGCTATGGGCACAAGGCAGAACTTCTATATTATGTTATATATATATTTTTTTTCTACCAAGCTAATGGCGGAATGCCTTTAAATAATATAATGCATTGGAATGCATTAACCTATTTATCACCACATATTTGGTATACCAACACATTATTTTCACGTTCATGACCCCAAAAACTATTTGCAGAACTACTCTCTTCCGTCAACGATTAAGCATTTCTGTTCATTTTAAATTGTGTTCTTCGCGTAGAATTTGAAGTACTGTTAGTCAGAATTATAGATTATAATCGCGCACCGATTTACTGCAGTGATTCACCCGACCAGCACTTTGTGTGCAGTCATGGAAAATTAACCAACACCCTTCCGACCAATCAGATTTGAGAATTCGCCAGCGGAAATGTACAAGCCTGAGTGACGGATTTCAGTGAATGCTACTGTATGAGCAGGAGATACATCTGGGTCTCTAACTGCACCCACTCCTGCTTATACGGCACAAGGTCAAGGTGAAGCCTGGGGCCTCTCTCTGCTTTTATGAGACATAAATAAAAGCTACGGATGTTGTCTGGCTACTACAATCCAGGGTAACTTGAGCAGGTGACCTTATTCCATCTTCCTGCATCCATCACCAGCTTTCCGCCAGCAGCTGGACACTGCTCAACTGCAGAACACCAGGTGTGGTGCTTCACTGCGAAAGTCCACTTATTGGGTCGATGGCCGTGGCGAAATAATTCACCTGAGCTTGTGCTCTGATCACTCAGCGGGCGGGATGACAGGCCTGAAATGGGCTTTATCTACAGGGACGTTTAGCAAAGTTACACCTCAGGAGGTGCGAGGTCTGATTGATGCTGGCTATATGATGTTCAGCCAAGAACTCAAAGGGTATCCGTCCATCCATCCATCCCTGCTTGTCCTATGCGGGGGTCGCAGGGGTTCGGAGCCTAATCTGGAAGCTATGAGCATGTATCAGCCAGTAACTTACACATGCATCAGTAGACTACATATGAAACTGATCCTGGATCAGTCAAAGCTACCCCCCTTCCAGGTTTGACTTCCTAACATCAGTTAGCATCTGCTGGAGTGTTTCCCAGCCAAAACGCCTCACATGATCTTCCATCAACATTAATCAGCAGGCCGTCTCATAATACACCCCCCCGCAGAGTTATATTCACATGTACCAACTCTACATATAACAGCAGCCAGATACAACCTTTCAAATACTAATACTTCCCCTCTTAGGAATAATGGCAGTGGGTGATGTAATGGTATGTAACAATTAATCTTCAATTATAAATGTGCAGATTGAACGGAATATGACACTTCGGTTACTCGAAAAAGTGAAGGAAGGAGATAGGGGAGGGAGACATGAGTGCTTGTGGAAGGCTCGTACTTCCACTGCCGGCACGATGTCGATGCCAACGGTGAGGAACTCGTCAAACTTCAGGAATGGGTTGAAGCAACTTCCCACGTCCAGCAAGCGGATCTTCCCCGACTGCTGGTCCAACCTTGGAGAAAGAGGCAGCGAAAAGCAGAGACACCTCAGTTAGACACTGTGAAGGAGATTCTTACGGAGGCTGGAGGCCGTCTGAAGCCAACAGCAAACAGAAGCCCCGCCCTGCGGACACAGCCAGACTCATGAGAGGTCAGATCCTGTCAGGGGAGGGGCTTCAGTTCAGGTCTGGACCAATGGACATCCATTTCCAGCACCCCAGAAATGATGCGATTCGCTCTGACCGGTGCTGTGATCTCTCCGCTTGTGCGGATCGATGGATTTTTAGGCTGCACCAGTTTCCTGGTATTACATCAACCTTTCATTGGTCCTGCTATTGTGTTTAATCTTCATTTCATGCCATCAAAATTAAAAATGAGTTTGCCACCATCATTGAGGATGTGAAGCAAAAAAGATTAGCTGAACAAAACAGAGAACCCTAATTTATAAAGATCGCCTTTGACGGTAACAGTCAGGCTCATGCCCGTGCTTTAAACATGTAAAAAAAGATGAGGGTAAAGGGGAAAAATGGAAAGACCTTGTCACTGATAAATTCCCCTGTTAAACAAGAGCCACATCGAAAAGTAAGAAGTAAACAGGAATCCTGCCCCCCCGTGCATATTCACTAGAAGCCTCCCTGAGGAATAAACCATTAAGTTTTGGTGCTGGGGGGGGGGGGTGTTTCCATCCGTATCAATGTGGCGGTTAAAGTCTCCGCCTAGTGACAAAAGGTATGACCACTCAGAGACCTAACTAACTACCACACGCATCTGAGAAACCCAGCTGGTTTGAAAGCACTCTGTCTGTCACCAAAATCACCAACTAACTTGTTTGCCTCCAAAGATCTGCAAGCAGGTATCGGTGTTGCACTCAAACAAATGTTCCAGGTCCTCACCTCCAGGGTTTAGCGCAGCCTTGTGCTCAGTGCAGCCTGGGAAAGGCTCCTGGCCCCCAGTGACCCTAACCAGGAAAGTGAGGTAGAAGTTGGATGGATGGATGGATGGAAAAATCTCCCAGTCAGCTCAAAGCACTCAGGGTAATTAGACCAAAATGAGGAAATGAGATGAACTGTCACCATGACAACCTTCACTGCACCATAAGCACAATAGCTTTTAAAATGCTGCATGATTAAGCGTGTTTTTAGTCATTCGTGCTTTGCGGGATGAGAAATGTCATTGGAAGCCGATAGCGATTCAGTGTCTTTTGGGGGGGGGGGGGGGGGGGATGTGCGTAGGCAGTAAACACGGCGTGGGCGAGCAGAACAGGATCAGTGCTGCTGGAAAAACAGACAAGGCCCGAGATCGGGTTACTTAAAAAAGGGGGAGCCGGATTACGGCTTTTTTTAAAACGCTAATGCCGCGTGTATGATAAACGGGCAGTAGGCGGGACGTGTGTGTACGCCTGAACGTAAACTGCGGCATCACGAGACTTGCTCACGGTGGGACGGAAAACCGAGCAAGGTAAGGAGCGGAGGATGGAATGAGGCACTTCACCTGGGTTTAACAAGATGGGGGAGGGGGGTGAAAGAAAAAAAAAATTAAAAAAAATAATTTTGGATTTAGCACAAGGGGAAACACACCAGGTTAGCAGAAAACAGGAAATGAGGTTACAGCGACGTCTGGATGTGTGATCTGGGGCTGGCAGACAGAACAGCTTATATTTTTGGTATAAAGCACAGACGGCAGAATGGATTCATCACCTAAAGTCCAGGATATCCACCCTAACCCGCACATCTACTAAATGCCCAGTCAGCGGGTTACCTGCACGGGAAGGAGGACGTCTTCAGCGTAAGAAACATCTCTGCCGAAGCCAGAGAGAAACACGAGCAGCCTGAGCTGGAAGGCCGTCGTCTTAACGCCTCAATACCAGCGAGGACGGCCCATAGTTTGGATTCGTCGGCGGGTTTGGAAAACAGCGGCGATGACAGGATCCTCACACTACATCAAACGTTACAGCAGTACCATCAGCAGCCGGTCAATAAAAACAGATAGGATTGATGTCAGGAAGGTGAACTGTGGTAAATAAAAAATAAAGGCTACATATCACTTTGTAAACAGTCTGGACGGTTACTGGACACTGAAAGCCCATGAGGTGAGCCAAGGTCAACATGGGGAGAGGGCTTCAAGGCCCAGAAAGGCAGTGAGGACGCGCCTCTGTTCCCTGCTGCTGGAGCCATCTCATCCTGGCTGCTGTTCACATCTGTATGAAGAACCTAAAAGCACGTTCTTGACTCCCGGTCCTTGGCCAAAAGGCGAGGGATGCCATGCTTAGTTAAAATAAACGGCACCCAGCAGGATGTCGTACCCATGTGTGGGATGAACAGTTGACCTTGGACCCCTGGAGGTTTTTCTCCCTACTTGGGAGTTTTTGATTCCTCTCCTCTATCATCTTCTTGCTTTCTTTCTTTTCCCTGTTTCATGTATTATTCTGTATTAATACAGTAAAGAATTACCATACACTGACATCAAGTGCCTTGAAGCGACTATCGTTAAAGGCGCTATATAAAAATCAATTGAATTGAATCTGCAGCCGGCCTGAGAGACAAGTGTTCTCAGCATCTCCCTGTATGGATCCCTGTATGGATTCTCCTCACCACTGGTTTCCTACCCTAATCCAATCCAAAGATAGCCGGTGAATCCCGTACGAGTTCCCCATGGGGGACTGCACATCATTGTAAGGTTTACTATGGTTTACGCCTTGGAGCACCATAATCATGACTGGGAAGCTATTTCTTGATGAAATACACCTTGTAGTAAGCCCAGCATCATAATTCCACTCAGAATAAAAGGACACTTTTCGGCACCTAACAACTTCTAGGGGACCGTTTAAAACAGGTGGGGCTCAGAGAGTCATACATTGCAGCAGCCAATGAGGATGGATCCCACCGGTAGGGGCGCCGGACACAGAGATGGATCTCTCTCTCTAGGGCGATCATGTAGAGTCTCTTATCTGCATGTGTGTATCAAAACTCTTCATTCTACATCACCATCATTTCTGGCCCTGCTGTCTTCCTTCATCAAGAAGCTTTCAGTCAGTTTCTCTAAACCGTTAGTGTTGCTCCTTTGCCTTATTCAGCTGGCTGCTTCTGTATACCAGGAGAGCGAGAGAGCGAGCGAGCAAATCAGATATTTCACGGTGTGTATCCATTCACTCAGAAAAGAAACTGCTTTGTCCCACTGGTTTTCAGACCTTCAATGTTTACCCCAAAATGTTTATTTTTTTTTAATAAAATTTTTTAATAAAGAACCAGCTAGACGAACAGCAAAGACAAGGCAATAATTTGCAAAAAAAAAAAAAGTAATTAGTTCAAAAGGTAGAGAAGAGAGATATTTACCCTTAAATGTGTTACAAGGGTGATGAATCAGTAAATCTTTCATATACTATAATATCACAATATAGGTACCAATAATTAGTTTTGAGAGTGATGTCAGCGGTGTGGGGTGGAGGGGGGTGTAGGGAGGGGGCGTCGAGCAGCTTTCATTTTCTCATCGCTGGCCCCGATAAAAATGTCAGACGCCCACTAGTGTGAGTCAACCCGAGGCGTTGGGGAGAGACGCGTACGATAAGGGAAGAGCACATCTGAGGCGGCCGTCCGTGCCAAACACAGGCGAGCGGCCCGGGATCTCGCTAAACGGACACCGGGCTAAAGCTCGCTGGAGAACATGCGACACTGAGCCGGGCCACTCGGATCGCCCTCCTTCTCCCCCTAGCCCCCGCCGCAGAGCCAATGGGGAGCCGCTGTTCTCCAAGCTGACCCTCTCGCGTGCGACTCGGTCAGCCCACGGCTGAACGGCGACCTCGCCAGAGAGTGGGCGTCAGGCCCCCACCGGCAAAACAACGCTCCTCTTCCCAGGCGGCCTGAACAGAACGTTTTCAAAAGCTCGACGCTGCCATATCATTACAGAGGTGAGGACTAAACCCCCCGCCCCCCCCCCCCCAATAATTACAGGGCCAATGAAAAGGACTCTAATGTTCATTTGGCCATTTAATGACTGATGTTCACAGGAAGGAGGGGGGAAGAAAAAAAAAAAAGATTTCTCATTGGCCGTCGTCATGCAACCCGATAATTTCCTCCACAAAAGCTTTGGCTGCAAATCAGCAACCGTGACCGAACAAAGAGGAAGGTAAAGTCCTATTTAATATGCCCCTGGGTGAAGATTTGAGGGTACGTTAGGAGAACGTTAGGAGAACGTTGGGAGCACGTGCTACACTTCACATCACAGGAAAAGTATTTATCAGAAACACATTGCAGCTGGAATAAGTTGGCAAGAATTGACACTAGACCCGGCGTGATCTTCGGCTACTAATGGCTTATTTTCAGTGGACGATTATGAATTGGGAATGGAATTCGCAGCCCTGCCCCAATTTGGTTTATTTGCGTTGTGATGGGGGTGTGGACATGCCCTCTAGAGACATGGGGGGAAACTGCAGTGGTCCCTGAATCACAGCGTCACCATATGCACCAGGCACGTCGCCGGTTTCCCCGCACAAATCATAATTACTCTTCTAACGCCCGTAACGGTCAGACTCCCACTGCTCGCCGCCCCCTGCTCATCCCACAGAGGCCTTCTGTCGACTCGCTCCGTTTCGGGCCGCCCTGCAGGCCGTCAGAGAGCGTTACACACACTCACGTAGCCAGCGTTCCTCCGCGAGGCCCTCAAATGCCGGCACCCGCCCATTCGGGTCCTTGCATTCGGGTCCTTGCTCAGTCAGGCAGGCACGACACGGGCAGCCTCTCCCTGCATTAGCTATGCAGCTAATGTTAGCATGGGTGTGTGTGTGTGTGTGTGTGCGTGTGTGTGTGTGTGTGTGCGCACACGTCAGTGTGTATAAAGGTGTACGTGTGCAGAGATGTGCGCACACAGCCAGCCGCAAGCCCCCACCCACCCACATGCTACAGATCCTCCATCTATTTTAATCCCGTCTGAATATTGCATAAAGAGAAGCGACACTGTCAGACCATCCCCAGGTAAACGAATGGGGGGGGGGGGGGGGGGGGGGGGACATAAACTCCTTCTGGATTTAACCTGGAGACGGAAGAAAAAAGAACTACAATAGCTACAAAAGTTATACTATAATTTGGAAATATGTTTAATGCTTGCTGCTTTAAATACTTGATGAACTGAAAAAAAAATAACATGCACTCTTTCATCACTGCAACTTGACGCTTCGCTTCAATTTAAAGGTACCAAGGCAGAACACATCAGCTTTAAGCATCCTTTAAGATAGTAGCATACCTGCATATATATATTTTTTTATTTTGAAATATTCAAACTATTCATTCCTTTCATGCCACAAAAAGTTCACTACCTCTACTTTGATGAGCTAAAATAAAATTATTATTAATAATAATTATAAAAATAACCATGAAGTCAGGTTGGATTTTTTTTCTGGAGGTACCTGCAGGGGGCGCTGTCCTGACGAGCCAGACTTGAAGCTGTGAGACCCAGTGCATGTCGGGCACTCCTCGCATCCTTATCCAGAGCCTTCTTCATGCCACCATCTTGGAAATACTCCTGACAGACGCTGGTGCGTGAGGGCACATGCATTGTGTCACAGAATGTAACACAGACACGCACTTCACACTTCCACATGCACTGTAAGCTGCGCACATGAACATTTCTAGAACTGACATAATGTACAAATTAAACCCACTACACAGCCTTAGTCAAAAGTTGCACTATGAACAGCACATACAGACACTCCCTGGGTTACAATGGTCCGTGTCAAGATATTTCGACTTTAAGATGGCAAAATATTTTTAACTTTCAGTACAATATTCGATAAGTTATACGAGATATTCGGCATTATAAAATAGGCTTTGCGCTAACGTTTTTGCGCAACTGTAGGCTAAAGTAAGTGTTCTAAGCATGTTTAAGGTAGGCTGGGCTAAGCTATGCTGTTCGTTAGTTAGGTGTACTGCAAATGCATTTTCACCTTACGATATTTCTGCCTTACGATGGGTTTATCGGAACATGACCCCATCGTAACCTGGGAAGAAGCTGTATATTTATTCATTATTGTCTAGTGTGTCTACCTTGCCATGTTCTGTGTAATGCCATTTTTAATGTCTCAGATAAACCCTATTTTGTCTCACTGCACGTCAGCATATTTTGAAATGAAGAGAAGATTTGAGTTGACCTGACTTGGAAAGAGCCGGATCTATTTCTCAGAGTCTACAATGCCCTGAGACAGCAATTAAAGGGCTTAGTGACACACAGAGGTGGAGATTTCAGGCCCAGAGAGTACAAATCCAGACCAAGATTTTGTTCCAACAAACTAGTTGAGTATAAAGAGTTACAAAGCACTGAACTGGTTGACTGAAACAAAATCTTAGTTTGTATTTGTACTCTCTGGACCTGAAATCTCCACCTCTGGTGACGCAGCAATTCAGTGATTTCCTATCAATAATTAGATATTTGCAGTAGGGGGCAGCGCCACTGCCTCACATGTCCAGGGTTGTTTGTTCAAATCCCAGTCTGCAGTTTTGGGAGGTCTCAGGACAGCATAACTGTGTAAGGTTACACACACTGCTTTTTGTTTCTGACATTTAATAAATTACTTTTTATGACATGTGAGGGAGTGGCATTAACAATTAGTGACTATCAAGAGAGGAGAAGCGGCACATCTGTACGTTCCCACCGTCCTTCCATATTTCAAAGGTCACATCTCGATATACTTACTGAACACAAGCACCACTGAGCCCACACCGCCAAGACTGGCAACACCCCATGCTTATCATAAGGCAAGACAGCGGCCTCATCAGAAACTAACGGCATCGCTGACTGTTTACGTTCAAATGAAGGCTTTTAAAAAGTTCAAATGAGAACGAGACCTTATTAGCCAATCTGGGCAATCCCCTCAGATTTCACTAATGCCGTTTTATAACGCGGCTGCTCTACGCTGATAAGCCGCCTCCTCCATGGACTGGCACAGAGGTGGGGGAAGGACTGCCAGTTACACAACAGCAGCTCTCACTATTTTCATAAGATCAATAACGCCATTATTCCCCAAGCGTTAATATTTCTTTTTTTTTTTTTTTTTTTTTTTGAGTTCTACGCAGTTCAGCTGCATCGTGGGACGGCAGCAATGCAGCCGTTTCCCGCCAGAAGGATTCGGAGGGGCCAGAAATCTTCTGCAAATCTTTGGGTGGAAAGGTTTACGGGGGGGGGGGAAGGAAATGTTTATGTCCTAAGAAATAAATTTCCCATTTGTCTAAGAAGTATTTAAATTCATCTGTCTTTCGGAGCAGTTTCTGCTCATTAGTACATTATTAGCCCCCCCCCCACTAATTTGGTCTTGGTGGGCGGGGATGGGGGTGGCGAGGATGGCCTGCAGCTACACTATGTCAGCTTTGCTTGTAGGCCGAACCGCAAACTATAACCACTAACTTTAATAAGCAAAAATTAAAAATAAACCTCCACCCAAGCTTGTTCTTAGCAGTCACCTCTAAAAGTACAAAACAACCCAGTTACTACAGCCAGAATTTATTTTTAAAAGTCACGATACAACACAGATCATACAAAGAGCAGGAAAATACGTCTTAACATATATTTATCATGTGGGAGCAGAGGGTATTAAAAGCAGACGATCATGACCTTGTTGGGACAATGAGTCCAATCATTCGAGAAAGGCAGCGGGGAGGAGGGCTGCCCGGATTTCAGCCAATCAAAGCCGGGGTGTGTCGCTGCCCATATTTAAGCCAATCAGAGCCGGGATGTGTCACTGCCCGGATTTCAGCCAATCAAAGCCAGGGTGTGTCGTTGCCTCGGAGGCCAGCCTGAATGTTGTTATATATTCATGGCGACCTCTCAGTCGTACCACGGGCTCACCTGCGGCACCACTCGATGCGGCCTTCGCCTTCGCAGCTCCGCGCCCAGTGGTTGTCGGCCAGGTTCTTCATCGCCACGGCGTACTCACTGAGCATCTCCTCATCCTCACAATGCTCCCGCCAGATCTTCTCAAAGTCTCCCACTACAGGAACAGAAAGCCAAAACCACGTTTAGCGGAAAGGACCGTGCTTCACCTCCCACCGAGCAGAAACCGTGGTAACCGTCTCCACCCCTTAGCAACGTGTGGCAGGAGCGACGTTGCCATGAAAACCCTCAGTGCGACCGACCACCTCAGCGACGGCATCCACATCCGAGGCAGCACCAGTGCCACCAGCAGGTGCAGTGCCCATCCCCAACTTCTCAACACCCAGCAGATGGTCCATTCAACCTAAACTGTCACATTTAGAAACTTCACTAGAACACTGCGGGTCCATAAGTTGAAAAATCCTAAAATAATCTTGGACTAAAGAAGTCCTAGACCACACCTCACACATTTAGACTAACGATATACAAAACATGGACAGAATTAAAAGAACCAACAGCTACATAAATCCCAACATGCAAATGCGCTCTGCAGTACAGGGAACGGCAGAGAAGAAATCAGAAAACCAGCCGCAATAAATAAATAAATCTTTCAAGCCTTGATCAGACAGTGTACCATAGCGAGCTGCAGGTGTAGTGGGGTTATAATATTACAAAACTTGGGGATGGCACCTAACAGAGACTCTGAGTGCTTACTTATCCTTTGGTCAGGTACTTAGTATCAGACACGTCATTAAAACACCCAGCTTTACCAAAGTGTGAAAGTCACTATAGATAAATGGCTCAGAAATATACAGCAAAGTAACGTCTATGCTTTCGAAATGTATAGCAAGATATCATATTCAGGAAAAAGCTTATTTTAAAATTATTTAACCAGAAGTGAGTACAGTTTACCGGGGTAAAGTCAAATGACAATGTCCTACTTGTGTAAGTTCTTCTGTCCCTCTGGGAGTGTGTTGTTGGGCTGCCCCAAGAGCCTTATACACAGAGCCAATTAGACAGACAGACACCCGGCACCGGGGAACTCGGTCGTGAACCTGCTGCATCGACTCAGCTCCCTAATCTTGTGCTCAGCCTGATTCACGCTCCTTATTTAACTCCCCGAAGGTCACGAAAAATGTGACGAGGATACTCCATGCCCCAAAGAGTCAAGAGTTGAGTATGCAATCCTACGGCAAGCAAAAGAAAAGCGCACACACCCCATAAAAGCAAATGCCAACTAGTATTTGTTCATTCTATACCTACTTGCATTGAAGAGTCACAAACATAGACAAAGGTTCTTCTCAAAACCAGATTCGCCACTCCTTTACCCAGAATTCCTGGTGCACAGACAGACAAACGGGTGGGCAAAATCTGCCCTCACTAGTCTCCACGAGCCTCGCTCACGCCAAGTCCTTCCAGACGTGGTACGACAGAGTCCTTTTGCTAAGGGTAAGACCGAGGTGCCATTCCTCTGCAGGTAGCAGGCGTGCAGGAGCAGAAAGAGATGAAAATGGCAGCAAGAAGTGCAGGAATCTCACGAGCAAACAGGAAAACACTCAGAAATAAAACCAACGATGGCAAAAGCAGCAGCAGCAGCAGCAGCAACAACAGCTTCGGGGAGGAGAACAAACAAGCGAGGTCTTGGAGCATGAATACCGTGAAGCTATGCCAAGCAGACCAGATCATGCTTAAGTTATCATCCAATCGCGGCTTTTCCTGAAAAGGGCCACTGTGCAACGTCTTGTTTTCGTAAAGCAAGCAAGCCCTCTGGTAGTCGGGGGGGGGGGGGGGGGGGGGGGGGGGGTGGGAATGGACTGGCAGGTCAAATTCAGTTGTGCTGGGTATAAAAAAGCTCCAGTATGTGTGATTCTCAGAGTTGATTTCAATTTTATTATTTTAACAATTTAATTTATTTTAACAGGTAGAACTGTAACGTCAACAGGCGTACAAAAAATGTAATTATTGAATGTGCTTTTAACGCCATACATGCAGACATCCATATAGAAAGACTCTCACACACACACACACACACACACACACACACACACACACACACACTACAGGTATGCAAAACCAGCCACAAAAACATCTACTGTTATACAAAGAGTTCACACATACATCTACGTACAGAAGCAGTGAAATACTGTGAAACACTGTCACACACAGAACCTGCATAAGCTAACAAGCCAATGGCTTATTTAAGTCAGCCAGAGAAGTTAGAAGGTCCTGAGCTGGAGGCCAGGCCTGTCAATTCAGAGTAGCTTCAACGACGGGCCAGAGTGGAGCGTGACGAGATGCCGGAGGACTGAGGCGACGTAAGGCCATGGCAACGGCCCACCTATCGGAGTTTACCGCATCTCAGGGAGAAACACATGGGTGGCACACACCCCACCCCCAGGGCCCTGGCCGAGCTCCCACAATCCAGCCCAAAGCGGCGCAGCCCGGTTCAAAACCAACCGCAAGGGATCTGCAAGATCACACATGCGGCAAGACCCAGGAGAGCCGCTGTTTTTCTAATGCTTCCCCGTTTCCAAGCAGAAAACCTGAGTAGAAAATTCACTGAGAGGAATATTATTTGCATGCAAGGAGAACTGGGTGCTTACCTTATAAAGCCACTGGCTGAACTGGGTGCTTACCTTATAAAGTCACCAATACTAAATTACAAAGGGAAAAGTTATAATAAAAATTACAAGTGGGAAACAGTCAAAAAATAATAATATCAGCTGTCACTCAGCTCTCCTGAATCTGATTGGTCTTTGACCGAAAGGGAGGGCAGAATGCCTGCTTCTCTTCGGGCACCTGAGCCAATCAGGAACACTGAATACCTGGTACAGGTGGGATGGGAGCTGGGAGGGAGCAAAAATGTGGACTGGTATGGGGTCCTCATGGACTAGGTTGAGAAACAGTGCATCAGAGAAAATCAAATTTTCCTTGTGATCAATTAAGTCCAGCTAATCTTATCTTACTGATATTTATACAGCTTGTCCCACATGCATGTTGAATAAATTCACCACCAACTGGCATGAATTAAGGCCATTATTAGAGGTTAACATGCTAAACCTTTCGTAATGATTGTATGGTTTCCCATTCAGGGAGTTTCCCTAACTTGGGCTACCTGGGAGAGGAAGGATGGATGGATGGATGGATGGATGGATGGTATCAGCACGACATTACTTCCCATCATTGATATTCAGCATAAAAGCAAACACTCATTATTAGCCCAAGCTAATAACAACAGGTTCTAAAGGAACCAGGCATTCCGAAGGCTCTTGAGCGAAATCCGAGGTTTTAAAAAGGTTTCCTTAAACTTTCAGAAAAAATGCGCGAGCTCACATACAGAACGCTGTATCTGAGAAGCGCATTAGCTACACCATCAATCTGACACTCTACGGGATCTTCTACAAATCGCATTAATCAAAATGGTCAGAGGAGCTGCTGGAGGCAGGAGGACAGCCAGCAAAAAGCAGCTCAAAATTAGACTACATGCTTAATATACTAAATAAAAAAATAAAAAAATAGCCAGTCACCCTGATTGAGTGCCAAACAAGTAGGACAACAGACCCTCTGACCTCCATGCAGATGGGTTGGAGCCCTTGGAATCTAGTTCTCTGCTAAAGAGCACTACTAAGGCCCCCGTCTATTAGATCTAATTATGAAAGATGTCATTTAAATTCATAATGCCCCCCCCAGAGAGCAAACAGAAGTGTTAATATTGGCTGAAGACAGAAACAGGACGCAGAACACCACCATGCAAATCCGAGTTTCCGTAATTCCATGAACGATCCGGAGCCGAGCCTTACGGCAGGCTGCGGGTATGCTGGCTTCCGTCCAGAAAGTGACAAAGAGGGGACGCCCTCCACTCCTCTCACCTGAGGTGGTTTCTGAAAGCGTCCGTGGGACTTCCCGTCACAGCAGGAATACCCACAGCGCGCTCCTGCTTCGGAAAAACACGCTCGTTTCCTGCCAATGCAATCACCGTGTCGATCTGCATATGCCAATAAGGTCAGCGGCATTATGGGAAGGGGACACATTCTGTTATATGTATGCCCCTTAAACGGCTGCTCCGCAAATACACACATTTACAAAAACGAGGACCACAGCTGCCCATGATACCGCCTCAGCCAGTCAATTTGAGCTCTACCAGATACACAAGACTAGCCGACATGAAAATGGGCGGCATCAGCCTCGCCAGTGGCCGACCGTACTAAACAACGGTGAGTTAAACGAGAGTGAGCGTGAGAGACCAGATTTTTTTCAGGTATCAACAGTTTCTAACATCACGAAGAAATCAGCAGTCAAAGGACAGACCTACGACAGAAGATCACTATCGATGACATATTACAGATGGTGGATAGAAACAGGAGGGAATATTCATTTTGACTTCATTCGAAATGCAGCCACTACCCTGGTTCCGCTTAATTAAAAAAAAGCTTCATTAGCGTACTTTATTAAGCTGAAGATTCATCTTTGCCGTACCCAAAATAAAACGAATTGCTGTGGGTGTTTGACATTAACGAGCGGCTCGATAACGCGTCTGTCACGGCCCGAGGCAGCCATCGCCCCAGAAGAGATCCGTAGTGACTCGTAAGCTTTTCCTGGAGCATGTGATAACCTGAGTCAGGCCTTACTGTGGCTTAAGGCTTCTTATTGACAACGCGACACGAGAGGCCTGCTTTCAGGACACAGGACAAAACACGGTAATGTAGGTCAGAAGCCTAAAAGAGGGAACTGGCCTAAATGTTTCTACTTTTTCCCAAAAAAAAAGAGGCAGAGATTCTGCCAGGCATGTTTTCACCACAGACACTAATTCATCAGGCTAATTGTGTCTCCTGACTCAGCACTTAACCTACTCAAAGCAAACAGACGCTGACAATATGTAATCCACGTGCCGATAGAAAACAGAGAGCAAAAATTACTAATCGATAAAGGGCAGGTCGCAAGTGACAAGAACTGTTAAAAGGTTGCCGTCTGATATCAAAGAAAAGAAAACTGACAGGAAACAACTTAAGAGGCAGAATATCGAAATTAACTGACAGGAAGCGAGAAGAGTTACCTTAGGCCAACGCTCACCTGAAGGCTAGTCAGTCTGCCGCTAGTTCCTGAGCTCCAGATATCTCTCACTGACACATGGAAGTTTGCCGAGATGCCAAAGCACAGTTATGAAGGCAGTTTTCACAACGGCTGAGGTTTAACAGAAAAATTGTCCCTAATCATGAATGACTGATTAATGGGCACAAAGTCAATCGATGATATAACATGACGGTTTGATGAAGTATTAATAATCAGTATATATGGACACCGATAAAAGCTAATTTCATCATCAGGTTAATGCCTGAACGGCTGATTACTGTACCAACGGCGGGATCATACCAAAGGTCAGAATTCCAAACATGGAATGGGCCTCGAGGTTAGACGCCGTGCTCCAATTCGCAGGCGTTCCCCTTCCTTGCTAATATCCACCACCTCGGTTTCCCAGGCCAGACCTGCTACGTGTTTATCAGCGTTTCTTACGCTGCCGGCAGGAGAAGCCTACGTATGACTTTATCTCTGGAAGGTCTGAGCATAAACTAGGCACCAGCTTTTATCCTGAGGGAGATAAATGCGGGACCTTGGGACCCGCTGGCTTATCATCCAAGCGGCGCTGGCAGCTGGTCCGGTTCTGGAGACACGGCGATGCCCAGGTCGGGGTGGTGGGTGCCGTTCATAGCCAGACCCTGAGGAAGGGTTTCCACTTCTCCTAAGATCTGCTAATCAGCCTCAGTCTTTCACGGTGACATTTAGCTACTGCGTATTATAATATTAATGTTAAAGCCTTCGAAGTCCATCTGTAATGCTCATTCTACACTTAATTGCATCGTTATGTTCAGTCTGCCGTACCGCATGGCCACGTCTTGCGCTAAGCGTGCTGGAAAGGAGAGTTATAAACAAGCCGAATGGAGCAGCGGGAGTCCGTTGGCATCTCATAAACACACACTCCCCAATGGCATCCCAACCAATAAACAGCAGGTGCCGCTCTGATCGACTCCCCCGGCTGGCAGCCCCCGGCCTGCAGTGTCACTCTACCCCCAAGAAGTGGCCCGAATGGAAAATCACTCCGGAAAACCCGCGTTTTTATTTTCATCAGGTAAACAAGTAAATAATCTGGGACATGAAATGACAGCCTGGTCTGATTTTTGCCCCACCTCCCCTCCCCCAGGATGACCTGCAGCTCAACCCCCCCCCCACGCCGACAGACCGCAACACAGTGCCAAACCCGTAGATATCTCTTAAACACACATCCCCAATCCACCACCTACCTGACTCTGCGCAGTGACACATACACCAATGGAGACCCGCTCTTCCGCATGCAAAACCATTTTGATCCCAAGTATCAATTAGATAATAAAATTTTTATGCGAAATGTTAATTCTTGAATTATTTCTCTGAACACAGAGCATGACCCCACTCTCAGAACACATGCTAAACCCAGAGATACACAGAGGTCTCCCCAAAACAGTCTTAAGTATCACTGTGTTTTAAACAGCTTGACCCAGCCATCGCAGGCCATCAACCGTGGAGAACCTGCAGCAAGGATAAAAAGTGGCCTCAGAGGCAATGTCACACAGTAGCTGACCAAGCACAAGAAATCTCGTCCACACTTCCCAGTATGCCATCCCAGCAGCACTGAACAGTAACCACCAGAAGAATACATGCTCTCCAGTCCTCTACATCCTTACCTCCAAATACGCACTTGTGGGAGGTGGATTTCAGCCTGCGAGAAGCTCATACCTCTGCAAATGTCCCACAAACCCAAAACTATCATCCCTCGCCACTGCAGTGTACATTCAGACATCTAACCCATTTTTTTTTTACACAAAACCATCAAAAGGTATTTTTGGCACTTTTTGGAAACCTTCAGCTCAAAGGCCAATTAAGTTCTTTAATGAATATAGTTCACAAAATGTTACTGCCAGTTTGCAGAGTGACTGTAACACAGTGGGATCATTAAACAAGAACCACTAACCGAAAATTAATTTCTACCTCAAATCAAGTATATATGTTTCATAATCAACAACAGTAATAATGTACTTACATTGCGGAAAGGTGGTTATTTATATCAAAGCAGGTAAATAATTAATAGTGAAATGTCATCCCAGCATGATCCAAAAAAGCTTCCACACATCAGCAGTTTTTTTCAGGTCTGATAAAGCAATCTAACAAATCTTCTCCTAAGCAATACAGGATTATCATACTTCACGGCAGCAAATAAACTAACAGCTGCTGTCGGGAATTCATACATGGAGAGGAAGGGTTGGGTGTGTTATTTGGAACCACCACGGGGTTGGGTTATATTAAAAAAAAATGTCCTTAACAGTGCAACTTTAACACATGACACTTGTTTTTTCAACTAAGACCATACGAGTTCCACTGAAGCTACTTGCGGCCAAAAAAACTTGTTTTACGTACTTAAAAAAAGCACACACAACATTGTATTGTGAATTACTGGATATCCCCCCATTTGAAGTAATATGCACCATTTCTTCTTCTGCGTGCAAAATTGCAACAGTTCTGACTTTACCATGTCGTGGATATGCAAACAGATCTACACTTATGACATCTTCATGGTTTCGGTAAACCATCCTCAATACAATAAAAGTCGGCCAAATACACGCTATTATGACAACACGTCATTTACACTGAATATTGAAATGCTTTAAATGTCAAAAAGCGGTTTGCAAGAATCTAAAAATGTCCGTAACAGTTCAGAATGCCGAGTTGTATTTTAGGATCTTCCAAATTTCCGTTTCGTAATTCGGCAAAATTGCAAACCATTTATAATGTTCATATAATTGCTGCTGATCAGCCGTGCATATCTACCTCCTTGACGAAGAGCTGAAACTGTCTAAAATGTATAATGAATTAACACTGACTTATCGCAGCCAGACACCCTTACGAGCGCCGCACTTTATTTGGTTAGATTTCACATTTTGCCGGTAGATGCCAACACAAAGCAGGGCCCCTGTTTTCCGCAAGAAATGCATCTTATTTTTAGAGGCCTAGTTAAATATCCTGCTTGCGAGCATTAGACAGCGAGTTCCTGCTTCGCTCACCTTCCCTGTATTTCCTGCGCAGCTTCCTGTGGACGCTCTTCACCAGCCCGGACAGCTTCTCCTGCTCCAGCTTGCCGCTGCGTGTGGCCGCCGGCGCGGCTCCGCGGACCGGCTGGCGATCGGTGCCTCCGTCCGAAGAGAGCACGGTGCCTGCGAGGTCCATGGTGCCGTGGCGCCGCCGCTTCCGCCACCGGCACGGCACGGAGCCCGCTGATTGCTCGCTCGGCGCGGCACATGGTGCTGAAGTGACGGCGCGATAACCAATCTGCGGACTGGGGGCAGACGCGGAGCTGGGAGCCGCACTGCCGAGCGCCCGTCTACTTTTGGCAGCCGACAGTTTCTGTAAAATGCTGCTGTCCGTATTATTGTGTCCTCCTAAATGCACCGATTTAATATAGCCCGATTACGTTGTATAATAACGTGCTGTAATATTATTCTCTTTATTTATATCATGTAGTTTGAAATTCAATGTAAACCGATTTCTGTTTTTCCATCGAACTGACCGTTTCCATCTAAAAGCTAGCGAATTGTTTTATTTAATTTTTTTTTTTTTTTTTGTGGGGGAGCTTCATGGCTTTTCCACAAATCTGAGTTCCTAAAAAAGATCCGCTCATAACATGAAATCACTAATGTAAGCTATCTGTGGACCAAATTATTTCTTAACAAAAACACATATTTTTATAAAGTGCAGTGGGGGGGGGGGGGGGGGGTTGAAATGAGCTTCTTTGTAATCTAATGGAAGCAAAGTTTACAAATATTTATTACAAAGATATGTCTCTATGAGCCATTATGCAGCATGAAAAACTAGAACCCCATTTTCTCTGCATTATATTTATTAAATTATGTGTTTTTCATACTCTTCCCCAATGTTTGATCTATCTATCGCCTGTCTGTCTATCATCCATTCATACATCCATCCATCCTTCCATCCATATGTCTTCTAACCATAGGAGTGCCCTAGCAGTGCTGTGATAATTAAATAAGACAAAAAAAAGTTTGTTTCAAACCGTGGTGAGAAAAAGTCATTGTGCAAATATAAACATTATACAGCCAGTCCTTCCAAACGCCAAACACAATCAGTGGTCTTTGAAGAAAGTGGCTTTGTTTGCACCTTGTCACATTCCATGGCCTGCAAGTCATACATGGGCGTCGGCACCATTAAATCTGAGGGGGACGTGTCCCCCCGCCCCCCACAATTAAAATGCTTCTGATGCCCCTAAAGTCGTAAGAAATATTCAGTTCATGCGGGACATGTTTTGTCTTTAAAAGGTCCTTCTCCGTCCTCAAGGGACTGTCCTTGTCATTTCATGGTTTTTTTATTTTCGTGTACAAGTGGCAGTGGCAGAACCAACCTATTATTTAATAGGGAACAAATCTTACACCTAATCATCGTCTAATCTTTCATCCATGGGTTTCTTGTCTCTTTGCTTGTCCGTCGCTATTTTGTAGATATTGTTGCATATTTCATGCCACATCTTGTGATTCCGTTTGGAACCCTAGGTGAGTTCCTAACCCATTCTCATTGTGCTGTCAGGTACAATGACAAAACAGAATTGAATCTTGTCTAAATAGCTTTTATTCATTTCTGAAGCGGAACCTCCCTCTATTGAAACGTATTTATATTACCATCCATCTTTGTACTGATGCTAAATAGGATGTCATATAGTTACAATGGATTTATGACCGTCTATCAAGTATAATTAACAAAGCACAATTAATTTCCTGTGGGAGCTATAAGCCAATACTCAGGTTCCAGTGTATAATATGTCAGTGGTCTTTGTAGTTCCTTTATCAAACCAGATGGAATATTAAATGTACATCTGGAACATCGAGTAAGAAGTGTAAGACATGGTAATAGTCTGAAATACATTGATCCATGTTCTGTTCAGCAGCAATCTGTGGTCCAGACTGAAGTGTAATTCCTAAGCCTTCGGAACACAAAGTAATCAAGCCTCCATGGATGATGCGGGGCTTCTCTCCATGTCACTTAGCTCCATCTGACCTGCCTCTTCCAACCCACGCTCAGGTACGTCCGCACGGAGGTAACAGATGGGGACGATAGGGCTGGCTGCTCACCACATTAGCATAACAACGGAGTCCGCCAGGCTGTAATAGAACTAGAATTAAACCATCTTTATTTGAGTTTGGCAATGTAGCGTCCCTTAAAACACCTATAAGCGTGTGATGCTTGCCAGCTCATTTCCCACAATGCACCTCTGCTTTCCAGCTCTGTTTGCGATTAGCATTCGCCATGTCATCAGCTACATGGGGTGATCTTGGCCATCTGTGTACCCTCAAAAGCTGATGTGCGAAGAGATTTTGGCTTCTGCTATACTTTGTTTTTCTATAATTCAGTTTGTGGATTTTTATATCTATAATTCCTTCATGGACCTCAGGCGCATTTAGTTCAGTTGAGAAATGATTAGAGTCACTACGTATGACTAGAGTCAAGTGTGTATGACATTTACAGACATCTTTATTTTTTTTCAAAATTAAGTCTAATACGAAAAATGATACAGAAGTTGTCTCCTTTATAAAAAGAAACCCCACATTCATCTGAAAATGAATCCTCCTAATACAACTTCACTTGCCTCAGACCTCCGACAGAGCACCCTGTAATATATTTTATATTGATTTATTTATGTTTTTTCATATGATCTCTGATGACAGCATCCCTGTGGACCCGTAAATGCTTTTAGAATCTTGGTACATTTTACAGGGACGACATAATCAGTATAATACGGTAAAGTTTCTTGTACGTAGTCGAAAAAGGAGAACTGTACGTTCTTGTTTTATTTGCAGTGTAGTAGAGGTACACAGCTGTATTAACCCACAGACAGCTCCGACAAAAGCTATTACTCACCACAAAATCAAAACTGGTCCTGATGGAAAAGATGATAGCTGCATGATAGCTGAATTTGACGCACCTGTGGGGCCCTCAAATGCAAGAAAACAGCCATCATTTGGAATAATAAAGGATGAGGTTTATGGTTATGAAATCTTATTACGTAATCGCTATCTGCAGGTCTTCTATCTCCTGTGCTGGAAGCTGGTAGTGTCATCTGCCTGGCCTTCCCCAGTTTGGCTGACTCTGTGGATGCTTTACAGCAGGAGACCTTCGGGGGGGGGGGGGGAAAACACAGAGTACCATATAAAAAAGTAAACAGCTTGTCCTTACAGATAAATTCAGCTTGACCACCGCTGGAGTTTTTATTTCCAGAAGGGGAAGAATGCCAGTTATGGATTCGGCCTTGCCTCGGACTGTGAGCCAGGCGGCTCTGAACCGGCGTGACACGCGCAGTATTTTCACGAGCATGCCGCTAAACCCACACGCTAGCGCGCACAAAGCACATGCATAATTCATGTGGCGTGCGGCTCAAGCCACCCGCTAATGTCAAAGCAAGGCTCTCCTGTTTGTCCTTCACAGGAAAAAAATGCTTATTTGTTATTGGTGAGGAGAGGGATGCTGACCAGGGAAATAGCAAACAGCTTAACAGGTTTATTGCTGTGCAGTGTACCGCAAAATGTCTCCATTACTACCTTGTTAGTACACTTTCATGGCCCTTTCAAGAAAGTCAACTGTCTGCTATTCATTGCATATTTTTGTTTTACTCCCAGTATTGCGCTTTTGTCTGGCATCTCATTTGTTATTGCGATGCTTTTTGTCTACTTCACCTGTCCCCTCCCCTGCAACTGTACGCAGCACAAGAATTTCACTCCAGATAAAGTTCCTATTCCACCCTCTCATCCCCAAGCTATGTGGTTTTCTTTACCATCTTACCCAGAGCAAGTCTTTCAAGATCGGGGCCAATTCTAGGGGTTTTTAAAGGTGTGGGTGGGGGGGCAAAAAGTGCCACAATACATATAGAGGGGCCAACATTATTATTAACTAATGATTTGTTTTCAATTGATAATTGGCAGCTGAGAGGGCATTCATGAGCCATTCAGCTTTCAACTGGGCCCAGTGCCACTGTGGCCCTGCTCTTTATATACCCCTGTTCAACATGTATCACTTTAACATGGCAACTCTCTGCCTCCCATCATTCAGATATCTTGACTCCGCCTCCTCTACAATCTGATTGGTTATCTCTCTGAACCAATCATTCTTCGTTTCTGCCCTAAGAACATTTTTGTGTAAGTAAAACTCCCACGAGCGAAAAAAAGAAGCTCCCCATATTTGTGTTGTTTGGTATTAAATGCTAAAGCAAGTGTCTGTGGGTTCCACACAGTAGATCTATCTCTTCTGCCAATGGTGTAATATCGGCACATTATCAGCAGATCCAGAAACTCCCAAATGATACAAAAAGCTATTAACAACAGACAATCAGATTGCTATTCACTTTTCATATGACCTAAATATTCTTTTCTTTCATTTCTGCCAACTGGACATATTCAGAGCTACATTTTTCAAACAGAGCCCATCTACTCTCTTTGTCTAAGATCATAATCTGGCATACTATAGATAGACCGTCCTCTGTACCCTCACACCATTTGATATTTTAATCTTCCTTGGTTTCTGCAGCAGCTGTTAAATCCATTGATTTTATTTCAGGATTTGCTGGGTTTGCTTGTGATTTCCGTTATCTACCAGCGGGTTATCTTCTTGGGGGGGGGATATCTACCTGAGTGAATATTGGGAAGATTTAAGGAGGCACCGGCCCTCCTCTTCATGCAGTGGGTAAACAGTAGTGAACGAGACCCCTGCAGGCCAAGTAAAAAGTAAATACTACAGGGGACAATACTTACAAACCCAGAAGCTTCAGCCCATTCAGGGGCAACATAAAGCTGGGGGGGGGGGGGAGTTAGCATGATTCCAAGGGCCCCAGAGTGAAAAAATTTGAAACATTATTTGATTGGTTTAGGATGTGGGCCCAATATTTTAAACAGCACCCCTGAGCAACCCAATTCTGGAGCTACTGACCCAAGCACTGGCAAGATGACATCACTCCTTTAGGCGCCGCTGAGCTAACATGCACCACAGACTTCAAATGTTGGCACGGAAAAACAAAACAGCGCCCCCTGTGGTCACCAATGCAAACGCACATCACTGCCTCAACAATTAGGCACTTTAAAAAGCCACATCTGATAAATCCCCACAACTCTGTGTGATGTATCTAATGGAGACGATCACAGATTCTTTCTTCTAATCCTACATTAGAGAGAAACATCGTTAAAATATTCAGCGAAAAACCTTTGAAGCTTAATGCACAATTAGCCGCCTCAATATTACTCCTCCAAAGCCTCCGCTAAACTGAGTATTTGGTCATTACTTGCAGAAATCGTCTCCCCATCTTCTTTTAGATATTTTTGGAAATGTGTGATAGATCATTTGCCTTCAAAGTCCCCTGTGGTAGACATCAAGCCATCCAGATGATTCACGGAAGAACACTGTTCCTAAGGACCTTGTAGAGCATCTGGTTATCTCCAGCTTCTGTTTCACCTCTTCCTGTGTCTTTGCATGCTTTGTACCCCTATTAGATGATGTAACAACTTCACGTTTGGCCGAAGAAGATTTAAATGCATAAAAATAAAACCGACTCAGTTCCTCTGGGGACATCTGCTTATTTATTTATTTATTTTCGTGTAGCCTGATTACAAAAGTATTTTTAAAGCCCATTTCAATAAAGGCTGCAGTTATCGCAAGAATTACAATCCCAAGTGAACAACCACACTGGGACATAGGGCCTCATTCTCCAGCATGTAAATATCCTACTTCAACAGGCAGAACTTCTATTTGAGCAAATTAGTCATTATGAAAGCAAGGTGGATTTTGTCTAATAGCTGAAAATAACAGGTGACTCCATTTAACTAATAATATTTTTCTATTCCTGCACCGCAAGCTGAGATGATTTCTCTGAGACCGCTACATTTTTTGCCTTCATTCAGAATCGCACAATAACAAGAAAGTGGACGCATAGGCTTGTAAGCTGCCTCAGAAGCACCTGCAGATCGATGACCGCTCCCCAACACGGTACATGGTATTTCATCAAAGGAGCACTGGTAATCATATCCGCAGCCAGCAGCGTTATGTACCACCACACACTTGTGTGAAGCTGCCAATTGCTCCCATTGGCCACAAACAGTCACTGCATAAGGGGGGACAGTGGACCCGAGAAGCTTGCCCTTGTGGCCAGACGGTAGAGATGATTGGCTTGTATCAGTCTGGCCACGCCTCCTCCTGGGTCACATGGCCAGAGCGAAATGAAAACCCCTGATGCATTTCTATGTGTTTCGGAGGCGAGACGTGATACTTAGGCAGGAGATGGCAACGGGGATGTGTTCTGAGGAGACGGGTACAACAAAGGCAGTGTAGAGGAAAGAAAACAAAACAGAGCTATTTTTGACAGAAAGACAGGATAAGTACACAAAAAAACAGACCACTGTTGGGTCACGGAAGGGCTACAGCTGCAGCCATCAATGTCTGGGTGCTCTTACTGGAGCTAAAAGAAGAGAAATCCCTTATATGATGTTTGAGGATGAGAAACAGGTGAACTGAGTGAGTGGACTGGTCACATGACCTCCCCCGGATATGTCCACAGCTCCGCCCCGCCCCCCCCCCCCCCCCCCCCAGAGATTACATAGCCTGCTATCTGTCTGCCGTTTCATGCCCTCTTGTGTTTACAGCTGAGGAAGGAGTGACAGGTGTAAAGCACAGAAAAAAATACCAGACCTGTTACAAACACCAGATGGTATTTATTTATTTCCAAACCATCACAATATCTAAGTAAGTGAGGGTAACATAAAATTTTCATATACCGCGATAATATGACCATAAACCAATCTTCATGCGGTTGCTACGGACAACCACATACATGAAATCTTAACAAAAGGTATAAACACAGGATACGGTAATGACAGCAGTAAATAACAATAATAATGTGTGCCACAGCGTTTCCTCTGGGTGGTGAAGTTCAGGTTCTGTCGGTGAAGGTTATCGGTTTTCCTTGCTTAGACACACGTTTCCTCATCGAGCACAGTGACCAGAAGGACTCTGACAATCTGCATATCATTGACCTTTCGTTCCATCAATACCCCCGTGTCATATTCAATCAATGCAATTACAAGACGTCGGTTTGGTTCACGTGAAAGAGACGCGAGAGGCTGCAGAAGCCTGAGCAGCGGGAACAGCGGCTTCCCAGCACCGGCACTTGTCAGCACATCAGGCGATAAACAGCCAGACTGGGGTTCGATATGTTGAGCTACTGATCTCTCGTCCAAACTAGTGTAGAGTGGAAACTCTGCGGGAAGGTCCGCCCCCCCTGCTGACACACCTGGCCTATCAGCGCTGAACTTGTAGGCTGAGCCAATACTGTCAAACAAACAATAAACCTGTTTTTGGCAGGATAGTCCAGGAATAAAAACATTGTGTGTGTGTGTGTGTGATCCAGGTATAAATGTTCCCACAATGTGATTAAAAACCTCTTTATTTTGACGTTGCTGGGACCATTTTTCGGTCCTCACAAGGGGAAACTGAATTTTATAAAAAATCTGTGACAGCAATCAAAAAACTAAAAATGCTAAAAGTCTTGAATTTTGTTTGGTTACTTATGGTTAAGGTTATGGCTGGGTAGGTTAAGGTTGTTATAGTTGGGATTTGGGTTTTTCCCATAGGAATGAATGGAAGATCTCCATTTAGATAGGTGTGTGTGTGTCTGTCTGTCTGTCTGCCTATATTACAACAGGCATTAAGGATGAACACAAGGTCGACAGGTTTTTCCGGGAATTGGCTGTTTCATTTGGAATCTGGGTCTTCGACGATTATCAGTGTACATGCATATATGAGTGTAAACATGTGTGAGTTTATCCATGGAGCAACTGAACCGGATAGGCGGATTCTGCAGGGATCCCGGCAGCCTTCTGCACTGGAAGTGCCTCTGATGGCGGTGTGGGGAACGAGCCAGCTTGGAGCATCTGCCCTGCATCTCTGGCATGCGACAAGCAAGGAGAGATGGTCCGATGCTTCAGTACCGATCAGGGGAAAAGGCTCTTTGTGAAATTTCATGGCAAACGAGAGAGGCCGTGTTACAGCAGCCGGATGCAGAGACGCCCAGCGTATCTTCGAGAAGTCAGCTTGGCTCGCGTCTCCAGGACCTACAACAGTTCAGCTTTAGGGAGCCTGTATCTCCACCCGTCCAAGCTTTCCTGACGTTATCTTGCTACCCAGGTGGTGCGGCTGGCGCCGCCCATGACGTGTCGTGCTGTGTGCAGCATCACGATCCGCTTCTTCCTGACAGTCATCTCCTGCTTCCTCCTCCTCTTTGCATGTAGCGCCTGAAACCCAGCTGATGGCACTGATGCATTTCTGACGGATGCATTGTGAGCATCACCCTCCGTGCCATGTGACCCAGGAAGAGGCGTGGCCAGACCAATACAAGCCAATCAGCATCATTACCATGCGGGTATGATGCATACATATCCAACAGGGGTGATTTTAAGGTTTTTTTTGTGGTGGGGGCATTACAGGGAACATAATTCACAATTTATACAGAGAGGCCAGCCTTATCATTAGCCAGTTATATGCTTTGAATTATTGACTGACAGGGGAAGGAGCATTCCTGGAGCCAATCAGCTTTTAGCAAGGGCCAGTCCACCCCCCCCCGCAACCCCGCCCCTGTATATGCCCCCGGTATCTTTATGTCTTTAAGGTCCTTGGGTTAGTCAGTGACGCCATTTTCATGTGTATTTACTAATTCTCGTATTTTAAGATTTATTTCAGGTTAAATTACACATTCTGCTTAATTAATCTCCATCCTTCCATCCATCCATCCATCCATCCATTTTCCAACCTGCTTATCCTTCTGGGTCGCAGGGGGTTCGGAGTCTATCCCGGAAGCTATGGGCACGAGGCAGGGAGCAACCCAGGAGGGGGGGCCAGCCCATCGCAGGATGCTTAATTAATCTGACATCATTCAATTATTTGAATATTTATGTGAAGAAAAAAGAGAGACAGATAAATACACGTGTGTCTGGTATGATTCTGAATCGACCAATGATGACGCTGCATTATGAAAACTGAGGTAGCGACTTTAGTATTGAGGGAGATGATGCTGGGAAGCCCACCGCCTGATCGATCCCACATCAGATGCCTTACTGGTTCCAGGAAGTGGTCGACAACCCCATAGTGCTTCCTGCTGCGAGTCTCAAAGCTCAGTTTCTCACATAACTGGCAGGCACTCAAGCTAACTGTGAATAAGCACCAAAGGTCATCTGACCAAAAGTCACAGGACACCCGTTGGATGTAAGGAGAATGGGTAAAAATAGACAATATTAAAATATTTAGACTTTTACAGCATAGCATCAGGACATTGCAGCAGTCAGCACAAAACTCTGACCTCAACCCAACAAAACATCTTTAGGTTAAACTGGAACGCAGATGTAGGACAAGATCAAGACGGTCCCCTTAGCAGTAGTGTTGTCTAGTGCTTCAAAGCTTGTGTGCAGCTCAACAGCGGCGTGTCCCCACCAGCAAATCATGAAATGTCTTCTATGATGCAGTCAGACAGTCATCAAACCCAAAAGTGGGCCAGTACTTTATATTACTCATGTCTATACACATCCCACAAATGGTGGGACGATACCGAGTTATGCGGGGTGTTACTGCACATATGGAGCGTTGGTGAGATTTGATTTCGAGGAAAATGAATTGGTCACAACCAATCATTGTCCTGGCATGAGGACCAATGAGAAGACATGACATTGGAGAGAAGGTTGCCATTTTGCTCTTTGGGACTATAGTCAAATTCTATAATGTAATTGGCATGTAGGAAACATCAATCAAAATCGCAAATTCACACAAATGAGATTCTTGCGTGTTTGGTTTTGCTGTCTGAACGTGTGAGGGAAACATCAGCACTATGATGGATGAAAGCTTCTCCAGCAAAGTGAAGGCTACAGATCGTGCTTCATGACAATCATGATTATCCCGCTGACAGATGTAACACAGAAGATCCGTGTGGGCAAACTGAAATCTCTATTGACATAGTGACAGAAAACCCGGTTTTCAAAATGTCAAATTTTATTTTCAAAAATGTAAGCAACAGATTACACAGGTATCTTTTGGCAAATGCAATCTTCAAACGGCAGCCCAATTCGGGATCCTCCAAATTAAAGGACGAACACACTTACACTCTAACTACCTTTAAAATACAAAAAGAATAAATATCAAAATGGCCACAAGAAAAAAAAAAGTTAATTAAAATAATCAGTAGAGAGCAAATCTACGGAAAGTATAAACAGAACAGTGTACCTTTGATACATGAACCTTTTTAACGTTCTGTCCTTATTAGTTTTTTTTACAAGGTTTGTGCAAGATATCAAACTAAGGCTCTGGTCTTTACATGGCAAATGTCCAGCTCATAGCAACACCCATGCCCCCCCCCCATTTTAGGTGTACTGGGACAGAAATGTCACTGCTTTGAAAGTCAGGCCAGTGTTACTGTATTGTAGCTCAGTAATGACCCAACCAGGGAGCAACAAGTTTTCAAACAGTCTTGCTTTTCAAGCTGTCGCAAAAGAGCATCTTTATTCCTAGAGCTTTCCTCAAACCAAAGGAGAAGGAAAAAAAACATAATGATGACCATTAAGGCAAGAATACCCAGAGTTGTATCACCAAAACTGTAACTACATTTCTGTGGCAGGGCACGGAAATGGACGACTATGATACATTTAACAATTTTTTTTCCATTGTTTATTTGGGTTTGTTCTCAAAAGCAATTTTTCACCTGACATCGTCGGCTCGTTTCCATATAAAAAATCGTAGAGAAAAATAATGCCGGTCAAAATGGAAATATGAATATTAAAACTACAATAAATAGATTCTAATTAAGTTGCAGTTTCAACAACACACAAAGGTAACCCTTAATACCCCACCCCACCCCCCAAAAAATTAAAAAAACACTTACATTGATTTTTTTTTTTAATTCCTCTTGTGAAGGTAAATTCCTGCAGTGTTGGTCAGAGGACACACTCTGCTACTCCCACCACACATGAAACGTCTTTTGTGTGATAAAGCACGCCGCATTCCGTCTAAAACTCAACGTACATCGTCACTGAGCAATAAAAATCCTCGTTAGTCTTCTTAGTGCAACTTGGTTGGTTGTAAAACAAATCCAATAATTCCTCAGAGGTATTTGTTTTTTTTTTTTTTTTTAACTCACTAAATAGTCAATAAGTATCCAATGCATAAGGGGGGGGGGTCAAGCCTTTTGGGTTGACGTTCTTCTGTAGTTGGATCCAACGGCCTTCCACAGTAACGGTTTACTAGAACATAAACGCAGCTCTTTCCACTGTCTGTACATACACGCGAACATCTCGTGGCCCTTTCCAAAAAAGGTTCTTAAATCTCGTATGTCTTTATTTAAGGTGACCGATTGACAGTCCACCCTTCCGTCTGTTGAAAAGTTGAGAAAGAGTTGAGTAGGGAGAATAACCAGCGATCAACATGAGGAGCTAAAACTCTCATATAACACAGTAGGGTTCCCTCGGTAACCGGGATTTCCTGCAGTACAGGAGCGTGGTGCTGAAACAGCGCCTGAGCTCGCGATTGGAGAAAATGCAGATGAAGGGGTTGACCCCAGCCTGGGCGAAACTCATCCACACAGCCGCCGTCAGGTAGCCCCCCGGCACAGACAGGGCCCTGGCGAACACCCTCCAGTAGCACGCCACCAGGTAGGGTCCCCACAACGCCAGGAAGAAAAACGTCATGATGTAGAACATCCTGCTGATGCGTTTCTCCGTCTTGAACTCGTCCAGGACTAGCAGGCGGCGCCGACCTGCCGGATTTGCATTCTGCCGGATCCCCAGCAAGGTGGGTGGGGTTGGGCCCCGCCCGAAGCCCGCCAACCAGTTGGCGGCTGCCTGCCCGCTAGCCCCGGGTCCATGGAAGGTCCAATTCTGGCTGACGGCCGGCACGAACTGGACGGGCTTCATCTTCCGCCGGTCGTGGACAAAGAAGATGAGCTTGAGGTATACCAGCTGGGTGGCCAGGAGTATGAGGGCCAGGAGGAGCATGAAGCCCAGAGAGTCGTTGGCCCGGAAGGATCGGTGCTGGAAGGTGCACTGGTCTTCCTCACGGATAAAGGAGTAGGTGCCCACGTCCAGCACGGGCGGGAAGGCCATGGCCACCGAGAGCGTCCACACCATGCAGATGACGGCCAAGCAGGTCCAGAAGGTCAGCCTCTTGGTGTAGAAGCGGTAGTGCGCGATGGCCAGGTAGCGGGTCACGCTGACACAGAAGAGCATGAAGGCCGTGTGGAAGCAGGAGAGCACGCCCAGGAAGGCGATCACTTTGCAGGTGAGCGTGCCGTACGTCCACGCTGACCCATTTTTGACGGAGGTGAACACAAACGGGAAACAGATAGCTGACCGCAGCACATCTGAGACACAGAGGTCCAGCAGGAAATAGTAGGGAGCTCTCTGCAAGCTTTTGTCTTTGATGAGCAGGATAGCAATCAGGAGGTTGCCCACCACACCAACACCGATGATGAAACCCAGAGAGGTCAGTTTGAGGAACGTGATGAGAGGAGAGACATTCTGCAAGATGTTGTGGTCACCTGCATGGCTATAGTTCGCCATAGATGGAGGGATTATAAGATAATAGCTTCAATCAAGTTTCATGATCAAGGGGCACGGGTATATAGATCCATCAGCAGTGGTCTTTTTAAAAATACAATCCAAGCTTGAAAGCAGTCTCTCTTCTAAGGCATCCTTTGTTCTTTTGTTTCATCATACCTAAATCCCTGAAAAAGATCATCCACCAATCAGGATTTTTCTCTTAGACACTGAGCTGAATTCAGTACATTTCTCAAGGTACATTAGGTACGACACGGCTGCGTAAGAATAAACCTTCTCATTCTCCTTTATTTTCTTCCTTTATACTATCGCATATCGCGTTTAAAATGGTAGACAGTTAATGCACGGCGACAACCCTGGTTCTTCACCTCGGCAGAAACCACCAGGCTTAATCCTGATCACGATAATGAACGCTCTTTTACCCTTTTGCAAAGACACGCTCGGTATTCGCCGTATGTCCTTATATAACGAACAATAATTATTTTTACCCGTGTCAAAACGTCGCTACAACGGGACGGACTTTTGTTTCCCGTTGCCCTGTGCCCATAAACAGCTTAATGCTACGACGCATGAAACATTTAAACAAATGCAGCAAGAAAGCTGTTGATCACACCCAAGACCCTGCAGGTTTTACGTTTCTAGCTGGGAGACGCGTCTTCCGGACGCCGTCGATCTTCGCGTTTCCTTGAAGCGACTGGAGCCACAGCCGCACAATTTGCCTTTAATGCTGATTTTAGCTCTCGAATCGAGTAACTATCTCCCGTTAATAAAGGGGTCCCCGACCAAAGGCGTCAGCAAGGGATCGGGGATATAGGCTGTTATTTTAATATCTGAAAACAAAGGCGCTGCTCGTAACTGACAAAGGAAGTCATATCAAATATTAAATATCGGTTAATGCTGAATTCAGATATTTGCTTTGTGTAAGCCATATATAAATACATTTTATATTGATGAACATACATGATCAATTCGCTGCACTACGTATTAATGGACCTTCGTTTCTAAACTCTAATTGCAGTCCAGCTTCACCAATAAAACCAGTCCGAATCCTTATATAAATTCATTGCCGCTCATAAAAAAAACGACACAAATCTAAACTATATCCAGGATGTCTAAAATTGGTTTCCTTTATCATGCAACATAATTATGGATTTCTAACTGTAAGACGTTGTTATATATACAGGGTAGCAAAAAAATGCCTCATCCGTCAAAGCAGTAAGACATTCTAAGTACGAGGTAGCTATGCGCGGACGGCAATTTGTTCCACATTTATAGGCCAATGGAATCAAAACGGCGGTGAGGATATTAATTAAATCCATACCTGTTGATTTCCCCCTTTTTGTCTCCCTGGCGGTTATCTATAATGCAGAAGTCACTTTTGCTGTATAAAAATTGCTGGCTTTTGCTGCCTGGTCTTTTTTTCCCACCGTGAATATACAGTAAATGGCAAGGTGTGCGCATGCGCACTGCTCCTATTCGAGATCCGAGCCGCAGCAGTGAGGACTCTGCCGGTAACATCTGCTCAGCGGGGGCAACGACAACCTAACATCTTCCCCATCAATTATACAGCCCCGGCCATGTGTCACTTGTCCGGTCATTTTCCCGTGGACGCCGCGCCAAATGGGGTCAATTAATTCTGAAATCCAATCCTGAGCGCTGCGAAACGGTGCGGATGCAAAGCCACGGCGCTTTTGGGGAGGAATGAGGTCGGGCTGCTTACAAAATGAAGGGGGCGCTCAGCTGTATGAAATTGGCCGATTTGATTCATTCATGCAATGCAATAGTTTTTCGCCTGATGGTCCATCTTAAAATATGTTTGCACCGTATAATTAGTACCGGTCTCCCTTAGATCACCTGTATTGGAAGAGGACCATATTACATACATAATGTGGCTCGCAAACAAGTAACGGCTATTAGGCCCATTTTAAGAAATTATAATTTAAAAAATGTAGAGGCTATCCTGCTTTAGACCAGTTTAAGGAATGTTTACGGCAAGGCACAGAGCAAAAAATATAGCACAATGAGATCTTTAAATGCCGGATTGTCACAAACGTCATAAACGTGTATGTGTGTTTGGTTACAGCCATATGACGACCAATAGTCACATACACTGTCATATTATGAACTACATAAGCTAAAGTACCCAGTGTTAACCAGCCTGCCTTATACCATTAGCTGTGACATGCTTTTTGATTACATTTCCATCGATGAAAGGGATTTTAATCAAATATGCTGAGGCACAATAACAAAAACAGAGTCTGTAACTTAGAAAACAAGCCATTGCTTGGTTATAAGGGCTGGCGTAGGCTACTACAAACGCAGGGTTAAGAGAATTACACTGAAACATAAAAGAAAAAAAGATCATAAACATGATTATGTAGTCTCATAAAAATTACATGGATAACTTTATAACATTATCTGAAACTTAATAGGTAGGCCTAGATCGATTCAGAGTATATTGACAGAATCTCTGGGTCATGAACTCACAATTACAGTTTTCACCCGCTTAAATATAAATGTAATGGAATATAATCTTACACACCAAATGGCCATTATTACATATATTTCCACTATATAAAAGGGTCTAGCAATACGTACGGTTCCTCAATCGGCACATTATTAAATTAATTCAAGGCACATTACGCAAACCATTTTCGTACGAGTACTTCTCGTGGTCTTATAACAGATTGATGAAATTAATGAAAACCACAGTCCAGACCGGGCTGAAAAGTTTCAGTCACGTTATAATAAAAATGTGCTTAACAGGAAAATCGAGTGCTCGCTCTTCTGCGTACTTAAAGACATCTCACGCAAGAAATGACCATTTGGTAAGATGCAGAGCACCAGTCTTGGGTAACAACTTACAGAAAAGTGTTACATGGAAAATAAAGTTCACATGCATAGATGGTCGTGTTTCAGAAACAAGGAAGAAGGAGCCTGCTAAAGAAGAAACGAGAAATAGCACAGAAATCAAGTGTAGTCAGGTCAATACATTCGTCATTACAAATATAAGCAAAGTTCATGAACATCTTCACTTCTGAAGCACAACGCCCCTCCAAGCCGCCGCGTCAATTTCTGCTCAAATGAGGAAAAATCCATTGTCTCCCCCGACGAGAAGCATTTTCGTTTTCAATTCGGAGGAAAAAAAATCGTAGATTTGTGTGGTTTGGGAGCGAGGCCACGGGTCCCCTTCTGATCTCCGTAGATGTGCGGGCGAAGAGAGTTCAGTCATTGCATCTGATCACTGCATGTGATCCAGAGTCTCTGTATCGCACGGGCTACCCGAAGCACGCAAGATCGCCGCAGAAAATACCACAGGCCTCACAGGCGGCCGCTCCTCGACCGGGCGTACCAGCCTAAGCAAGCGCAGAAGCCCACCACCGTGATCGCCATGCCCAGTAGGATAGCCACGGCGTCTCCTGTGTCCAGCGCCTCGGCACCGGGGACGGAGGACAGAAGAAGCAGAGCAAGCACCAGGAAGCCGCCGCAGATTCTCGAGGAGGAAGCCATGTTGCTGCACGGAGGAGATCAGATGATGTTTCGTGACGGCGTGTCAGATGATCAGGGTGTATTTCCTGCTCTGACTTTCGGACCAATAGCGCCACTGACGCCACATGCTGAAATATTCAATGCGTTAATCTTTCTAGGCGCTGCACATGTTTCTTAAAGAAACTATTTATCACCATTCATATGTCATTTGTAAACAGTATCACTACTTAAAAGCATCTTTAACACCCAATCTCCAGGTGAAAGTATCTCACATTCAGTTAATATTCACTTAATTGTTCAATAGAACAGAGATTTTTCTTTTTTTCTCAGCAGTACAGTACTGAGTGAAAAGTGCTGCAATTCTTACCAAAGCCTTTGGTAAAACCCGGGCAAATATAATGTATTTGTTGTCATTGTACAAGTAGCAAGTACAATACAGATCATATCACTTCTGTTTTTTTGGGGGATTAAGGACCTTGCCCAAGGGCCCAACAGTGATATGATTACCAGGAATGGGGTTCAAACCAGTAACCTTCCGGACACAGGCTGCTAACCCACAGAGCCTCACACCAACCACCATCCACACTCAACCGTCAGTACAGAATGGTGGGTGCTTTAATTCGAAGGGCCTCATCAGTGAGGGACAATAAGATGGCCATTGAGAACATGCATCCGACACTGCACTCTAGCATATTATCTGCTGTTTAATGTTTATTTGTTTTATTCATTTCTTTGTCATTTGAAGGGATTCATCATTGCAGTGCTTCTTTTTTGCAACACCGTGAGAGTGAAGTTGGGGTTTGAGCACAGTGTCAGGCCATCTATTCGGCACTTTGGGGGGGCCCTTGGGCATGTTGAACCAGTGACCTTCCGATCGCAGGCGCCTCACCCCTCCAGCCACCCCACCCCATATACTCGCCTTGTTTGAAATCTGACGTCCCTGTGCAGCGATGGCCCCTTCTAGCCCCCTAAAATTCATTTAGTAACTTAAAACAACCCTTTCAAAATTTAGTGTCGCTAGAGATTTTGGCCCCCATGACAGCATATCATATTGGGCCCCTCAACCCAGACCAGTTCAGTTATGTTCCTAATTTTATAGGGCCCCAGTCACTCAAAGGCCCTTGGAATTGACCCCCCGCCCCCTCCCGTTCTAAGGTTATTTTGCTTTAAGATCTTGTTCACAATGCCCTACAGATTGTTCTGTTCGATCAAACCTCGTTGGTTCACACCATGGTTTTGGCAGCATGCACGGCACTTCCCCACCTGTGGGTGCTGCAGTGTAATTGGACCGGAGTCAAAACATGGAAACTTAAATACTGACCTTGTACTACAGGCAGATTGTTACCCAGTCTGGTGTTTCACGGGGGCCCGTGTGCACGTGTCAGATTAATAGGCAGCGCCATGGGTGCAGGGGCGCTGGTCCCATTATGTGAGATTAATGGTGCAGGCCCACCTCACTCGACAGGCACATGTGCCTCTGCTGGTCTCGTTCAAGCTGGGCCTGTTGCACAGTGTCGCTTGGAGCAGCTTCAGAGCCAGAGGGAAGCCAACCCTGACCGGGCAAATGGATTATACACCCTGAACAAATGAGTAAATAAGATCCTGTTTTTTGTGGCAAGCCCAAAATTGTTAATAGATGTGCACTCTGGAACCACAGGACACGTCTACCATCAGTAAGAGATGTGATGTATGTATTTACAGGGCACGTCTACCATCAGTAAGAGATGTGATGTATGTATTTACAGGGCACGTCTACCATCAGTAAGAGATGTGATGCATGTATTTACAGGGTAACTCTACCATCAGTAAGAGATGTGATGTATGTATTTACAGGGCACGTCTACCATCAGTAAGAGATGTGATGTATGTATTTACAGGGCACGTCTACCATCAGTAAGTGATGTGATGCATGTATTTACAGGGTAACTCTACCATCAGTAAGAGATGTGATGCATGTATTTACAGGGCACGTCTACCATCAGTAAGAGATGTGATGCATAAGTAAGAGATGTGATGCATGTATTTACAGGGCACGTCTACCATCAGTAAGAGATGTGATGCATGTATTTACAGGGCACGTCTACCATCAGTAAGAGATGTGATGTATGTATTTACAGGGCACGTCTACCATCAGTAAGAGATGTGATGTATGTATTTACAGGGCACGTCTACCATCAGTAAGAGATGTGATGAATGTATTTACAGGGCACGTCTACCATCAGTAAGAGATGTGATGTATGTATTTACAGGGCACATCTACCATCAGTAAGAGATGTGATGCATGTATTTACAGGGTAACTCTACCATCAGTAAGAGATGTGATGTATGTATTTACAGGGTAACTCTACCATCAGTAAGAGATGTGATGTATGCATTTACAGGGTAACTCTACCATCAGTAAGAGATGTGATGTATGTATTTACAGGGTAACTCTACCATCAGTAAGAGATGTGATGTATGCATTTACAGGGTAACTCTACCATCAGTAAGAGATGTGATGTATGTATTTACATTGTAGCAACTGGACACTAGAAACGTTTAATCTATATGTTGATCATTGCACACATATCATGTATGGCTACCAAGGGCTACGAGTAGTTTGTTTTACCATTTTAAAGACCCCTTGTATGATGTGTTGATGACAGTGAGTAATAAAATAAATTGGTTATCATGTGATTCATATCCAACAAATGTCATGTTGTCATGCACCTTAATGGCGTCACTCATTTCAGGCTCAGTGCCTTATTCAAAGTTACAGTGGTTTAACAGTGACAATTGTTCTGTTCCTGCTACTCAAAGCCGTTTATCTGACAATGGGTTATAACGCATTTCTGCAAGTATCACTAAAAATAAACAATTTTCTTAGGAGAATTTTGCTTCGGGGCAAAGTAGGCTGATCGATCCGAGTAAGTATTTTCAAACTGGTGATGACTAATTTTCTTGTCCCAAGTGTGGTGACCAACTTTGAAACCCAATTACTTTCATGAATTATAGTGACAGAATCGTTTACCAAGTCTAAATAATACAAAAACATGCCTTCTAAAGATTAATTATCTGTTGGAATTACTTTGGTGAAAGCTTGAAGAGACGGGGTGTTTCAAAACCGCCGGGGTCTTGGGAACATCAATAATGATGTCCTGGAATAGCTTTTTGTATGGCTGCCCAGATTATCGAAACCCCAGTAGCCTGACAGGATAGAAATACATTTTGTTTAGCATTTTTTTAAAATCCATTTAAAGCTGAAAAGCAGTCCATTGTGCTTCAGATTACACAGCACAGCACTGACAGAAAGCTTTTATTAGTTAAAGGCGCCAAACTCATGATTTCCTGCACATTACTTATAATGTGTTCCATTTACCTCGGAGGTCAGAAGTCAGAGCTGGAATTGATGTCACACACCAGTGTGTCAGTCTGAAAGCCATTTAGCAATACCTGGGAGCTGTTTCAAAAAGCAAGATTTCTTGCTTAGCTGGATAACTTGTCAGATTTCGCCCAGACTAACTTAAATCTGACAAGTTCTTCATCTAAATAAGAAATCCTGCTTTCCGAAACAAGCTGCAGATCTAGCCCGGATAATTGTTAGCTGTTGTTAGCAATATCACTGTGCTGTGTTTTATACATAAAAATACCATAGCAACACGTCCACAGATAGCGACTTTACAGTACTGTGCATATGACCGATTTAACGAGCCACAAATATGACACAAGTGCCAATAAACTGTATAAAACCACAGCTTTAACTTCTGTTGATAAAGGGCGCAGCCATCTTGAATTCTGAGCTTGGGGTTGTGCCGATTCCTTCCAGTTCATGAGTCGGAATCCCGGCTTCAGGGAGCATTCCCAGTTTCCGAACTAGCCTATGCTCTTCACTAGCCTATGCTCTTCACTGCCTTGAATAGGTCCCTACGACTCTGCACAGAATGCATAGCTGGAAGATTCAATCCAATTTATTTTTATATAGCGTCTTTCACAACGGAGCTGCCCCGAGGTTCTTGACAAGAATTTGTAGAAATCCATTACTATGTAATTTACACTAAATGGCGCATGAAACTGGGAAAGAGAAAGAGGGGAACAGAGAATGCCAGGAGGCAACCGAGGAGAAGAACCAAACACTCTTGGGTGGGGGGAAAAAAAGGATCTGAGGTCGACTGGCTGCCCAACCCCCTACGCATGTAAGGAAGATGGATAGAAGATCAGGAATAATATGGTTCCTTCATATGAAAATGTACTGCTAGCCTATGTTCATGAATTTATCTCAGTGTGACTGGTCTGAAAGTGCTTCTGAGCCTCATGGTCCACCAACACTATTTCCTCCCATTATGGGGTTTCCCTTACCCCTGTCCTAACACCGTGTTTGGAACTGAACACATCAGAGAGGGAATTGAACTAAAATGTCCTCGATGTTTCCTGTTAACCTTTAGCTTCTGCTGGAAATAGAGGCGGAAGGCAAGTCTCCAGTGAGTTTCAGCGAGAGGCACGTGCTCCGTTGGACGTACCCCCCACCCCCACAGAACATGCCGGGTCGTCTCTGCAGGATCTCCACCTGCTGTACTCCTGAGGCTAACTGCTTCATGCCACTCAGTCACCTTCTGCAGCGTCCCCCACGGCGTCAGGTGGAGGTCACGCTTACAGCGGGGCAGGGTAGCCGGAATATTCTTTTACCATCCCTTTCAAGTGCAAATGCTGTGAGAATTTCTGCAGTGTAGAGTACTCTAGTTAACGTCCTTAGCAAGGCTTGTGTAGCAGCTATATAATTAGAATCGGCTTCATTCGCCAAGTACATTAACGTTTATATGGAAATTTGTCTTGGTGTAATTCGTGATGCTCAGTACAACAACACAAATGTTCATTTTTTGGATTATGCAAAAATATGCACAAACTACGCATGCTTAATACACAAGTACCCAGAAGTGCCATGTGAGTAAGAAAGGCTGGGGGAATTGGTAGGCTACATGGCGGGTGTATTCATGGTGACTAGCTCAACAGCCCCAGGAAAGTTACTGTGCAAAAAATCAGCGATTCTCATTGTAACGGACTGCTAGAATTTTCTGGAAGCAAGGGGGACGAGTCAGAGTCAATTCCGCCAATGTGATACCTTATCCTGGAGCTGTGCTGGATTTCAATGGAGATTGCAGCTCTGAAGATTGCTCCTGGAGTGGACAGATGTTCTGTGAAACTAGACAGTGATGGAGGATGCGAAGGTTCAGGCTTTATAGAATTTTAACAAAATAGACTGGGTGACATTGGTTTTCTTGGGTGGTGCAGACAGTGCAGCGTTCCAGGGTTTTATTCGTAATGGTTGCTGTTGTAGCCGTAATATGGATTGATGATTTCGATGGAACAACGTGGGCAATAATACGGGTTTTGTTATATTTAAAAGTACAATGAAGTGAACAGGACCTCATGGTGGTGCAGTGGTTAGCACTGTTGCCTCACACCTCTGGGTTCGAGTCTCCACCTGGGTCACATGTGTGCAGAGTTTGCATGTTCTCCCCGTGTCGTCGTGGGGTTTCCTCCGGTTTCCCCCCACAGTCCAAAAACGTGCTGAGGCTAATTTGACTTGCTAAATTGCCCGTAGGTGTGCATGTGTGAGTGAATGGTGTGTGATTGTGCCCTGCGATGGGCTGGCCCCCCATCCTGGGTTGTTCCCTGCCTCGGGCTCATTGCTTCCAGGATAGGCTTCGGACCCCCTGCGACCCAGTAGGATAAGCGGTTTGGAAAATGGATGGATGGATGAAGTGAACATATACAATGTATGTATCATGGATAATATACTATTTAACTTTAACTGCATTTGTTTTGCATTGGTTGCGATGAATTATCATATGTCATTGACCACTACATTATTTATTCTTTTGTATACCTTATGGACTTAATTTCAAGTGTGTTTTGTAAATATTTTTTGTTTGCATTATTTAAGAACTTATTAAGTTGCAAGCTACCGAAAGCGCATTAAACTGCTGATTTATCTGGCCGCAGCATTAGCAGCGGGTGAAAAGCAGATACCATTTCCAAGACGAAGGTGTTGGAGATGGGGATCCTTCCGCCTTTGAAGGCCTTAACCAAACAGACAGCTGCATGATTGAGTTCTGGGGGAGGGGTATGGGGGTGTTTGCAGGTATTTGTGGAAGTCCATAATCATTTCCGCTGTTTCGATGAATTTTGCTGAAGGTTGCCCCCAAGGTCCTTGTCTGCTTTGCACGTGTTGTCTCATTACCATGTCTGATAAGGTCCAGAGGGCAGTTTCGCACTGACAGATGGGTCTCTGGGGGTGTATTCATTAGTGTACTGCTTAAAGCCGGAGAGAGAGGACAGCTGCTAATGAAGCGGCGGTCTGATAGGTGGGATCCCACGAGCTTATAAATCTATTGACAGATGGCACAAGTGATGTTTAACTAGAGCAGTTCACAGAGCTGAAATCCACAAGTGTGATTCCAGCATGCATGCTTGGGATGCCCAGGTGACTTAGAAAGCCCATGTTAGAGATATTGTTAGCCCTTTATGTTAATTTTAGTGCATCAAGGGAAGAGATCTGACTAATTTACAAGTAGGAGAAAAGAAGTTTGCAGAAGTTTTCATTGTAACAAATGTAAGTGCTGTGGGTCTGTAGTCACTGAGGTGGGTTTTAGGGACGTCATTTAAAAGGTGTATCACATCTTACTAAATATGCGATTGCTTATGTCATCTTTGCCATTGAGAAAAATGTTAGCTATGATTCAAATGACACGATATTAAGATTCTCCTCCATTGGTGCATTATGACATTGTGGTGTCCATGGCGACCAAGAGTTCAGCCAGACTCGAACTGTCACGCTGCCCTCCGTATCGTGCCTCCTTCCCATACATGCCATCAAATTAACAGCCTACGCCAAGCGTACGTGACAAGCTACTGGTTGTCATGACAACCTACCATGACACAAAATGTGGTTGGTTAAAAATAGTCAGTGTCACTATCAATTAACAGAACCTGGGGAATGAAAAATGTTCCTATTATTGGCTACTGCTATCAGATGCTGCTATCAGATTCTGTTTCTTAAGGCACCCAACCTTCCCAGTAACTCTGTTCCTGACAACCAAAGTGGTTTGTACACATGGAGTGGGTGCGGGGGAGGGGGTTGGTTACTTTTGGAGTGGTGAGGCACAAATGAAAAAGGACTGGGACCAAATAAATGAATGCGAAATAATAGAACTCATAAATAAAAGCCAGACATATTTGTTTTTGTTAAAATAATAAATACATTTTTAGGTGAGGTAAACAATATTGATTGCTTGCTGAGTGTTCCTTCGAAATCCACCAATCAACTCATTTTAGATTGAGCAAAAAATTGATGAGGCAGAAGGTTCAATCCGAGTCTTTCAAAACCAAACAAGTGGACAAATGGGCATGAGTTTTTGCCCCCCCATCCAGATGTGATCTGCAGACTGTCGATTTGCTGTAGCGTTCAGCCAATTAGCTGTGCATGAATCGGTTCTTCACTTGCGACAGGTTTTATATATATATATATATATATATATATATATATATATATATATATATATGTATATATATATATATATATATATATATGTGTGTGTATATATATATATATATGTATATTGTGGGGACCATTTTCCAGATCCCATTTAAAATCAAGGATTTTAAGGTTATCATGTTGAGATTAGCGTTTTCCCCATAGAAATGAATGGAGAGTCGGCATACAGGTATAATTACAAACCTTTGTGTGTGTGGTACAGGTATACTGTATCTTACCTTGTGGAGACCAAATGTCCGCACTTCGTGATGAATACCTTTTTTTACCTTATGGATGGGAGAACTCTATTTTATAAGAATCCGTGACTGCAATGAAAAAAACGAATGGTTACTTATGGTTATGGTTAGGGCTCATTAAGCGTTAAGATTGTCATAGTTAGCATTAGCATTTTTCCCATAGAAATGAATGAGTGGTTCCCAAAAAGATATGATTATACGACTGTGTGTGTGTGTGTGTGTGTGTGTGTGTGTGCTTTACTGGATAAGCTAGATTCTCTTCCATTGCCATTAAATCTCATACAAAATGTTAACCTCCGTATTTGAATGCCTGAGCTCTGGGGTTTAAAATCTAGCCTGAGTTTGATTTATGACAATGTGGGTCAGCCATGACTATGTATGTGATATGAGAAGGACGCTTTTTCGCAAATATTTTATGCAACAAAGCTTGCATCATAACACAACCAGGCAATGGGATGTCAGACATGCCCTGTTACAAACTCTGTCCATGTTAAAAAGGAAACTTGTTTAATTTGACCTATATTTTCATGAATAGTTGTTCACTCAATATTCCAATGCTTAACAAGAATAAAAAATCAATAATTATGTTTTTCTGTTTTTTCCCCTTTCCTGTAGTGCGTTATATACACTACTACGTTTTTACACACCACAGGTTTTGAACATGCTATACATTTATTTGCTAGCAAAGAATTTTGAGTGTATTTTTAGTAAATGTTGAGTAACATGCAAATGTAGAAAATCCCAATGTGCTCAAAGACGTTTGACTGGTTGTCTACATAAATATAATTTATTACGATGTTTTCGAAGGGCTTAACTAACGTGACAGTAACATCCTCGTAAAGGAAACTGTCAAATATTGATGATAAAGTGGAATACTTAGGGCTGAAAACAGTTTATGTAAGAGATTTAAACATTTGTAAAGTGTAAAATATGAAATGCAAGTATGGATATTAAACCATATATTTTTAGCTGAACAACTGAACACTTTACCTAAAACGTAGCTATGGCAACAAGATGAGTTGGCATAGGGAATGGAGTCTGATAATTGGCAATTGAGGAAACATGCATCATGTTAAATACTGTTGACAATAGCAAGCGTGGCTGGTTTGGTATTGCCTGGAACTAGTGTCATCTAGTGAACCTGTAGGAACAGGAAGACACTGATTGTTGTGACTCAGAGTAGAACATTATTATTATTATGACTCAGAGTAGTGCATTATTCTGAGATGTTCTGGTAACAGACAGTTCTCCTGTAGATGCACAAATTGCTGATGGACAATCTGGTCACATGATCTTAAACTGTACAGCCACATGTCCAGTCAATGGCTCAGAAACGTATAAATTCATGCTTGCTCAGCAGGGTGCTTGGCAACATCACACCTCCAGATCGGGGGTTTAATACCCCCCCCCCCCCCACACACACCAGCTCTATGTACTTTGCATGTGTTTCTGTTGTCCTTAGTGTTTGGGGAGATCCTGTGCATACAGGGACAAGCTTCAGGCTGATTATGACGCTGCACCGGATAAGCAGTTATGGAAGATTTATGGATGAACTGACTTAATGGATACCGTACTGAATAATCTGTTTACAGTTATGCCAGAATGCTCCTCTGGTGGTTAAGCAGTGATCATGGCTGTTGATATATCTGCAATTTCATGAGTCTTGCTGGGACATTAACCCTGTCATAGCAGAAGCACAACAAGCCTCTGGACCCTAGTTAATGTGACGGTGCACCTCCACCAGTAGTGTAATTCCAATCAGTTACTCTATGGCATCTTTATCTAACCTCCCCCCCCCCCCCCCCCCCCGTCCCCACCCACATACACACAGAGCCCTTTCATGGTGGTTTGGTTGAATTATGGTTCACCAAATATGTTTCTCTTTCCAAAACTTTACGCTGTTGTTTTTGAGAGCTGGCTGTGTATGTCCGGTTCGGGGAAACCACTGCAATGTGATGGGAGAGGAGACGACCAGTTCCCAGACCACTCCTCCATGTCCCAGGATCAAATCTCCACCATTGCGCACACTCGCGATTCACAAATGGACCATTTCACGGTCATAATAAGAACTGATAATTACTTTAATTGCATGACTTTATTTTCCAGGCCAATAAGATTCCCTGGCCCTTAATCCCAGGGGCTGCTTTATAATACGATTTCTTCTCTATCTTTGCGCAAATGATATATCTGACATACCTGCTTGTAACTGTATCCAGGTTCCGTCTCTCCGCATCGAGTGCCTTTGCTTAAGGGCACAGCACCAAGGCATCTGTTAGGATTGCAGTGACCTTCTGTAATCTTAAACACTTTGGATCCCTTTGTAGTGCAAAGTACACTGCGGTCTCTGGGAACGTGTCAGATGCAAGGCAGGGCAAATAGCAGAGAACAAAAAGGTGAAGAGGGGAGATAGGTGTATATACCAGACCAGTATCACGAGGCTGTGATGGATCAGGTTTAGAGGAAGCTCTGGATGGCACTTAGTGCTTATTGCAGGTGCCATTTCAAGTAAAGATCCATCCATCTTCATGCAACTATGATAAGATCTAATATAAAAAATAATTACAGTGATGGAAGTGACCACGTACTGGATCAGTGCTCCGAGGATGGATTGATCTGTAGAGCAATGTATGGCCTGCCAACAAAATAACACAAATTTTTATTTTCCCGGCAAGTGTTAAAGGCTTCGCAATAAATGCTGTAAGAAGCGTGATCATTTATCCAAATATATCAGTACTTTGTTTTTTGAAGATTTTTTTTTAATGAAATATATATCTTACAGGAAATAAATTGTACATCTAATGATTAGTTGACACATTTAAAAAATAAGTTCCCACATTTAATAAGATTTTTAAATTCATGATGATAATTGATTCCGCTTTATTATTTTCAATGGAATTTGGTCTCAGTTCATTAGTTCTCTGTGTTTTAGTTTGTGCTGTAGATTCCGTATCTAATCTGCTGTTATATTTAAATGATTTATTGAGCTACAGTATCCTGTTTTGTATAATTCATTAAATATTGATGTTTTTTTACAAATATATTTTAATATCTTTTAAAACTGTATCCAGACCCTTTTTGCAGTTGGAAGACGGATGAATATTTCTAAAAATACATAACTATATAAATTATGCAAAAAAATCCATAATTCCGTATTGAATTTGAGACAATGTGATATTTGGCATAAACCCATGTGAAGCCTGGAGAATTAAGCACGTTTTTCTGTCCTGACACCCTAAAGTACTATGATTTAAAAATTATTTTCCCAAGACCGGCGACTCTTGACATGACACTTTGTTTTGCAGACAACATGGCCTCGTTGAAGGTCACTTTTGCTGGAAATTGATGTGCTTTACACCACAAAACAATTTTTAATGTAGCACTGCAAGGCTTAAAACTCGCATTAATATTCTGAGCAGTTTTATCCATGAGGGTCTATTTGTCAACATTACCTTGTCATGCGCTCGCACTCTCCTATGTATCTCTCTTAATCTATGATCTAATAAGCCAGTCGGCCTGACAACAAGTCATTTTCTGTGATTAGTTTTCATATAAATAAAAATACTTTTGTTTGAGTTAAAGCCAGCCACTCCTACGAGCTCCCACAGTCAACTGGTTTTCATACAACCTCATAACCATTGGGAGCATGAGAACATTTTGTCACTGGAGTGAAAACAGACAGATCAGTCTCTGTCATGACTCAGGGCTTCTGCACGGCAAATGACACCGTTCATTCCGTACTGGACCTGTCTGATTTATATTGGCCTCTGCTGAGCACGCATCTGTCTATCGACGGCTGCAAGAATCACGCGCAGTTTCCGAGGGCCAATCCCGACCACGGAGAAATCAGTGCAATTTGACAAGAAATCGCAGCATCACCCCTCGTGTGTGCCTATATCCATGTATTTGCACAGGTTTGGTGTTATTGCACGAGGAACGTGCAACACGACACCACTGACTGCTTGTGACGCTATTGTGTTAATGCAACCCACTGACTCAAATGTGCTTCCCATCTATTCATTTTCTGTGTTTATATTTTTATTTGTAATTTTTATCGTGACTGCATGTCTTGGCTTTTACTAATCCTTTTCAGATTTCCATCCATCATGTTTGTAATGTACTATTTGCCTCGCTTGTACACAGAGCTGTAAATTAAGCTCGCCCACTTGCCTGAGGCAAGTACATTAAATAAACAGTGAGGATAAAAAACGAACCTGCTCGCTAGTAAAAAAATTGCATGTCTCACTACATTTTTTACTGAACTGGCCCGGCTGGCAAATAGCAAAAGTTCGGTAACACTTTACTTGACGGGGTACGAACAATATTGCATTGTACCATTACTTGTGTATTAATTAACCACAAACTAAGTCAAACTAACTAAATACTGAAGGCACAAGTCTTGAACAGCACATTAAATACTGATCTCATATCTATTCATCATTAATGAATCATGATGCATCTTTCATCCCAAGCAGTTACTATATTTGTTACTATATCTGTTAATTCTGTAAACGTTTGTGAAATACTGAAGGAACTCTTGAAGGCATAAGTCATGAACAACACGAGTGAAATACTGATCCCATGTTTGTTCATCATTAATGAATCGTGATGCATCTTATCTCAAGTAGCAACTATACTGGTTCATGATTTGTTCATGATTTGTATTTCAGTAGTAACTGAGTTATTGCTAAGTGTTTGTGCCTTAAATGTCGCCAAAAATTCTTAAGCTCCGCCCCTTCTTATACATTGCTTTGGACAGAAGTGTCAGCTAAAGGAAGTTAATATGAATGTAATCCATTCACACGTGCGCAGCATTTCACAGCATAATCCGTTAAACATTTTTTTTTTAGCTTATTTACTTATTTTATGAAACTTCATGCAAATACACTTTAAAATGTAAAGTTAATGACTATTCTTCCCTTCACCTGTTCTCAGCTCAGTCCCAAGTGGGTGCATTCTGGAAATAAAGTGGAAATCAAGAGATGAATGTTGTCGGCGAGAAAGGAAGTGAAACTGAAGGACTGAGGAACTTTTTATAAATATAAGCAGCACCTGCACCACTGCAGAACCAGCCTGTGCTGTTTGAAAAGAGTGACACTATTCTTGGGGCGACACAAATGCTTAATAGTAACTCAGTTACTACTGAAGTACAAATCGTGAACAAATATAGCAGCTGCTTGGGGTGAAAGATGCATCATGATTCATTAATGATGAACAAACATGAGATCGGTATTTCATTTGTGTTATTCATTACTTGGTCCTTTAGTAATTCGCAAAGGTTTGCAAGATTCACATATAGTAATGAATGTAGTAACTGCCTGAGACATAGGCGTCACAAATAATTATTGATGAACAAACACAACAATCGATATGTAACTAAGATTCAGTTTGTGGTTAATTCATACATTAAAAAAAGAGTATAATACTATATTATTTTTGACTGGTCTATGTTCACAGATACTCTCTGAAACTCATAACTGAAATTATGGAACAATAAATCACAAACATATGGAATCTGACATCAAATCAAATCATTGGTTACGCAATATGAGTCAGGGATTTCTGTCTTGATGATGAGCCTGACACCTGAGCAGTAATGAGGAGATGAGCATGAGCACCAGCACATGAGCAGCAGCGCATGAGCAGCAGCGCATGAAAACCGGTGCATAGGCACCAGCGCATGAGCAACAGCACATGAACTTGAGCACACTAGCATCAGCGCATGAGCACCAGCACTCAGACATCAGCGCATGAGCATCAGCATAAGGGCACCGGCGCACTAGCACCCGTGCATGAGCACCAGCGCACCGGCACCCGCGCTTCACCACAAGTGCATGAGCAGATCAGCACCAGCAGGTGAGTGCATGCCATAGCTGTGCGTCTATGGTAGACAGCCATGTACAAGGGGACATCATCAGTGTCTCGAGTCACTGATCCCCTGACCACTTGCCGCGGGGCACAGACCCAGACATCTTTAATGGCAAACATGAACCACGCATGGCAGCCCACTCCACAGATTCAATACTGCAGTCCGACCTCTGCAGCGGCTTTTGCTGAGCCCTGAGCGGGATTGTGACTAATACCTACGCCTCCATTTAGGCCTGGCCCCAGGCCAGATCAGCAGGCGATCACATGGTGCCCATTTTGCTGTAGCACAGCCTGCTGGGTAGTGGAATGGCAGCCCTGCCCCATGCTGAGGTGGAGGCGAATGAATCAAACTGGGAGCGGGACGCTTCACTCGTGGCAAATTAATCAACAGGCAGCTACATCCCAGCTCTGCATGGGGGCCACAGTGGAAAGGGGCAGCCCACCGCTCTATTAAATGTGCATTACTAGGAATTTTTATAACACTGACTTTGAAAAACCGTACATCTCATTAAAAATCCCAAGCAGTATATTAATAATGTAATTGCTCAAAGCCATAGTTTAATTTTAAAAACCTGCTGAAATTTTCCCTGGATCAAACTCCAGGCTCTACTGATGGGGGTCGATTTAATCCATAATTATATTTATGTAAATTTTAATTTTCGTATTTACTAATTTAGAGGAGATTAAACCAGAGCTGCACCGAAGAAATTGCAATCAATTTTTCGGTAAATAAACTCGCATCTCCAAATGACATAAAATTAAAATGCAGTAAAACAAAAGATCGAAAGAAAGAATAACCCTAAGTTATTGGTTTGTTACTGTTTGATAAATGTGAATTATAGAGGTGATCCCATGTTGTATTTAATTCTATTTATTTTGCACCCTACTTCACTCTCCCTATGACAGCTCTCACAGTCAATGCAGACGGTCTACAGACTGACATCTGTTTCAGGTGGTAGAGGTGACAAGGCTCAGATATATAGGCCTGTAAGTGCATGTCTTCTGCTCTCTTAATTCAGTGGAGAATCTGAAAGCTTCCTACAGTGTCTCACACCTATTGCCAGAAAAAGCCTCCAACGGTACCGTGATTTTTCAGGAGACAAGAGAAGAGAACCAAGGTCAGATTTTCAGTTACTATCAAAACATCCAACTCCTTGGCTCCTGTGAACGGTCTTCTGAGGATGATTTGGGCTTCCACTGAGGTGAAAATGCTACTTGAAGAGTTTGATCAGAGCCGCACTCTCAGATGAGGGAATCCCTGTTGCGTGGGATTCCTGTAGAGTGACTGTCGACTCAGGACTGCCCAGTAATATGACCACAATCAATGGCACTGGCTTCCCTTCCTGTCACACTTAGTCGTAATTCTGAGTTCCATCAAATGGGTCAGCTCCCCCCCCCCCCCCCCCCGTAAAAGCCCTTTACAGCACCAGTGAAATAAGGTGTCCAGAGCTGGATAAAGTTTGCTTACTACACTGCGTCAACTCCGAAGCTTCTGTGTATGTGTTACGGCACCCTGAACGTAGCGTAGCGTAGCATGCTAACACGGTTTTGTCTTTAAATATTTGCTCTGAAGGTAAATGTGCTGCAGCGTATTGGCCACAGTCAGCGCTTATCATGCAAACGAGTGACGGTCCAGATTTCACGCATTAATTTACTGAATATTTCTTCATGGAGACCAATCATTGGTGAGATTAGGAAACCCGTAGCCTTATTCCCCTGGTTTAGTTCCTTCATGAAAATTTCCCGTATTGTGATAACAGGGAAAACTGGGCTCTAATGTCCTCATTACTCTGAAACGAAATGAAATGAGGCATTTTGGTCTAAGAGGAGACCGTCGGCTTGATCATAAACAGGCATAATTAAAAGGCATGGAGAGGGCAGGATTCAGAGAGGCAGCGGCTCTGCTTGAAAACCCAGATGAGAAACGGAGGGAAAGTCCTTCAGCAAATTACCAGCCGGCCTCTTATCTTCAGGCTTTTGTCCCATTAAGGATTCAATGTCTAGTAGAGGTTGGACAGATTGAACCTCCAATGTACTATTACTGTCCAAATGCTAGTTACTGTTAAGAGGGGGAGGCAGCAGGAGGGGTAAATTGGAAGCAATAAAACTGCTTTTTTTCCACGCTGTGAACGAAAGCTTATTCCGCCCCTTGTCGACACGCCTGTTTAACAACGGTCAGTTGCAGCCATGCTCATTTACATAATGTTACTCACCGCCCATTTACATAATTCATTATTCATGAGGCCGCGGGGCAGGGACTCCATGTGCCTGGACAGGGATCCTGAAGCGTGGCCGCCCATGACCTGCCCGTGATGCACAACTGAGGATCTTCTCCTTCTCTCTTGCAGTTTAATGGCTTATCCTCCTCCTTGGTTTCCCCATTATGAGCTTTGTGTAGCGGGATCCCTGCCTGGATGACCGCAGCTGACTCCCCCCCCTCCTGCCCAACACACACACACACACATACACACACACACGCTCGCTCCAAATCCACACTGCAGTTTCATTCTCGGAAAGGTGTGCATCCAACCAGTCGCGGATCAAACAGTGACTGAGTCCAACTCTATAATAGGTCTTATGTTTGAGAATCTAGCAATAAATGTAACATCACTGGAGACTCAGAGATGCCAGAGTGCCTGGTGGGAATCTCGCTGCTGCTCGTGTGTTGCTGCTCATGTACTGCTGCTCCTGAAAGTGTGTGACTGCAAGAAGGGCTTAAATTAGAATTAGAGAGGAGGGGGAGCTCTATCAGGTACTGCATGGAAGGGAGGGGGTCCTGAATAAGGTACTCTGTACATATTACTTTATTAGCTATTATGTATTTTTGTCATGTATCTGTGATGGGTCGTCACCCCGTTCTGGGTTGTTCCTCACCTTGCGCCCGTAGTCTCTGGGACACCGTGACCCTGAACGGGATAAGCCGTTATAGAAAATGGATGGATGGGTGAATGGATGGATGGATGGACGTATTTCGGATGACAATCAGATGCAGTATGTTCATTTGTTGACATGTTGTGTTACCCTTTAAAGCGACACAAAGTAAATTTAAAAAATGTGATCATTTTATTTGATAGTGGTATTGTACGTATCACATGGTTAATTGGTGTTTGAATTTATTGAAACATAACATGTAAATGTCATTGAAAGTGCATGAAAATGGCTTATCCCTGCAAGTAATACTCTTGCCTATTCATTCGTAATGTTCCTGTAAAAATGCATTAAAATATCAAGTTATTCACCGCTTGCTTCTTACACACATCTTACCTCTAGCAGAGTCTCGCTAGTGAAGTGAAGTTTTGGCTGCAGTACGGTAAGTGAAGAAGGTCAAAATGCTGAAACGTGGGACAGTAATCAAGGCGTGATTTAGTAATATCTCATCAACTGGAAAAATGTCTGGTTAGAGGCATTAATGAAAATAAACTTTGGGGGGGGGGGGATCATTTTTAGCCCAAAACTCACCTTTTATTAAGCAGTTCACTCTGAATCTTTTGCGAAATTTTGGGACATTAAAAAAGGGGAATGTTGAAGGAGACTGAATTGCACTCTGGCAAGGTGTGATTTGGACATGTCTGTTGGAGAATGCACCGATGCTGTATTCATGCCATTTTGACGGTGCTTGTCTTCACTGCCCTTTTCTTCGTTTTGTTTTCCTTCAGGCAGTAAAATTCAGAAGCATAATCGCTTGCATAATCCAGGCTGCTTCACTAAAATACCCAGATGCTGGGCTGCGTGCCTTGGGCAGGGGCCATTGCTGAACAAATAGGAATGTCAGTAAATCAGCCTTGTAAAACTTTACATTAAACTGATGAATATCCATTTGTCCATACATCTTCTAACTGCTTCTCCAGCACAGGGTCACGGAGAGCCTGGAGCCTATCCCGGGAGGCATAGGGCACAAGCGAAGAGATATAAATCCATCCATCCATTTTCTGCCGCTTACCCAGTACAGTGTTGCTGTGGACCAGAAGCCTATTCCATGAACCACAGGTCAAAAAGCAGGTCACACTCGGGGTGGGATACCAGCAGAGCATGAAATCACACTCTTGGCAGACGCTGGGTCCACCCCACCGGCATTGCCTGCTACTGGCTAGCCTGACTCCTGCTTGTCACCAGAGAGCAATCAGGCCTGCTTTTAATTACCTCTGCCCACCCCCCAGCATGCACAAATACAGCCAAACTGTACTGGACATAAGGCAGGGAAATGCATTATTGATGGAATATTTCTAGTGAACAACCATTCTACTGCTTTTAGAAGCATAAGGTTGACACTATATACTTGTGCTATATACAAGCTCTATGCTCAGCGACAGCCTCCATACAATCATATAACCATACAGCAGTGTTCCACTCTTTTCTGAAGCTTAACAGTGTGGTGCAGAATCTGCAAAGGCAGGCACTCTGTGCCAAATACAATTTCTATGTCCATGACTAGAGTGCTGGCAAGCATGCTGTCACACTCCATCACACTCCATCACACTCCATCACACTCCATCCCATGACACACTGACAGATCAATCAGCTGAGTTTTAATCCCCATTGACAAGGATACTCTGCAAAGACCAGCGACTGCTCATGACTGCTCATGAACGTTTACATCAAGTATGCCGTGCGATGTCCAGTCTTTTGTAGAATAGCAAATGACAAAGGAAAAATCAGAAGGTTGTGGGTATATGGCCCGGGGGGGGGGCTTTGCTGTATGCGAAACACAAATTAGTTTAATAAATTATTATATAGGTATGGTTGGCATGGTGGTGTAGTCGTTAGTACTGTTGCCTCACACTTCTGGGACCAAGGTTTGAGTCTCCACCAGGATCTACAGTATGTGTGGAGTGTGTATGTTTGCCCTCTGTCTTTGTGGGGTTTCCTTTGGGTACTCCAGTTTCCACCTATGGTCCAAAAGCATGTTCAGTCCACCTGAAGATACCAAATTGCCCATAGGAGTGCATGTGTGCGTGTACCTGTGATGGGTTGGCACCCCATCCTGGGTTGTTTGCTGTCTTGCACCCATAGGCTCCAGACCCCAGGTAACCCTGAACAGGACGAGCAGTTTCAGAAAATGGATAGATTAGTCAGGTATTTTGGGTTAAACAGTCGCCTACAGAAATAACTTTTACACAAAAAATTAATAGTGAGGTTTTCCCCCAATAGGACAGCTGAGGAATAACGGAGTAGGATCTTGCAAGGATATAGTACTGCGTCTGTTTAACTATCGGGCTCAGAGACTGATGCTGCCATGTAGTCAGATGGAGGCTGTGTGTGTGTGGGTGTGTGTGTGTGTGTGTGTGAGGTGATGGAGTTGGACTCCCTCCCCAAGGGTGGTGGGGGGAGGCCTTGTCAGCTTGCATTATTAGCATCAATAAAACATGGCCTTACACTTAAGGAATGTCCATCACTGTCCCTGTACTGTGCGCTCCACACTCTCCTGTCAATACTTATGGTAGGTATGGGTTAAGAACTAATGCCCTTCTGAGACCAGAGAAATGTAATGAGGATAAACTGCGCACACACCGAATCACCTCTCTCTTCCTGCTTCCATCCAGCTGCAATCTGCTTCCCCCCTGTCACCCTGTGCTCTCTCTGAGATGTTGGGTTGCGGAATACCACCACCCCATTTCACTCCTGATCATCACTCAGCGCCCCCTCCCTAGCAGCTGAGAGAAGTCTGGGGCGATTGCCTGGGTAATTAGAGGGGAGAGGTTAGACGTAGACGGTGAGCAGCATTATAAAGGGAGATGTCTGTGTGACGAACGACACGGAATCGTATGCTGCATTCAGGTGCAGTTTTCAGTGCCTTTATTATCCAGTTACACCCCTCCTGACCCTACATGTCATACAGATGTTCCTCGTTTTACGCTGTTCCACTTACAATATTTACAATGGTGCCATAGCAAAGCACAGCAGACACGCGCCTCAGACTGCGAATATTGATCTCTTCCTCGACCAGCAATATGCCATTCGATTCTGTGGCAATCATGAAAGTAAACATCTCATGAGCTGTTTTAATGGATTCTATGGTGTTTTATTCTGTATTTTTATGCTGGTCACCCCCTCCCCACCCCACCCAAGCGGCAACAACATGGGCAAAATGCAAAAGGGGGGGCAGATAGGGGGAATAATTAGCTATTCCACATTGGGAGAAATATGAGTAAGACTGCAAATGCAGTTAAGATTCTACAGGCAAAGCAGGGCTGCAGTATTCAGAAACACTTAATGGATTCTATGGTGTTTTCTTCTGTATTTAACCAAATAAACTTGTATTCTTGTCTTTACTTTTCAATTACGGATATTTACTTACAGTAATTACTTATCTGCTTATTCAGTAGCAGTATCTCTTTGTTTCTTTATTTATTCATATGTTCATATTCGTCAGACTGTAACCCCGTCGTAAGTTGAGGAGCTCCTACACAGATCATTTGATGAAATGGAAACAATGGCTTTCATGTTTATGTTACTGAGTAAAAAAATATAAAAATCTCTACTTATTGCAATCTTATGACTATAGCAGGTGAAAGAGGCAGGTGAAGTTCTTGATGCCAGGCCTAGAGTTCACCCCTGGCTGGTATGTTCTGCCCAAAGCAGGCAGACGCATGTTTGTCATGGGGATAAATGTTATGGTAGAGTATTAGCGGTCATGATGGATCGGAAATGTTTCACAGGGTCAAACTGAACAGTTGACCTCTCAGCGGAAGGACAGCTGGCAGACACGCGTCTCAGATGCCACACTGGCCAGCGGGAGCAGATTGCTGTCCCAGCCTGAGCAGGTCAAGCGTTTGACAGCCGGCGTGAAGGCCCCTGGACTCGGGTCCGACTCTGCCTCCTGTCCCAGGGAGGGTCACGGCGGGTCATCGGGCCTGTGGTCCAACATCACCCTAATATCATCATCATTCCCCATCAGAGTGAAATCACACCGGTAATTAATGAAAGTAATTACTTACTAAAAGTAAGTAATTAATTACTATTAATTACAAACATTTAATAGAAGTATGTAAATGCAGGACTAGCATCCTGTTCAGCGTGTACCCCAGTCCTATGCTGCCTAGGATGGGATCCAATCCTCCCCCCACCCTGTTGCCCCCGACCAGCATAAGTTGCTAGAACATGGATGGATGTGATATTGGGATTATTATTATTATTATTTTTTTTTTTTCAGAGGTGGAAATTTCAGGTCCAGAAAGTAGAAATCTAGACCCAGTCAAGTCAAATGAAGATCTTTATTTATATAGCACATTTGAAAGACAACCAGACTTCTGAACAATAAAATCATCTAAGGATAGACAAATAATTAAAACTGAGAAAAGGTAATGTATGTGATTTAAAACTTAGAGCAATGTAAAACTGAGCTCAAACAAAAATATAAACAATATACAATCAAGTGACCATTTTTTTTTCAACCAACCACCATAATCACAACACGGCGCCCCCTACTGTACAGATGTGGATGTGATCTCGCTGCTGTGTATTAACTAGTCGTGATGTGAAGACCCAGAGGACGCGACGATGCATCACGTTGACTGCTGAATTCCTCCGCCTCTCGTCGCTCTGTGGACCATGTCGCCTGCGTGCTGGTGGGGCTGTGGGTGGAGATGAAGCGATCGGCGGCCTCCTTTATGAGCGATACTCCGCTCACGGAGGCCCGCGGGCCGCAGAGCGACAAGGCGTGGGAAGCTGACGGCACAGAAAGCTCAGGCGTGGGGGCTGGGGATGCGCTGGTCACCCCCACCCAAGCTGCAACTACATGGGCAACATGCAAAAGGGGGGGCAGATAGGGGGAATAATTAGCTATTCCATATTGGGAGAAATATGAGTAAGACTGCAAATGCAGTTAAGATTCTACAGGCAAAACAGGGCTGCAGTATTCAGAAACAAACCTCTTTTAGGTCAGAAATGATTCATACTTTTCACTGGGTGAACTGGAGCTCAGGGCAGACTTTGTGTTATTATTTAATATTTTATTTTATATAGGAACAAAATGACCTTATTTTCAGGCTGCTTAAATCACAACACCACAAAGAGGTTTTGACATCCGCGTGAAACGCCTGCAGAGAGAAATCTGTGCAGACTCACTCAGGCGCCGACTCAACGCTGCTGGGAAGGTCGCGCGGCGAAAACCTGTGTTGCAGTGCCACCTGCTGGCTAAGTACAAATTTAAACGCATCGCTGCAAGGATTAACTGTGGCTTGAAAGGACAGATTACTCTATCCCGTCATCTGATGAACAATATAACATATCAGTGAGTTTGAAATATTAAAGAAAAAAACTATTAAGTATTCGAAGCGATGATCATTAACTAAAATTAGCATTGTTTTTTTCCCCACGGTTTTCCTACAGTCAGTTCCATGATGAAAGTTGCAGACCGAATGATACCATCCAAACAACGTACATCAGTGTCAGCATAAATTGCTAATAAAATTATATAATTGTGTGATTCTGAGCACTGCATGGTTATTTCCAGTAGAAACACAGACATACATATATATTTGTAAATAAGCATGTTCACAACACAATTATTCAGAGGCTATAGTATCTGTACTATAGTATAGTATTGTTCAGAGGAGCATGCTTAAATGATTGTCTTTTGCAGTCAATCTGGCACTTTTAGCACTCTGTTCTTTGCTGTAAGGCAGATTCCTGGCCCTACTGTACAGTTATATTTCACTGTTACAGTGAATGTAACACTGTTAACGTTCTGTTCTTTGCTGTAAGGCAGATTCCTGGCCCTACTGTACAGTTATATTTGACTGTTACAGTGAATGTAACACTGTTAGCGTTCTGTTCTTTGCTGTAAGGCAGGTTTCTGGCCCTACTGTACAGTTATATTTCACTGTTACAGTGAATGTAACACTGTTAACGTTCTGTTCTTTGCTGTAAGGCAGATTCCTGGCCCTACTGTACAGTTATATTTGACTGTTACAGTGAATGTAACACTGTTAGCGTTCTGTTCTTTGCTGTAAAGCAGGTTTCTGGCCCTACCGTACAGTTATATTTCACTGTTACAGTGAATGTAACACTGTTAGCGTTCTGTTCTTTGCTGTAAGGCAGGTTTCTGGCCCTACTGTACAGTCATATTTGAGCTTTACAGTGAATGTGGCACTGTTACCGCTCTGCTCTTTGCTGTAAGGCAGGCTCTGACAGGAGTGCTTCACTGACCTCGGCGCCGCTCAGAGCACGCCTCTAGCCACATCTTCCCGAAAATACCCCTCACATGATGCCAGTTGTTGCTCCAAGCCTTATTTTTAGTTTGTGGCTTCCCATCTCCGTGGGGCTGTTTGCCTCTAAGCTTTTGAGGGTTGAGGCTAAAGGCTAGCAACCAGTGGCTAAATGTTTACCTTTGGGCGATTTGGATCAAGTCCTTTTCTGAAGTTTTCATCAACAACGGCCATTCTTGGAACTAACAAACCACCGTGAAGTTAAACACGACGCTATCTGCTTGCTGTGGGGCAGCCTGTGTTACATCTGTGGGTCCTTTCTGTGAATTCACCAAGGCAAAGGCACGCAGACGCTTTTTAATCTCCCTGTTCATAATTTATCCGGGGGGGGAAAAAAAGCCACACACCTGTGTCCACAGAGTTATCGTGTGTTTCGACTGAGTGCCCAGACGTGGTCCAGGCGCCGTCCTCACAACGTACTTCAGACCAGCCGCAAAGATGTCCGCCATGAGCTAAACAAACAGGGCGTTTCAGGGCCGGAGTAAGAACAACGTTAGTCGTTGTGTGTTTGTTATGGCAGGTATGTTTATCCGGCCTGAGGACTGATCCCCGTTATCAGGCAGAGATAAGGCAGCACAGAATTCCCTCTGGGTTGCTGGGGGAGTCTGGCCTGACTCCACTTCAGCATCTGTCATGTCACCAGCGCTTTTCCCATCATTTTCATTTCCCAGTGGCCCATGTGTGGTTCCCCATGTCCATGTCAGACATTTTTATCCATATCGGCATGAGATTCGAACAAGTAACCTTCAGATAGAAGTCACCCCGTCCAACCCATTGACTCACACACTGCAAGGGGGTAGATTTAGGCAGGGATAGTGTGGACGTGACCCTAGTATTACTGGGGGAGTGCCATGTGTGTTTGGAGTGGCGGGGGGGTCAGGGGCTGATTCAGTCCCTACCAATGTTGACACCAAACCTAGTGCCCCCTAAACATTCACTGTTCCTTTATCACATGTGTATTTATTTCCACCTTTTCCCCAAGCAAAAGGTTTTGCTGCTTGGCTTTCACATAAGGGCACCCACTGCATTCAAAGTCAGACAGGTGGCATCAGTAAGTCACCTGTGATGAGTGAGCTTCCTAGTATTAGAGGGACTGGTGCCCTGGACCGTATGCAAGCAACGCCAGTCACTCCTGGATCAGAAAGTACGTCCTCATAAGTAGGTCATCGGCACGTCTGTGTGTTGTCAGAAAAAACAGAAACATTCGTCTACAGTGTTAAAACAAAGTGCATTAAACCACGACGTCAGTCTGAAATACCTAAAAACTTTAGTCGCCATTTAAATACTTTAGAGAATATCTCTGTGAACAAAGTGATCATTTTAAGAATGCTGTCTTGTGCAGTCCTTAGAGAAGACAAATGCATTTTTTTCTGAAGTTCAAGGAGAATGACTATGATATATAACTTCAACTTATAACTTTTTATCGTATTTTGTGTTGACGATCGCTATTTGTGTCTGGCCTACCCCTCTTTCATCAGCATATAGTTCACCCACGATGCGAACTTTATTCGGCGAACGGCGGCTGTGTGTTTCCCAGAGATGCACCACATGCTTGTGTGAGTGGCAGTTCGCTATATGTGCCAAAGCGCACGTCCTAAGAGACCCATTTAAAGTCCTTGCCTCACGCTGCCTGTTCGAAATACAGAAATGACAGAGGCAGATGACAGACATCCGGTTGCAAAGCATCCAAAAAAGGCCGAAGAGATATAAGAGAAAGCCTTTTCATTTCTATTGTACTGTTCCAAGAAACTTTGCCTGCGGTATGAAATGCGATATTCTGGCTGCCATTGAGTTCATTACATATATTAAAGGGTTTGATTGTTTACTGTTCTTCGTTGATGTGTGATAAAGATGAGGGATAGACATTCAAAAAACAGAACAGACTCCTTCTCTTTAAACTAAAGTAGTGTGTTTTACATTTTGGCACCTCGCCTTGGTTCCAGGGTTATTATGACTCTGTACTGGATTAGGGGGTATCAAATATGCATGGATGACTCATGATTAGGTAAATATGGTTTCATGATTTGTTTTCACTGGTACGTAACATTTTTATTTACATAAAAATGGTTGTTTTCAAAAATTACAAAATGAGTTCTAACAAGTCTTATATCAGTGTTTATATCTGGCACAGTCTTTTGAGAAACTTTCTCAAACTCAGTGTATTCAGCTGAATGAATAATGAATATATATATATATATATATATATATATATATATATATATATATATATATATATATATATATATATGGAGGGGGACCCCCTCTGGTTGGTAAATATACTGCAGGAGGACTGCAGGAGCCCCCACAAAATATATTTCTGGCTACGGGTCTGGCCCCAATATATACACAAAAATGCAAAAACAGTAATGCTTTCTGTGGGAGATAAAATGCTAAGTAATCAAGTAAGTAATTGTTCAACACAGTGGAAGAGACACCCTAAACCGATCTGCAACATCAATAAAATGGAAATAAATGCGAAACTTTCTTTATAGAAACCTGCTGCAAAAGACGCAGGCACATGCATTTTCCAGGATGCATTTATATAAACTCGTCCCTCCCTCACAGCTACCTACAGTTCAGCCAGTGGTCCTCAAAGCATTGTATTACTTGGGTTTCTGTTCTTCGATCAATAACATCCTAATTTTGTTTCCAATGCCTTTCCTTCCACTGATCGTTTTCCGCTCTGTGACTTGGGTTACATTCTCAGGCACCTCTGTTCTGTCGCAGGTATTTTCGCTCCTTTGTTGGTGGCCCCTGAAAACACCCCCATAAAAACAAAACATCCCGGAATATAGAATCCAATCGTCTACGGTGGTCTGTCATTTGCTTGCGAACCATTCTTTCTCCCCGCGACAGCACAACCAAAACAAAGAGAAAAGGTAGAGTACGAGGCAAGCAATGAAATCATAATGATAAGCTGTCACAAGGAGCAGAGCTGCAGAGGCGCCACAGATTACAACTTTTGAAGCATCTTCAAAGGAAGAGGAGTCGTTTTTGCAGAAAGGATGAATTCTTGTGGCTTTTCCGGGTTCCTCCTGAGGGGGCAGTCTGACTGGGTTAGTATTTATTGATTCTCCGGCTACAGAAAGGTCCGTCGAAGGCTGGCCGCTCTGCCACTCCCCTTCGCTGTACCAACCCTCGTACGGAGACTCCCTGATCGATGGCAAGGGGGTCCTCACGGTCATGCCCAGACTGATCGAGTTCCTTTTGCCGACAAGAGTCAATACGTCTCTGAAGGGGTGGGTGGTTGGGTTAGAAGACTTCTCATGGCACTTCAGCCCAAGTACGTATTGCTCCATCTCATCGTCGCTGTAGGAGTCATTGGAGCTGCTCTCCGCGACTCCCTCTTCGGTACACATGTTCAACTCACTCTGCAGGCATTCCTCACCTGCACTGATACTGCTCGCTTCTTCATGGAATTCAGGGTCTCCTATGTCATCACCGTTGACTTCTCTCTCTTCACAGAACGTGCTCTCTGCTTTCTGAAGAACCCTGTGTACTCCTTCATCTACCACATCTTGGTCTTGTAGATTATCTTTTCCTCTAACACCACCCATATCTTCATACCGAGACCCGTAAACTGCTTGTTCTCCTTCAGGCAGCAGCATACTGTTCTGCTCTGAAATATCTCCTTTTCTTTTCTTTCCATCTCTTCCTTCCAGGAGGCCGTCATTGTCATCTTCATGTCTTTGTGCATAAATAATACCATCCTCTTCTCTGAAGTATAAATCATTGTCTTGTTCCTTTTTGTTTACATATTCCTCCCCAAAAATGTTTCCTTTGCAGACATCTTCATCTTTCACTCCCCTGCCTTCCTTGCAGGGATGCACCTTCTCTTTTGTAAATACCCTGCTCTCTTCCCTTAGACCAGTCTCCCCTTCATAGGTGTATTCAATATTTACACTATAAATAGTTTCCTCACATTCTGGAAGATGGGAGGCTCCCTCTAATGTGTCTCTTTGATCTGCTTTTTCATTCCTTTGCAGCATATTTAAAGAGGTTTCTTCTTCTCTGAAATGACCGTCCTGTCCAGTCGCATCTTTATCTTTCCCTCCACGGAATATTTCCACCACTTTGTTGAGTGTTTTTCTAAGTAAATCATCATTGTTGATCTCCCTGCCTCCTTCCTCTATAGTTTTCAGTAATATGTATCCTCCTTCACTGTAACTGTCTTTCGTTTCCATTAAAAACTCTTCCGTGTCACCGGTGAGCACTTTCTCCCCCCCCGGGCGTTCTTTAATTCCTGGCATCACCCCTACTTCTTCACTAAAAGCTTTTTTTACTTCTCTTAAGGATGTTTCCTCCTTGTGTTCAACGGGAGCGTCTTCCTTTGATTTTAAAAACTCTTCTTCATTTCCACTCTCTTCCACCGCGTCTGTAAAAACTGGATCTTTTAGATCATCGAGAGATTCCTCTCCATCCCCATAAACTTTGTGCCCTTTATTTTGTTCTTCTGACTCTGCTCTCCCGTCTTCACCGTCTGCGTTCATTGATTCTCCATCATTTACCCAATTACAGTCGCCATTCAGTCCGAACGCATCATTGCGCTTACAGACATCTATCGCATTTTTACTGCAGAGGTCTGTCACAGCTGTAACATTGGCCTCAAGTAGATTCCTGATGTTCTCTGTCCCTTCCTTTGAGTTTGCAATGAATGTGTCAGGACCAAATCCTTCCACTAATTCTGTCGTTTCTAAGCTCGCATTAGGACATTTTTGAAGTATCGCTAAACTGTCCTCGTCTGCTTGTCCTGTATGTGTTACTGCATCATCAGCCGGACGGCCATAGTTAACCTTTGTGTCACTTCCCCCAAATTCAGTGCTAGGACCGTCATTTGGCGTGTTGTGCTCTTCCTGACATTCAAGGTTCAGGAATGTTTGTGTCTGAAAGCCACTCATGGTGTTTTGAGTTCCGTCTTCAATAGATTCTTTGTCTTTAGCCACATTCACATGACCCCCAGAGGCTTCTAGAAACCTCTCACGCCAGCTCTCTGATTGGTCCGCAGGAATTTCAGGTACATCGGCAGAGGTCTCACTCTGGGTACCCACGTCATGTGAGTCGTCCTCATTTTCCGTCTCCTCGTCTTCCCACCAGTTGAAATCTGCCACTGACTCTGACTCGTGTTCTCCTTGTTCTTGATTGATGTCCCGGTCGCCAGCCTTCATCCTGTAGGAGGCCTGTTGATAAAATGGGGCCACAAAAATCCCAAAAGTGAAGGGGTGTTGAGCCGCAGAGGGGTGGTTGTCTGACTTGGGTTCGGTCCTGACTAAGGATACTTCCCCATGAGTGGCTTCCACATGTTGCACACATGGTTTCCGGCTGATGTCATTTTCATTTCCAATCTCATTATGCATATTTGTAGCCTGCTCACTCACCTCTCGAGCACCAGAGCTTGTGACTTTCTGGGGAGCCGTGGGTTGGCCGGTAAATGAGGCTTCCGAATTAACCTCCTTCACGCCCACACACTTGGCATTAGAAATGGCCTCACAGAGATCACTTGCTTTCATTTCAAGGATGACCTCCTCTGTCTTTCTAAGTCCCGCCTCCGGATCTGTGCGACTCCGTGTGTCATTGGTCCCTGGGTTAATCATTGATTCTGTTGCCAGCGGCAATGGCAAATCAGGTTCACGGGGTGGCCCAAGCCCCTGGCTGCTTGTTTGATGTCCACTTCCTGCTCCTCCTGAGAGAGTCGGGTACTTCTTGTGATGTGGGTTTCTAGTTGCCATGGCCTCTTCGTTCCTGGCCGATTCACGCCCCCCCAATCGCGTTGCCATCTCTCTCTGGGCAAAGTGGTTCCGTATCTGGTCCAGGCGCGACTCCTGACGCTGCTTCCTCCTCTCACTGGAGCACTGCCCATTATCCACCTATCATCAAACACAAGCAGAAAAGTTACTGGCTGATGTTAATTCTGCTGTTAACAGAAGGCATTTGGCAGATGAAGGACGTCTGAATGTGAATGATGATGACTGAATATATAATGCAGCATAAATACATGCAACAAACTCTATGAATAACATGCAATCGACACAAATATGTCACATTACATAAGATGCCATAGAGAGCATTCTGTCCTCTTTAATTTTAGTGCCGTTCTATCGCCATGTCTATCTTTGGGCTGTTGGTCTCTGAGGAATGTAACAGATTGTAAAGTCCAGCCCCGTAGTTTGACGAAGGGCCAAATAATTGCTTATCTTCAATCTTTTTGAAGAGTTTCATTAGCTATGTCATCTGCTCATTGAAGCTCATGTCACTGGAGTTTAAAGGGGGGTTTGAGGCCTTTTGGCACGCGGATCTTGCCCCCCCCTTCCCGACGTCCCACACCAGCCCCAAGCCCCAGCTGCCGCCCCCGGCAGAGGTGCCACGTGACACCGCTCCGGAAAGGGCACTGGGGTTCACGGCATCCCCCGCTTGATTGCAGGGTAAACATACAGGCCTCTGAAGCCTCACACTTGACATTTACAGACGGGAGCCCAACAGACGGTTTGTCATTGCCTCTTAACCCTATGTGTGCTGTGCTTGGATTGCATCACTGAATGTGAATGTGTAATATATATATATATATATACGTACAGTACAGTATACAGTGTACAGTATACAGTATATACACACACAATCAATTACAAAAGTTATCTTCCCCATATTGACTTTTATGGCAGCAATAGGAACTTGGTGTAGGAGACAGTGTGATTCTTTTATTTTTATTTTTTTTTGGTGGGGGGAGGAGGAGGAGTGGTAAATGAAGCCAAATTAAATATCGGAGGGTACACACCCCTCCTGGTTCCCATGTCCCTGTCCCCCATTCATTACTGACCATTTCAGCATACTTTATTTACTTTATTTACTTTATTTACTTTATTTACGATGTCACCATGTTACCAAAGTACTTCCATGGTAAAATATAATGCAGAATGGTCTCAGGGAAGAGATCATTTGTTTTTATGACATAGAGAGGTTTTTTATATAAGCATGTGTGCTGTCAGCGTGCCACTGGCCCAGTGCGAGCAGCTCCCTTTTTCTCACACACACCTCTGACCCCCCAGCTGTCAGCGTGCCACTGGCCCAGTGCGAGCAGCTCCCTTTTTCTCACACACACCTCTGACCCCCCAGCTGTCAGCGTGCCACTGGCCCAGTGCGAGCAGCTCCCTTTTTCTCACACACACCTCTGACCCCCCAGCTGTCAGCGTGCCACTGGCCCAGTGCGAGCAGCTCCCTTTTTCTCACACACACCTCTGACCCCCCAGCTGTCAGCGTGCCACTGGCCCAGTGCAAGCAGCTCCCTTTTTCGCACACACACCTCTGAACCCCCAGCTGTCAGCGTGCCACTGGCCCAGTGGGGGCAGCTCCCTTTTTCTCACACACACCTCTGACCCCCCAGCTGTCAGCGTGCCACTGGCCCAGTGCGAGCAGCTCCCTTTTTCTCACACACACCTCTGACCCCCCAGCTGTCAGCGTGCCACTGGCCCAGTGCGAGCAGCTCCCTTTTTCTCACACACACCTCTGACCCCCCAGCTGTCAGCGTGCCACTGGCCCAGTGCGGGCAGCTCCCTTTTTCTCACACACACCTCTGACCCCCCAGCTGTCAGCGTGCCACTGGCCCAGTGCAAGCAGCTCCCTTTTTCTCACACACACCTCTGACCCCCCAGCTGTCAGCGTGCCACTGGCCCAGTGCGAGCAGCTCCCTTTTTCGCACACACACCTCTGAACCCCCAGCTGTCAGCGTGCCACTGGCCCAGTGCGAGCAGCTCCCTTTTTCTCACACACACCTCTGAACCCCCAGCTGTCAGCGTGCCACTGGCCCAGTGCGGGCTGCTCCCTTTTTCTCACACACATCACTGAACCCCCAGCTGTCAGCTTCTCCCCTAGGTCAGCCTCACCATGGCTTTCTCATGGTCCTCCTCAGCTTTCTTCTCTGAACACCACACCTCTGGGCCTTTCTGTGCCATCGCCTCACTGCTGTGTTTGTGCTCCCCTGGAAAACAGAACTCCAAACCCATAGAAAACAAAGTACAAAAGAATAACTCACAGTGAAGAGGAACTGAGAACTGGGATCATACCTAGAACTTCTAAGGAGGAACAGGCTCTGATGGAGGAACAGGAACCCATGGAGAACTCAGTTCCAGCACTGGGCTCCTTTCTGGAAACAGAGCAACATATCTCTCAGCTTTGGCATGTTTCAGGAAGCTCTGGTCCTACCTGGTCCTTCACCTAGCGACCATTAGTGCAGCATCAAGTGAGGGTCTGAGCTTGGCTTCCCATGTTTTTAATGATGCTGGACATTTGTCCTGCTAGCTGATCTGGAACCAGAAGGTAACGTTATTGTTTTAAGACAAAGCTCCGCAAAACAGCAGCGGGGCTGCTGACCTGATGTCATCCTTAGTGGGTTTTTTAGCTATTCTGGATAGCATATTCAGTAACACTTATGCAATGCATTATAGATACCTTCAGAATGCATTATAATGTGTTATGAATGTGTTCATAGATTCTTATAGACAAGGCATTCATAGAAATTGTTACTGCATATTCTATATAATATATTTTACTTTTTTATACATCATATTCTACTTTTAGTTTTTAAATTTCTTAATCTTTGCATTTCTTATTGTAATAACAATTCCAGGTAATGAATGGAAGAATTTGTTGTACTGGAAATGACTCTGACATTTGGGAATGACAATTGTACTGTACATGACAATATTCTATTCTATTGTATTTAAGGCCGGGCAACAAACTATCTCTCACTCCACATGTTGCAGACACAGTATATGTACATTTTGCTACCAGAAGCCATTCGAGCTTAAAAAGAGTTTCACTAAGGGTCCACTTATCTTAGTAATCTAATATGCAGCGTTATTAATAATCAATACATACATGGATGTACACTTGCAACCAAATAGTAATTACAACATTTGCAATAAATCATACATACGTGTATATTGATTAATGCGAACCCCAAATCTGACCCGCATTTTAACCTAACATTATAAATGCGTGTGATCTGTTGTAATAATATAATTAGCATTGCCTTTCATTCATAAATGAATATTAAACATCTCTGAGTGCTCTGTAATGTACTTATTGGTCCCTAGCAGCATAATGTAAAACATATGAAAGTCTGACAGATTGCAGTGACCGGGTTCACTGCGAAGCTCTCACCCGACTCCTTTCAGACAGCTCCTTCTGGTCTTTTCCAGGCCCTCCTTCGCCTGCTTTCCTCCCCTCTCGGCACAGTAGAGCACGTAATTCGAACCGCCGTTGTTCGCCCAGAAGGTGCCAGCGGCCGTCTCGTACCGGAGACAAAACTCGACTCTGGACCCGTCTCGGCCAAATGGAGGCACCAGTGTCAGCCTGAAGGAGAATCGGTCCGTCTGGCCGTCGCTCGAACCTGGCACAAACTCCGCCCGCAGGTCGAAGTGGCTGGCCCAGCCGTCGAGCGTGGCGCGGACGTAGACCCGCTTGTCGAAGCAGAAGTTCAGAACCCGGACGACTCCCTTTAACGTTGTCGTTCCCGAGAGCAGTTCCACGGACTGCAGCTCTATCTTACTCTCGGCAAGTTTTCTCACGAGCTCCGTCTCAGAACTTGGCGTTGAGAAGAGACGCGACAGCCAGTATTCCACCTGCTGCTTGGAATCCGCCTCCAGGTCTGGCAGCGTTGACGTGCCCCGGGCGTCAAACTCTTTAATTGACACCAGATTCAGGCCAAAAGTGTCAGCAAATGACACCCTTCTGGCCTGGGTGGGCCAGCAGTCCCGATCCGTCCCAGAGACATCCAACGCATCGCTCTGCCAGGGAAGTGGGGGGGTCTTGGGAGCGGTTTCATGATCCGGCTTGTCTTCACCCCCGGGCTGGCTAACCCCGACCACATCCGGCCTGCCGGAGGTGTCGGCATATGGTGGTTCCCCTTTGTGGTCCATGGAGTTGTGTGGGACCCCAGTGGATCGGACACACTGTGTTTTGAAGACATTTGAGATCCGGGGAGCGAATGGCAGGAGTCGAGTTACAGTTGACATTGTATGGAAAGTGTTCTATAAATAACTCGGATGGTTTTAATGCCTCGCCAGTACAAGGCCTCCGTCACGTACCGAATATGTATCATTCCTGCACTTTTGGGAATCAGGTGAAATAATAAGAATACTTCTATAAACCGCAAGCATTTTTTTCCCCATTATAAGACCGGGCAAATAATGGCGCTTTGAGCCAAACTATGGATTTCTGTGTTTGTTTTTGCAGGACAATCATGGTTAAGGTTTCACCATTCTGAGGGGAAGGCAAGATAAGAAGGGGCTCCATCCAGCAGTGCAAATACGACGGTACATGTGGAAATAAAACCCTCAGAAATATTATGTGGCCCCTCTCAAAAGCCGCATCCCGTGTCAGAACTTATCTCACGCGCGGTTTTATCTACAGCCTCGCACAATCCACTTACCGGCCGGCGATATTTACATCGCAAACTTTTTTCTCGCCGGAGAAGGGGAGAGAGCTGTTTCGTCACAGGGTGTCATTGTCACGGGCCCTTTGTTGACGGCCCTCAAAGGTGCGGAGATGGCTCTGTCAACAGGGAGGAGGGCGAAGCAGGAGGTATATAAACGGGTATGGGGAGGAATGCTCATGCAGATGGAGGTTTTCATGAGAATGGCTGTCCGGGATTAAGCAGGTTAACACGGCGCGGATATGGAACTCGCGGTGAGGACGGATGCTGTGATGGAGTTGGAGGCTGGAGGAGATGAGGCCTGCGACGTTGGTGAGGACGACCAACGTGGGTCGATTCATGGCCAGGCTGATCCCGCGAGGCAGGGCGCCTGGGCGACGGGAGGAGATGAGGCCTGCGACGTTGGTGAGGATGACCAACGTGGGTCGATTCATGGCCAGGCTGATCCCGCGAGGCAGGGCGCCCGGGCGACGGGAGGAGATGAGGCCTGCGACGTTGGTGAGGACGACCAACGTGGGTCGATTTATGGCCAGGCTGATCCTGCGAGGCAGGGCGCCTGGGCGACGGGAGGAGATGAGGCCTGCGACGTTGGTGAGGACGACCAACGTGGGTCGATTCATGGCCAGGCTGATCCCGCGAGGCAGGGCGTCCAGGCGACGGGAGGAGATGAGGCCTGCGATGTTGGTGAGGACGACCAACGTGGGTCGATTCATGGCCAGGCTGATCCTGCGAGGCAGGGCGCCTGGGCGACGGGAGGAGATGAGGCTCTTTCGGCGGCCAAGCCGACCATGTCCTACATAGCGCTGATCGCCACGGCCATCCTGTCTTCCCCGGCGCAGAGGCTCAACCTGGCCTCCATCTACCAGGACATCCAGGACCGCTTCCCCTACTTCCGGATGCGTGGGCAGGGATGGAAGAACAGCGTGCGCCACAACTTGTCGCTCAACGACTGCTTTGTCAAGCTGGGACGCTGCGAGGACGGCAAGGGCAGCTACTGGGGCATCCACCCTGGCCACCGTGCCAACTTCCTGCGTGGCGATTTCCGGCAGCACCGTAAGGCTGGCCGCGGCCGACTCCAGAGGGCGCTCCGTGCCGCCACGGCGAGGACCGTGTGGCGAACCCTGAGCCCCGTACTGCCCCACTATGGTACCGGGACAACATCATTCCCCACGTCGCCTGTAGGGGGCATCGGCCTCTACTGTGAGCACCCAGATTGCAAGCTGCTTGCCTGGGGGTTGCTGCAGCCTTCGCTAGCTGGTCTGGGACAACCATGTTACAGTCTGTACATGAGACCCCCCCTCACAGACTGGCAGTTCCCTTGGCCAGCCTCTACGGACATCATTTATCCCGGGACGTGGCTTACAGATCCCCCTCGCTGTTACTGAGAACAGCCATGACTGAGTGTTGTATAATGTCGCATTATATTTTGTCATAATTATTAAAATGAACCTTTTTTTCTAGAGAAAAATCCTGATTAAAATGTTTGATCATAAATGTGCAGAGTTGCTCCATAGCCCACGATTTTAGGATATTATAATCAGGGGCCAATTAACTTCTCTGGGGGGCCCTAGGCCGACATGGGTGCGGGGCCCTTAAGTGGGCCATTTGAGTTGTTTTTTGGAGCCAAAAGAGAAACAAGAGGGAACTAAAAATGATACAACATCAATAAGATGCTAATCCAAGCATGGGGTGCCATCGGTAAAACTTACCGATCAGGGTGGGGGCGGGAGTGCTGTGGGTAAAATTTGTGATGGGGGTATTGCGCCGGCGGATCAATTGGCCAAATTTAAGAAGTTGGGGTTACAGGGGGCCCATGCAGCTACCTACACTAGTCTTATAGTAAGTCCACTCCTGGGTGTGATGATGTCTGTTTAGCGCCCTCTGTTGGTGTGAAAAGAGTATTGCTCATGGTGCATGTATCTGACTGCAAGCTGATTCCCCAGCAGCTGCGTAACATACTCACTGCACTTTGCTGATACCTGACCAAGTCTGACCGCATGTGATGCAGTGAGTGACCCAAGTGGGGATTTCATAATTCAAGAAGGAGACCAGCGCTTGTAGATGGCGAACAATCGTGGTCAGAAAGAAGCTGTGGTATAATACTGAACGTGTAATCAAATTTCTGCTCCTTAATCGTGTCCCTGGCCTGACTGTGGCTTATGATTACGTGTCTTGCAAGAGAGAGTCTTTTTGGGTTATTGTGCGTTTAACCTGTTCTTTGGACATTCTTTTAATGACATCATCTATCATCCCAGAAGAGCACAATATCAGGAGTCACTTGGGATGCTGGAGCACTTCCTATGTAAATAAAACCACTAAGCAAATCTGGATATTATTGGCTGAATGCAATGATAATTTGCACATTCTTTGGTTTGTTGTTACATTTATGTTATGCGGCATAAAGGCAACGTGTCAATATTCTCATTTGGTTTGGTCACTGCGTCTTGTGATTCTTTGCTGATGTCAGATATGGAGGATTTTCTCTTCCTGTCCTCCATGCTTAGTGAGAGTCTTCCGCTCTGTGGCTGATCTAAGGACCACAGGGGATTCCTCATTTGTTATAGGAAATCCATCTCCATTGATTCCTTTGGCTCGTGAGACAATTTGAATCAACTTTTGTGCCACTGCAAATAATTGTGAATAAAGCCTTAAATGTTTTGCAGTGCTTGTTATGGGTTTTACATACACATACGAACCGAATCTCCTTTACTGAGCCAACGATTTTAGGGCAAAACCAGAGACACACCCGGTGACGTCATTACAAACAACCCATCACACTTGACGATGGAGGAATCTTCGATATTTCAAGCATAATCAAGTCATAAAGCGTAATGCAGAGATACCAGTGCACTTCTTTGGGTGAAATCAGATATCTTTGTATTGCATTTGGTGAAAATGATGTATGTATCCATGCTATGCTATAGAGGTAAGTGAAACAATATTTTTTTTTTTACAAAAGAGCATAGTCCATGTCTTGCTAATGTGTAATGTAAAGCATTCTACAGCTGAAGCATTTTACAGGTACTTTCAGTTAATTTGATATAGATCTACCAGAGAATTTACAGTGGACAATTAGCAGATACAAAAGCTACTATTCTGACATCTTTCGCTGATAACTTGCTGGTTGAAAGAGGCAGCACTGACTAATGCATAGAATGACATTAAGAGCGACCTATTTGTGATCCTCTTCAGTGCGGTCTGGTGAGCTGTTTGGATCAGCATTAAGAGTCACTCAGAAATTTCGCACAGTGTAAAAGATTATTTAGTTCGCTGTTCATTTTTTGATTGATAACAATTGCTTTGTAATTAACGCGCCTCGTATGAAAATAAACAAGCTAAAAGGTGCTTGCACAAATTGGGTTACAGTAATACGATGAGCGCCAAAGAATTAACAGACTCTTCTTACCGCCACTAGGAGGCGACAGACACTCTTTCATGACTTTTTTTAGTTCTCCTCTGCCACCTACGTACAATTCCACGATTACGGGCCAATTCTGCAAAAAAAAAAAAAAAAACACTGTACACGTGACTCGATGATGGCGGCACTTTACAAATAGATGTAGAGGGAAAAATCAGAATAAGTTCTTCTACTCTGTTTTCAGTAATCTTTTTCACGTCGGTGTCACGTTATCAAAATCCATCACGAACAATGCAGGGTTCTATTAAGTGGTGTAAATATTTGAAATTATATGAACATATAAAGTCATTCACGCAGATGGAGACTTACATTATTCACCCAGTAATTAATTGATCCCATTTATTTGGCATGAGGTTGTGTTATTTGTTGCTGTCACACTTATTTTTTTAATCATTCAGCTTTTTCTAACTCCACTTAATTACCTTGTATCTATAGATTTTAGACATCTGTTATTTTAATGCTGCATAATTAATCCAACAAGCATAGCTTCTTTTAACAGTCAGCTCCTTTTCAAACATTTACTCTATTTTGCTTAAGATCCAGATATGACAAAGATCAAAATGAGTAGACACACGAGTTTATTTAAAACGCAGAGTGAAGTATATGTACAAATGTTAATGCACAACCAAGTAAAGGCAAAAGGCTATGGATGGTCTCGCAAGATGGCGGTATAAAACCACCTTCGCTCGAATTAAACAATAGTTATTGGCCATTTATATTTTCTTCAATAATCCACAATTGTTCCTAGTTTCTATTTTGCAAGTGTGACAGTGATGGAATGTACAAATTTGCTGTTTAGTCCAAAATACTCTTGATGCATAAATTTTGCCCGATTTTCTACATTCACTCCAAAAAACTTAATTCGTAACAACAAATGTTATTTATTGTCATAGTAATACAAAAAAGCATACGCAGATATTTCGATAATAATGCATTAATAATATGCTCATGTTTGGTGAAACGATTGTATTTTATGCTTTAGCAATAAATAATTATGAATGGAAACTGTATTTTAAAAATTTCAAGATTTGCAGAAAAATGTTCCGCCTAAAAATACAAAGTAACATCGAGGCAAAGGCACCATCACACGCTTGTACATTTTCTGTATTTTTAAACACATACTAACAAAAAATAAACAACGGAAATTAACATGATGCATTCTCGTATTAAAATAAGAAACGCATAACAAATAATCCACGTGCATTTCTTTCGCTAAATTGACAACGTCTGAATAAATGAACAAAGGCACGTCTCGGTGCATTATCATTATTAATAACAATGCTTGTAGCGTTGGGACTGCGATTTCGTCCGGATTGGCGTACTTTTCAATATTTGTTTTGATGGTTGTATTTTAAGAACGAGCAGGAAAGGGAAAAACTACATCTGCCGAGTGCCAAGTGTGTCCTTCTTGTGAACTTTCACCTTTTGAACCGGTCGAGGCTACAGTCGTGGCGGGCAGATAAAAACCTAGAGCTCTTTTTCAGCGCTTCCAAATAGTTGACACCGCTGCACAATCTGCACACACCTTTTTAATTTAAAGGCTATACTGCAAACGGAAAACCATAGCATATCTCAATAAGAAAACGTGAAATAAAACGCCATGCTTAATTATATGTGGAATAGCTTACTGCGTTTAACAACTGTTTAACAAAAAGTCGGTTTACATAAAATAACATATGCATTGCCACGCAATACTGTAAATATATAACCACAAATTATAATTCCGCCAGTAGTTTCATTGTAAAATCCTACAATTAAACCGTCACCACTTTACAATCACAATTAGTCACATTCTAAGATATAGTTTAAGGACAATAAACAATTGCATTAGTTACACTGTCGTAAAATCTCTTACATAAAAAATGTGTGGCAAAGCCGAGTTTTTCAATCACAGCGTCGTGAATAAAATAAGTATTCATGGTATTTTTTACATGCAAAATAATATCTGCAATACTTAAGAAACAGTGGCATATAATTTGTATAGGTTATCAAAGTTGCTTTTGGAGTTTCGGGTTGCAGATCGTGTCCCTGCGAGAAAGGTGGTAATTTGAATAAACACGCGTAACCTCATCTTCCAATTCATTGAAGTTCACACAGCACAGTACGATACGTTAACGGGGTAAATGTTCATTTCTGATACTTTTACAGGGACACTGACCGCCCCCACCCGCACGAGTTTGTGCACGCATGCTGTATATTTCTCATTTAAAACATTGTTGCATTATCGTTAAGCGGTGAGTCAACTTGAGCGAAAGACAAAGAGCTACAGTTTCTGCGTGAGACTGGCTAGGAGCTGCACCAGTAACCACCGCCCCCGAGTAAGAGGGCAAAGTTTGAACGATCTCAACTAAAAGGAAAAAAAATTGTGCAAAACAAACAACTTGTAAAGACTTTTTTTGTTTACATAGCAGGTGGACGTGACGTAATCTTGGGTCGCGATACTCCAAAAAATAATAATATCCAACTCCGCGCGAGTGCGTCCCCTGGGGCTGTATTCTAATAAGCTAGTCCCAAATACTTCACAGAATACATTTTGATATATTGAATTCTAATGCAAAAACATGCTACATCTTCCTACTATGAGTCATGTGAGAGCAATCTAACAGGAGTTAGTGTATAGTTTTTTTTCTTTTGCATTAATAATAACAGCAGCAGTGGCTGAAGAAGAGAGCGCGAGACAGCGCGTGCATCCCCGAGCCCAGCGCCAGCGGAGGAATATTCTAGTTGTTGTTTATTCTTCGGCTTGTTGTTCATTTTTCTATTTTATGATTATCGGACACTCTCACGTGTCAAGCTTTTTCTAAACACAGAAAGTCCCAAGTCATTCGCATCCGGTGGCTATTCGTCTCGGCGAGGATATAAAGCGGGATTGCGGTAAGTTCGCCCTCCGCCGTTTAGCCCCTTTCCTTTCTGACTTTCACTATTCTCTTTATCGATAGGTTTTTGCTCGCCGACAAACTTCACTTGACGGTTAGGAGCGCATCCGAAAAGCGACGCGCCGGGTTAGACGCTGCGCCGCGGCAGCCCGGCGCTCCGGGCTGGACGGACCTTGAGCGCCGCGTCCCGTATTTTAAGCATTTAAATATACCGCACAGAGGCTGATAAGTTTTGCAATGAATCCTCTCCGGCGGTCTTGTTCTGTAAGCGAACTACTTAAAAAAAGCCCTGGATGCATGCACCGCACTTCTGGAAGATATAACCTTTCTTACTCTTCCTTTTTTATGACCAAATCCCACTGGTTTTTAAAAATAAATGCAGATAACGCTGTAAGTATAACTAAGGGATTTTATGTTTGTGTGATAACGTGCATTTCAACGCTTCTCGGCAAGCTATTAAACTAAAAATGGATATGCACAAGCATTTGATAACGCAAAAATTAGTTAAGCAAATTATTGCTATATATATATATATATATATATATATATATATATATATATATATATATATATATATATATATATATATATTATAGTTGAGTCCGACGTGACATGTTTCTCTGTTGGAGCGATGTGCCTCCTAGGCTGCTCGATTCGTGCTGGCAGCCAGTTTCCACGTTTTAAGCTCTATTCCCAGGAAGAATGTCACGTCCAGTTTTCAGATCACCAGAAACCCTGTTAAATGAAGCTGCTTTCCCCTCTCAGTGGTTTCACGGCGCATTTAAGCTTGTTTTATTTTAATTTATTGAACACTTGGCAACATTTACCAATAATACACAAAACGACGATTCGGTCTTTGAGCATCGTGGTCAGTGAAGTTTAAACACGACTGCAGATTTGCGATACATCAGCCGTAGATACAAAACAGACAACTTTGTTATTATATTCGAGAAGTCTCGAAAAGCAAAACATCCTGGCATGTGTGAGAAACTGCACGGTTCGTTTAATCTCCATCGCAGACTATTTCTGGCATGACATTTGAAATTAATTTTAATAAGAGCTGTTTGAAATTTTTATCAAGAGGAGATTCTAACGAGGTTTGAACGATGAAGAGATGCGTGATGGGAAACATGTGAAAGGGAAAAAAATAATTAAAAACGACCAGGAATTTAAGATACATTTTAAAAGAAACATTAAACAAACTGCTCGGCGTTTTCCGTCACCGTGCCTCTGGAAATGAAAGGAATGCATGACAAAGGGTGTTTTCGCGTCAGTATCCCTGTTACATTTTCGGACACTTTCAGTCTTGTGTGTTCAACTGAAACTAGCAGAGTAAACTCAGAAATATTAGGTAAAAGCCTTGTTCAAAATTATGGTCATGGCCGTGCAAAGGTTGGTACAGGTTATAGCATTTTCTGATAACATCTAAAATTTAACTGATGTAATCAGGTTGTACAATTTGTTGATATTATTACTGTTATTTTTCAATATTTTATATATGCACACACTTGAGATTTGTTTTTAATTACATGAACTTTTTGATAAACATGTTTTTTGTCTAATTCTTAATATTATTAATAATAAATGCCAGATGTAGTACTACCGTAGTACTACTATCACTATAATTACTAATACTAATACATTAGTATTATTATATATTGAAGTGTTCTGAACAATGGAAAATGTCTTACCGTTTTTGATATCTCCTTTTGTATATTCTTGACATCTTCCTCATTCATTTAAGTGATATCACACTGTAATACCTGATTTATACAGAGAAGTTTTGACTGTTGCATTGCAACCTTACAGAGTAATTCTCTTAGTCCTGATCCACTGCAGATGAGAGTTTAGCCTGAATTGGTCTGGTGTCAGTGACAGAGTTCTTTGAAGGGGTCTGATCACTGGTCAGTTTTCCCCTTCAAAATAGCCAGGCACTACCATGGTATTTGATCAGTGTTTCACACATTTTTTCTCTGCAAGGCTTGTAACTGCAGGTGCGGAGTGTAGTACTTCACTGAGCAGTCCGTGATTTTTTTCCCCTCCACAGTCTGCAAGGCTGCGTAAGCTTTAAACTTCAAATTAGAAACGCAGAGTACCTAATTTATTGCCCTTTAAAAAAAATATATATAAGTCTTTCTGCAGTTGGAATTGGCACCTTTATTGCCTTAGAGAGCCCTGGCCAGCTGTGGGCCAGGGAGCAGGGTCTCCAGTCACTGTAATTGTTATAGCACCTCACCGGTACCTTTCTGTAGTCGGATGGCAAGCAGGCCCGTTTGGGTCTTTGTCTGATTGATTTTTATTGGATCAGCATTTAATAGCAGTTTTGTTCTGTTGTGTTTTGATGCTTTGAGGGATTAATAAAAATCATGACGTTTACTACATGAATCTTCACAGAACTTGTCTAGTCATTACTATATGGAAAAGAAGAGAATATGATACATTTTTTTTAGCTCTCATCGTGTATGTGTGTGTGTGTGTGTGCGCGCGCGTGTGTGTGTGTGCACGTGTGTGTGTGTGCACTAGAACAGTATGTTCAGCATCTCTGCTCATGAATCTGTACCGTAATTCCGTTCAAGGTAGGCACGGCTCTCGTTGTTTTCTGGAAGGCTTCCACTTTTGAGCTCAGACCGTTTTTTTTTGTTTCTCATTATAAATGATGTTCGCAATTGTTCCTTGGGGCAAACAAAAAAAAATAAAATAGCATGCCACCTTCTCATAGCTTCACATGTCATCCAGGGAACTCCAGATACCATCAGCCTCTTGCTCTTAGAAACGAAGTGCCATGCAAAATCAGCACTGTTATTTTTTTTTTGCATTTTCCTATTTTTCCTGGAAATCTTCTGTGTTTTATGTGTATTTGGTATGAGGTATAGAGCAAGCAGGGGTAGAGTCGGTGGCGTGTGCCGTGAGCTCCTGCCCTCATGTAGCAGCTCCAAGCCGCGGAAATCTACTCTGCTCTGAGCCTAATAGCAATTAAACTGGAAATGTTCCTGTTTTCATCACTGGGAACTTCATAGAAATGTTTCCATGACAACCTCCATGCTAGTTAAGGCAACCCGAGGTGATCAACAGTTTATTTATTCCCCCCCAACACACACACACACACACACACACACACACACACCACACACACACACACACAGAACGAAAGGAATCTATGTTGACAGTCTTGGCCTTTAATGGTACTTTAGTACGTGCGAAAGTATTTGTTTACTGTATCATATGCTGTTAACTGTCAGCCTGGGCTGGATTGACTTCTCTTGATAAAAGACTTTATTATGTCCTCGAAGCGCTCCTTCACTTTAATTATCCACATCAGCGTAATGGCATTTCTTCTGCTTCACTGTTCAGATAGTTGCGTACTTTTGACTCCTGTGTTCACTTGGTCTTTAAGTCTCACTCATTGCTTTTTATTTATTCTTCCTTCCCCTTTGAAATGCAGTAATATTGTTCTCATCTTCCTGCTTAATTGTTACGCGCGTCCCTTTATAGAGTGTCTTATCTAGAATGTCCCCCCCCCCCCGCCCCCCGCTCTTCATTGGTCCGCATTGTTATTAAACCTGGGTCAAACCTGGGTCATTTTTAAATGTAAAACGCTGAAGTGTGACGTGCAGTCAAGCTTGGCTTTTTTGTTTGTTTTTATATTCTTCCTTTTCTTTTTCTTTTTTTTCTCGAATGTCCTTTCTTCTCCCCAAAGATTTAAAGAAACAAAGGCAGGTAGCTCACTTTGGCGTGTGTGTGTGTGTGTGTGGGCGGGGGGTACGTGACGCTGCATTTCAGTCATAATTATGCCTTCCTCATAGACCTTTCGCTTTGCACTCCGTCATGGCGACACGAACGGTTTTCGTTTTTGTAATGTTTGTCAGGGCCATGCGGTGCCAAGCGGACCTCAAAAGCTGTTTTTTTTCTTTCTGGGGTTCCTTAGTGTGGAGGTCAGGTGTAGAAAGAGCAGAGACTGTAGGGGGAAAGAAAACAGATTTCTCAAGTAAGCATGAAAAGGCAAACTGGCATAAACCACTATGTTTTCACAAAGAATATTGTGTTTTACATGCATTAGCTTTTTGAATCTTGCCGTGTACATTTCTAAAAAAATATATAAGGTTGAGCGGAACAGCTCCACCAGTGTGTTGTGGACAGGATAGGAACTGCACACGTTTTATACTGCCAGCGTCGACTTGCAACATCGATAATTCATCACTGTGTCTCTCATTAATGATGAGCCTGCGTTTATGTTGATAAGCACAGAGAGATTCTACTGAAGCAGAATTTCTCAATTCCGCCTTCAGCGAAGTATATTAGGCCCATTATTTTATTCATATTTTTTCCTAAAAATGATCAATTAAAATTTCTCTTGCTTATTTTTTTTTCCGAAGCAGTATGTTGATGGCAGGGAAGGTCATAGTGACTCTGGTGGGTGAAAAATCAAACTGCAGTGCTGCATGTTCACTGCAGCTATGCAGGGCTGCACTGCTGCTCGTGCTGTTGTCCACCTTGGCGGGGGGGGGAGGGAAGGGGGGGATGCTGGCGTGATGCCAACCCCCAGGTGTGGGCATGTAAATTGCAAGGAATTGTGTCAACACCACATCTCAGACCCCTCCAGAAATACCGGCGGACTCCTGTTCTCTTGTTGGTTCGCCGTCGATCTGTGTAGCCGCATGTAGAAATGATTCAATTTCACGGTGTCTCAGAGGCTCTTATTTGTGTTTTAAATTCACTTCCAGCACTGCAGGTCTGTGAAATGTCGATTATGGGTTGTCGCATCTCCATCAGTGGAGAACATAAACCGTCGGTCTGACATGAGACATTTCTGGTGGGTTGAAGGCCGTCACCGGCCCCAGTTCCGGACGCCTTCAAAATCCGGGTTCCTGTTTTCGAGCGAGACCTCCGTTGTCGACGGGCACGCCCTCGTTCAGCGAGACCCGCAACCACACCACAACCAAGAGCTTAATTTGCACACGGCTGGAGACACGCAAGGGGCGGTCATGTCTCTGACCCGGCAGGTTGCGTTGGGACCTCCCCGCGCTGACGCGTTTTTGGGCGGGCGCCCTGTTAAGGGAACAGGACCTCAAGCTCTCGTTGGGATTTCAACGTTTTTTCCACTTAATTGGGATTATCGCATTTCATGCGTGTTTTTTTTTTATTGAATCCTGGCACATGGTATGAAACGGGGATTAGTAAGCGCAGTCCTCAGCTGCCTTTTGACATGCGCCAATACGCAAAGAAACAAATGCCTCACGATTAAAGCGGGAGACCGCATTTTCAGGCCACCAGCATAAAAGTAAAAGACCGTAGCACACGTAATAAACTTTAAAGAAGGCCGGCCAGCGGACCTTTTCCTCCCGGGACTCATGTCCTTAACAACAGGACTTCAAACCAAAACACGTCCATTACTGGCAGAACATAACTGGTATCGGCCATGGCGCTTGGTTGCTTTTAACTTTTAAGGTTTTATTACTTCTTTTTTAAATACTTTTATTCTCTGCCAAGTCTTCAAGTGGCCATTCACCTTGCAGCGTCCTGGGATGCGTGGTGAGGTCCGGGAACTTTCGGCGCGTCAGCAATTTAAATAAATGATCATATCGGACAATAAACATCCCTCCGCGTTCGGCAGAAAGCGGGCTCCGCGGTTTCTTTTTTTGAGGGGAGGTAATGGTGGCTCTCCTTGTACTTTGGGTACGGCCCTTTATGATAAATTTCCACTCTGTGGAATGTAAAATGCAGTTGAGTGGCGCGTCAGCTGGCCTCTTTACAAGTCCCGAATCTGACATGCTTACACTTTTCAGCGTGATTTAAGAAAACGACTGAAATCTGTCCGTCTGAACATCTGTTTTTAAATCCGGAGGCATACCTACCGTGGGCTGCTTTTTAACTCGCTTGTTAAATGTGGCAGAAATGGTGCCATTTTACTCTAAAACCTGCTGGCAGATATATTCCCATAACTTCTTATTATTTCTGGGGCTCGTGGCGGAATCGCCGAGCGCAGTCAGAACGCGTTTGCATCCTGCTGCTTCGTAAGGTTCCCGCTGCTTAGGTCATTCTGACCTGCAGATGAGGGTGCACTGTAAACACTGACCCACATTGGTCCATGAAGGAAAACCTTCCAGACTTGTTTATTTTGTTTAATTATTTTGAGCACTTTATATTTGTCTTTTAACTGCAAAAATTTGCCTTTTAATTCATTTTTGCACACGGAATGTGTAATGGAAATGACTCCTGTGAGCGAAATAATTACGTGTTGACAAAGGAGGCTGTGAAATAAATGAAGGCGTCTTTTTCTGGATGCTGAAAGGCACAGTCAACATTGACATCTGACATTTTGATTTAATTTGGTGAGCTCGCCCCATCTGTCTGTGATGCTCACAAGCGCCCCCCTCCTTAACCCCGCGTCCTAGGTGTTACCCTCACTGAGGTCCTCCCCTCATGCCTTCGATGTTCAGGTGTCCCCCCCTCCCGCCCGCGGTGGACTTGTGTGAGAGGTAATCTCTTCCTTGTTTTTATTTTTCTTGTCGAGGCCGTTGTAGGAATGCCGTGTGACCGCCGTGTGCTTTCAGGGGCTGCCGTAGGCCCTAATTTGCTCGCTATTACTGTCTGTCCTACGCGTGTCACTTACGGTGTCAGATGCAAACATTTTAAATTGCATGTTGTTTGTGTTTGAAAAGGCCCTTCAAGGCTAACGTCAAGCCGCAGCCGTCTTCCACGCTGCCTGATAATTATCTTCCCTTGCACTGTACGCAGCAGTGTTTAGATTTATAACAGCATTTCGTTTACAGTGACTCGTGTCGCGGCTCCTCAGTAGAACATCTGGACAGATGTATTTTTAAGATAATGCAATGAGTGTAAGTAAGGGGATCGGGACAGATGGAGAAGGTCTTTTTAAAGAACCAATACTGAACTTTAATTTGATGTATCGCTTATGTGTGTGACCTGTTCTTTGGGGTCAGGACGGGCTTGAAAGTCGCACCTACTCCGTGGGTGCCTGCATAAACATTATTGCTGAAACCTGAAAACTAGCCCAAAAATTCCGGGGTTTTTCTCTAAAACTACCTGGGCAATAAGTGTGTGTTTTCGGTTCTTTATAAACAACAAATACTGAACTTTTAATTTGATTCATAACTTGCTTGTGTGGTCCGTTCTTCGGGGCCAGGACAGGCCTGAATGAAAAGTATCAGTCTCTCATTTTTAAATCTGTTAATTTCCTCTTTATTTTTTCCATTCTTATAAATATAGGTTTTGGAGAAAGTTGGGGGGGGGGGGGGGCAGAGCTGTAATCCTTATGTTTCACATGTATCAGGAGCTGTTGGTGCAGTGGGGATGGTACCGGCAGAGTCAATCTCAGAGCACCGTTCCACATGGCGGGACACACAGCCCATATTTCAGACTCACTTAAAGGCCAAGCCTGGGAAGAAGACGTTTTTCCCTGCTTGGGTCCGCTGTATAACCCGGCTGTCAACTTACCCCATCTCTGGACTGATGACATCAGCCCCCCCCCCCCCTCCCAGGCCTCCAATACAGTCCTTTAACCGACACATTCGAGTGTCATTAAATATCATTTTTTGGCAGTGAAGGAGACATGGCAGTAACTAGACTTAGAATTTGATGTGATGATAAAAGCCTACTATATTAATCCATTTAAGATGGTCAAGAAATTCCACCCCCCCCCCCCCCAAAAAAAAAAGAAAAGAAATTGTTCACAAATTAATTTGGCTCTGGCTGCTTGGAGTAGAGGAGCAGGCTTTTTACGAGTCTGTGTTACTGCTTCATTTCAGTGGTCAGGCACATTAACTGTCTGTGGGGATATATGTACTCACATCAAAAAGTAAATCACTGTGACCTTCTGAGGAGTTTCAAGCATTTCAGTATTTTGTACGCAACTGTGATATTTCATGACGTGATATCCCCCTGAACTATCTCCCTTTTTTATCTATGTCATCACTCATGTTTAGTAGTGAGAGGAGGCCTCACCTGCCAGCGCTGCTGGAACGTGTCCACCGCATCGCCACTCAGGACTTCCTCTGGACTGACGGGGCAGCTGCCAATGTTTACGGAAAGATGGGGGGGGGGGGGCACAGCCCGTTTGTTTGTACGCCCCGGAAGTTGCCTGAAGCGATACAGCCACGGGGAGCCGGTGTAAGGCGAAGCGTGTCGTTATTGTCGTCCGTGACCTTGAACGGCACATTTGCGGCTCCCTGTCTTTGAATAGCAGCTAGAAAATAATTTTCAAAAGATATTTTCTAATATTTACACCCCACGGTTTGTTTCACGCCGCAGAAAGGTCGGACTTGGGCTTTCTCAAGAGCGAAATAAAAATCAGCAACTGTTATTCACGCCATACGCGTTTTTGGGGGGGGGGGGGGGAGGGGAAATAAATTTGGTCTGAAAAAAAGATTAGTGACAGTAAGGCCTTCTGACAAGCGCATTAGGCTGAAGAAGGAGCAGTGGGCTCTGGGCATATGGTGTTACCGTCTGCTGGCGTGAGTCTGCTGTGAGTGACATCGCTCAGGCAAGGCTGGGGTAGGCGACTCTAAACAAACAAACACGCGGGGGGGAGGGGGAGGCACACCAGAGGCCCCTTTGTCTTTGAAAACAGGTGGACGCTAAAGGACAGCGCTGAGGTTAGTCACCGAGAACACCACCCCCCCCAAGTCAGAAATGTCTGGATGAACCTGCATAGCCTAGATGGGGGACACCTTGGTTAAATGAGAGGATAGAGGGGGTTATAATGGCTTGGCTGAAATTTCAAAGGGTGGATTTTCTGAAGGAATACTCTTTTCAAAGCGGGCTCAGTAATATTCACTGGAACTGTGTTTATATCCATTCATCCATCCATCCATCCATTAATGCATAGGAGGTACTTTGTGGGACTCGGCCATGTAGCCCAGGCAACACAGGGCTGGGTTTGTGGGTGTGCCTTGGAATGGGGGGGTCAGTACACCACAGGGCAAACGCATTGTAGGCATCTTAGACACACCGGTCCGACTACCTGCTTGAGAAAATTCACCACATGGGAAGAACATACAAACTTCAGTCACACACCACAGACGGGATCTGAGCCCACAACCCACCCCTTGCTTAAAGGAACCTGAAGAATGGGACCGTCTCCCTGTCTGTGTTTTCCGTGTTTCCATGCCTCATCTGTAATTGGGAATAATTCCGTCGCATGTAAATGGCAGCAGTCGCAATACGCCGGCGTCAGCCGCAGCCCCGCGGTCCGTCTCCCATAAACTCCCGCCTGCTAGACCTCTCCGACTTGTTGTGCTTAATGTTTTTAACACTGCAATTTTGCACTTGATCCCGCCTCACCACGGGGGCTGTTTGTCACTCCTTGTTTTTAACGCCGACGAGAGCTCCGATAATGGCCCCCGTGCGTAATTCGAGCTGCCGTTCCGCGTCTCTTGCGGTTCCGGATGATGGAATGAAACGTTCACTTTGACGGTGGGGGGGGGGGACGCAGGCGGGGGTGCCGGGGGCGCTGATGGAGGTAATTACACCGTGAGGCCCTGAGAGTAATAAGAGGTCAGGAGGCTGCCGCTCCGATAGTGCTGCTTCCGAAGTAAACAGGCCGGGCATATGGTCTCGCAAACGCAGAGGTTTATTTTTACGACGCTTGATGACCGCCTTTTAATTTGGATTGTCAGTTCTGGCACCCGGCAGCACAGATGGTCTGGACTTGAGTAGCCATCACAGGCCAAATACCTCAAGGCAGCTGTTGCTTTTAAACTTAATTTTTTTCCAAATTAATTTTATTTATTTTTTTATTCCCTCTCCCCCTCCCCAAACATGTTTTAGGTCAAGAGGAGTCAAACCTGTTACAACACCTGTTTCTGCATATGTAAATCTGTCGTTTTGTCATCTGATTAAGCGGGGCGGCGGGAGGCGGTGGTCCCTGGCGGTGGTCCCTGGCGGTCTCGCTGCGGCATCGTTGGCGCGGTGCCCGTTTGGCGCAGATCGGCGACAACTGTGCTGCTCCCCCACCTCCACACTGCTGCTGGAGCACAACCTACAGTTTGTTTTTGGAAGATGGGGGGGTGGGGCTGCGGTTGTGGAGGGGGTGGTGCCGGGCAGGAGGAGAAGGTGCTGCAGACCTGGGGGGCAGGGTGGGTGCTGGTGTGGCCGCCTCGTCCCCATCCTGACTGTCTGAACCCCACGGTGATCTCCTCAGCCACATCTGCCCGTCAAACAGCCGCCCCGCCTCATCTGGCCCAGTACTCATATCATTGTGGGGACCGTCCGTTCATTTCTATGGCCATAACCCTAAGCTGACCTTATCTCCTACCGGGCCCTCTCCTGAACCATAAGTACCCAAACAAAATACAAGACGTTTATAAAATTGAGGTTATTCTTGTGGAGACTGAAAAATTGGTCCCCACAAAAACAGGTTTTTATCATATTGCGTAGACACACACACACACACACAGATCTGTAATCATATCTTTGTAGGGACCGCTCATTCATTTGTATGGGAAAAATGCTAATGCTAACTATGACAACCTTAACTCCTACCCAGCCCAAACCATAACCCTAACCCTAACCCAAACCATAACCCAAACCCAAACCATGGCCCTAAGTAACCAAACAAAATACAAGAGTTTTTGATTGCAGTCAGGGATTTTTAGAAAATTGAGTTTTCCGTTATGGGGACCAGGAAACATAAGGTCGAAAAAACAGGTATTCACCACGTGTGGACATTTGGTCCCCACCAGGCAAGGTATATCTGGACCACACAGACACACACACACGTGCAAACAATGTAAAATATATTGACACACACGAGCCTGGCTGTGGGCTATCGGGGAGGGCCGCGTGTTCATGGGGTGGACAATTTCCTGTCCTGTTGGCACCGTTGACAAGTTCGGAAGCCCAGTGCCGTTGTTTGCGATGAATAATTGATGGTCACAGTAATGAAAATGGTGGCGCGTTTCGGCGTGGCTCTGCACTCCGTGCAGCCAGACGCCCTCCCAGTAGATCAGGTCCCCCTTTACGTCCATCCACAGTGGTGCTCCGAATTTATTAAATTATTTGTATAGTTTAGCCACGCCCCCTACCCCAATTGAGGCTCTGTGAGTTAAGCAAGGCTTTCTCATTTGCCCCAAAACACCCCGGGTTGGGTAGACCTGGCTCGCGTTGCATCCTCCCACCCCCACGCGGCGTGTTAATCTCGCCCGGGCCTCGTGGCCATGGCCGACTCGCACCGCCCTGATTGGTGGCTCTGCCTTTTCTCGCCGGCTTTCAGCACCAAAACCTCCCTGATCTGGACGTTCATTAGAGATCTGTCTTTGATGACAGCTCTCTGGGCTGCTGACTCAAATACCTTGATGTAGGGCTTAAAAATCCATTGTACTATAAGCCCTCCTTGATGTGTCTTATTTAGATCTGCATAGTAAATCAAGGAAAGTAAATAACAAGGCAGCAGATGGAAGCAAGCAGATAAGGCTGGGGAACAATTGTATTTGTATTTTGTTATGATGTTGACAGCAGCTAAAATTCACTAATCTAGTTCCACTGATCTGCATTTCAAAGAAATCTCATTTAGCGGCGAGGCCAAGGTTTGGGGGATAAAGTTCCTTTTATTGTGCCTTTTTTATTGCATTCTTTGCTAATTTATCTGCCTCAGATTTAGTGCGGCCCACTAAGACGCGCATGCATGTTGCACGGGGTCTTAAATACTGTGAAAGCGGTAACGTCTAGACTATGAACTGAGGATAATTACACGTCCAGCGATGAATAGAATGAGTTTGAAGACCCTCTTTGTTCAGGCTGAATTGCTCAACTAACACAGATAAGGCTTGTGTGTGTGTGTCCCCCCTCCCTGCCGCCCCCACCCCTTTGGAGAACATCACTGTGGCTCCCCCCCCACACACACACACCCTGTGTAGCAGAGGTATGTTATTTATTTAACAGATAAAATTATTGTATAGGGTAATCGGACTTTTTCGGAATTACGCATCCCTTTATCCGAGCCACTCCCCGGCTTCAGGCGGGCTCATTCGGGATCGACGCTGACGGAGCCTCCCAAAGCCCGCGTTTCCAAAGAGACCCATATTCTGATAGCAGACAGCGGATTTGGCATTGTTAATATTTCCCCGTCCGTTCTCAATGAGCCATTAGAGGCTGCTTGTGTTCCCCATCCTCACGTTTCAGGTTTAGCAGAACCCTACGATGCAGACTTTGCAGCGATTAAGATGTAAACGGCACGGCCTTGTTACCCTGAAACACTCCCTGTGCATAAACAGATTAGCGGCGTAGTCATTGTTTGATGTTTAGCGCTCCTCTTGTTGCCGCATGTTACTTCTCTTCCCGTAACGCCTGTAATCTCCTATCATCCGTCGGCACGCCACTGTGCTCCCATACGCCATTGTTCGCCCGGGAATTTAATTTTCGGCGCGCGAGGCCCAGAAGTGTGGCCACGTCGGTTGCGAAAAGGAGAAAGACGTTCTTCCCGTTCAAAAGCAAGGGGGGGGGGGGCAGGCAGGATCCTGGGGCCTATTTTTACTCCCCGGGATGCTGTTTACCTAAAGATACGAAAGAGTCTCGAATGCATCCATCATTTTCAAAAATATATTTCTGTTCACTTCTTTGGGGGGTGAGAATACGCTGTACAGTTGTTGCGATTGAGGTCTGTAATGAAATATAAAGATTTCCATTTAGAAAATGTACACTTCTACCATCTCAGGGGTCTTTTCAGAGTTAGTTTTAAGGAGTATAGTGTGTACAGTAGGACCACGAACACAATATCCTGACATACTCACTGCCGATTTCGCACACCGCTTTTCCGGGCCAATTTATTAAGAATGGAGTGTATTGCGGGTTTATAGCCACATACAGCAGGTTAACGATTTACTATCGGATGGCGCACAGTGCATACAAGCGTTTGAGACATTTCCTCTCCATCTTCCATTGTGGTTTTGTTTTCCATTTCGGTTTAAGTGTCGCTAATTGAGTGAAAGCGTATCATTTTGCGTCACCCCACCCGCTGCCCCCAAATTAAGCGGCACCCTCTCTGCTCTCCCGGTACCTCCTGCCGCTTGGGTCCAGCTAGACCGGACCGAACCCCCACGCAAGGTGCTGCCCGCAGCTTGAGGGGTAATTGCAGCCGGCAGGCTTCGTCCGCATGGCCGCCGGTCGCATGTTTTCACACAGTCCAGGGAGCACATTCCTGCGGATCCGGCGTATGTCAGTTACCCATAAGGGCATTTGAATTCTTGGGGGGGGGGGGGGGGGGGTGAGATGTGAGCGACATGGAAGCCGGTCGCTTGGACTTCTTTTGTGTCGCGGGTTTGACTTAAAGAAATATGTATTCCATGAAGGGCAGTGAGACGTTGCAGTCTAACAAACTTGACGGAATAAAAGCAGCCCAATTTGGACACCTCTGAGCCACCGGCCAATTCCTTTCGGAGCCGACCCCCCCCCCCCCCCCACACCCCGATTCACAGCTCACGACAGTCTGGAGGTCGGCTTGTTTTCCATGACCGCCGACGGCCTATTAAGAGGCAGTTAAGCGGCACCCGCGAGCGGTGCAGGCCTTGCCGCTTTATAAATTCATGCTGCAGTTTGTTTGGTGAATATCCGCTTTATTGCTTTGTGTGGACAATTTAATGCATTACTTTTTTTCAAAAGTGTGTTTCCAGTGGTGTGCTGCACTAAATAAGACTGATTTTTAAAAAGCATGCTAACCCTATTGAAGGTATTATTATGTTAGTGGATTATGCTTTATGCTTTTAAGCAAATCCCCCCCCCTCTCCCCCAGCATGGTTTTATCTGTTTGCCGAGCTTGTACTGCATACAATTGCGTGGACTTAATACCTACCGTAACCAAATAAAGTAAAGAACGTGCATAAAAAGTGTGTATAGCTATCAAGTAAAATACATTTGGCAGTTAGAAGTTCAAGTCTTCCAATTTAAGTTTTTTTTTCCGGCGTGTCGCTGTGAAATGGATTATTAAGTGTCGGCTGGCCACTAACTGTGGCCCCATTGGCGAGGCCGCCTCTGCCTTTCCTGTTAACAGCCTGTGTTAAGTGGCCGGCTCACGCGCATCAGCGGCCATGTTTTATTTACCCCTCCTGACGTCCTCAGTCTTCTCCGCCTTCCCCCATGTTTTGATTTTCACCACCCAGCCGTGAACTTTTTCTCGTTAAGGTAAGTCTGAGGGCGGGTGTTTCCTCCGGTGTGTCACCTGCCAACCACACACACACACACACACACACACACACAGGCATGCATGCACACATACATACAGACATGCACACATACATGCACGCACACACACACACACACACACAGGCATGCATGCACACGTACATACACACACACACACACACACACACACACACACAGTTTTTATACATAGATTTTATGAAATTGAATTTCCCTTTGTGGGGACTGAAAAAATCATTCCCACAGTGTCAAATCAGCAGCTTTTTTATCACATTGTGGAGACGTTTGGTCCCCACAATGTAATGTGTGTCTGACACACACGCACACACGTACACGAACACTTAGCAATGACATGGCGGCTCTGATTTAGGGTGTGTCTCCTGCTGCCGGCAGCCAGGTCCCCCGACCATGACTGTTCCGTTCAGTCGTGATTTAAGTGCCGGTCACAGGCGGAGGGTTCGGTCACATTTAAGGCTCAAAGACCTTAAGAATCAAGTCAAGTTTTTTTCTAAGGTTATCATGAAAAAAAAATTTCCCACAATTTTTACGTGAATTGGTAGTAATATTTGTGTATAAATTTAGCTAACTTGGTTTAATTATATTTTAGCGAGGAGGCTTGCTTAATGTGGTTAGCTGTAAGCTGAACACGTTTCAGCACGTCACGATGCCTGCAGGCTGCTGCTGCGATTCCAAAGACGACTTCATGACCTGGTGACCTATAAATAACCTAGACTGGGTTTGAGACGGACGGCCTGAAGGAGGATGTACAGTAGAATGGATATGGAATGTTGTATTTTTTTGTGTCAAAGTGGAAATTTTTCTTAGACCTATAAGTAGCCAGTTGCTTGGGGAGGGGCTCTTCACGCCTGTTCGGTGGTGTTTAGCTCATGGCTTTTTGTCAAACAACTTTAAGGGCCGTGTCAACAGCAATAAGAGGTAAGGACTAGCACTGTTCGCCACAATGCCTGCACCCTTCCCCAGACCCTTGAGGGTGGTGTTCTTTGGTTTTTATCTCCAGTTGTTCTCCAGACTTAATTACTCCACTCGCCTCTTAATAGGCTGCAGTTCATAAACCGCAAGCTAGTAGGATGTGGTTGTTATTTTTTCTTATTTTTTTTATTCCCCACATGTGTGTAGATGGGTTTATTCATTAGATGAATTTCACAGAGGGTGGGGGGAGGGTGGGGGTGGGGTAATAGAAAGAAATGGTCTGGTTTGATCTGAGATGTTTGGTGTCGGTGATGGGAGGTCGCATCACTTTAGTGTAAATGCCGCCCTTAACGCTGAAAGAGCCCATTATGGGGAGCGATGACAAACGACACGTGCAGGCGCACCGTGACCCTGGTGGCCCTGGGATGCTTTAGAGGGTGACTGGTCCTTGGCGGGATATTCGGAACGCGTGGCCCCTCGGCGTCTAGCGAAGGGTCGCACATGCGGGAGCTGGAGGCTTGTGCAGCCACTAGATAACTTCCAGTACGGAATCTGGGCGTTATTTTTGGAGAACTGGTTTCTCTTGTTTTTTCAAAGGTGGGGGAAGAAAACCACGCCGTGTTCGGCCAAAGTTTTGTAGCTATTTCTTGAAATTCCTGTTTAATCTGTTCGTTGTTCTTGTTAGTCTTATGTATATTTATTGTATTCCCTTAATTATAAAATGTGTGCCATGATAAAAAAAAAAAAGAAAGATTAACGTAGTGAAATAAATGTTACCTTCCAGAATCACTTTATTCTCAGTCATTATGAAGACCGTTACGCTAAAAGGGAAGCCTACTTCTCTCCGGGCGGCTCTGTGTGAAGCAGGACCGGAGCTCCTGAGTCACGGCCTGATGACGGTGCCCGTGAAGCGCCTGAGTCTTACGTGACCGCAGAGAGAGCGGCATAAACACGGCAGCGGCAGAAACGCAGAGTCACGGTAAACAAACAGCAGCATTTCGGTTTGCAGTCTGGCGTCTGATGCATTTGTTATTGCACTCCTGAGAATGCCTAATGGTCGGGTAATTTACTCTTGTGTACAAGTAATTTCAAGGTAATGCCCAGGTTTATGAAGGAGTAAACAGTCAAATTAAGATGGACTGGTTGCAGTAAGTAGCATTAACACTGATAATCAATAGCCCTTAGCACTGAAGTGCTGGAACTCCATGTTGAAAATCAACATAAATACTAGGTATAAATACTGTACCACCCTACAGGCCCTTTCCTGTCTATGTCTATGAGTCAAATGTCAGTGTATATGTGAGACTCTCTATATCACACACACGTGTCTGTGAATCTGACCCTTTGACATCTGTAGTATTTGTAATTCACTTGCCAATTGTAATGACCGCCGGTCGAGAGGGTAAATGGGAAATGGCTTCGGGTAATAGTGCGATAATCTCTGTCTGTCGTTGGTTAGTCACCACCCCGCTGGTAGTCGTGTGGGGTTTTTAGGAACCTTTTATGACAAAGCAAACGTTTTTCTGTGCTTATGTCCTAGTTCCCAGGAGAGGGTGAGGGGTATGGTTACCCTCTCAGCAAACACAGTGCCCTTCAAATGGGAGGCGAGGAATTGGAATACTCGTGTAGGCCTGCTGATTCTGGGTGACCATTGGGGTGACTGTTGGGCTTCCCCGTGTTACAGACGGTCACTTTGGTTCCCGTCGTAGTACCAAGATGAGCCTTGTGTATCCGCTCAGGCAGGAATACTGTGGTGAATTTGAACAACGACCGAGGATGTAGTCCTGTATATTACAGTTCTCATTAATTGGTATTGTGTAGTATAGTTAATTCATTCATTTGATGTAGTTTGATGTGATGGCATAATACAGAATTCCTTATTGGCCCCAGTTGTTGCCCATCCTTGGTGTCTTCCTGCCTGGGATTGGCTCTCTGCTTACTGCCGCACAGTAACGCCAAAGCGGTTTATGGATGAATGGATCAATGGATAGACGTATTCGTCGTCCTCTTGACTAACAAAAACACAAGGCTGGTTGAAAACGTGGTCGATGTGCACGGATTCTTCCCAATCAGGAGTTCTCCGTGTAAATGTTACGTAAACAGTGGGCTTGTTCCTCGGTGCCGGTGCGCTGGGGTCGCGCTGCGCCCAATGTTGGCACATTGAGCTCTGGATTATTGCTGCGGTGTAATGAGCTGTGTTCCGCCGCCGCAGCCCAATCTAAGCGCCTACATCTTTGTTTGTTTACGGTTTTACCGCTCGTACGTCTGCGAGCTTCCTACAAAGATAGAGGGTGCTTACAAAAAAGACGAAGATCATTTATCCTGACTGGGAGAAATCTGAAGTGGAGTGCAGGTCTTGCTTGTGTTTCCTGTCTTCACTCATGCTGTGACGGTCAAAATTTCTCCCTGTTTCCAGTGTTGTCTTTCGTCATCTCAGACGTTTCTACTTGTGCGGCATCGCGGTCACGTCTTCCCGTCCGGACGAGACTGCAGATTTTTTTCCAAGGTGTTCATGATGTTTGTCTTTTTAAAAGGGCATGGGGGTGTTTTGCCATGGGTCCTGGGCCACGCACGCGGGTGCCGAGCGAAGCAAGACCACCTTGCTCGTCCATGCTTGGACCCCTTTCACGTGTGGCTGGTCCTGCTGGGCCGGCGGAGCCTCCCGGCACTGACCATAATGGAATTTTCTGGCATCGGAGGAGCAATAAGCTGCTTGATTTGTGTCCCTGGTACATGATACCTTTCCAATCAGCTGTAGTCAATTGGCGGCTCAAAAGTACCGCTGGACCATGTTTTCGTGCATCAGTGGCAGGGGGCTGGAGGCGGCGGGGTGGGTGGGTGGGGGGGGGGGGGCAGCGTACGCGATTCAAGAGGAGTGCGGGTACGGTGACAGCGTGACAAAGTTGGCGAGTCCCGGGCGAATAACATCGAGTAAGATGACACCAGAATATGTTGAAGTATGAGACAGAAATGTAAAGTGGACCAGGGTGTGTGTGATGACAACACATAATGGAATTTTGAGAGTATATTTTTATTTGGTTTTGATCTGTGTCCACTGAGTAGGGATGTAAGGGATGCTTTGCGTTGTCATGGAAATGCCTCCTGAGCTGGGGGTCAGCTGGAGCCCCCCCAGCAGCCTTGCCGGCATGCCGAGGGGCGGGGGGGCACCGGCGGGCCTGACCTCCGTGTGATCCAATCCCAAGCGCGGCGAGTGTAACCGCTCAAATGGACCAGGCCCGATCCGAATGGGCGCACACGGTGACGCGCGGCTGCGGAGGGGCCTGCCCGGGGCCGCGGCTCGTAATGAACCTTTAGGAGGTGAAACTTGCCGGAGACCCGGCAGAGATCAGCGCTACCCTGTCAGCCCTGCTGGTCCTAGAGGGGCAATACGCTGAAAGAGAGCAGAAGCCCAAGTACAGCCCACGAGAGCCTGTTAACCAGAGAGGCTGGGAAGAGTCAATCGCAAACATTAAACATATTCAGAAAGAGAATGTAAGGAATCAGAAATTACCTGCAATTTGTGCGGATTGTTGCCTGAGTTTTCTGTTTCTGACCAATTCTCACAGCATGGATCTAGATAGCAGCAACACTGTAGATTTATGAGAAGGGGAACCAAGCCTTTACTAGGGGGCTCTGATTTGAATGAAAATGATCATGAATGCTCTATTTAAATAAATCAGTGTGCATTTACTACTAATTTTACTACTAGCCCTACTAATGTCCCTGGATCTCACAGAAAAGCTTAGTCTAACAAGGTGCACATGGATCGTGAGGTAAAATGGTATCAGTCCTTCCGGAAAGGGAAGTGCTCCGATTTTGTCCAGAAATGTGTTCAAATTGTGGATATTTTGAGGCTTGTTACACTTTAATTTTGTTGCCTTTGTTCCTGCAGGATGAAGTATGTCACAGCAGTTACCATTGTAAAAGGCCTAAGACAGCAACACCCCGTAGACGTGCAGAGTCCCAGTTTAAGTGGTAAGTTGAGCCTGTTTGTTACTCGTTTGTTGTTTGGTACGCGGCTTTCCGGGTGCCAGTGGGTGTTTTATTTAACCCACCGGCCTGAGGTACAGTTTGAGTATTGGTTGCCACCCCATGGATAATCGTCTTTATCGGAGGTGGAACGTTTATTTGCTCGTGATTGAAGGACGTTAAATGACGGTGAAGAATGTCAGTCCCCCGCAGTAAAACTGTCACTGGCAGCAGGGGGAGATTCGGGGGATGTTAACGTGACATCGACCGGCCAGCCCCCCCCCCCCACCACCACCACCACCACCACATGCCTGCCTATCTGTCCGCTGTGACAGGCGGCACAGGGGCAGTTGGGTAAACGGGACACGCTGTACAGTTTTATCAGAATTTCACGACTCTGCATTCTGACTCTTTCCCGATGCCTTTCTGGGTGCCGGCGGCAGCCGGAATCATTTTTGCTCTGGAAGTAGCGGGAAGCGATGAACAGGGAGGAGGAATGTCGGGCTGCACGGGATGAAGCCGGATAACTCTGAAAATCACGCTCATTTGCCGGTTCTGCCAATAAGGATTCTGGGTCCTGGGCGCAGGTACACGGTGGGGGGTATGCAGGGGGTCGCAGATCAAAGAGAGTGGAGCCACCGGGCCACACGGCAACAGTCTCTGGCTGTTTTCTCCCTTTTCTGTCTCGCCAGCCTTCTTCCCTTAGAACTTCCTGATGCTGGCATCACTTACACGCCGTGCCCCTGTTTATGTTGGCCTGTGTTTCGTAACTGGTCCCCCGCTTTAGCAGCTAATGGGTCATGTAGTTAAACTGGCCACAAGCTGGGACTGCTGGTTATTCTGCACCTGGAAACTGCACCTACATTTGTGGCTGGGCCGCCGAAAAATATATATAATTGGAGAATTAGAATTTTCCTCTTCCCCAAATCCTAATTTCAGATGTACTTTTTCACTTAATTCGTTCACAGACTTGATATGGATGTTTAAGTGTAGTTTATCGTGCATTTAAAGACGTAGCAAATTTTTGGGTGCAACAAGCGTGCTGATCTGTTCTCATCTGTAAATGAACATTTAACCGCGACTCTCCGCGCTCCGGGGCACCCAGGCTGCTGCAGTGTCCCGGGTCCGAACATGAAGTTCTGATTTCTGCTGAGTTTTGCCTTTAAGGTCCAAGTCTGATCAAAGAAGCGCTTGAGTCGGTATGTAGGGCTCACCCTGGCTATAGGCCCGTCTAATGTCTGTGGAGAAAGCCTTTCTCAGTCCCGCTTCCACCTAAAGAGATTCTGCTCGAAGTTTTTAATCTGTCAAGTGTCCAGTTAAATCTTCAAAGATGGACTCTTAAGTGTATCTGTTCTCAAACAAGTCCTCTAATCAGTATGGGGGGAAATGTAATTGCCTGGACCGTAGACTAAATATACATATATAAAATCTATAGCAATTATGCATATCTGGCTACGTTTTAAAAGAAGTCCAGATGGATAGCTTTGCTGAAATTCAATTTAAAATGAAATTCTTGCTATATTGAAGCTGCCATTTCTTTTCCCAGATGGTTTATCAAGAGTCCCTCTCCAGAACCGGGAGGCGGTTAACTCCTGCGCTTTGACACTGAACGTTATGAATAGTCAAGAAGGGGCCAAATCAAAGAGGCTCGCTGTCCCCCAACTGGTGTCCCCCTTGTCTGCCTGACTTGGGCAGGACAAGAAGGTGGATGGGGAAGGGTGGGGGGGGGGTTAGAGATTACAGAATGCCTGTTTTAATCTTTATTCACAGTTAACCCTGGCAGAGAGTGCATCTTTGAGATCAGGTCCATTGGTCAATCCCATTTCATAGTCCTCAAGGAGAGTTTAAAGTTAAGCCTTCCGAACAAAGGCCTCTCCCTTCAAAGGCTCGCCACACTCCCGCTTCTCGACCGGCACTCTGACTTCCAGGCCCAAGTCTTAGTCTCAGTCGAGCTCTCAGGGGGCAGCAAGCTCCCCCGACTGTGGCCATTGGAACTTGACAGTCCTGGTAACATGACACCAGGGTCGCATGGCACTGATCAAAAGTATCTAAAAATAATAAGTATCTTACGTCGGAATGCCAGCGATAGCGATTTAGAATGTGAATGGGAGGAATGAAGAAGGAGGTAGAGAATGAGAGGGAAGACTGTCGCCACAAGGCTAGTATGACAATGGGCTTCCAGAAAGGCACCTCGGTCTTTACGGGTATTGATCCTAAGAGTATGCTATGCTAATTAACCACTCCATTTGCCCTCTTTAGATTAAGGGCCCCTGCCTTTTATGGACAGGCCTGGGGGGTGGTGGGTGATTTCTCTGTGTACCCTCCAGCAGCCTGTAGCTACTGCATTCCTGCCCCTCCCACCCCAACCCAAAGGTCTCTACAAGGAAGTGAATGCAGGGCTGTATTTCACTCTTATCTCTAACGTCAACCTATGAACAGCGGCTATTTTTAGACACACAGCTGGACTTTTCATTGGTCTTGACCAGTCTTTCTTCTCACCTTAAGGAGATTTGGTTTAAATCCATATGTTTGTTTTAGGAATAAGATTGGAGGTAGTTTGGTTATCCTAGAGCAGGGTGCCACCTTGCATTGGAGATACTGGTGACACGCACTAAATTGGAAGCAGAGTTCCCACTCTGGAGAGTTTGCATTTGGGAGTGCTCCCACACTTGGTGCACCGTGACACTGACTCTTCACTCACGCGGCGTTGCTCCTGATCCGCTTTGACTCGGACTCGCGTGTCGAGGTAGGGAACCGAGAAAATTCGTTCCGGTGACAGGCCGCCACTGCTGGTACCTGCATTCCGCGTGGTGATGATTCCTCAGCGGGCTTGATTGTCAACAGGCTGTTCCTGCCCCCCCCAAAAATATGTTCAGCTGGCTCTCTTCCTGGAGGGGTTGAGGTTGCCAGGGATGCGAATCTCAGTCTTAAAGACAAGCTTTTTCATTAAAAAAGTCTATGGCCCTTATTTGCAAGACATTAATATGGTTTATGGCAAGATATATCCCATAGCAGCAGGAATCATAAACAGTGTTGAACATGGATGATAAATGCAGTCAGATCCAGGAAAAGATGGCAAGGCTGTTGGTTTAAGATCAAAAGATACCAAACCTAACTGAATGACTGTCAATATTTATACTTTTCTCCGTGCCTGATACCAGCATTGGCTTTAACATGTACACAGAGCGTGAATGAAAAGGAAAATGTCACATTTGCCGTGAAAGGTCCCATTTCTGTCGCAGGACTGGGAGGGAGTGTTATCATGGTGACAGTGATACCTGATGGGAGGTGGAGTTATTTCTATGGAAATGTTTGTGGATTAAGTGTATTTGGAAGTTTGATGCCCGGAAGTTATGCCAGTGACACACCACTGTCTGTCTAAATTAAACACTGTACAAGCACCATTTTGTTTGGTGGAAACATTTTATTTTTAAGGTAATTTTTTGCCTCTGAAGCAATTGCATTTAAAGGATTTTGGATTCCTGGTGAGTTATGAGACTTGTAGATTATGGAAATAATTGGCTATTGAAAAGGTTCATATAAATGTAAATTAGATTAGTTCAGTGTGCCATATTTTTGACAAATTTTCTTATGTGAAATATATATTTTTTATCCACTTAGTCCAAAATTATACAGTATTCATTTGACAGATCTTTTTGAACGTGAATAACAGCCATTCTCTTTCTGTCATTCTCAACCCAGACCAGTAATTTTATCCAAATAAAAAACCCGGAAAACACTTTAAAATCAAATATCGAATTTGTATATATATTTTTTAACATCTATTTTTTCTATTGTTGGACGCATTATTCTGTGAACATGAATTGTGTTCTTTGTAAAGCTGACATTTTGAGAGCCCTTGAAGTTAAAGGTTAGATGGAGAAATGAAATGTCAGGATCCACGGTCCTCAATGGCAAGAAAGACGCTGTGTCTTGGATTAGGATATGATTTGAAGTTTCCCCGTTTTGATCCGGCAAGCTTTCAGTTAGCGTTGACTTTCCTTAATGACGCACGTATATCATTTTGTGGATTATGTTTTTTTTTTTTTCTGTTCGTTGATACTAATGGAATTAGCTCTAACAATGAGAGAACAGTTCTTGACTTTGAAAAGAGTGTCGTCGGAGTTTTAGCAACGGTACGATGTGGGTCTTCTCCTCTGATGCTGCTGAATGTCATCGTCCATCTTTTATTTTTTCATTTGTCAACAACCGGTCGATTCGTGGAACCAGTGGAAACCCATGACACAGGTCGTCGGATAACTCCGTCCTGACTTTGGGTGACGTCCTGAAAGATGCCATATGTTTAAATTAAGAACCACAGGCAAGCGGCATAGGTTTCTGATTCCTCGGGATGAATGCCTAAAGTCGAAACAGGTGTGTAACGTATCTCTTGCTAATGTTGATCTAACTCGGCCTTCCAGGACTGCGGAAATGACCTGACCTGGAAGTGTGCTGCCTGTCACAATGGAAGATCCCTTCGCCCTCACTGTCCTTTTGGCACTGTGCCTTTAAAAGCCAGGCCGGGATGATGAGCCAATTAGTTGGCCTAAAGCGCAGGGTCTGGAGGTCAGGTGGAATACATGGAGTTTATGACCTTGGTGTTCCGTGTTGCCGTGGTAACAGAGCTCGGGGCTTGTAGGTCAGTGAGGCCTAAATCAGGTTCGTCCTCAGCTCCTGGCGAGCAGGTAGAAGGCAGTCAAACACCTGGCCTGCTGACTCAGTGGATTCCGTGCCCAAAGACCCGCTCTTTAGTTCTAAAGCACTGACAGGTGTGGTAGATGTCACCTGTACATATAAGGTAGAAGTAAGAGGCTACCTATGAATTAGAATGGTCTAAAAATCATTCAGTCTACTGACTCAAAGGCTTCTGGAAAATATACCTCTCTGTTGACAAACTCAGGCTTGACACAGACTGTGGTTTTCAATTACTCCTCATGAATCCCCCACCCACATTCTTTCTTTTGCTTCTTATTGGGAGCTGTCAATCATCCCCCCGTCACACTTGACTGCCCCGGGTCCTCTGTAGTTGTCTGGGCCGAGTCGGGTAGGAGGACCAATGGCAGTGTGCTTCATCGGGTTACCCGGGCCGATGAGCATCTTCACATCAGATGTGGCTCTTCAGGTACACCTTCTCCCCACCAGGATCACCACTGGACCACTGCATATAGGACATGGAGATTTCTGGGGGAGGGGTCCAATACTCGTCGCAATCGGTCATCTTTCTATCAGTTTTATGCTTAACACTTTGCACGTAGTACATTCCAGATCTGACGTTATTTTCGTTTGCTCAAAAAGCTGAAAGGAATTTCTCAGTCGGCAGCAGTTCACAGAAACCTTTGGTTAAGTGTGGCTGACTGCAGCGTATGTGGCAGATGTAATGAGTGTCTGACAACATGCCCCACAGCGGTACCAGGCACTTCTTGGTTTTTCTGAAGGGGTTTTCTGTTTCGGCTGCGTCCAAAACACCCAGGACTGGTAGCATCGAGGTGATACAGGGTCCACCCATGTAGGTCAGCTTCCTGCCTGCACTGATTTTGGTCCTGGCTTATCTGTGGTCTGAGATTTGTTGTTGTTTTGTTTATTTAAACGCGCCCCCATGGTCCTTGCTGATATGGTGATGGGTCAGGGGCCTCCCGTCAGGCCTGGGCCTATCGCTCACTCAGCCCCCCCCCCACCCCACCCCCAAGCTGCCACTATAATGCAGATTGACGCCCTCACTCAGGGACTGATTGAAACCAGTGTGTCCGAGTCGCTAATGCTCACTGAACCATTTTATTGAAGATAAAGTAAATAAAACAGTTTGCCATGCGAGAATTCTCTGGAACAGAACAGAATGATCTGGCAGGTAAAATAAGAACACACACACACACACACACAACAGCGAGTCACATGGAGACTTGCCTGTGGAAAAGTCTGTCAGTGTGTTTGAAGGGCCCTTTCACAGTTACCTGCATTTGAACTGCCCCACTCACCACAAATGGAAGATCTGGTTTTCGGCATTATTAAAAAGTTGTTCTTTTATAATATTGAACTGAGTTTCTCATAAGCACCATATTAGGACCCACCAGAGAAGCAAATATGTTGTTTTTAACCCTTATCTATTGTGGAATTTCCATGTGCACACTAATCTAATATTTTACTGTCCTTTGGAAACAAATATTCACTTGGTCATTTGTCTCGGACTTCGTGTTTTGTATCCGTGTTGCCCAAGATATGGAAGGTGATGAAAGACTCTCAGTTCATTACTATTTAAGACAAGTGAAGGAATTCTTTTTTCTTTTTTTAAGTTGAAGCGAAGCCAAAATACTTGATTTCTCTGAGTTGCTAGTCATGGCCAAAGAATACAAGATCTGGCACCAGTGTGATATGAATTATGCGGGGAAATGCACTGGGAAAGTGCAGAAGAATATTAGAGGAACTGAAAATGCCTGGAGGCCAAGAGAGTGAGTCTTATTTTCTGTAAAGCAAGGGCACAGTTACAGCTAGCTGCACCGCAGTATATGTGGTAAACCAGCTAGGTGAGCTGCAGGTCAAGACATCAGTTAACATACAGCAGGTTCATTCCGTCCATCACTGGGATTATGAATGTGTACAAAGGGCCGCTCTTAATTTTAGGAGGGAGTAAAGGAACATTGCATCCCCAGCTTAATGTCATATACTTGGAATTGGTGGCGATTATGGTAACATCCTGGGCTCTTACACAGAACTTGGATGCATTGGTGCACAGAGTGGGATTTTTGGCAGCAGATATTCCGGAACTAGTAGATCACCTTGTTAGCTGCTATATCTGTTATAACGTGATTTCAACTATCCATACAAATTCAGTTATGAAGTCACTTGCCGCCAAACATGTATGATTTAGCCTAACTGACACGGCCATTGGGGTTTTCTGGGGGCTTTTGGATTTCCAGAGCCTGCGTGTGTGGCACATGTGAGTGAAATCGGTTCTGCATGCGACGCCCTGCGATGCATGATTAGCGGCTGAATTTGGCTGTCGCACTCGGCGTGTGGGGAAGTGACCACCACACTCGGCATGCAACTCTAGGCTGGGTTTTCTGCGATGAGCGTCGCCGTGTCACCTTGTGATGCTAAGCACCCCGCCGATATACCATTTACACGTCTGTCACGCGTTTAACACTCTTGGCCGGAATTCGCATCCCCGGAACTAAAGGGTCCGTTCCGAAAGGAGACAGTGGTTCTGGACCGATGCGGACCCTCAGGTCGGGGAATGCTTAATCACCAAAATGGTTTTCAGAAAGCGTCTTTGATCCCTAGACGTTTTTGTTCTATACAGCAACCTCTTCAGGCCGGTTGCGTTTTTGATTTATATGGAAATTTAATTAATGCACTTTCTGAATAAGCCACACTGGACAATGGCAGTGGCGGCTTTAGCCACGTAACCCCTTCGCACACGTCTGCAATCTGATCGGTCTCCGTTCTGAAGCCGTTCCCTTATCTGCGAGCTCCGCTTCACATTATACAAACATTCGGTTCATTTTCAGCCGCGCAAATGTAAGACGCCCCTCTTATAGAGTTAAAGCCACTTTTAAATACCTTTTATAAACCTTCCATTTTCCCCAGGAATTGTGTTAAGTCTCTAGTGGGTGATAGCATTTCTCTGGCTTTCTGAAGTGGTATGGGTGACATGCTAATACATTTGCATTGTACCCAATAATTATTCCTCAAGGTCTTTCTCAGTCAGCTGCTTAAGAATGTGTTTAACGCTATCTGTATTGTTGGAGGCAGTTGGTCAGTCCGAATTCCAGACTTGTCCTTTTGTCAAATATTTCAACACCGTGATAGTTTTCGCCATTCTTTTTTTTTGTGTAGCAAAACGAGGCGGGGGGGGGGGGGGGTGTTTTACATTATGTAAATGTTGGAATGGGTTTTGTAATCTCACATGTATTCATTATTGAGCACGTTGGGTCTGGCATTACCGGCTCTGTTTTCCCGTCGTTAAAATATGTGCCCGTCTTGCGGTGCGCTCAGATGTTCCTCCTGGCTATAATCCAAGCTGCCTTTTCCCCTTGGCAGTGTTTATTTCATATCACTTAGGGGAGACCTGAAAACCAAACATTTACAACAAGTGATGTCCGTTTATAAATAGGGGTTATTTTAAATTTCAGACGCACATTAGTTTTTAAGGCTCTTGTGCTGAAGACGCGATCCAAAAATACAGGGGTAACGTCTCACGGAGCAGGGAAGGAGTCCGAAAATACACAAATGAGGTGGCAGAACTCCGATTCGGAGGCTAGTTGGCCGCGGTCAGTCCGGGGATATTAATGCGATGCAAATGATGTTTTTGTTAGTTGCACCAGGGAACGGTGACAGTCCAGGAGCCGCTGACGGCAGCCTTGTTAAGGATGGGGACCAATTTATGAAGAAGAAGTTTGCAGACCTTAATTGTTCGAGTGTGAGATATTCAGGCGGGAGATTCGGTGTCTGCGGCAGGGCCTGCCCGTTCCATGCCCTTTTCTAATGTGTTTGGCGAGCCAAATTGCACCTGTCACGGCAAACGTGTACCATCTCATGACGACGCTGGCCTTTACTTCCCTTCCCGTAGCAGCTCGGCGCAGACAAAGCTAATATAATTAGCACTTAGTTATCAATATATCAGGTAGGATCTGTGTGTAAATGTGCGGCAGTAAAATATAATTTGTGTTTGGTATTTTTTCTTTTTGTACGTTTCAGTCAAAACAGCTATGCATCCACACACGGGTACATGCAGAATACCCTGTACGACCCTGATTTGCCAAAGCTTTATAGACAGGTAGGATTCCGGACTATGCTACTGCCTCTGTATTTTTTAATGCCTCACATTTCGTAATGCGGCGCTGCGCCATGCGCTGTTGCCGTCGTCGTAATTGTAATTGTTTTTCTCCCCGAACCGTTAGGCTCTGCGTTATTAGCCGCCAAAGCCCCTCACGGGTTTTTCCTATTATCCCAGCCCCCACCCCCGCATCTCCACACCAAATAAAAATGAAAAACGGTCACAACAGACCCTGACTGACCTTTCTGACGCACAGCCAACGACATGGTTTGTAAGATGTTTAATTACCAAATGGTATAATCGTTACTCGTCTCATCATTAGATATATAACATCAAGTGAATTACCTCCCTGGAGTTCTGTTTCACAGATCAATAATTTTAGTTTGAGCTGGAAGGAGCAGTCTGACTGATTCAAGGCACTTAAAACATAACGAGAATCCCACCTATAATGGAGAGCGGCGGTGCAGGTATTAATTATGCCATTTAGTTTATGTCTAATTAAATGTAAATTAAGCCTATATTGGGGAGCCTTGGTATATTTAAGCTTTATGTCGGATTTGTTCTGAGCCAAGTGACTACGGATGTGTTAAAGCATGAGGAATTAAGAAATTGTAACAGATTGTTCTTGGAGTTTAATCCGATAATTCTTTATGTTTGGTTCAAATATGGTAAAATGTGTATTTCTGGAGAGCAGACAGCTACAGCAGCACTGAGAGGGGGCGATGCGTTTCTGGGGGATCCTGGGATATCGGTCCTCCAGCAGGTTCCTCGCCTTGTCCTTAACACTCATCCATTGATCCTCATTAACATCTACTGCTACTCACTCGTGCGTCCTGCTGTCTGGCACGCTGTTCTCAGGTCTCCAAATGTGACACCCTGCTGTTCTTCACTCCCACGTGTCACCTTGACACTACCAAGCCACTGCTCCTCCATACCTGAGACTGCTGGCTGTTCCTCATTTCCGGACATGTTATTCTCCTTACAAACTCTATTACTTCTCCCTACCTTGGGCACATTCTTCACCTCCCGACTAATGCAGTGCTGCGTGTCTCTCGTGGGAATATTGGTTATTGTGAAAGCTACAACATTTTCTCCTCCAGTCTTGCACTGTAGGCTGCTGGGGCTACTAAACTCCCACCTTGTTTTGTAGTTTGTGGGTAGGACCCTTCGCGGGGCTGTCTGGCAGCTGCCCACTCGCGTGCGTTATGGCAACAGGCTGTTTCTGGAGCTGAAGAAGTTCTGAGAAACTTCATCACTGGATGGCAGTGTTTCCACTTTCAGGACCTTTTCTTCTACTGAAGCAACAGGCTGCGTTCGAAAGCGCAGGTCGCGCTGAAATGCTGAGACCTCAGGCACAATCACTGTCGTCCCTAAGGGCCGTGATTCATCCCCAAGCCCGTGTTTTGTCATTACAGTCGGAATACACGGCGTAAGCAGCGTGCTGACATTTTAAACGCAGACTCTCTGCTTACAAATCACTTACTCATTACTCACTAAAGTTCTCCACTGCGTCTGTAGAGTGTGCTGGGGTGCAGAATTCCCAGGAATCTGTTTTATTTTCCTAGTGTTATTTTTGTAAAAATGTACTGGAAACAAATACTTGCCTGCCAGTTGCCCTGTGGTAATCTTTTAAAAACCACATGCGTGTCCTGATCATTTTAACTTTACAGCTGTGTCCCCTCGTCCACTACGTTTGTTAGGCCCGCTACTGAAACAATTACGATATTTTACGGCGTTCTTTATTTAATGCGTCGCCATGGATTTTAAGCAGTTCAAACGCACAGATCTGTTTAGTCTGGATGAAGAATTTCACTCAATTAGGGAGAGTAACAGCGAGGCAGTACAAGTCTTATTTACACCGGAGGGACAGGGGAGGAAAACGGAGGATGGTGGGGGGGGGGGGATTTACCCTTTTCCTGTGATGTAGATCCCTGGAAATTTGTAATTTGCCATTTTCATTTCTCAGGACGCATTTTCATCCAGCAGGAATTTGACGATTATCCATCCAGCAAAATTAATTCAATTAAAGGCCTGTGATGCTGTCTCGCCGCCTTTCGATAATTACTTCAGCATCGGGTACCTAATACAACAGAGTGTTCCTTTGGCCAGACTTCATTTAGAGCCGAAACGGGCGACTCCGCTTCATTTGATATAGATTATCCCGCCGCAATATTTTAGCAGCGCTCTGCGCAGGCTGCTTTTAATTATGCGCACCTGCCTCACCGACAGAAAGTGTAACGGGATAAAACAGAAGGTGTGTAGAAGGGAGTGACCTTTTTTCCTGGTACTTCCTGTTCTTGTCATTATTCTACCCATTTGAGGTCCAGTACAAAATGTGTGTGCGAGCATATGCACGCACACACACACACACACACACACACATACACACACACACACACACGTCAGGTAAACATATCCTTATGGGGCCCGCTCATTCATTTCTATGGGAAAAATGCCAACGCTAACTATGACAACCTTAACCCCCACCCAGCTCTAACCATAACCATTAGTTTTGTCATTGCAGCCACAGATTTATATTACATTGAGTGAATAAAACGGGTACTCATCACGTCGTGGGGACATTGTGTCCCCATAAGGTAAGGAATACACACACACGCACGCACACACACACACTATAGTAGGTATGCTTTAAATAGATCTTTTAAAAAATATATAATAATAATAATTAAAAAAGGTAGAAACACTGAGTGGTGTATACTCTCATGAAATTAAGACGTGTTTGTTTCTGTGTGTCCATAAAAAAAATATAAAAATAGACAGTACGCCAGCATGAAAAATAACGGTAATTGTATTTCAATAATATGTCTGTCACAAATAAATGTGCGATGAGTACTTTGGGGCTGCATGGGCGGCAGAGATGGAGATGAGAAATGAAAGCCTGTGTACTGGTAAATAGATAATCACACAAAAGTAATTGAGGTTTTCAAACCCCAATCTATTCGGCCAGCATGAGCTCGTTTGCATGTTAATCACAGAAGTGATTTCCTTCATCATATGGAAGTCCACACACTTTCATAACCAGCTTTAATTGCATTTAAAATGTCACAGAGGTGGAACATATGTAATTTAGCCATAACTGTGTCAAATTAATAGACACTACAGATAGGCTGTACTGAATGCCTCGGAGAGCGAGGCTGTTTACACTCGCAATTTATTTTCTTTCGCCGTCGAAACGTTATGTATTTATTTACGGTGTGTGAAATGCGTTGATGAGTTCGGTGGCTCGGTGCTTTCCTGCCGCTACCCGGGGAGGGCATTTTGTAGTGATTTCAAGGGCCCGGTGTAAATGCGCTACTGCCGGCAGCCTGTGGCGTGGAGAGGATGTGCTGTTGGTTTAATTGAACGCGTCGGCCGTTGCACTTTGCACATCTAATAGTGGGTCTCTGTTAAATGGTACCCAGGAATATTAGCCTGAGGAGTTAGACTGTAGGGGCTCTCCGGTGCTTAAGGAGTCCTGTAGCCCCAATCTATGGGTGCTTCCGGTGTGTGTGGTGACGTTTGTCAGACTTCAACCAACAGAGACTATGACAGCCTGTCTCCGCTCATTTATATGAGTCAGCCTTGTTTAATGACTCGAATGTGCCTTTCCTTATGTTTCAATGCAATTTTATAATTTTAATGAAACCACTGTTTTTGCAGATGCTCTTGCTGTAGATGCTCTTGCTCTGACTGTCTTTTTATTCGCTCGACACATTTTACTGACGGGTGCAGGTATTTGGCTGAGAGTCAGTCCCGCTTACCTGGAAGCTGTAAAATAAATGTGGCCACAAGGTTGAAGAAATTGAAAGCATGAGATTAGAACCCCCCCCCCCCGAAAAAAAAGCTAAACATGCTTCATTTTCCTTCATCAGGTGCTGTTTCACATATAAATTACTTCAATGATGTTTCCATAACTCTGGATACTTGGGGGGGGGGGGGGACTGGCAAAACAGAGCTATTTAATTTTTCATAGGGAAGGACCATCAGGAGTAATAACCCAATATTCCCTCCCTTCCTTCTTTTCCAGAAGCCTTTCCCTGATTCGGTATCTTTCTAAAGTGAGCCCTTACATTTTTTCCAGAAAACGAGGTTCTGCAGAGACCCGAGATGAAAGGCAAGAGCTGTTGAAATGTTAATTTTACCATCTGCTGTTGAGGTCTGCTACCTTTTTGTGTTTCTTTCTCTCCACTTCCCCCCTCCTTTCCTCTTTTTAATTCCCAGTAGTTCAGTTCTGTTTTATGAATGCTGTGGTATTTCAGCTGTTTGAAGTTTGGAAAGTAGGAGCATGACTTGGACTTATGAAAACAGAGCGCCACATGCTGTCACAGTCTGACAGTCCATGTCTGATGCCTGCCCCGGTCTCCCCACCCCCCCTCCCCAGTCTTAGTCTTTGAGCTGCCCTCCACCACGCATTCCGGAGGCGTTTTGTCACCTGTGATTTGGGGTCCGGCATGGACTGGCAGAAATACACTTGTATTTAATTTAGCAGTGTTCTTTCCATCATGTCTAATTTTTAAATTGAAGTGTGTAATCCCAGAATGTGGGTGTTAGTTTACAACACAAAAAAATATTCCCCCCCCCCACCCCGCCACCCTTGTGGTATCATCATGTCAAATGTGGATCACATGACCCTCCCAGTGTTTATAAATCCCCTTTCTGTGTATTTTGATTCTCAGTATGACTTGTGGTTTGCCTTCTTGAATGGCCTCCACCAAACAGTCGTCGTCTTCTGTTCAGAAGTTGACACCTAAAAACAATATTTTGGCAGGGGAGTCGCTGGCGCACTCCTGACGTACACAGATTCCATTGTGAGATTTGATAGTTTGCAATTAGCGTAAGAAATTCTTCGGCGTTACTGTATGTCTGGAGTTACTTACCGTTTTCCTTGGCCGAGCTCATATTGTTTAGTCTGCTCTCATTGTGGATTTGTGCTGTTTTTTCCAACTCGATTCAGTTGACTTTTGTTTAAAGAGTGTATGGAAAAAGTAAAAAATACGAAAAATATATTAACATTTTTGTTCCCTTACTGGAAGCGAGTATCAAGCTTTTTTTTTTTTTTTCTTTCTTTTAAATATTATTTTATTTTTTTGCAGCTTTCAGGTCTGGCTGTTGAGACCCGCTGTCGGTATGACCTCATCCTGTGGTCTGTCATTCATTAATGGCCGATGCCGTTCAGGGCTCAGGGAGTGGAATAGTTTTCACATGACAGTGTCTCAGTGCACCAGCTGCAGAAACCGCAAACCATCTGAATCTGTGGCTTCAGGGGGCGTGAAAAGTTCAGCTGCCTTCAGTGGGCCCTGTTTTTTTTTTTTTTTAAATAATGTGTGTGCGTGTCTGTGTGTGGAAATGGAACTACTGTGGACTTTTTCAATGAATAATACCACAGTTTACTCTGTGCTGGACTTGTGAAATCAATTCATTTGACTTAACCACAAGTTTGATTAAATTAATAATTAATAATAAAACACAGAAGCTATTGTCTGGCCGGTAATGTTTAAACACACTATATAATACACTTTTTTTGTTTAAAGCTTCCCGCTGGTGAGTTCTTTTTCCTGAAATAAGGATGTTTGCCCTTCCGGTACATAATTGCTGTTCGTTTTCCCCCCACAAAGCACGCAGCCTCCATTTTCATGCGAAAACATGATTCTGATAAAAACCGAACTGTAGCATTTTAAAGAATAGCAGGAGTTACTCACTAGCTGCACCAACACACAAAAACAAGAATCATTAGGACATCTCTCCTAATACTGACGGTAACACTTAACAGGATCTAGCGATCCTGATCCCATGACCCAAAGAGACAGAGCTGAGGAGCATTAGTATGGTGTGTGTGTGTGTGTGTGTGTGTGTGTGTGTGTGTGGAGAGTGGGCAGGTTCGTCGGTAATTAGCCCCCAGGTAAGCAGAATGTTACATTTCTTTTTCCAGACCTGTTCAAGTCAGATCATCTACAATGTTCTCCACAACCATCTCCTTTATTTAAGAGGAACTTGATAGGCTGCCTTCTCCAAAAATCACTGCTGACGAGCCAATGAGATTCAAAGCTTTACCCATACCTTCGGACCCCCAGTGTCATGCTTTGAAACATTATAAATTGTATGGACAGGCGTGTAATATTTGACAAACTGCAAAGAACCTGGATCTTATGGTCTCTCTGGATGTTTTTTAGGCATTTGAAGGCAACCATGGCGATCATTTTTGGTGTGGTTCCTGTGTGGACATCAAGGCAGAACATGGGGTGGAGACAGTGCCAATATTTACAGCGTAGTGGGTTTGGATTGGGTTGCCATGACCTGTAACCCACCACACCAATGTTAATATTCTTCTTAAACATGAGAAGTGGAAACGTTTAAATGTGTATATTTCCTCATGTGATGGATGAAGCTCTATGACAATGCTAGTGCAGTTGCATATCAGGTACTCACTTGCTGAACAGATGGTGAAGTGGTGAGGTCCTTAGTTCAGTAATGATTAAGCTAGATAGTTTTAACTGGATGGCTCCTTCTGGCCTCGTATTTGGTTTGTCAAAACACACTGTAGCTACGAGTCGCCCCGAAAGTTGAAGTGCCTTTTGATGCTAATGGCTAACAAAAGTGTTTAGGCACTCAGTGTTTTGAAAAGTGACGTTTAAATTTGAAATAAACAAAGCTAGAATCAAGGTTGTTTTGGGTTGCCTGTGTACATTTTGGTCCTTTTTGAAGTTGAGTCGCTTAGCAAAGAGGCTATGCCTTTTAATGAAAAATGATTGTATATGCACAGAGGGCTCTTGTCTCAACCAAGGAGACACTTGTTGTTGTCATTATGCGTGGTGGTCCGTAGTCTGAGGAAGCTCTCGCGGTTTCATGGCTTTCTTGAGACAGGACGGAAGGTGAACGTTTGCCTCCTGTTACGTGGCCGCCGACGGTTACCTAACGGTTCTGCTGTGTGTTTGAAGCTCAGCCTGCAAAAGTTTTGGAAGGACAAGTGAGAAGGTCCTTTGGCTTCAGATGTCCCATGCTTACAAGATCCCTCACAAATGCCTGAAAGTAACAGTTAACTGGTTAACTGAAAGTTAACCTTTTTAAAAAACTGAGCACAAAAAAAATCTAACTTAGTGGGGTATACGTCAAGATGTTCATTATGCTCAGACCTAGAAAGGCAGACCGACGTCAGTAATACTCAACACAGTAAACGCATCTAAGAGGCTGTAAATGCAGGCAATGGCCATCCATGTGGACCATGACCTAGTGTCCTGCCGTCTAACCAACGTCCTGGTGAAAGCCTTCGTGAAGCACCACGGTTTAACTCCTGGGTTTTATAAGATTCTATGTCGCCATCGGTAAAAACACTGTCGATAACCAAGTTATTTTGGTAAATGAGTGGCCTCTTAGGCAATCTTTAGAAATGTAGTTGTGTTGAAGTTGAGCATGGATGACGGTTTCTCTTCACCTCCTTCTCCATCACTCTTAATTTGTAGTGCCGTATGGAATTAGAGCCCAGATTCAGACATTTCCCGAAGCCCGCTTTGTCTCTCCTTCGTATGAACTCCCATTCCACTTTCAGATGTTTAGCAAGGGCTGCTGTATAGAAGCTGTCAGATTCTGCTTGGAAAATGGATATTAAAGACCCAGTTGTCCAAATGTCACATCATTCTTGTATGCCGTCACATACAGAAAATAAACACGCTGTCACTGTGTCAATTGTCAACATTGTTTCCGTTTCCGTGGAAATAAAATGGTGGCGTAACAGGGTGAATCCCAGCTCTTCCTTCGTCGATTCGATTTGAAGTGATTCTGCCGTTTGACCGATTTCGAAGTGTTCGTCAGTTTGTAATAATCCTCCTGTCCCCTGCACACACAAAGGCGCCTCGATGCCCTGTGAGGGAGAATTCTTAATTACACACCTTTGCGCGGAGCTCCACGGGCTGCAGGCCCACATCTCACTTGGAGGTGGACATACTGACGCTTTCCTGTAAATTGATGCAAATGAATGAAGTGCCTTCATTGAACCTTTAAAATTCTCACTTAAAGACAAAAAAAAAAACACACTGGTAAAATTAGCGCCTTTAACAAAGTAGATGTCTTTATTCAGCTTCTTATTGTCTAAAATAACAACAAAATAAAACTTTTTTCTATAAATATGACAACTTTATCTATTTGTGTAGTATTGAGGGGACCCTATCAGAATGCAGTATGGCGGTTATCTGGCTATCTGTATGTATTTATTGATTTATTTATTTATTTTGAGAAATTGGACTTATAAAAAGCTTTCAGCCATGACAGTCTTGATTTATTTGCATTTGAAATGGCATTTTAGGGTTGTCCTCGAATGAGTGCAGTTTTTTTTTTTTTATTACCTTTCTCTTTGTGATGTTGAATAAACAATTAAATGCAATGATTCACCCCAGAATGTACTGCGTTGCTATTTTCAGTGTTGGAAAGCGGTCCATTTGTGTCTCCCATCACGAACATCCAGTAATGTTTTTAGCGTCACGATAGGCTGCGTCTTTTCATTTTTTTTGCAACTCAAATTGCATAGCCAGACTGCTTTTAAGGTAAAAAACGAGGCACACTGATAAGTGGTTTATTTCACTTCCAAAGGCTTTTTATTGCAATTTTAATAATGGCAGAAAAAAAAACAAAATTATAATATATTCCTCTATTTCACCAGTGCCCAGATTTTCTGCGATGTGCTTCGGCTAAATAAGTAACCTCTATTATTCTGAACGACTGCTTCTCCCACTTAATTTTCTATTGCCTGTACTTCTTAGCTACTCTGGTACTTTACGATGCCGCTGCCCTGGAAGGGTTAAGCTTGGAAATTACGATGATGAAGAGGTAGCTGGCTTTGTTAAGGATGCTGTTTGGTCCCAGTGGACCCAGCTTGAATGTTTTTCAACCATTATTCCATCCATTTATCAATTGTAAACTTGACGCATAGGGACTGGTGTATCTCCATGATTGATATTAAGTAAGAGCAAGTGTGCAGCTATGTTGTGGTGTATGATCAACTTAGAGGGTTAAACTTACAATGTACACGGGTATAAAACTTCAGGTTATTGGGGAGGTCCTGTAGAGGGGCCAAGGGTTATGTGTGACATCAGAGCAGAATCCCCAAAATTGTTCTTGCAGTGTCCACAGCGGACGGCTTCTCCGTCTGGACCACCTGCACCTCTGTGCAGCCAGCAGGGAAAGCTGTGGTCCACTGCCCCAGCGACGGGGGGCGAGGGTCCCTACTGACTGAGCCCGAACCCTTGATTGGGTAATCAGGCAAATCGTTAGACTCAATTAGCCTGGGTGATCACGTGCTGCGTCATTCTGCTCTCTGCAGACAGACCTGGAAACTGGGCCGTTTTGTGGATGCCCCAGTTATGGGGGTTGGGTGGGTCATGTCCAGGCAGGTTCCAAGCATGAAAACCCGCCCTAATTCCCCTAGTGAAAGTCTTTTTATGGTGCTGTGCTGTTTTAGACCTGGGGGCACCCTCTATGGTGTATGCATAAAATGTTGAAAAAGCATAAAAAGCAGTGCCTGATCACATCACCGTGGCCGTGCGTCGCTTTCCAGCTTAGCGGCTGAATGGGGAAGATGCGGAGACGTCGGTGTCATGTTAAATGAGCACAGGATTGATGGCTGTGCAGCCTTCTCATTTTTTTAATTCCGTTCACTCGGCAACGTTGCAGCTCCGGTAAAAGTTGTCGGAAAGTTTTGCGCAAATTCTGCTGTTTGAAAGTGCTCCTCCTTGCCGGCAAATTGCGGGGTGAAGGATTCGGGGAATATGACTAAGCATCCTTTACACCTAGAAAAGATTGCCATTTGGAGACCGAATCCGTGAAAGGAAGCACGATTTAAGGGAAGGCAGTAAGAGCTTTATCACTCCGCAGGAAAATGTGCCATTTAAGAAGATGTAAAAAACAGTAATTTTATTACCCGAATATCTTCTCATGCAAGTGATTTCATTTCTCTTGTCAACCTCTGCAGAACCCTTTATTTGATCTTGCATTCCTGGGTTTAACTGCATCAAACTTGCTAGCCAAAGTTGATTTTCATTTGGAAAACACATTTTCTATACGAAAGGGCGTGGGGTTGGGGAGGCGTGTAGCACCGAGAGTTTTTTTCTGTTGAATGTAAATGTCCTCTTTGAGTAACTTTGCATGCGGGACCATTGGAGCTAAAACTTACATTTCCTTCCCACCGGGCAGCCTTGGAAAGGACTCAATTTGGTGCAATTTGCCGCACTCACGTTTTAATGAATGGAAACGCGTCTCCCTCTCCCTATCATTTTGCTCTGGTGAATGTGGCATTATGGGATACATTTTGGACCCTGAAAACCTCACTTGAAGTGCTTCTTTTTTTTATGTGCAGTATGAATAAATCGGGCTTGTTTTGCATTGGTTTCCGAAAAAGAGCCCACACATCACGGATATAATGTCCCAGGAATTCACTCTGCCTTTGTTTAGCTTTTTTATGAATCGATTTGCCGTATAGTGATAATTACGAATCCACAAAAATGAGCACGGTTTCCCCAGTGTCTCAAAGGATAATGTAACATGATGCCTTTAGTGTACAAACAGATTAAATCAGGCTGGCGTTCACAGCTGCAACGCAACTGTATTTGCTGTATGAAATTAATTGGATTCTCCTAAATGTACCAGTGAATTGCAAAGTACCTGAGAGAGGGAGCTGTGACGATTTCACTCGACTGAGCTGCTGTATCTCAAGCCTGGAAATTGGACTGATGTAGGAGTCGAGGACCCAGTAGCGATATTGGGGGTGCTGGGGTGTCTTGCCTGTAAAATGGGCTGTCGTTGATGTGTCGCCATAGTGACACCTGTGGCTGGTGTCTGTAGTTGCTGGGCGGCGTTTCATTTTTATTGCTGGCGGGGTCCAAGATAGCTGTGCCACTGGCAGGCTGTAGACTAGGTGTACCAAAGGCAGGTGGCCACGTCTCAAGGTATTGGACAGCATCCCACGGAATGCAGACATGGGAGAGAGGTTGGGAGGGGGGGGTTGGAAAATGCCAGAAGAGCGTCCATGCAGTTAGAAAGCCATGCTGTTTGATGCTATCTGGCAACCTGTTAACGGATCCTGGAAAGTCGCGGATGGTACCACGAGTGGGGGGGTTGTGTTTGATACCGGAGTCTCCCCTCCCTCCCTCCCTGCAGGTCCCCCCGTTAAATAGGCCCTCTTTATTTTGCAGGATGAAAATGCACACTGTGAAGGAGAACAGTTTTTTTTTTTATGTTAACCATGCAGCACACTTTCATCTTACTACAATCTGCTCCATAATGGGAAGACTGCTGCGAGGTGCCCTTGCTTGTTTAAATTTACTCACAGCAAAGTCTTTTGATTTCATCAAATGGCCCTAATTCAAATGCAGTTTTGAAGACGTGCACGTTTAAAGGGGGAACACAAGAGCTCATTTAACCTGAAGTGTCCGTCTCCTTTCGCCGGGCCGTTTTGAAGTGCCAGGCCGGAGTGATCTGCCTCACTCCTTGCTCGCGTTTCCTTTTCCTCCTCTTATTTATTTTTTTTTCCCCCTTCCCTATCGGCTGAAGTCTCCCCCCCCCCCCCCCATGGCTCCTCTTGCTCTTTTCGGACGGCTTTTAATGAGCAGGTGTCATTGAGCTGAAGACCTTTTGCATAAACCTTCTGTTCTCCAACACTCTGTGGTGCTCACCCAGTTTGTTTATTGTTGGCTTAATACCCTCAAACTTTCGCGGTGAAAACCAGATGCTTTAATGTTCTCAGTTTTACTATGCCGATCTTAAGTATTGTCTTTTATTATTTACATACTTATCATTTTTTTCTTGGCATAACAAAGGATTCGGTGTCGCTTCCCAGCACCTACGCTGAAGATGGTCAGACATTAACTCCCTTTCATGTACGGATTAATTACTTCAATTATATGGATTATAAACACAATATTTGTGATTAAGTTTATTCTTGTCACCAGTGCTGATTTAATGTCTGTGATTTAATGTCATTCTTTTGCCGTAATTAAGATCCAAACGACAATATAAAAAAACCCTTTGATTTGCGTTTTTATAGGCCTGTGTGGGTTTCGGTTAAGCCGTCGGTGATGCGGATAGGCTGACCCTAGCCACAAACTGCATAAAACAGAACATGCCTCCTAATGCGTTTTGCAAAAGAGGGCAAATGAAAGCAGAGCAGAAACAAACCGCCGTTTTGGTTTTATTTATGGTCTTGAGGAAAAAAAACCCATAAGGACAGATATGTGAATTTCATTTAGCACATAAGTAAATATATTCACAAATGCGAGAGAAATGTGTCGTAAGAGGAGATAATGAAAGTCATAGCAGTGCATTAATGTTAAATACTATACAAAATGCATAAAGCCCTTTCCGTACATATGTATTTGAGGGTTATGATTATATACATCTTTGAAAATGACTTCTTATGGTGAGGTAGAATGCACAATTTGAAGAGCTTTTCGGAAAGGTTTAGATAGTTTGGAGAACATTCGGGATAAACCGATGTGGGATTTTATTAGTTGGCCTTAAGTTTTTCATTGCATTGGAGAATCAAAATAAACAGATATTTTTTCTTTTTATTTATTTACACACACACACACACACACACACACACACACACACACACACACACACACACATGAATCAAAGATTATCTCTGGGTGGGAAGATGTTAAGCTTTATTCAAGGTGTCCCCAAAGCAGGCAGAAATTTCACAGAAAAGCCTGCGAGTTTAAAAGGTTAACATTTAATAGATGTATAGGGGAGTGGATTTGAGTACGGAGCAGAGATCACTGCGTGGTTTAATCCTCTTACGTAAAGGTCTCTTTAACTGTAGTGTATGATACAGCACAGCTGGACACTGCGTAGTCTATGTGCTTATGTGTCCAGTGCGTGACTCTTAGAGCATCTGAGTGTACTCGTTCCATATTTTACTTTGAGTTTAACAAACCGAGCACATGGCAAGCTCATGATGTACTGATATCAAATTGTCGGTCTCTGAGCTCCCAATTTGCAGCTCAAGGTCGGGAGTTGAGTGTCTCTGTCCTGATCAGGATAAAGAGAAACATTTTTTTTTTTATGGCTTTAACGTGAATTAACTCATCCGCATGTTTGGCATATATACAAATTTGTCAATAGTTAAACGGCTGAATTAGCTAAAACGGCTTATTCCCTCACCTGTTTTGCTTTTTTGCCTCTTTTTTATGGCTCTGTCTCGATGCATCGTGATTACAGTAGCAGGTGTGTTGGCATTTTCCTGCTCTTTAAGCTGTATGCTTCGGCAGTTAAGGTGGCGGACAAAACGGGCGGCTCGTTATCCGGTCCATTCGTCCGCCTGAATTGGGCCAGCCTGAGAGAGCGAGGGCTCACCCAGCTGGAGGCGTGTTTGTTCGCTCGTTCGCTCGCCTCCGCGAACGTCGAGCTCCACTCCAGCCCCATTTGATCCTCTCCCCTTAAAATATGTAAGCAAACGCTAGGACCTAATTGTAAGCTCTTAATAGGGATTTTCAAGTAAGTTACCATGGATACTAATAAAGTAGCATTTATAAAATGATAATTAGCTTGTCATGTAATCAGTATACTTTAATTGCTCGTTTTGGTCATATTAATATTATGATTTGTGCGATGAAAAAAAAAAGGTTTCGGATGCATCATGATATTTCTTCATGCACCGTATTTCTGGCATTATGGATTGTTTGTTAGTTTCCGGGTTTATGAGTCAATTACACTCCTGTATTTTTTATGTTCCATCCGCATCCATCTCTGTTGCTGTGTAAGCAGTTGAAATGTGTCCAGGCTTGAAATGAGACTTGCAAAGACATGCTCTTTTAGGGTTAGTTTATTGAGGGCGAGTTTGACAGAAAAGGACTGCGGCATCCAGGAGCAGAATCGGCCGTCCGCGGCATGCGGGTCCCACACTTGCTAAACTAATAAAACTTTCAGTCTTCCTTAGATTCCCAGCTCTGCATTATAAACAGCCCCTTTCATCCTGCCCCCTCACCCGACGGATAGGCTTAAGTAGGACATCAGCGTGAAACGCCGCCCCCCCCCCCCCCCCCCCCAACACACACGCATGCACCCGCACACATTTCTGCATTTTTTCAGGTCTGGGGAAAGAATATAATGGCGGTGATTTATTGTGGAGGGGAGCAAAGGTTAACCTGCGTTTAACAATGGCTGCCACCACTGCTCTGATGCGGCCGGCGGGCCAGGGCAATAATGACTAACTGGCCGCCTGCATGGAAGTGGGAAAGCGTTGGACGGACCCCGGATATCATCCGCTCAACCTGGGCCAGGTCTGGGCCAGGTTCTGGGCGGGCGGGGGTTGCTGTTCCCATTCTATCTGCTCTAATTGAAAACTAACAATTACAAGGTTGCTATGGAGATTATACTGGCTCTCAGACAGAAAGCTAAGTCCCCTCATGCCCCCCCCCCTTCCCAAACCCCACCCACCCTACTCCTTTTTACTTTTTTTTTTTTTTTTGCCTTGACAAAAAGGCTCTGGTGGTATTGTCTGACCTCATTGACATTGGCTGTCCAGAGCCCTGCAGGAAAATAGAGGTAGAGAAATTAGCAGAAGGGATGGACGAGTGTGCCCCTCACTGCTGCCTGCCCATGCTCTGCTTTCACCTCTATTATGCCTGTTTTGTCTTTTCACCCTCGGTCGTTAACGGAGAGTGCGGTCCCCGCCCGTTCCTTAATGTTATGAAAGTGTGCGACGTTAGCAGCAGTCAAGGACGCTGGTCTTGTTGACTCTTGATGTTCCCGGACTGTAATAAATATTTACAGCTGTGGATTTTACAATGACAAAATGTTTAGCGCATGGAAACGTTGCGTGGTTCATACTGCTCCATCGATCTGTCGCCGTCATCCGTTATTGGCTGGATGTGTCCGGGCGTTGATCAATATATAGTTGGGCACCATCAATCAGGAATTGGGTTTGCAGTCTTCTTGCGGTTGACGAGTCAGGTGAACCAAAACGCCGCCCATTAGTGAACATTTGGTGAAGATGCTCCTTAAATGCAGGGGCATGGAGATGAGGTGTGGAAAATCGGGATGCGCTTACCCTACAGTCGGTGGAGTCGGACACCTTGTTCCCAGACTCTCGCTTAAGCCCGAGCAGAAACACTAAGTTGAGTGTCTGACTGTTACCTACAACCAGAGGGGGGAAGGGGAGACGGGAGGTCAGACTTGAAGCAGCAGCGGCACCCCTGGCCTCAGGTCAGGAACGGCCTGGTAATGATGATACTCCGACTCTGGCGGAATTAGCAAGATAACGTGTCACTCAGAGCTCATTTCACCGTGCTGCCATACGGTTTCGAAAACAGATCTGCTGTCTTGGGGAGTAATTCAGAGTAGCTGAAAGTTTCATAGCCACCACACTTAAGTGTGTGAGAGTCTGTGTGCGGCTTGTTTAGGTCTTTGGTATGTGGTTAACATGTGTAGTGTGGTTATTATTTGTGAATGAGGACATGTCTACATGGCTGTGTCAGTGCCCACCTCCCCCCCGGCCATGAGTCGTCTTGCCGGGGCCGTCCCCACTGTCCATACCCCTTTGAAGTTCGGGAGCTCCCTCCCTCCACTCCGCCGATGTCGACAGAGACGCAGGCCGGCCAGGCGCGGCGTTAAATCTTCCAGCTCCATGTGGTGCTGTGAGCTGGTAGCAGATGGACCGTCGCCTGCATCTGCTGTGTACAGACCTGGCTTTGTACTCCTTTCCTGGGGGAGACGGCCTTTCTTCTCAGCTAGTCGGTTCCTGTTTTGTGAAGCAGCTAAGAAAAACATCTGTGGCGGGCTGAAGTGGTGGTGGAGGGGGGGGCGGGGGGGTACAGGGGGGTCGGGGGAGGAAAAAAAAAATTGACGAGGGATTGACAAACAGCATTAGCTAAAGGGTGCCGTCTTGTTGCGGGAGTGCGTTGTTTACAGTGCGCTGCACACCTTCATCCATCACACTCTGCGCTTGCCAGCACAGTGACTGGAGTCCTGTGTTTCTCATTAAGGTTAGTAATTGATTGAATATAGCGTTCAGAAGTGGTGGGGGTGGGGGGGGCGCTTGATTAACATCTGTTAAGACAAATTGTCAGTGTGGTGTGGTTTTCAAGTACATCGAAGGGGCTTTTTTTGCATTTGTTTTATCAGAATCTCGGGCTGTTTGCCTGGTTTACCTCTTTTTTTCCTTTTCCCCTTCTTCCGAATACTTTTTTTCTGGATTACCTGGCATTTACTGTTTCTCCCAGCGCGTAGTGCGTCGTTGCCGACTTCGCCCGGCACGGCAGGCGTCAGGCGTATTTATCGTGGAGCCGTAGCCGCCAGAGAGGGGCTGAGGAACTCGCGCGCTGTCTTCCCGAGCAGGTCGGAGCTCTTCACTTTGGGATGATAATGGCAGGCGCGCACGGCCGCCTCGCGCTCAAGCCCCCTCGCCCCTCGCGCCGCAGCCCCAGAGACGAACCCTGCCGATTAAACGCTCACTTTTTTCTCTCTCTCTCTCTCCCGTCTGTGTGTGATTGTCCTTGGGCACCAAAACAATCAGGGGGCCGCTTGATTTGTTTTAATTACCAGCAGAAGATGTCATCAGTCTGGGACGAGTGCAGCAGAAAGTGTGCCTGCAGTAGATAATAAACACCGCAATACGTAGTTTCGTGATAAAAGCTTTAACATTTAACAAGATCCCGACTTTTTCCATCTTTTTTCCAATTTAAACGGCCGTTGTTGTTTTTTTCCAGAAGCACATTAAGGCTTCTAAGAATATCTTCAGATGCCCGATTAATAGGGGATTGTGTTTTTTCCTTCTCATTGTTTAAAAGGTAGGTTATTTTTTTCCTTTAATTCTGGGGCTGGATGAGCATGTTTTGGCCCCCGTGTCTGTCTGTATGTGTGTGCGTGTGCCGTGGCGTGAACGCGACCTTTTGATGTACAGGTTAGGCACGTTTGATTTCTTGTTTTGAGGAAAGCCCCCCAGTCGTTCGTAGAGTGCGTTTCTGAGGCCGGGACTCGCTGCGAGAGGCGCGGCTAATGTGATTCGGACTTAAACGGACGGAGGAAAGAAAGCGGCCGATTCGTAGTGGAAGAATAAAGCAGGCAGAAATACCTTTCTCTGGGGAGACAGGGTGGAAGTCTGCGTCCTCGGCACCCAGCAGCCGGTCCTGCCGTGCCGTGCGATGCGAGTTCCCCTCGGTGGCAGGCGGAAGCCGGGGGTGAGCTTTTTTAATTTTAAAAAAGCAGGGGTCTTGAATAGGCTTCCAGGTGTGTGAGCGGTGCAAGCTGGCGCAGAAGTCTATTATGGGATGGCGGAGGGACAGCCGGTGGAGGCGACCGCTTGTGCCGACACCCGGAGCCTGCGGAGCCCCCGCGCTGTCAGGAAGTCCGGCGCTATGTATGCACAGAGCCCGTCCGCCCGCACGCGCACACACACACACGCGCGCTCGCACGCTCGCTCGCCGGCTCGCGCCCGCCCGCCCGCGCACACACCCTCACCGCTCACACAGGCACGGTGAGGAGAGAAGGGAAAGAAAAGAAAAAAAAAATCCCAAATCAAATCTGAAGGTCATTTTTAGATCAGAGACAGAGGGATAATTGTAATGTATTTCTGGCAATAAAATGTGAATTAAATGATAAGTAGTGTTTTCAAATAATTGCGTTATATTTCAGCGGACGGGAACGAGAGTGTAATTATTTCTGGTGGGTTCGGAGAAAGGCAGCACTGTCTGGACTATAAATTTCCATTTTCTGCACTTTTCAGCCTCTCTGTGAAAGCAGCCTCAGACTCTCAGGGCTGCTATTGGGCCAGTCCCGGGGCGCTGGTAATTGCCCGATGACAGGCGAAAATGATAGAATAATTGTCAGGAGAGACATTTTTAATGGGCGCGGTGATTTAAGTATGCACGGACGGGCCGCGCGGGGCCGCGGGCTTGTTTATGATGCGGGGCTCTATAAACACAGTCAGCTTGGTGACACAGATATCAGAGCCCTGGGCAGTGACACGCGCAGGCAGGCGCCCGCATACACCGGCTCGCACTTCCTCTGGCCAGTCTGACACTCCTCAGCGTCAGGTAATAAAAAAAAAAAAATCCATCCATTTTCATCCGCGCGACACATTAATGTCACTTTCTAATTGCCGGCCGCTCGTGCATTCTGCCGCACGTGGGTGTGGGGAGGGGTGCTCATAGGGATTCATTTGCCAATTGGTTTAATTGCTCTGAATGATAAGTCGCAGGGCACATCACGCAGGTGCAAAGGCACTTGACTTGCTGTTTATTTTTGGCTTTTTAGTTTTTTTTTTTTTTTTGTAAATTGTATCACATTTTTGACATGCTACGCAGGGCTCTTTAGGGTATGTTAATGTAAAAATCCCGTAAAAGTAAACTGCAAGTAACGGCAATATGTTCCCATTTTACTTTACAGTGCGGCTCTTATAAATACAGTTTTTTATAAGGTTATAACTGTAAAGTGTTAATGAGTCGCAGATATGAGTTTTACAGCAGCGAGTCCGTCTTTGATGGAGTTATTTTGATTTTGCAGTTATCCAAACTTTATAGAGCATGTCCCCGTTTGAATAGGAGAGGTCAGTAAAATTACACACGGTGAAATGCTAATAATCATTATCAAAGGTGGGTGGATAATTTGTTTACTTTATTATTCATGAAGGCTGGTATAGTGCGGTATGCTGCTATTGTGGGTATAATATTAACATTTCATAGGGATTTGTGTTGGAATGTGCTGTGCTGCTTCTTCATAATTTAATACCGCGATGCATAATGAGCTTTGTGATTAGTTGATATTGAGAGTTGGCCCAACTCTCTTCTGAAGGCAGATAATTTGCATTGTCCTCTAGAGTCCGCCTTATGCTTTAGTGTTCTGAAATTAAATGCTACATATTTTAAATTTTTATCTTACTAATCCCCACGGCATATTTTGTTTTGAGCTTGTAGTTTTGCTTTTTTTAATTTTTTTTTTCAATCTCCCCTTGAAAATAAGAAGGGTGGAAAAAAATTGTTGCTAGACCACATATTTACCTAGATGTTTTATTTAGAACGCATGAGCCAATTAACACTGTTCATTAGCGGGACTGGGTATTTGTTTTCAAGTTTAACCAATCACTTTGATATGCTAATTATGATGTAATTTAATTTAAGTCCTGTAATGATGATGCCACTATTATCGACATAAATGATGCAGTTGAGCAGCAGTCTCTCATTAGCATATGCTTCTAGCGAGCGGAATCAGGCGGCTAAACTATCACTAAGCTTTCATCTCTCATCCTTTGGCTGTTCCAGCCAGCCCTGCGATATTGGTCTGCACTCGTCTGTTTTTTAAGCTAAATTTTATTATTATTATTATTATTATTATTATTATTATCATTTTGTGACAGTAGTTCAATCATTTGACGCCGGCTACTAAAAATGTGAATGACTTTTGTGAAATCTATTTCAAAAATTGTAGCAATGAAAAAAATTAATAGTGCATCTTACACAGTTATTGCAGGATTATTATTATTATTATTTTTAAGAAGCTGAGGCAGGACTGTTGAATGGAGTCGCAGCGTTTTGGTGGGAAAGTTGTGTGTTCACAATGGATAAACATAAATTCTGTATAAATTCCCTCACAGGGAAGGAAAAGCACCCTCCCCCCCACCCCCTTTTTAAACGAGATTTCAGACCCCCCTCACTGAATGGTTGGTCTGCGACTAAAACATGTTAAAGACTGCCCATTATCTATTTTGTAGAGGGTTAGACTCGGGTAATTTTCTTCTGGAAAGATTATTTTTCTTCAGACCGGTTTCTACTGTTGCGGCCTAATTGGCTACATCAATCTTGTCTGGTATGAATGAGAAATGTTACCGTGTTGTCAAGTGTGATCTTCACCCTTATTTACCAATTCATTAAGATCTATCGATGCAGGACCGGCAAGGAGAAATGGCGACATAAATCAGCTTTCCAACATAATGACCCTAATCAGCCAGAAAGAACTGGAAACGTCTGCGTGAGCTATGCCTCCGTGCTGATCCGCCGGGGCCCCTGACCGCCCCGGTCCGTGTCTGCTCTGTCATTAACTTCCGTCCACTCACCTTCTCACCAGAACCCATGCCCACCCCTCGTTAGCGTCGAGGTTAGTCCATCTTCGAGGCGCTTTTAATCTATAAGACCGAGGAGGGGTGGGGGGGGGGAGGGGGGAGTGCGTCACAGCCCATAATTACGACGAACAATGAAACGTAAAACTGAGCCCACGTCCGACGGGTGACAGTCGGAGAGCGCGGGATTAGGAGAGGGGAGGTAAAAATAAAACTCTCTGGGAGAGACGGTGCTTTAAGCATCCCTCACGGTAGGGATGACGGAGACCAGACACTCTGCCTTTTTATAGGTCAATTACTACAGATTAGGTGGGTTGAATAAATTAAAGAAATTAATTAAAATGCGCACAAAGGCTGAGGATCTCGCTGGCTGAGGAGTCGCGGGCAACTCCTCGCCCATTACTGTATCACTTCCTCAATGAAGTGCTCGATGTCCAAAATTTTAATTATATGGAAAAGGGTAAAAGGGAGAAGACACTTACAGGGCCTCGCTCCTTCAGATGTGACACGTGGCACTCCCCCTTGATTTATTTCCTACCCTCCCCGCCCCAGAACATGGGGAAAACAATGCGCTACTTTCTTCTTTATTTAGCTACTGATGATCACGGCACGTTGAGATAATATAAGACTATTTCCCTAAGCTGCCCAGCACCTGTGATTGTAATGCTCCGCCAGTTTCATATGCTGAAATGGATGTTTTTCCCTGTCTGCATTTTAAATCCACATTAATTCGTATTAATGGTTTTTTTATTGATCTTCCTCTCATATCAACATTTGCATAATTAGCCTGTATGGGAAAATGAAATTATTTAGACTTGACTTTTATTAATTGGGGTCAGACATGTTAAAATATTTTTATACTTTGATCTAGGATAATAAATGTACCCACTTTTTCTGAAGCATATCATTTTGCTGAGAGGATCTTGTCTACAAAGGTATGAGCATGTTTATGAAGGAGATACTTCAACCTCCAACAAACTATTATCTGGGTGAGGATGAGCTTGTAAATAGCTCCGACTGAAAAAACACCTATGAGATCCTGCTTTATTACCAAGGGTTCATTTTATCTGAAATAAAAAAAAAAAAAAAAAACATTTTTCACATGCGGATTATTGTGCTTGAGAAATTTCTGAATTTTTCTTGGAAACCTGTAATTGTTGTTGACATAATTTACTATTTATTTTTTCTTAATGCAATCTTGTTCTCAAGAATAACTTCATAATACCCCTATCTAAAGAAGAGCTTTCAGCATTATAGCATTATAGACAGGCCGAGAAAGTGTTATTAATGGGCTTTTTTTACGCTTTGGCATCAGGACTGGGAGGAAGCCTGCGGTTTTAAAGAGGTCGTGCTGGACTCCCGTTATTTATTCTCTGCGAGTGTTCCGTGTAAAGCAGCGCTTTGCAGGTGACCAAGCCCTGTTCCGGACACACACCGTAACGTCCCGCCTCGTATTCCGGGGTACGTGAGCGCCGACATCGGCGTAAACCCGCCCTCGTCGCCGTGGAGGGCAGTTCAAAGGACAGGGGTCCTGATAAAGACGGAGGGGGTGTGCGGTGCGTGAGCGAGCATAGTGCGCGTGTGTCCCACCATCGCCCCTGCCGCCCGGTGACGGCGCTCTCGCGTTCGAGTTGGCCGAGCGTCTGCAGCCGCACAGCCTTCCTCCCCCCTGGCATTTTGATGTATTAGGCAATCTAACGTGTTAAAGATTTGCGCGCTCTGCTCGTGCCACTTCTTTATTTTGTATGCACCGTAACCCACGTCAGTGATGAATTAATTTCACTGGAGCACAGAAATTGTGATTATTTCAACGCTACTCCTATCTTAGCTTAAACGTGCTAGATCAAGTGAGGAGCCAAGCAGAGTGTAAAATGTAATTATAATTTTTCAAACAATACGCCATTTCAACAACCTGCGCTCTCAGCTGGTAATTAATATAATTTGTGCATCGCAGATTTTCCGGTGTGTTGTTCTCAAATTATTATTTTTTTTGGGTGGGGGGGGATTTTTTTTTTTCCCCCTGCTGCTGCTTAAATATTGATGAGAGTTTATGTTGGCGTAACTTTTTTTCTTCTCGGCTTCTGCTTCAAAGAGTAGCCTTCATTCATCTGTTTGGAAGTGGACGCATGGTGTTTTCCCTGAATGCCGTCCGACTGAGTCCTTCTGGGTTTGCACCATGGCTTCTGTGTCACGTCTGTCTTAAGGTTTCAGCGTTTCTGACCTGAAACAGATTCCTTTTCAGAGAGATTGCCCCGTCTGAAATCTGCTACATCCATCTCCCTGATATGTCTGTGTTGCTTTTTTTGCCCCGTCATTTAATTTTGGCCTTAAAGTTTAGTACTCGCTAAAATACACGAGTGTGTTTCCTTGGCGGTGATCGTGGTCACAGCTGAGGGATACGAGAAGGAGCTTAATTCCCTGTGACGGTAATCTGGAGCCTGATGACACCGATCTCGCACACAGCGCCTGTCAGTCTGCGGGTGACCATCACGTGTTGACAAATTAACCCCCCTTCCCGGCCCGAAACGACCCCGGAACCTGAAACTTAGCTGCAGTCTGTCAGATCCCTCAATGGGAAAGCGAGCAAGATGTCCCCCCTGATGGTGATAATGAACATATAAAACGTAAGAATGAAAAGAGTGTTTCACACCATAAAAGACAATGGAAGGGTAAGTCCGGTACTCAAGCCTGTTGAGTTACTTCTTGAGTCAAACACACGCCTGCATATTCCCCGAATCCCATAAATCGACATGCATCCATCTCAGGACCTCGCATATTTCAACAACTTCCCGACTGTCTAAGTGTGGTGCATTTCTCTCAAATGGAAACCTGAAGAATTCCCCCCCCCCCCCCGCCACCCACACCCCTTCGAAGAGGCACGGCAAAGGCGACAACAGGCAGCCGTTGCTAATTTACGCGATAAACGGTCCGGCCGCGTTTTATTTGAAGATTAAAGGCTGCACGAGATGGGCTGAATGGCCGGGTGTGTTTAGCGCTGGATTATAGCAATTTAAATCGTGTCAGGCACCCGGCATGCGGCAGGCTCTTCATTCAGTCTCGCTGGAAAGGCCCCGGAGTAGCTGGTGGCCCACGCGCTCGGGTAACGGCGCCTCCTTGTGAGGAAACGCCGCCAGCTCAAGTGACCCTCCGCTTTCAGCTGAGTGACAGGTCACACCATCCAAGGCTCAGTCAGGATGCAGTGGCAGTTTCGGGTGTAACAAGGGGGCAACTGCACTGCGACGGCCTGGATCTCAGCTGCTGGAATGGGGGCAGGTCTGCCGGCTGTCAGCCCCAGGAGCTGAGCTCAGCGTCCCAACGTGCATCCACCCTTCTCAGGCACAGTCAGGAGTCTCTCTGACCGATTCCTCCTGAACAGCGCCTGTAGTGATTTTATTAAGAGGGGTCACTCTTGGTGTTAAGGTTAAAGTGCAGCTGGATTTCTCAGTATACAGCTGTGCTGTTCGGTTCAGCTTGAAAGGGTACTTAGGTCTGGCGTGTGTCTGGGAATACAGCCGCTTATTTAAAATTGTCCAATTCTGCGCTGCCTGTGTCCCGTCTGTGGTGAGCAGGGTTGGTGTTGTAACTGCAGTGTGATTTAACGGCAGGTCTGGTCCTTTAGTGCAATTTCTTTTGTGTAACTTACTGTACAATATTGTAAATTTGAGCCATGCTGGTAATTAAATGGGGTGGTATTTCTCAGTTTCTTGCAAAGGTTTTTGGGAGGGGGGGTGGGGTGTACAGTTTTGGGGGGGGGGGGGGGCGGTTAAATGGCCTCAAGTCCTAATTTGCAATTTTAACTGGGTTTGAAAAATATTATTCATTGAATTTACCTGTGAATAAAAGGCGTCCTTCTCCACATACGTCTTAGACGCGCTCATTGTTGTGAAGGCTCCATTAGAATTCTCATATAACTAGTAAGTAAGGGCAATCAGAGCCTCGTTCTCTGAATATTTCAAACATCGTGCATGTAAAATTTATGCCTCATTTGAATACTTATTAGGGCAACGCGGCGGCTTTTTCTCTTCTGCCCAGATCCTCATTGGCTGTCACATCCCCTCTTCATGCGCCCCCCCCACCGGTCGACGTTTAAAAAAGACACGTCCTCTCGTGAGCACCGAGCGCAGCGGCCGGCTGTTTACCGCCGGCTGTTGACCCCCCCATCTGGGATCCCCCTACCCCTCCCTCTGAGGAGCACCCGTCGGCCACCGGGACCTCAGACATGCTTTGCATGTGCATATTAAAATGGCATTGCCCCCCCCCCCCCCCTTTGTTGTGCAGAGAGGCCCCCTGATTGTGATTATTTTCCATTCGGAGCAGAGAGAGTGACTCCGGTTCAGTACTTGAAATGAATTACTGATCCCGAATGTGACAAAATTGACGTCTTTGGCCTTATAATAGCGGAGCGGAAGTGCCTATGTTTGTGGGGGGGTGCAAAAAGCTTAAATATTAGTTCCCTTTTGCCAACACGATAGGTGGGTGTCCGGCACATAAACATTTAACAGATAAACGGAGCTCTGAGCAAAGCAGATTCAAACAGCCTGTTTTAGGACAGTGAATAAGAAGGAACCGTAAGGGCTTCCATCATGGACTGGGGGGGGGGGTAAGTACAGTGCGTCTACGTGCCGAGGAAATGATAAAACATTTATTACAGTAGAGGAGGTGATATGCATAATTTATGCTGTTTTTAGCACAGTCATTAGTGATATTCTTGATAGATTTTTATTTTCGGCTTTCATATCTAACATGTGCCAGTAAAATTAATTTTCTGTCTTTCGTTTATTTGCCCAAGTTACAATAGAGGTTTAAGTCATCTGCAGCCGAGCGGTTTGATTGCAGCTCGTGATGTAGCTTAATTACATCCCGGGAAGGGCAGTGTTTAGCGTGCTAAATGTCACAAATATAAATATCTCTGGTTTTATTAAAAAGAAATAGCCAGTTCACGGCCGGCTGCTTGTTTTATTTATTTCATTTATTTTTTTTATTTTTTAAAGCCTATTCAGGCAGATTTTATTTAGCCACAAGAAAGAATGGGAAGCGTCCTGTTAAACCATGTCGTACCAGGAGATATGATTTGTGGCACACTTGCAGAATTTACATGTTGCATGATTAGCTGTGCGTCATTAAACTGGCCTGTTCTGAGGCGCGCTGCAGAACGGCCACTGGTTTGGCCAGACTGTACTTTAAGGGCTGCCTGTCCCTTACTGGTATCACACATGCTGCAGAACGGCCACTGGTTTGGCCAGAGTGTACTTTAAGGGCTGCCTGTCCCTTACTGGTATCACACGTGCTGCAGCATCGGCCGGGGATTAATTCCTTTGTATTTGTAAATGTGTATAACTATCTGCCTATATATATGTGTGTGTGTGTGTGTGTGTGTGTATATGTATATGTGTGTGTATATGTATATATATATATATATATATATATATATATATATATATATATATATATATAATATATATATTTTTTTTTTTTTTGTTTAAGCGTTTTAAAATAAAAAAAGGTCTTGAAAAATATTACATTTCTCCTGCCAGAATATTTCTCACATTTGTTTTTCTTGAACCAAGTTCAGAATTCACCTTAAAGTCTGACATTTTTTCAGCAAGCATATATATATTGTACCCTACGTGGGTCTCCCTCATCCCCCCCCCCCCCCACAGCCCTTTTAATTTGCAGAGAAAGGACGGCATCCTCATAACCCAGTGGGGGGGGGGGGGTTGTAAACAAAATAACAGGCGTATTAATTGATGCCCCTTAATCACTTGCAGGTTTCCGAGTCATGATGCAGGAGTCGGCGACGGAGGCGATAAGCGCCGTGAATCAGAATGGATTGAGCAGCCAATTAGACGCCAGCGGCAGGGATGGCAGATCAAGTGCCGACGCGGCCGGCGACATAAGCACAGTCGAACTGCTGCATCTGCAACAACAGCAGGTAAGTTGTGTTTTCCCGCGTCGCCGGCTAGCGGAGTGGCGGCGGCGGCGGCTAACGAGGGGCTCGGTCTCTCTCTTCTTTATTCTCTCCCCTTATCCCTTAAATGCTCCACTGTAGAAGAGCTACTGCTTATTTTTTTTGTTTGAATGACTGGCTCTCTCGTTTGTCTGTTTTTTCATTTTTTATTTATTTATTTTTTTTACTTGTTTGTGTTGGGCTGGTTGGCCGGTGCCGGCCGTGCCGCTTAGCGAGTTCTCAGTGTCTCCGTGGGAACCGCAGGGCATTGCGGGGTGGGCTTGCCATTGTGGGGGTCTCCTTGGAGTCAGCATGCCATTGCTGCAGATGGCTTTGTGTGTTGCTGGTTGTGTGTGTGTGTGTGTGTGTGTGTGTGTGTGTGTGTGTGTGTGTGTGTGTGTGCGGGGCAGCTACAAGGCCTTAAGCGAGTTGCACGGCAGACGGCTGGGCCGCGTGCTGGTGACTGCAATACCATGCTGTCCACAAGAGGGCGCCGAAACATGAGCCTCATGTGCTGGCAGGCAAACCTTTGACCAAAGAAGACTTACATGTGAGGTAATTAAAGATTATAATGAGGCTGACATCTACATGTGCTACAAGGGGGTTGATTATTGCAATTTCTGAATTAAAATAATTTAGTTATTTTTCAAAGCTTGATTTTATCAGTTTGAAATAATAGAGTGATTTTATTTTACAAATGTATTAGATTAATTGTTTCTCATGGCCTAATCTATTAAATGTTGTGTTCATTTTAGTTAAAAGGTAGTTTTGTTTTCTTTTCATTTCATCCCCTTTTAAAATGAGAAAAATACAGGTTAAAGTTGGCAGGTTGAGAGATGAGTGTGATAGAGCTGTGCTGTATGGGGGCTTTGTCATGCCAGACTGCGGTTTGGGGCACTGTGTGTGTGCGTGTGTGCGTGTGTGTGTGTGTTATGCACATGCCTACATAAGTGCAAATCTGCTTGCTGCTGGAGGCAGCCAAACCCTGGCAGGGAGGCGGACGGTGTGGCAGAATGAAGCCTGCAGGACAACCCCCCTCCTCGGCCCCCCCATTCGGAGCCCTGGGGCCACACACCCCAGTTGGTGAGAAGGGGAGGTGGGGGGGGGGTTGCCTTGTACAGCCGCTGCCTCTCAGCAGCCACAGTACAGCATCTCTCACTCAGACACAGGGACTGTGATAGCAGTTGGTAAAGGCGACTGTCTTGTAGGATTCCGGGGCTTATGGCTGTGACCCCTGCTAGCACTGTGAGTTTTGCCAAGCAGTCTGTATTACCATCATCTTACTATTTATTATTGTCATTGTAGTAACAGTTTGTAATAAATGCAATAATTTTCGTAGTCAGAAATTCCAGAAACTCATCTGAAACTATAAATTCATTTACCGTTACTGGTTTATATGGCCGGACCTTGGAGAGGGGGGCAGGGTTAGGGTTAGGTTTGTGTGTCTTTATGTAGAGACGTGGCAGTCCCCATTGGCCACTCCAACATGACGTCATTTGACGGGCAGCAGAGAGAGGGCTGGATGATGAAATGAGCTTTGGGTGCTGTCACTCGTTAGGGCACAGACGTGTGAGCGCGTCACGCCAGCACAGCCCGCAGCTGTAATTAAACAGCAGCAGCCGGGGGTGTCTTCCTGCATGGCAGGCACCCTGATTGGCACGTGCTCCAGGAGTCAAGATCCCTGCACATCCGGCCATATAGAGCCCTTAAATGTCATGTCTTCCATCTCATATACAATGTATCATTTTTATACTGCGAATATATTTTTTATTTTAACAATTGGCTTTTATTTTATTAGAGATTTTAAAAATGTGTTTTAATTGAAGCATTTAAAATGATTCACAAATTGAGGGGAGCTGGTCAATCGTTATTGTCACATTATTATTATTAGTATTTTATTATTTCTGTGATATTCTCATATTTTTCATGCATCATAAAAGAACTCTACTGGAACTCCTCTGATATTTGTTGAAGTCACATTTATTTGATGTTCTTCAGCTCTTCTTGCTGGAAGCATGGTGCTTCCTGTGTTACCTTAGCATTCGCTGTGCCCACGGGCCGCCCACTAAACAGTAAGATTGGCGTACGTGGGCAAGGAAGCCACGATTGGGGGCCACTCTAATCTCGGTCGCCGTGCCGACTGAGTGGACTCAGTTATTACGGGATTATTATGGATTCTTATCCAGATCAGGATTAATCGGTTGGCTGAGATTTTTAAAAGCAGGTTGCATTACAATTGCCTCCTACCCCCCTCTATTGTGTGAAATTTCTGTGCTGCCCATTGCCAGCTACTGGTGCTGTTTCAAGTGCTCAGGAATGGGGGGGGGGTTACTTGTGACAGGAGCATGTTCTGCAAATGAGGTTGAATGGTTGGTACATCACACTGTCACGTTCTTTCCTGTTGGCTTTTATTTATCACCGTGTGCGTTCTGTGTCTCTTCTTGCATGTGTTATCTCCCAGCCCGTTTGTTTGGGGGTATCGGGGGGGGGGGGGGGGTTAGGGGGCTTTCCTCGTTCCAACGCCTCTCGTTACCTGGGCGAGTCACCGGGAAGTATAAAAGTGACTGCAATTAACCCGACGCCGTTGCCACAGGAGATCCCGCAATGAGCGATGTGGGAGCAGGCGCTGGCTGTTTTGGGGTGGGGGGGCAGGCTTCCAGGGGCAGCTACATGGGAATGAAGTGGCTCACCCCGTCTACCGAGGCTCGGCGCCGTGCCGACAGTCGCGTCTGGAATTTTGATGTTTCACTTACATGTTTAATATTCAGAGCCAGTCTCGTGAAACTCCAGTAACGGCTGAGCGTGAGTCCGGAAAGTACCTGGGACGCCGTTTCGTGTTTCTGTTGACGTCGCCATTGGAACGATTAGCGGTGGGAGTGACAGATCGCAACAGTAGGGCGGATGTGGTCTGGAACGCGGAGGTGTGACATACAATTTTATTTTCACATGGAGGGGTGACCTGGCACTTATAATCAAGACGACTATAATAAAGCCAACTGTACAATCAAGCCATCCACAGAGCAGCCCAGCAGTAATCAGGGTTGTTTGTTGGTTGCTGTTATGATATTATTATTATTATTATTATTATTATTATTATTGTAGTAGATCGGATTGCATGATTAAGTGTCATTTATTTGTTTATTTCAGTGTTTTTTTGCTTTTAAGGCGCAGTCAGGACTGTGTCTCCGGTTGGCACATGTGTTGCTCGCTGCCCGCAACGTTTATTCTATTTGTCAGGTGTTTAGGAGGCCGCTGGGAGATTTAATTAGCGTCAGTCAGCAAGATGCATCGCTCAGGCCGCGCAGCTACATGCCGCGCTGCCGAATCCCGGCCGTCCGCGTTCTTATGCCCTCACCGTGCGTGCGGCGGGAGGGGGGGTGGGGGGGAAACGTAGAGCCCAGCCGTTGTTCCTAGAGAGCTGAGATCATCAGGCCATATCACACCGGACGCACACACCTTCCTGACGTGTCCCTCACCACAGAACTGTAATTGCCAAGGTCTCCCGCTGTCCAGACAGAAGAATGAGCCGCCCTCCGTTAGACGTTTGCACACAGATCCTCGTTACTGGGGTCTCGTTGGCCGAGGAGGTTCCGGGGGGCCTATAAATAACAGGCACTTTACTGTTTAATTCAGTTTGAAATATTAGTTTCCTTAGTTCTCTTATTGCTGTGGAATGACCTGCTTGCCAAAAGCATCCGTCTCCTTTTTGTCGTCTGTCTTTAATTAAGTTATTGGCTGCATGAGTCTCACTGGGAACATCTTTGTTACCCCAGTGATGGTGCAACGTACATTGCTGACACGTGGACTCCATGACACTAAGGGCGTGTGACGTGCGTGACAATGACGCTCCTGCCTGCCCCCCCCTCCGCAGACAGGTGGCCTTTGCCCTCTTATCTCCCTCCATCTGACCCCCCTCCCCTTACCTCGCTGTGCCTCCTCCACGTCGAGCCGCGTTACATGTTTACTGGCAAGCTACCGGTCACCCTCATCTCACCCCCCTGATCTCAGGAGATTGAGCAAAATGTCAAGGCATGGCTGGGAAGGTGTGTGTGGTGGGGGGTGGGGCGGAGTGGGGGGGAGGGGGTGAAATCTGCTGGAAACAAACACTTAGATGCATTTCATGCCTGAGCTCCCTAGCATTTTCGGGAGGGGTGGACAGGTGCACCCTGGGAACTCTGTGATGCAGGTGCAAACAACCCCCCCCCCCCCCCCCCCATCTATCCCCCAATTCGTATAATGTTCAGCTGCAGGAGAATCCTAAGGTTAAGTGGTGGAGGCAATCAGCTTCCTTCCCCCACAACTCCAACACACACACACACACACACACACACACACACACACACACACACACACGGATTCACACGCGTGGCAGGTGAGCTGTAATCCATCTGCAGCTTCCCACATGCATAGTGGAAGGATTCTCTGCTTATAATCAACTTTGCTTGCTTCAGGCTCAGTGATTGAGATGAGGGGGTGCAGTTCCTCTGTTTACCCGTCGCCGTAAGTCCAGCCATCCCACCAGGCAGGATTATGGTAAAGCAGACATTTAAAAGCTGCTGCTTTGGGTAACAGAATATCACTCTGATACTCACCTGGTCCAGTGTTAATCTGCGCTGGGGCTCTAGCAATGCAGCCTGAAGGATAGAAAATCAAAAGGCGCAATTTCAGAGCTAGATTTTTTAATTTTTTTTTACACACTGCAAATCTGTGACTGTAAACCTACAGAATTAAGAATTTGAAATTCTGAATCTGAATTTTTTTGAGTCGAACCTGTAAATTTACAATACAGCGGGATAGAATTTAGAATTTGGAAATTAAGAACAATAAAATTCTGTGCAATGTAGAAGGTGAAGTTTTGTAGAATGTGGAGCTCAGGAGCAGGGGATTCCGATTTTGGAATTCAGAACCAGCGAATTTTGTAGAATGTGTTTAAAACTCTGAACATCTGATTGGTGTCTCCCCGCAAAATAAGGGAATACAGAGGGGGTGTAATCAGGGGTGAGTGCATTCCGCTGAATGGAAGCCACGTCAGATGTTTTAGCAGCTGACGCCTGCTGACCTCCTTGTGCCTTCCGTGCGTGCGGCACACGGTTGTGATAAGGCCCAGGCACCTCGCACCTCACCTTGTCGCCGCTTTGTTCCTTGCACGGCTGTGTTGTGGCATCTCGCGATTCGGTCATCGCTCTTGACAACACCTGCACCACATCAGAGGGTCCGTCTTCCTGCCAACCCCCCGCCCCGCCTCCTCCTCCTTCCCGACAGGTAGGCCATGAGGCCCAACTGAGCTGTGACTACACTACAGCCCTCCTTTTTGTTTTTTTGTTTTTTTCCTCCTTTTGCCGGCCGCCTCGGAAATCCCGTGCGCTGTGCGCGCCAGCGCCGGCTGTCCTCCTAAGCTGACAACTGAGAGGCAGGATTTTCCGGAAGGCGGCTTTGGAGTGCTGTTGAATTTAACAAGCATGTCTAGTCGTCGTGTTTTTTCCCTGCCTAACCCGTGAATAATAGTAACGCGGCAGCAAGCGAAATAGGCGCCTTCGTTTGCCACCCTGTGTGTCCTCTTGTTTATTTTTGCACTGCTTAAAAGGGGGGGGATCCTAAACTTAGGCGCGTGGGGGGGGGAATAAGATGTTGTCACGCGTCTGTGATTCTCTTAAATCTGGCTAGGTAATTTCCAAAGACGCCTGACGATTAGCCTGCCGCTGCTGATCACAAAGTCGAATCACGGTGCTGCGTAAGGCAACAGGGAGTAAAATCCGGAACGTTCCGCGGCTCTCAGCTACGCTTATGCCGTGTAGCGGCATCATTTTGCCGAGCTATGCTAAGGTACGTGGGAATGCGGAGGGGTCCTTTTAGCCGTGGGTGGTCCAGCCTAGGCTAACGTGTCACCTGCGATCACTCTCTGGGAGCAGCCCGTTGTCTCTTATTGTTTTTGAGCCAAAGGCGGTTATTTAGAACTGGCCATACAGTTAGACGCATATTCATCATTTTTACAGTAGCCTGAGCAGCGGTAGAAATAGGAGCATGTGTATGTATTGGAAATTGTATACCCATAATCCTCGGCGGCGTGCCGTCCGGGTCCTCATCAGTGTCAAGTGGACAGAGCATTTGACTCGGGCCCCGAATGGTGGTCACTTAAGATGACGGAGCTAATGGCTGCAGTGTGTGCAGTGTGTAATTTGTGGCTCTAACAGGAGTAATTATTTTATCAGATGGATCGGAACCCATAAAGGTACTTGTCTATAAAGCCATAACCCCAGTACCACTCTCTAACCCCCCTCCCCTCCCCCAGCCGCTGTCTGCCCTCTCTCAACCTCCACCCCCCACGTACACATGCGTGTGCCCCCCCGCGGTTCTCAAGGGGTGGCCTTTGTCAGTTTGATTATGATGTGACCCCCTGATAAAAATCCTGACAGTAAGCTGCATTTCATTTAAGGAGTGATTGATTACTGCAACGCAAGTGCAGGCCAGCATGTAAATTCCACCTTATATGCTCTATATGACATTTTCTACCTGCTGGGCATGGATATGTGAAGGATTGAATTATTTTTTATGTATCTTTACAAGTTATGTATCGCATGTATGCACTGAAGTATATATGTGCATGCACACACATGTATGCATCGGATCATACAATCACACGTGTGCAGGGTCACGCCTTTCGCCGCAGCTGTCAACGAGCCACTGGCTTCTCACACTCCCCTGACCGCGTGGCATTTGGTGGACTTAATAAGCCGCCCGCTGACTTGTAAAGCGCCTTGTGGTCGCCTGTTTGTTTTAGATGGGACTGCTGGTCCGGCTCCGGAGACAATTACCCGCAGCCGGCTGAGCGGAGAGGGGCGCCATTTTTGGGGGGAGGGCCCCGCGTCCGGGCTCAACATGGCCAAATTGTATAAAATCTTCCATGGCCAGATGCTCACCCGTCGACGTCCCTCTCTCGGCCCCCGCCCAGATTCCCCGTCCCACCCGTCAGGGCAGAGTGACGAGGATTTATATGTTTACGTTTTGTTTGCCTGTTCGTTATTTGAGACGGATCCGCCGCTAATCGCAAAGCTGGTGCTAAGCCTCGTTCCTATAGCTACGCTTTGGTGGAAAGGAGCTTCTCGTGTCGCTGTGGAGTGGACGGGTGACTGAAAGCAAAGAGATTTAAAAACGGCTAAAAGCACAACCCTGGAGCAGTTATTCAACCACCATGCGTTTCCCTAATACCGCGCTTCTCCGTCGTCCGTGCCAAAGCGAGCCTCGGCTGTATTTTCTGGGAAACCTCGGTGCACTCAGATCTCCCGGCTGGCGACGCCTTCGCCCCACCGGTTGTCGATCGATCGCGCTGCAAGATTAGAGGGGGATAGGTTGTGGACCGGTGACTATCGCGGTGGGAAACCGCTAATCTCTCCATCTATACAGGTCTGCTTCTGTCTTGATGATCCTGATCAGCGGATTAAACGGAAACACTGAGCTTCGCGGGGAGACTCATCCTTTTTTCCTGGGGGGGAGGGGGGAGTCACACCGTTTTATTTCCTGGGTGTAATTATGGAATGTGAACGAAATGTAATGTGCAGTAAAAACGTGCATTTGAGATGCAGTTCTCGGCAAAAACATGTAATGAAGGAGGAGTGCTGCAATACTGTTTGAAGCTGGCCGTTTCTAAGTAGCGATTTCCTTTTACTTCTCCTTTTTCGCTCGCCTGCTCAGTACGCCCTGGTGAGGAAGCTTCCTGACAGCTTTCCACATGAATACCAAATCCACACCAAAACAGGTCCATTACGGTCCGGCCTACGGGCGCCGAGCTCTCCTCCTGCTGCTTCTCAGCCGCTGAATATTTAGGTGGGGGGGGGGGACACAGCCACTGGCAGCTTCTGTGGGCTTTAGCGAGCCCAGTAAATAAGCTGGTTTCACCGCTAAATACACGAGGGGCTTTTTGAAGGCTAGATGTCACTTAATGCGGGGCAGCCTCTGATGAGGACTCCCTGACATCTTCCGGCGCACTCAGGCCGGCCTCAGATTGGACCCGAGACTCCCGTCCCGTTTTCCGGCGCTGTCATCCCAAGGCGGACATCTTCATCGTCTGTCTCCAGGCGGCTGCACGCAGCCCGGCATGGGCTTGGGAAGGGAAGCCCACCAGACCTACCAGCCGCACCGTAAGACCGCCAGCTGTGAGTGCAGGGTGTGGGTAGGCTTGGGGCGCGTGTGGGGGGGGGGGGGGGGGGGGGTGCATTCGTTACTCTCCCTTAGGTGTCCTGCTGTGTCAGTGTCTCGTAAAATGCAGAAATGGGCCTTCAGAGTGGGAAGACAGGTGTTACACACTGAGAAAGAGCATGTCACCTCTCATTAGATTGAGCCCAGAGGGTTGGGCCACATTTTGCTTTCGTCTGTGAGTCTTTAAATGTCCAAGTTAGTGTAATGAGTTATTTTAATTCCCCCCCCCCACCACCAATAAGGAAAAAGCCGATTGTGATCTTACAATGTTTGTATCACCCTTACTGTTTGCGTTCCGGAGTTTCGCCATCCTGGATCCAAGATAACGTCGCTCGGTAAATGATCCAAGAGTTATCAAATATTTGATATATCCAGCCTCTTTCCATAATGAGATGCTGTGAGAATGAAATGCTGAAATGAAATGGTAAAATAAAAAGAGAATTCGGGGGAATGTATTGCATTCGTTTTTTTTAAAGCAAACATACAAATAAAGGGTTATTGAGATTATTTCTCAGTGCTGCTGTCTTGAGAATTTTCATTTTGCTTCCTTTTGATTTTTTTTTGTTGTTTGCTTTGCTCTTTGCCGTTACCTTGTAAGGCAGTGAAGTTGACCAGTTTACCAATAATCATACATTTATTTCAATGACTGTTAAATTAAACTGGAAAGGCTTCCTTCTCCTTTGTCCTTCACGCAGAGGATTCCAGCCTTGGTTCCACGGAGTGCGGCAAATAGGATCCATTATACTGCCAGGACGAGTCCTAATGGCACGGAGTTTACAGAATAGGGTTGTGGTAATTGTAGCCGCCATATTTAGGTGTTATTTAGGTATCAAACTCCAGGGTGATGTGGGTTCTTCTGAGGGTCCGTGCTGCTCCTCCAGCAGCTACAGCGGGAAAAAGTGTGAAAAACATCACCTGCTCCGACAGGCCGAGCGCGACCAGCGAGTCACACGGCCATAAATTTTCTCGTTAGACGGAATTACCGCCACTAACTTGCGAGGCTCCAGCATGAAATTGAGAAAGGGGCCCCCGCCTGGAATTAGCATTCTTGATTTGATGCGATATGCAGACTAAGGCTGCGCCTCGGTCACTGCTCTGGAGTCACACGTCGCTGAGCGTGATGCGGATAAGTCCTGCATGCGTTTCCGTGCGTGTGCTTTTTTTCCCACCCGTTTCCTTTGACGCGCCTTTGTCAGGCCCTCGGCCCATCTCGTTCCGCACCTGAGCTGCGCGCAGCCCCCCCGCTAATCAAAAACCCGGCGGCCGGCGAGGCCGCGTCGCAGTCCGCTGCCTCGGGAAGCTGCCTCTCGCCGCCGGTTAAATCGCAGGGAAGAGCATTGATTGATAGATGCGGCGTGCCGGGGAACGGGAAGATAAGTGTACCTCCCGCAGCTTACTAAAAGGTCAGGTGCGCGCCGTAATTGGAATGTTCACCGGACGACTCCTAGATAAAATGGATCGTGGATCGTGTCGGGCAGAGTGGTGCGCGCAATGCCGCCAGGCTGCGGCCGAGATGCATCGCCTCGACCGGTGCAGAGGTGCCACCCATTAAGTCGCCGGGTTCTTTTGAGTAACCGGGAGGTCGGCCGGAAAGATGCGAGAACACAGCTGGCGCGGCAGAACGGCTCCGAAAATGGAGGCCGGATTCCGAGGTACAGGCAGGAACTTGCCGTTGTTGATTTTCTATATTACGTTTCTGTTTGGTGGCCACACAAACTGTATGAAGCCTGTTTTATTGTACGTTGTGAAGTCCCCCCTTTATCTTCCACATTTGTGGTCCCGCGGCAATAATTTTAGGGGCACCGGAGTCGTATATTTTTTTATACAGTTATTGCTTCCTGAGAAACGCATCTCTGATGAAACTGTGACGTCGCTCTTGCCCACAACCCGCTGCCACCCGTTGCCACCACGTGCCCATGTACTGCCGGCTCCCGCTCTGTAAACGTGGGCCGCCCGCCCGCCCGCAGGTAGATGGACACAAAGGGAAAATTACCGGAACCTTCTGCCGCCCGGCGAAAATAAATAAATAAAGTGGGCGGTGTGGTTTTCCATGCGGATGCCTGTGAGGTAATTAGAGTTCAGTGTAATCTGTAATTCCCAAAGCCGGGAGCGGCATTCTATTGACCCCTTTGGTAACCGTATCTCTCTGCTGCCACCCCCCGCACCTTGGAGAGACAGACAGACGGGCAGGCAGGCAGTGCTGAGCGTGCACAGGCACTGGGCGCATGTGGCGCGGGGAGCAAGCAAGCAGTAGCTGCGATGCCTGGGTTTGTGGCTGACCATCGTGGGGGGAGACGGGCGTGGAAGGCAGCCCAGCTCTGCGGCGGGGGGGGCGGGGGGGGGGCGCGTTTGCTGAATTATTTATCCGCCCCCGGATGCTTTCATCTGGACGCACGCTTTGGCCGCTCACTGATTACCGCACCTGAAAACCCAGCCGCGGCGATTCTGGTCCAACATGGCAAGCAGGAGCAAGGGGACGAGGAGCAAGTTCCCCCTGGGACCTCCTCTGAACTCCTCACAAGTCTGCTGCTTTGGCCATAACAAGGCTGCAAGTCGCCGTGCAGGCGCACTCATACCCATAATGCCACAGTGCTGATTATTTCCTCACAATGCCGTTTCTCTGGCCACCGGTTTTTCTGTACCCGTCCGGATCCAGGTGTTCCTGCGGTTCTCTCACGCGTTGATGCCATCCCCCGCCTTCCCTTCTTTGTTTTGAGAGCTTCTCAGTTCCTGAGCTCCGTGTGGAGGTTCCCCCTTTGCCTCTGGCTATGCTCTTTGGTCTCATACTCTCCTAATGAGTGCTTGTCAACAAAGGCGGACACGAACGGTGTACTGTGGAGAACAACTTCATCCGACAGCTGCCCAGTCTGGCATGTTGTGGATTAGCCGTCTCAAACGCACCGCAGACTCGCCATAAGCCAGAACACTGCCTCTTGCCATAGAGTCACGTTAATTTGGCTTGTTTTTCTGTCCTTTTGAGATCGTCACAGACATAAAGTCTCAGAGACAAATTTTGAATTGAAGACATTTTATGTGCTTGCAAGAGCACGGCTCACAAAGCACGTCTGTGCAGAGATGTAAATATCTCCAGATAAACGCGTAAAAAGCATGTTTAGGAAATGCAGCGGGTGCAGGGTTGATAGATTTTTTTAATGTTGTGTGACCAGGAGCACCGGCGGGCCGGGGGCACCCTTGCATATTTGGGGGGTCCAGCAACCTCACAAGAGCCCTAGAATACATAAGATTGGTTGGCGAGTCAAGTTGTGGTTTCGTGCACATTTCATGCCCCCAGAATTCTTAGCTACGCCCCCGTTCGTGATAGTGCATGGACTCAATGGGAAGTAGCGCCTGCTAGCTGGGCACACTGATGCATGCAGCCTGGAATCCAAGGCGGGAAAGCAACATGCTTCAGGTCATCTGTGAACTAAGACGGAAAGACTGACTTTCAGAGCTTCAGTGAGATTTTAGCTAGATTTAGACCAAAAAGACCGAACCCTCCTTCCTCCTCCCGAATCAGCCGCGTAGACCCAGTGATACCTGGTGGATTTCATCACAGGGAATGTGGGACACAGGTTAGGGACTCGTGGCCCTGCGAGACGTGCGAACGTCTGGCTCCGAAACGGTGTACAATGCAAACGCTTTAATGTTTTATTGTGACTTATCGCTCCCTGCTTTTCTTTTCCTGTTTTGTTGCTGCCTAGCTTGCTTCATGCTTGGTGATCTAACACAAAGACCCTGTTATACTGAAATGGGGGGGGGGGGGCGTTTTCCCTACAGCTTTGGTGAAGGTCGAGGTGGCAGCGGATGGCGGTAAGGGCCCCTTTTCCTTCTCTGTTTCCGCCACCCGTGGCCCTCCTCGCGGGGCCCGGTACAGCGGCGATTTGCACCCTCTTAGTGGCGAGCTAAACAGCCTCGTGTTGTTCTCCCCCACGCGGGAAGAGCGGACCGGTTACACAATACGCCCCAGCTGCCTTCCCTCCTGCACCGCCACACATTCCTGGGATATAAATGACTGAATTCATCACCAATTCATCAGGGAGGTTGGGCTATGCTGTTCTGTTTACAGTGTCGGAAAGTTAATATAAATTTTCATCAGAAGGGGAAGTTTACACATATGATTCTATTTGTCCTTCATTATTAGCACCTGAGTCTGGGCTGGCAGGCGTAATTGTCTACAGGAACAGGCCAAACAGATGCAAGGCAAAGGCAAATAAGCACACCAAAAATAATTTTATGGTTGTCTGTTACAATCCCCTCGCTGGGATTCTTAATCTAGAAAATCAATAAACAATGCGAGCCGGTCGGCTCTGCAGCGCCGGGTCGCGCCACCAGACGGCGGGGGCCCACAGAAGCCCATTGTTCCTCCCGGCTGCCCCCCACCCCAGGCAGGGATCCTTGCCGGTGCCCGGCCGTGCTGTGGGCCCTGTTGATTTATCGAGTTATAAATAGAGATGCTAATCGCTCCGCCTACTTTCTTATTTTTATTTATTTTTTGTTCCCCAGGCAGCTTAAGAGGTTCTGCCGGTGAGCGCAGATGCCTCGGGTCTCTGCTGCCTGCCTGTCCGACCCGACAAAGGCAGCGATTTTCCACTGTGGAGTTCTCCTCCGCCGTTTCCGTTCGGGTCCGACCACTGTGATTCTTGGCCCGGCTGTGGTTAATTGTTTTCTTAAGGTGTTTCGAAGGGATGTTTCATTTAATTTAATTTTTTCGGTGATGAATTGGCCCGGACAACTCTTTCAGGAAGTATGTAGCCTGCATTCCCGAAAGCTTTTGCAGAAAGTGGACTTCTCTTTATTATTATTGTATTAAGGTTTGTGATGACCCATGCTGTGTTATCACTGGCACGGAAGTATGTCCCCGATATAAGTAGAGAGGTGTTTCTCGCTCCTGCCTACCTGTTGGCTTCTAAACATCCTGAACCACCAAGAGGCATGGGCTTGGTTGTTGGGCAGCTTGAAATGTTTAGGCCCAGCAGCCTTGGCGGGGGGTGGGGGGGGGTCCATCAGCAGCAGAATTAACCTGAGCTGCCACTTTTCTTTATGAATAGATGTAAGCTACATGTTGCTTGAACAGTAAGCATCAGGAATGCTTTCAAATATAATAAGTGTAATAATATGAAAATTATGAGTATGTTTTATCCTAAACATCCCCCCCCCCGTGAAGTAATTACCCCACATGGAAATGAACACGGTGCATTACGCTCTTGGGCCATGAGAGGTGTCACAGTATTGCCAGGTCCATTAATGTCTGGTCGGTGTGGCGGTCCGGTTCTGTCGTGTAATGTACAGTGATTGTGCTTTAATAGCGTGTTAATGCTCTCATTAGGGGAAGGGGGATTAGCGCACAGGCCCTCGCCTCCGTAATGAGCCTCAGGACGACACGTCTCCTCCTACCGAGCCGTCGAACACAGCCGGGTCTCTGCTCTTCTCATCTTGCTGTCATGTGCATGGTTCGTGTTTGCACACAGCTTTCCAAATTCAGACCCATCCCTTTTTTGGGGCCGGGGGGGGTGGGGGGAGAGACGGGCAAATGCAATTAAGCTGCGAGAGAATCTGCTCCTTCTTCTCTTTAGCAGGTTCTCTTTCACTTCGGGACCAGATGCTGGAGTTTTGGTGCGGGGCGGTCCTGACCCCGCACGGGCCTCGGAAAGCTGTTTTCTGAAAGTTGAGGCTGTTGTCTGAATTGCTGTTAATGTTCCTGGGGTTGGTTGTGTGGGTGGGGGGGGGGGGTTGTGTAAACATTCCTGTTTCTGTCCCGTTTCATGTGCCAGCCGCTGGTATCATATTCCTCCGCACCCCTACTATCTGAAATCAATCACCGGGATTCATTGGGGTTCTGTCTGCCCCGGTTCCGAGCCTAGCCTGGTGTTTCCCCTCCTTGATGGTTATCAACGTCAGATACACGTCTGACTGGGCTGGTGATGTCGTACCTCACTGTCCACGGCCCTGCAGAGAAGTTCCGGAGGAGGTCCGTTTGGCGTAAAACAGGGTGCCGTTTCAGGATGGCATCTAATCCGTGCTCTCAGCTCCCGCGTGCCCACCGAGCCGCTGCTGTATGCATTGTCCTCCGAGCTCCGCAGTCGTGACGACCCTTATAGACTATGTTGCCTGTTCTTTTCTGGGTGTTGCGTCATTTTCTTGTCTCAACTCTTTAAGAGCCTCTAGACAGCTGTGCCGTGGAAGACTGGAACTTTCCATACCCCACTGCTCGAGTCTTTAGATGCCTCGCCCAGGGAATGGGTCTTTTTGGGACCGGCGGTGCCGAGGCAGGCAGGCGGGGCGGGCGGCGTTATCCTCCTGGCTCACTGCCCCCGCTGTTCCAGGCGGCCCTAATTACGCCGGGGGAATGTGATTGGTCGTCTCTGGCTCGTAGGGATGTGTGCCTGTATGCCTCGCACTGCACGCGCTTGCAGTTCTGCAGTCCGACGGCAGCATTAATAGGTGAGGCTGGGAGGACGGGCGTTAACAAGAGCATCCACAGTTTATTTTTATCTTTTTGTAGGTTGAAGGGAGTTGTTGAAATCCGTCGTTGTTGAAGTTGCCCACCACGCGATTAATCCCAAACAGCTGAAGCTTGCTGTACCTCTCAGCTCCACCCCGTTCTCCCACATCCTGCCGTCCAGCGGTCTTCAAGCGACGCACCTCAATGCTGCCAGTTCTTCAGGCCGGGGGGTGGCGGGTGGGATGCAATTTGCCATCGAAACTGGCCAGGAGAGCAAATTGCCCTCCTGCCAGCCGCGCCCATTAACGGGGTCGCTCCTGGGTGGCAGCCATGCCATCTCCGCAAAATGACGCGGCACGCTTGGGTAGTTTTGAAATTACTTCAATTTACATCCCCGTCAGACGTATTAGTGGCATGTTTTGAGTACTCAGGAAATAAATTGAAACGGGTGGGGGCGAGATTCCGAGTGGCCCGGATTCACTTCCCATTAATGTGCTCTTAATTTCATTCTTTTCCAGAGACATGAATATTTTGACTAAGGTTTAAGAAGCGACTCACCTACCCCCCCCCACCCCCCCCCCCCCCCCCAGCCGTCCGCCATTCTCAGCTATTTGACCTTGTGGCAGATGGAAATCTGGGGTGACGAAAATCTTCACCCCCCCCCCCCCCCAGTGCTGGCGGAGAGGCCTGTCGGATCACCCCAGCATCACACGCATGTAATCTCGCCTGTTGTCGGAAAAGGCCTTTTGAAGCCATTCCGCCGGACAAAAGAGAGGAGTAAATGGTAGAGGATGAAGGGTTGCAGGCTTCTCCCCCCCCCCCCCCCCCCCCCCAACGCGCACACTTCCCAGTGGCTCCTGAAGTTGTGGCCTGGTCCTGAATGCCGCTACCAGATCCTTTCCTGGGGAGACAAATCAATGTTAGGACACAGTGCCACTGCCTGCAGTTTGTTTACTTTGGTTTTCGGTGTCTGTCTGCCGCCGATGAGAGCGCGCTCGGAGCCAGTCTGCACCGGCCCCCGCTCTGTCTTTTCATAATTGATCAGGGGTTGGTTGCTTTCCCCGAGGGTTAAGACGTGGCAACTTTTTTTTTTTTTTTTTCTGTTTGCTCAGCATCTCAATGTAGTAGTTCAAACATTGTTCACACCAGCTGCCAGTGTAATGTCATATGAGCAACCTGTCAAAGCAACTGTTGTCATGGATACCGGAGAGTTGAGAAAAAAAATCTTGATTCTTATGGAAAAAGTCTTTCGCTATCTGAAGTGTGTGTGTGTGTGTATGTGTGTGTGTGTGTGTGTTTGCCTCTGTCTCAAAGAAACACCAGTGAAGTTGTTTTTTTTGTGTGCGTGTGTGTCTGTGATTTTGTGGGATTGGGCCAGAGAGCGTGTTTTTTCAGCTGTGTCTGACTGCAGTTGGCCTTATTTACATTACTTTCCTGAACCCTTAAGAGCCAGAAAGGCGGTTTGCTGGAGTGCTTGATGTACCTGTGATGAGAGATCTCTCACATCTTTGGATTTTGTGTGTGTGTGTGTGTGTGTGTGTGTGTGAGTGTTTCCCCTTTATTTTTTTTTATTTGTTCTTCTATCCCTGTTTTCCAACCCCCCCCCACCCTCATCTGCAGCCCTGTCCCTGATGCGGTATCGATTTTAAATGACAGTTCTCTCTCCCGTCCGACTGCATCGTCCGTTCCGTGGTGAGGTGCGTTAGTTGGCCTGATCGCCCGCTCAGACAGGATCGAGCTCCGCAGCTGTGTCGTGCTTCCTGACAAACCAAAACAAGGAAGGCTCTCGGCATATTACTGCCAGAGCAGGACGGGTGGCTCCGTTTTTCTCCTCAAATCGCAGTTCATGTTCTGTTTAACAATATGCTTATAGTGCTGGCATTCTGGAGTAAACTTTGTGTATATGTGTCTGCGTTCTGCAGTTATTGTAGTTGTTTTGGTGGCAGCTATCTTATTTTGTTTGATTAAATAACTGTTTTTTCATTGATGACCACCAGTCACATCGCCACAGACCATCTGGGATGTTATAGGTGTGGTCCAGCTCGCTAACACATTTGCCTTCCCCCGGGAAAGAAACTTTCGTCCTGAATCTGATCTAATGATCGTTTGTCACATTTAATTATGGCTTGTATATATGTCTGCCTAGTATATATGTATTCATATATACATATACATATATATACATATATACAATTCATTCATTCTATGAATGTGCAAATGGTAATTTAGCGAGCGTTTTCAGTGTTGTGTTCGCTAGATCAGATGCATTTAGGTGGAACGTCCAGTAGATAAGATGCATTTCAGTGAAGCATTTACTAGATCAGATACATCTCAGTGGAGCATTCACTGGATCAGATAAATTTCATCGGAGCGTTCACTGGATCAGATACATCTCATTGGAGCGTTCACTGGATCAGATGCATCTCAGTGGAGCGTTCACTGGATCAGATACATCTCATTGGAGCGTACACTGGATCAGATGCATCTCAGTGGAGCGTACACTGGATCAGATGCATCTCAGTGGAGCGTACACTGGATCAGATGCATCTCAGTGGAGCGTACACTGGATCAGATGCATCTCAGTGGAGCGTACACTGGATCAGATGCATCTCAGTGGAGCGTACACTGGATCAGATGCATCTCAGTGGAGCGTACACTGGATCAGATGCATCTCAGTGGAGCGTTCACTGGATCAGATGCATCTCAGTGGAGCGTTCACTGGATCAGATGCATCTCAGTGGAGCGTACACTGGATCAGATGCATCTCAGTGGAGCGTACACTGGATCAGATGCATCTCAGTGGAGCGTACACTGGATCAGATGCATCTCAGTGGAGCGTACACTGGATCAGATGCATCTCAGTGGAGCGTCCACTAGATCAGATTTCTGTGGACTTTTTGACTTTTCACGGAAGCAGTGTTATGTATAAATCGATTGTTGTATGTGAGTGGTGTGAAGTGGAGCATTACTCTGCACAGCATATGCTCGTTTGGATGAGTGTTTACTCGTAGGGGTCCCTTTCCAGGGAATGAGCTCCACTCAGGTTTTGAGTTTCCACTATGAGCACGCTTGCTGCTACGGACACCGGCTCACTTCTCCGCCGTTGCTCTCTTCGCAGGCGCTCCAAGCAGCCAGGCATCTGCTTCTCCAGCAGCAGAGCGGCAGCCTGAAGTCCCCAAAGAGCAACGACAAGCAGCGCCCCCTGCAGGTGAGAGCATCCTGGCTCGTCTCTTAGGCCCTTGCAACATTCACGGCCCCCTCTCAGTGACGCGCTGGATCAGGTCTGGCTGCCTGGGGTCCTCCAGCAGAAACTCACAACTTCAATTTTGCCCGAGTGACCCTCGTGCCCCTGAAATTCGACCTGGTGAAAGGAATGCCGTCTTCCCTTTCTGTGCATTTGGTGGTCAGCTTTTCTCCAGCTGTGCAGCCTGGCTTCTGCCGAGCGCCCAGTGGGGTGGCCTAATCGTGCCTGATGGTCCCCTTTAGCACGGTTGCCAATATTGGTCAACCGGCAGGCAAGAGATTTTAAATTCAAGACCAGTCTGCACATGCATTTATATGTATGTAATACTTTTATTATCTTGTAAATAGTCTGTAGGGTTGTGCAAATTATCCAAATGCTTTTTGATGTAGCTAAGTTTAAGTTTATAATGGAATAATATAGATTTGGTGCAAGATTTGCGTGAACTTGAGAGACTGCAAGCGCGAGTGGCACGCCAAATGTGTGGGAGTTGGCAGGCCGGCTTTAGTGATAGGTGGACCTATGACAGTGTCTATGGTCCCTTTAACAGAGTTTGCTGCAGAGTTCAGACACACCTACTAAACCCGGTAACTAGCTGATTATGGTGTGTCTGAGCAGGATAATCTGCAAATGGTGTTGGATTCTGGCCCTCCAGGACCGGAATTCGGTAGCCCTGCTTTACATCTATGGTAGCCCTAGCCAGGCCTGGGCCTCCCCTCCTCCATCTGCTTCCTGGGCAGGACTCCTGACCTCTGACCCCACCTGCCAGCTTCATCACACTGTCAAATGCATCAAGTCATTTATATTATGAAAAAAGTATTGTTTTTAGTGAAGGTAATCCGTAGTGAAGTGAAGATGATCTTGTTAAATGACTTACCTGTAAATATATCACTAAAATGGAAGTCTGTGTGTATCTGTTGAAATGCAATATTTACGTGTGTATGTGACATTTATTGCTGTTGGACAGCGCTCGTGTTGGAGAATGTGTTGTTTCTGGAAAAAGCAGAGTATAAGGATAATATTGTGCTTTTATGGTATTATTCAGACACAAAGTATAACATTAAAATTTGATTTATGAGCACTTATTACACATTATGACTATCTAATGCCGAGCCATGAACGATTGTAAAACTGTCCAAAAGCTCTCCATTCAGGAATCATGGTAAATAAATATTTTATTCCTTCTTTGAAAGAGAGTTAAAAGAGACAAAAGAAGTTTTTAAAAGCATTTTTCTGACTCTGACTCATTTTGGATTGTGCTGAAGGTCAGGATTCCTGCAAGAGCTACCCATGATTTGGAGAATATTACACTTAATTCCTAAAAGAAACATATAATCCTTAAGTGATCATTGAACCACAGTTTCGCCGGGATTGCCGTACACAGGTACATTACACATTTGCCATTCTTTTAAAAATTTGCGGTCTTTTATGATTTCCTGCATTATTTTGAGGGGCTTGGTTTTCACTATTGCAAACCGAAGTGTTCTTTGTCATAATAGTGAGCATTATGGGTAAGTTGCGTGTATTTAGGTAAACGGGTGAACTTCCCAAGGAATTCTGTTTGTTTGACTTGGGGAAGACGCCACGTGCCAGAGGCAGAGAGTACGGAGTGCGGCTCCGCTTCCGTCAGGCTCCACAAGGATGTGTATTGTCTGGGAGTTGGTATTTATTGGCGTAAGACAGGCTCACTGGATATCGCACCGCGCCAAACCTTTAACATAATGATCTGAAAAGTTCTGAGAAACCAGACGCCATAATTAGTCAAATATGTTTTCTTTTTTCTCTCTCTTTTTTTTTTTTGCGAGTGATCTTTTAATTGTGTAAATACAAAAGAATAGGTAATTGAAAGACATGTCCGTGACAGAATGATCTATTGTGGCGGACTAATTTTACCCTGAATGTCACTTTAACTTCTTGCGCTGCTATCCCCCGCACAATGGCGTCTTTATTTGGTTGTCAGAGGTGTGGATAAGGTCATAGTCACACTGTTTTTAATATATTCTTTTCATGACCCTTTTAAACAGCTGATTTTACCACCAAATAAGACGAAATATTTTTTCCTCCCCCCCCTTTTTATTAAGGTGACGACAGCAGTGTGCCGCTTCAAATTATGTCAGTAATTAACATATTTTCCACTTTTATTTTTAGGTTTAAATTGCGGTGCGAGTGCGAGTTCTCTTCAGCTAATAAGTGCTATCAAGGAACAGTGGGTTACCTCATTACGACTTTGTGCATTTAATTAAAGAAGAGAAAATTGGAGTTAACCTCATAGTTAATGTTTTCGCAGAGCACTACAATGCCGACACCTCCATCAGAAGTCACACCCCCAGGTTGCTAATTACGGGCCAGTGAGGGAGGGAGGTTATCGAGGCTAACGGCGGCTTTCCGTGAAGCCACACCTCAGCTAGGCCTGCCTCGAATAACGGGCCGGATATCTGTTGGCGGCAACCCATTAGCGGACCGCCGCGGCATGCTGTAGCGGGTTCAAAGGACACCCCCCCACCGGCAAGTCCGTGCAGAGCCCCATTGCTAATGGTGTTCCGAATTGTGTGCGTCACGTGAACAGGTTTAGGGTCTTTATCAGTTATTCGTACTTCAGCAATGACCGGGTAAATATTTTAGCGATTCTGTTTTAGCTTTAAATCATCAGTCGTTTGAACGTCTACCAGGTGAATATTTTAGGTGTTTCGTTTTACCTTTGAACGATTTTTCGTTTCTACTAGAAACGGATGCATTTATAGCTACTCAGTTTTAGCTTTGAACGATTTTTCGTTTCTACTAGAAACGGATAAATGTTATAGCTACTCGGTTTTAGCTTTTAATGATTTTTACGTTTTAACATTTAATATACTCTTTGCATTCTTAAAAGTATCCTTTAAAAAATGAAAGAAGAAAGAGTAAAGGCCACTAGGAGTGTGTCTCACCCAGTGCTGCTGCTGCCATCCGTAACTCAGACAGCGATTTTCTTTGATTTGATTTATTTGATTTGATTTTTGTTCAAGCACCTTGTTTAAAACTGCTTCCAGCTGCTTGCAGGCGGGCGGTATCCTACACGAGGAGGGAACGTGTGAATCCATGTGCCATTCTCCCAGCATGCTGAGCTGCGGGGCGAGACTGGCGTCGATATGAGCGGATATGTATGCGGCGCGCACGTTGGCGTTCTTGGAGAACCGCCGGACCATGACCGACCCTCTTGGTTCTAATAACACGAAAGGACGGTAAATATTGAATATTTACATTTACATAGTCTGTGCTATCCTCATGTTACCAATATGAATCAATTTGAAGCCAGTGGCTGGCTGCCGCTAGCCGATAATCCCTTCACCCAGCCTGTCTTTTATGAAGATCTTCTGCCCTCGGCACCCCCTGCGTGCGTTTAAATTTGCCCGGCCTTCTCCGCGATGCTGGCCTCGCAATGTTGGGCGTGGCTGTATTTTTATGTTTTATTTTCAGGTCCGGACATGTGGCCACTTTTCATTTCCTCATTCGTCTGAGGAGCACGGCCCTCCAGTGTTAGCGCTGAACCTTCCCAGCGCAGCGCATCCCCCCAGCTAGCAAACAGCCTGCCTGATAGAGCTGCCCCCTATCTCCATAGACTCCATGCTTCCTCCATATTTACGCCACAAGACTTTTGTTTAGCCAGCATCATTTGGAATAATATTCTTCACGAGTCATCTCAACCAGCAAAAGCAATGCAGGCCCCCCCCCCCCCAGTTCGTTAACCGCACCCCAGAGTACCTGCAGGGGAGCAAATCCGCAAAGTAGCATTGGTTTTACTGGATGTAGGGTGGGAAGGGGGGTGGCAGAGTTCCTGTTCTCTTTGTTTATTGAACAAGGGGAAAGGGAAATTATCCGTAGACAATGTCATAAATTACTCACAAGTATGAGCATTTAAATGCTACAGTTAGCCGCCTTAATTACGCGTCGCATTAGCATCCGGATGCTTCCGCGTCGCTAATTCCATCCGGCGGCATCGGGGCACGCGAGCGAGCTGTTTTCTGCATTTGCGTAATTTGACAGGTCTATTATTACCCAATAAGCCTGTGGGGAGCACTCAATAAACACCTATTTCTGCCGGTAAATCCTCCCTCTGTCGCGCGGCCCTGGCACGGATCCCCGCGGCGCCTGAGCACCTCCGCCGCCTGCCGCTCCCTCACTGTCGCAATATCTGCCACACGCCGCACATTGACATTTGAAACACAAATAAGGAACAGAAAATAAAATCAAAACAACGCACACCTGGGGAGGGCGAGGTGTGGGGGGGGGGGGGTGAGTGGTAGTTGAAGGGCGCAGGATTTCGGGGGCCTGCGGTGGCAGCTATCCAGCGTCGGTCTCGGGGGAGTTATTGAAAGGCCCGGCTGGCCTGTGCTTATTGTTTGTGGGTTTTGGTGGGAGGGGGGCTGTCCTTTGCTGTTGTCGTCTTGTTGTCTCTTTGATGTTCAGACGCACCTTTAGAGACTCGGAAGCCTTAAGAAATATGAAGCATCCAAAAAGGGGAGGGGTTTTTCCTTTTGGAATAACTGTTCTTCCGCTAAGTTCCATTTATATCGTGTAATGTTACTGGCAGCAACATTTCTTATAGGCTTATCTCTACCCCATAATGCCCATTACTCTGTAGTCTTCTGCCTCCTTCCCGGCACGCACTGAACACGCAGTGGGAAAGTGTGTTGAGGGGGCGAGCCTCTTGGCGTGCACATCGAGGCACCAGAGCAGGCCGGCGTAGGGGAGTCACACACTTAAACAGCTGAGGTTACTCTGAGACGGAGGGGGGGGGGGGTTCATTCCCCGAGGCTTACAGAGCCAAGAGTGATGGGGGAGGATGCTGGGATTTCATTGAGCTGTGTAAATAGTGATGGTGCTAGCCGATCTGTCCTGGTGTTTCCTCCGTGTCGGGATCAAATGTCCTTCCTGGATGAAATTCATGGGAAGAGATGGAGCACAGAATGCAGGCATTTGGAGAGGAGAGCGTGTCTGTCCGTGGGGCGATGCTGTATGCTGCCTTTATCTGACAGCGTCTCCACCAGGAAGGCGCATCGCGATCAGCGACACCCCCGACACCGTAAAGGTTACGCTCGTCTTGTTTTCACAATCAGATTGTGTCATGCTGTTCAGCTCTGTGCGTGGAAGGGTGTTAAACCTCTCCATATGCAGAAGTGCATGCTGGGAATCGCCGTGTATCGCAGATGGGCCTTTTAACCTGAAGCACTGCTCAGCTGCTGTGTCAGGCTGCATTAGGATGCGTGCACTAATGCGATCGCGCAATTGGTCGGGCCCAGGGTTGCAGCTAGATGATCTGGGCCTCCTCACATGTCACCCCCAAAATTTTATAGTTTTACATATTCAAGACCCCCCCCCCCCCCCCCCCCCCCCCCCCGAATCTGCTAGGGTATCCGTAACCCTACTGCTCCGCTGGTCAGATCTAAGATGACACCACCTGTGATAACCAGATGTTTATGTGCTGGTGTTTATGACATCATGATGTTGCTTTGTGTCATTCTGTTTCCAAAGGGCAAAATGTCTGTAGCTAGTTTCACTTAGAGTCATATTGCCCAGCATTTGATGCTGTTCCATTTTTCTTTCACTTTATACGCCACCTCCAGTCATTTTCTGTCACTTCTGTAACATTTTACGTGGCAAAATACGTATAAAAGTTTTGTTTACCACTGGAAGGGGTTGATTCCATCGACTTTTGCTTTCAGGTTTCCCTTTGATGGCTCCATATTTACTGTTAGTGCATTTTTTTTCCTGCCATCTGATGCCTATAGTATACGGTTAGCAAAATTGCGGGGACATGTGGACCTGGCAGGAAAGTGGGTCCCGAACGACAGAGGGGAGCATGATGCACCTCTTTGATGTTGCAACAGCATGTTTACCTGAAGAAGCGACGCGTGCATCTTCCACACGCCGGCATGCCTGGCCTGATCACACCAGCCACAGTCTTAATTGAATCCTAACTGACAGATCAGATACGTGCAGCCTGGCAGTGTGGGAAATGATGAACTTTAATGCGGCGGGCCGCTCGAAGCCCTCGTAATTTACCGCATGTCATGCGATGACGAGTCTGACCTAATAGACTCCCTATTACCTCCAGAAGCAGAAATCTGGTGGGGGGGGGGGGGTCATGTCCCCGGAGCTGGGAAAAGGCATTGCTAGCCATATGTGCGGGGCTTGATGCCCCCTCGCTGTAATATTACCTTCGTGGTCTGTTTTTCATGCTGTTTGGTTATGAGGTAGAAACCCTGGCAGCTTCTTCATTTCCTGTGTGAAATTCACATCCCTGGCTTGCCCTAGCCATGCAGGCAGCATGTCCTGCGAGCACATGCGGTAACCCTGCCGCATCGTCTGGGAGGTCAGTAAACGAGGGTCACAAACGAGGGTCCACAAAGTCACCAATAGACTCCCTTACGGGGCGTAAACACACACACAACAACCTTAATCCCTACCCAGCCCCAACCTTAACCATAAGTAACCAAACAAAATAAAAAGACTTTTTAGTTTTTCGATTGCATTCACAGATCTTTGTGGGGACCTGAAAAATGCTCCCCACAATGTCAAAATAACAGGTTTTTATTACACTTGGTCCCCAATGTAGTATAAACAAAATACACACACCCACTACCTCTCCAGTGCAGTGACCTAGTGCATGCATCTCCATCAGGCGTGTCGGGGAATTGACAGTTGCCCCTGGCAGGAAATCGGAGGGGTCTAATGACCCCCCGGCCCCAGGGCCATAGCAGGGATGTGGTCCTCGCTGATATAGCCAGGGACGCCAGGATCGGCTTTAATTGGTAAGCAAATTAGCGGTGTCAGATGAAGGAGGCTGCAGGGAGACGGGACGTCCGCACCAATCGGTCCCGGGGGGTTGGGGGGGGGGGGTTGGCTTTGGCTTTGGAGATGAATTTGCAGCCCAGTGAAGGAACTCCATTCTCACTTGGCCAGCAGAGTCAGTCCTCCACACCCTAATTAGTGCTGGAGCACTGCGCCAAGGACCGGGGGATAATTACTGCCTCTCCACACTCCTTTTATTTGTCTTTGCCGTGTCGGTTGCTGAAAAACACGAGTAGACGTCGTGCTCGCAGCTTCTGCACTGTTTACCAAACAAGCGTAATCCCATGCTCCAGTCCCCCCCCACCCCCATAACGAGGCAGCGAAGACACTGAGGAAGAAGATCTCCTAAATGAGAGAACCTGTGATGACGCCACCACTGTACTCCACACTCACGATTTCAGTTTCGGTCCTGAAGAGGTTCTCACTGGCAGGGAGAAGCCATGAAATTCTCCTGTGCGGCCGTCTGTTTGGGGGCACAAATCATGCATGTTCCATTAGCGTCGTTGGGTAGTGCTGCCGTCCCTAATGCCAGGAGGTCATCGAGACTTGAGAAGGATAAGGCCCGGTTTGCTACCCATGGAGCCTCCCCAGGTTGTGTCTGAGGTACCGTTCGGTCCATCAGCCACCTCTCAGGGGTGCCGTGTAAGGAAGTAAATAAGAGTGAGTCTGCAGAGACCAGTTATGCATTATTGAGCTCGTTTAAATATAAATACCAGGGAGTTATTGCTTATCAGAATGGAGAGGGGGTGTTCAGCATGAACCCGAGTTCTTCACTGTGAAATAAGCAGATGCACAACACTGGGGGGGGGGGGGTGCTTTATTTCTGTAATTAATGACTCCCGTGTCGTGTGTCGTCTCTGTTGTTGCCAGGTTTCAAGCCGGCTGACAAGAAAATAGCATTAAGCGTTTTGTAATAAATTGTTTTGGAATGTGCGATTTGTCAACTGCATTGCAGATGAGATTTGTTTCATGGGAGAATCGGAGAGGCCTTTGTGGGCAGGTGGGGGGGGGGGGGGGTTACTGTTCATTGACTGTGAATGTTTACTGCCTGGTGGTATAAATGCTGCTTTATAAATGCTTATTAATGTCGGAGCTTCCTGGTATGGGCGCTCGGCGGAGATGAAGGTTTAAAAAAAAAAAAAAAAAAAAGATCTTCAATTCAGCCTCCATTGCTCTCTATTCACCGTACCTGTCAATCAGCTGTGCGAAGCACAGTGTGCAATGGAGGTGTTACATTCCTGCAATTATCATGTCATATACTTGAAAATGTAAATGAATGTGTGTGTGAAATTAAATTTATGGGTTGTCAGTGAAGAATAAGAACCAGGAGAGCAATTACTTATCCGCTTTCATCTTTCAAGCTCTGATACATCAGGCAGAAAAGCGTGCTGTTAAATGCTGGGATTAGCATTGTACGGGCCTCCCGATGAATAGGCCGGCCTCTGCCAGCCTCCTCTGGCTTTTTATTTGCGAGAGTAATGAAATAAAGACGATTATCATCCATCGGCCTGCTTTAAAAACGGGTGAGAGAAAGAGATCGAGCGAGAGAGAGAAAAGAAGGAGCGGTTAATGAAAGCATGAGAGACGTCTCCTTCCTGCGTTTGTTTGGGATTTTCTGCACCTGTTGTCGGGAGGAGCTCCTCTCTGCGGAAATTAATGTAATTTTCATAATTTTCAAAGTGCTGGATGCATGTGCGGGGGGGGCCGGTCATGCCACACAGCTGCTGTGGGTGTGTCACCAGGAAAGTGAGCGGGGTTCAGCTGTACCTACTGTAAGGGGCGGGGCGTGAATTCTGAGCTGTGATTGGGTATGCAAATGTCACATTGAGGTAGACCTGGGTGTAAGATTCCAACGCGGCATGCTAGCTGGCACTCCTCTCGCACCCGGCGGGAACGCGCACAATACACTGCCATGCCACATCCCCGACAGAGCCCTCCAGGATCATTAACGAAAGACAAGGCAAATTTCTCTTGGGGAGGTGGGGGTGGGGGGGGTTGTGTGTGACCTTCAGCTGTGATTGAGGCTCATCGGGATTAGTCAGGCTGCGATCACCGTCGCTAAAGCATAATGACTTACGGAATGAAGTACGCGAAGTGACCGTGCAAAGGTTTCGGCTAATCACAGGGGGGAGCCTCAGGGGCGTGGTCATCAAGGCCCTGCTGCATGCTGCTGCCCAGCAAGCCGCACTGGGTCACAGTTAAGCGAGAGAGAGGCTGGCGGCTTGGTCTTCAGGCCAGTACCTCCACGGGAAGCCGGTACAGGCTGCTTACGGAACCCGCTACGCAGGGCATGGTTAAATCTGTTTTACGCTGGCTTCATGTCTGGATTATTGGTTTAGGAAATACTGCCTCCTGAATGTGTCTCGTTGCGGTGAAGGCATGTCAGCGGGATGGCTGTTTAGACGAATTCCGTCATGTTGGGTTTGGTTGGCTCAGAGAGACCCTCATGATGCTGATTCACCGAGTCCCTGCATATGCACCTTCATGGAAGTCCCTCACCCAGGTTGATGACACAGTGTTTTGACGCAGCCTGCCCTCCTCACCTTGCCCTTCTCAAAGGACGGAGCCCCGCATGGTCCAAGCTCAGAGACTGAGCCTCACAAACCAGCCAGTAGTATAGCCAGTGTCAAACTAATGCTGGTTTATGATCTATATTCAAGTCAGAAGCTGGTGTATATCACACTCACAAAAGCATTAACAGGACCCTGACTTTCGGCTAGCCCGTGCATTCCACTCAGCCAAGTGAAAAGCATTCTGGGCACTGGAATGGTGGGTGCCAAGATGGCGGCTTCTTCCAGTCATTAATCAGGAATGAGTCTCTTAGGCTGAAGGCTACAAGAACTACAAAACAAACACAACTTCTTACATTGGAATTATAATTATATTTAACCAACTTGCCTCAAATAAACTGAAAACTGTTAATGGGAAATGAATCACCTACTGGTCAGGTTCCTCCTCATTTATACATCGTGTTTTTTTTGTGCACAAAAATAGTTATGTTAATAAAATTATGTTTAAAATTACTCGTGATCATTGGAAACGTGAGAGACGATGTTCTATTTTAGTACCTAGAATAGTACCTGTATACCAAAGGAATATTACTTCTTAGGTTTTAAGAAAAAGTGAGATTTGATGGCAGGTATTATGAATGTTGAGACTCCTGAGTTGATGTGTGCAGGTATTCAGACGATAGTGCCCTAGAATTTCGATAATCTGCTTCTCTGATTTCCTGTCTGCAACAAAACCATTGCAAAAATCTTTATTTTGGCAAGTATTTGGAGGTCTGGGTCTTTTTTAACATTGAAAATGATCATATCTGAAAATTGACATTCTGCATTTCTCATGGTTTATTTTAGTGACGGACCGAGACTCTGCATAAATGGCTTCTTGCTCCCATCTATTTGCCAGAATGTTTTTCCAGAAGGGCCTCGATCTCATGACTGTAGTTCCCTTGCAAAAGTCCCTCATCATTGTCTGACATGTTCAATATGTGACTCAGCCCTCTGTCCCGAACCCCCCAAAAACCGATAGACCGATAAACAGCTGACCCAGTACTCAGACCCCAAGTTTCACTCACACCTATATGTGTGTGTGTGTGTGTGTGTGTGTGTGTGTGTGTGTGTGTGTGTGTATGTGTGTGTTTGTCTCAAAAGAGAGCATGATGGGATATGTGAAAAGAAGCATTCCTATGCACGTGCATTTTATGTTTTTCATTTTATTTGTTTATTAGTCCTGGGTATGATGTTAACCTGTTCGGCCCTGCAAGTGGTCCTTGCAGGGAAAAAATCTGGGACTTGGTGGCAGGATTGGCATTCCAGCCACTGTAAGAACTTCACACAGCTATGACAAAGCAGACAGCACTCTTTTCTGCTCTCTGCGGGAGTAGCTCTGCTGTAGTTGCCCACAAGAAAGCGGATGAGGGAAAGCCCTCGGGAGCCTCAACCCCAGAAGTGGGGTCAGGCCTGTTGGGGATTAGAACTCATGTGGTGCTAAGGTATTGTCCTCTGCACGGCAGCACTTGCGACCTAATCTGAGGCAGTCACCCGGGTAGGCTTGTAGAATGTCTTGTCTCCAGCACGATGACCATCTTTTTCTGCTGTCGGAGGAGCTTCATAAACTCCGCATTTCAGTAGAGGCACTGAGGTACGCAGACTGGGGAGTAAGCAAATTTCTGTAGTTACGTACATCTATTATTGGTCTGGTCACTCTGATGGCTGCCATACTTGGCGAATAGCTGTTGCTGTGGCTGGTCAGCTACTCCATGTGGTGTCCAATGTCACTCCTTTCAACGAGCGTATACGCAGGCTAAGACACTCCTTGGGTGTCTTGTCTGTTGTCTGACATTTCACTCACAGCTTTGCTCGCGGTGACACTCCTCTGATCATGGGTGACTTCAGTGAGACCACTGGCACTGGCAGGGCTAGCAATGAGGAATGTGTCGGTCCCGATGAGTCTGGTGACCGGCATGAGAGTTGTGCCATGTTCCTTGACGTTGTGAAAGGTCAGGGGCTATGTGTCGCCGGATCCTGCTTCCAGCACCCTAAGCCACATCATTAGACTTGGTACTCCACAGCTGGTGGCGAGTCAAAGGAGATCAATCACATCCTTGTGGACAGATACCAGAGGTTCCTACAGAACTGCTGAGTCTACAGAAGTACGCAGTTTGTGAATTCTGACCACAGACTTGCTGTTGCTACTCTGAAGATTTAGTTGAGGTCTAGTGGGCTGCCATCTACTTCGGAAAATGACTCCAAGATCAGGCTGTTTCTAATGAGTGTATGCAGTTTGTGTGAGGGACTTGCAGGCTTGCGGACTTTCATCGCAAGACCCTAAAGGTTTCTTAGCATTGTGTTGATGGTGCCGGTGTTCCCCGAAGGAGGTGTTTCACCCTCAGGACACCCTGGATATTATCAAGAGGGGTCACAGTGCATGGCTTGATGGCAACTCCATTCTGTACCGGGAACTGAGAAGGATGGCAGGAAGGGTTCTTAGGGCAGATAAGGAGGCATTTGTTAGAGGAATCTGTGAGCAAGTGACACACCATCTATGGTCTAGCAAGGAATCGAAGCATTACGCAAATCCGAATCTGTTCCTTGGAGAGTTGCAGTCTGGGCAGGTGATGGAACGGTCCTTACGGATGACACTGCAGTTGTGACCCGCTGGGCCGGCTACTTTGAGTACTTGTTTAAAGCTGATCCTCAGACTAGGACGTTGGACTTCCCTGGATCCCCAGTTCCTGAGGATGATCCTCTGATGAGCTATAAACCACCCAATCTTGCTGAGATTGCACAGTTGGTGAATCGGCTGGAGGTGGGGAAGGTCACAGGGATCCGGGGTGAACTTCTCCAGGCTGATGGTAAGGCTGTCCTCCTGGCATTGCAAGCAATCTTTGGTTTCATTTAGGAGACGGGTCTCATCCCGGCTGAACAAAACAGTTCTTGTAGTCCAGAAAGGGAAGGGTGATCGCCTGGATTGCATGAACTACAGGGGGATAACACTGCTCTCAGTGCCAGGTAAGTTCCTTGCTAGGGTCATCCTCAACAGGATCCGTGATCACTTGCTTGCCTACCAGCGACTGAAGTACACCTAAGAAGTCTACCATCAACCGCATCCTGGCACTGAGGGTTCTCATCAAGCACAAACACAAATATCAGCAGTTCTTTTGCAGCCTTTGTCGATTTTGATAAAACATTTGACTTAGTTGTTCGACCTGCCCTTTGGGACATCCTAAGACTTCTCGGCATCTGCCCAGAGTTGCTGGATGTCATGGTCTGGCCTATGCACTGTGAGTGCTGTGCAGAGTGGAGCCGGAACCTCTGCGTCCTTCCCAGTTGATTCTGGGGTTTATCAGGGGTGTGTTCTTGCTCCTGCTTTGTTCAGTGCTTGCATGGACTGGGTGTTGGGCAGGGTCTTGGAATCCCACGGCAGTGGGGCATCTGTTGGTGAAAAAAGATTCACTGATCTTGACTTTGCCGGCAATGCTATGATCTTTTCTGAGTCGATGGAGGCCTTTTTTGGGGCTCTCAAGAGACTGAGCGAAGAGTCTGAGTGTCTGGGCTTGTGAGTGTCCTGGATAAAAACCACGATCCAGGCCTTTAGTGACCTATTGGGCAGAGCCATCAGCAGTGTGTCTGTCTGTGAAGAGAATGTAGACCACATCAAGAGGTTCACCTACGTCAGCAGCGACATTCATGTCTCTGGTGACTGGAGTCAGTAGATGGATTGGGAGAGCGTGGGGGGTCATGAGGTCGCTGGAAAGGGGTGTAAGCAGTCCTGATGTCTTGCTGTGTGGCTGTGAGACATGGATGCTATCAAGTGACCTCAGATGAAGACTGGACTCCTTTGGTACTGTTTCTCTTCGGAGAATCCTTGAGTACCGCTGCTTTGACTTTGTGTCGAACGAGCAGTTGCTAGAGGAGTTCCGAATGAGGCATGTTACCTGCATCATGAGGGAGCTTCAGTTACGGCACTTCAGCCATATGGCGCGTTTCCCTGAGGGAGATCTGGCTCGCAGGATCCTCATTGCTGAGAACCCGAGTAGCTGGACCAGGCCAAAGGGATGCCCATGTAGCACCTGGCTGTGACAGATAGATGAGCATTTCCGGAGGGTGGGACTAGACCGAGTGTTGGCCTGGAGGTTCCCCACCCGGGATCCCAAGGTGTTTTGTCATGTGGTATCAGTTTATACTTCCTAGCCTGACCCGTTCATTAGTTTGTTTTTGTCTGCCTTTCAAGAATATCTTATGTCTTACAATATTATTATTTTATTTTAATTTGTTTTTACTGAACTATGATTATTCACTTTAGTAACTCCTTGTCCAGAAAAACCAGTCCGTCCCATTTATCACACGTATGATGCCGTTTTCTGAAGGCGCTGTGAGCTTTCTTGTTTGAGTGAGAACTGAGGGTCATCATTGATCAAGGCATTTATCATTGTTTGATTATAGTACCTGGTGTTACTAGCAACTCAGTTTTTTATAGAAATATCCTCTGCCATTTTATCCTGTTGCTGCTGACTAAGATCCTCCAGGGTGTGCGATCCTCCAGGAGATTCATTTAATTACGGTCTTCTATTTAAAGCCTAAAGAATGTGCAGCCAGCTCCTGTCGGCCAGGTATCCGTGTGGCTGAGACAGCTTCTTCCGGCTTGTAGCGCCACGCTGACCCCTCGGTGTGTGTGTGCGCTTCTGCAGGTCCCCGTATCTATGTCCATGATGAGCCCCCAGGTGATCACCCCCCAGCAAATGCAGCAGCTCCTCCAGCAGCAGGTGCTGTCCCCCCAGCAGCTGCAGGCCCTTCTCCAGCAGCAGCAAGCCGTCATGCTGCAGCAGGTAGGTAGACCATCCGGCGGCATGCCTGCGCATACACCTACCTACGGCAGGTAGGAAGACCATCCGGTGGCATGCCTGCGCATACGGTTACCTGCAGCAGGTAGGGAAACCATCCGGTGGCATGCCTGCGCATACACCTACCTGCGGCAGGTAGGGAGACCATCCGGTGGCATGCCTGCGCATATGCCTTCCTGAGGCAGGTAGAGAGACCATCCAGTGGCATGCCTGCGCATACGGTTACCTGCAGCAGGTAGGGAAACCATCCGGTGGCATGCCTGCGCATACGGTTACCTGCAGCAGGTAGGGAAACCATCCGGTGGCATGCCTGCGCATACACCTACCTGCGGCAGGTAGGGAGACCATCCGGTGGCATGCCTGCGCATACGGTTACCTGCAGCAGGTAGGGAAACCATCCGGTGGCATGCCTGCGCATACACCTACCTGCGGCAGGTAGGGAAACCATCCGGTGGCATGCCTGCGGATACACCTACCTGAGGCAGGTAGGGAGACCATCCAGTGGCATGCCTGCGCATACGGTTACCTGCAGCAGGTAGGGAAACCATCCGGTGGCATGCCTGCGCATACACCTACCTGCGGCAGGTAGGGAGACCATCCGGTGGCATGCCTGCGCATATGCCTTCCTGAGGCAGGTAGAGAGACCATCCAGTGGCATGCCTGCGCATACGGTTACCTGCAGCAGGTAGGGAAACCATCCGGTGGCATGCCTGCGCATACACCTACCTGCGGCAGGTAGGGAGACTATCCCATGGCATGCCTGCGCATACACCTATCTATGGCAGGTAGGGAGACCATCCGGTGGCATGCCTGCGCATATGCCTTCCCAAGGCAGGTAGGGAGACCATCCAGTGGCATGCCTGCGCATACGGTTACCTGCAGCAGGCAGGGAAACCATCCGGTGGCATGCCTGCGCATACACCTACCTGCGGCAGGTAGGGAGACCATCCAGTGGCATGCCTGCGCATACACCTATCTGTGGCAGGTAGGGAGACCATCCGGTAGCATGCCTGCACATACGCCTACCTGCAGCAGGTAAGGAAACCATCCGGCGGCATGCCTGTGCATATGTCTACTTGCAGCAGGTAGGTAGACCCTCTGGCTGTATGCCTGCACATACGCCTACCTGCAGCAAGCAGGGAAACTGTCCAGCTGTATGCCTGCGCATGGGTATACTTGCAGCAGGCAGGGAGACCTTCCAATTGCATGCATGCACAAAGACCTAACTGCAGCAGGAAGGGAGATCGTCCGGCTGCATGTGTGCGCATAAGCCTACCTGTGGCAGGTGGGGAGATCGTTTGGTTGCACACCTGCATATATGCCTACAGTAAGCTGCACGGCAGGCTGACTTCCATGTGTCTCAGAAACCTGTTGGGCTTCGTCTTTGGGGAGCTGGAGTTACCGACCTGTGTCTTAAACGTCGCTCCATCTTTCAGTGAATTCCGGAATAGTCTTTTTTAAACCCCTCCCCCCCCCCCCCCCAACCCCGTCTGTCACTGAGCAGGGAAGGCACACCGCACCCCATTAAAAGTTTCCACAGAAGCGTTTCTGAGAGACGGACAGGATGGAATGAGGGATGGAAGGGGGAGGAGAAAAAGAGAGCGAGTGGCGGAGAGGAGTGGGGCGGCTCGTCATTCACGGAACAGCGATAAGAAACTCCTCTGTCAGGAAAGATGGATCGCGTGTAAATGCTTCACTCGAAGCGCGCCTCGTTTCAAGATGGAGCGAGCGCCCCACTGCCATCCCAGACGTCTTAACACTGACGTTGGGCTCCGGTGCCTTTCAGAACGCTGGCGGGAGGCCCGGTAATCCTGCATCTCCCCCAAGCTTTAATTCTGAGCTGAGCCCCCAGAACCTCCTCGATTTACCTTCAGGAAACTCTCCCTTCGCTCCTCTCCCCGTCACGTGACTCTCGTTTTAATTTTAATGGGTGATGAGTTTAAACTGAGCCAAGAAACTTCAAGCCTTGTCATTGTCTCAGACAGGAAGATGCTCTTAATGTGATTAATTGTCATTCCTTGGTTATGTCTAATATGCATGAGGTGTGTTGGACTCTGTGTACTTTGGAAAATGCTTCATGAATATATCTGCTCTGTGTGTTTATTTTTTTGCTTTTTTTTTTTGAGGGGCAGGAGACGTGTCGTTAATGCAGCACGGTGTCTCTGTGGAGCATCAGTCTGATATTGTTTCTGAGATAAAATAATGTGGTGTAATTATGGCCGCTGTCTGTATCTTCAGGTTAAGGGTTTCGATCGTCCGGTCGCTCGAAATTGCGATTTTGGCTGTCGCCGCGATACACTGACAGATAATTAACTTTTACTTGGAAACGGACAGTCTTGTTTTGTTTCGCCATGACCATAAGACCCTGCTGAGGTTCCGTGAGCAGCATGTAATTTGTTTTGGTTTGTTACGGCGGGAGGTTGTGCAACGTTGCATCGGAGGCCTGTCAGGGCAAACGTGCAGCAGGAAGAATGCACAGCTACGGTGAAGCAGACCACGCAGGGAAGGGGGAGCCGTACTGGGTTTGCATGTCGGCCCGGTTGTCAGAAACAAAGGGACTCTTGCCCATGTTTACTCAGCCGGTGGATGACATGGGGGTCTCACAATCTCCCCGTCCTGCCGTCTCTCCCCAGCAACACCTGCAGGAGTTTTACAAGAAGCAACAAGAGCAGCTTCACCTTCAGCTCCTCCAGCAGCAGCACTCGGGAAAGCAGGCAAAGGAGGTATGTGGAGAGGGAGGCAAAAGTGGGAAGAGTGTGGGGGAGAGACACACCACTGGGGGAGAGGGATGTAGCGTGTGGGGTTTTGTTGGAGCTCAGGAGGTGCAAGTTTGTCTTTTATGTCTGGAATGTGCAACACCATCCATGGTCACTGCCTCCTTTCTACTAATTGAACACCCTGAGTGTAGGTGATCACCCTGAGTGTAGGTGTTGTTCGGAGGGCATGTTAAAGGGTCCTAATGTTAGAAGCCCAGTCTGAGTATGCACTCCGTAGCCCACGGACTCCTGCTTAATCGGCAGGCGCTACTGTATGAGTTTGGACCGCTGAGTGGAAAGTTCCGGGCTGATGCGGCCATAAATCAAGCTGGCGGGTGGGCCTTCATTAGGCCGTGTCTGTCGGGGACGCCGCCATGTCCGGCACCGCCACAATCTAAACTAAACGCGAACTGTGGTGGTCAGAATGATCACGGCTGTCGGAGGCGTGCCACCATGGTGTACACCTGCAGGGGGTGCTGTTGATGCCCCCCAGGCTTTGTTCCTGTTTGGATTTGTGAATAGAATTTCAGGCAGCCATCAAATATGGAATAGAAATTGCTCCCTTATTTCTCCAGAGACACTGGCCGGCCCACACGGCCAGCTCCATTATGCAGTCTGTTTTCCAGTGAGTGCATCGCAAGTTTTTACTCCTCCCCCCCCCCTCCCCCCCCACGACCCCCAAACCCAACAGAAAGGTCTTCCACAGTAGCTTGTCTCCTTCTGAAGTGTGACTGCCTCTGTGTATCCTCCCGAGTCTCCAGAACTCCGGTTTGTCTTGTAATTCCTCAAAAAATTGGAAGTTGGACCCCGGCCCCCCCCCTATTTTTTTGAGCTTGTAATAGGGCTACTTCTTTCCCTTGAATGAATTCTTGGTTATAATGTATTCCGACAGGAGAGAGGAGATGGCTAACAGGGAGGTGGGGATGAAGGCTACATCCCTGTTTGCTAATAGACCACTGGAGACCATGTTCATGGCCTGCTGAGAATCCAACTTATTCAGTTGCAAAATACAAAAAAAAAGAGAGAGGGAGAAGTTCCTAACAGGAATGATAATGAAATGATACACAGATGCTGAAATGTCTGCTCTGGACTCTGGACAATTCGTCAGTACCGCTCAGATGCAGGTCGAGTGATGCGTGTACCTGTACTGAGAACGGCGGCTCGTCACATCTGGCCGGCTGTTTGGCGTCTCCTTGTTTCTGCTTCAGTTAAAATGAAAGCGTAACCAAAAAATTACTGGCCGCCGTGGTGGGCAAATAGAATGGCGCCCCCTGCTGGCACGTTACAATCTATGACGAGTCCTTTCAGCCTTATGAACTCTGAGAGACAATTAAATATGCAGATGATTAAGAGCTGTAATCAGTGCAAGCCCAAGGAAGGTTGTTGGGGGTGTTCCTGTCGTTCAGTGTTTCTGCTCTTCCTGACTGGCAATCTGATATACAGTGTATGAGGGAGGCGGGTACCAGCGACAAGGAGGGGGTGGGGGGGGGGGAGCTAGGCTGTGGTGGTGCGTATGGAGGAGAGGCACAGAAGGAGAGAGAGGCAGTCAGGTCACACGCTGTGTGGTGCGGCCCCGCTTACTAATTTGCGTAATTTGCACTTGCTATAGCAACAGCAGCAGCAACAGCAGCAGCAACAGCAGCAACAGCAGCAGCAGCAGCAGCAGCAGCTGGCCGCCCAGCAGCTCGTCTTCCAGCAGCAGCTCCTTCAGATGCAGCAGCTCCAGCAGCAGCAGCATCTGCTCAGCCTGCAGCGGCAGGGCCTGCTCTCTCTGCCCCCAGGCCAAGCCGCCCTGCCCGGGCAGCCCATGCCACCTGGTAGGCCCCTGACCTCTGCTCCACGCCATGCCACTCTCAGTCACCGCTCCGCTCCTCATTCGTTTGCTAATTTTATCGGCGTCTTCCGTTCGGTCGCCATTTTGTTTGGTCGTTTTGTTTTCATCTGTTCAGTTGTTGTTTGTTTGCTTATCATTCGTTCACTCTTCATTTTATCATCGTCGTCTGTTCAGTTGTTTGTTCATCATTTGCTCGCCCCATTTATCGCCGTCTTCTGTTGAGTCGTCGTTCGCTCGTCATTTGTTTTCTCATTCTGTCATTGTTTGTTTGTTGTGCTTGTCTGTTAACCTGCAACTGCACAGAGGGGGAGCCCGTGAACAGATGCCAGCTTCAGCTTTCAAAGCGAGGCATAAACAGCTGCCCTGCCTATGTTTACCCGCACTGAAAGCGCTAGCAGCGTTATTAATTATTGTTATGCGGAATGTAATCCGAGCACAACCCAGAGCTTAATTCCATCGTCCCCTGCCAAGGCCTCTGTTATCGCCCAAAGATGTCATCCCCATAATGGGATTTTGGCATAATATTAGAACAGTCTGTTTTGGTCCTGTTCCTCACTTCGTTATTCCAGACTGAGCTAATGGAACAGTGCTCCGTTATGAGACAGCTGCTTGTCGCCACCATTATCTTTATACGTGAGGCAGGAAGGTTTCAAGTTTACCTAATGTTTGCGTGGACAGGACAATGGGAATGAAAGCGGCAACACTGGATAGTGTGGACATATGCAAATTATGTCCCATATATGTATGTGCGTCTGTGTGTACCTGAGTGTATGTAAATCATGGCCCATATAGCCTCAGACACATCATGCCCGCTTTATCTCTCCTGCCCAGTCTGGTGCTAATTACTGGGCTCGGCTCCCCTGTTCCCACACCCTTGTTTTGATGCCTGACAGCAGCCTTGAGCCCGGTGGAGCTCCAGCAGCTGTGGAAAGAGGTGACCAGTTCTCACAGCTTGGAGGATAATGGCGTCAAGCACAGCGGGCTGGACCTCACCACCTCCAACTCCTCAACTACCTCCTCCACCACTTCCAAAGCATCACCGCCCATCAGCCACCACTTGGCGGTCAACGGGCAGGCCGCGGCGCTCGGCGCCCGGAGGGAGAGGTAGGCACGGTCATCCTCCCCGCCGCCGGGGCGACCCCCGGGGAACCGGAAGGATCTGCCCCAGTTTGCCGCTAGAAGGGTGTGTCGTATCTCAGTGAGTGACTGCCTGGGATAAATCAGATGCTTAACCAAAATAAAATAGAATAAAAAAAGATAGTACAGACAGCCTGAAGACGAGCCTAACCTTAGTGCACATTAAGAATTTAGTGCTTTATTTCTTCTTTTTAAATTACCTTTCTGTAGTGCTTGTCATATAAACAGAATACATGATGCCAGGAAGGCTTTTTCTGATGTTTATACTCGCGACGGAGCTTTTTATACACAGTCCGCGCTGATATAAAAGTCCGTTCACATATCTGTCTACCTGCGTTATGCATTATTGAAGAATTTCGGCGGCATAATGAGAAGCAACAGGAGTGGCAGCCGGCTCGGGGAAGCGAGGACGGGGCCCGTAATTGATTTAAACCAGACGCTACCTGAGTGGGAGCAAAAACGTGGTGAAGTGCACATTTATGGGGGAGAAAGGGTGTTAAGGGGGTGTTGGGGAGGGGGGCAGGTTTATCTGTGAGACCTTCGTGGCTGGTGTGATGATTTTGGTGCCGGTGCCTTTCCATCACGGGGGCCCCGTGTCCGGCGTGTCTGCAGACAGGTCAAAGGTCACCTCTGCGCAAGGTGGCAGTGACCCCGACTTTCTGCCCAGGGCTGTTCCAAAAGAAAGCCGCTCCCTTAAAAGCAGAGGCCCCGCATATTATAAACTCGTCTCCCCATGTCTATCATCCCCCCTGGGTGCTTTTAAACTTGTTTACATAGCGACTGGTAAAGGCTGTAGAAAGTAATTTTTAAAATACATAAATATTACCTCAGTGAAATTTTCCTTGGCAAACGGCGGCGTGTTTACCCTCACGTTCAGGCCCCCACCACTAATACATCGGAGATTAAACATCTGGTCGAGCGCTCGGATGCTAGCCCGCCGCGAGGTCGTCCTATCCGCCCCCCCTCCTTTATTAACAACCCCTTTGGCTCCGGTTCTGCCTTAATTGGAGCGTCACCCATCCTGTGAGGCGCGCCATTCGGGAGTGGGGGGGGATGATTAATTCTCCCTGCCTGCTCTGCGCTGAACTGACCTGCAATGACCTGCCTGTCGCCTGTTCTAACCTGACAGTCTCTGGCAGCCATAAAGCATTACTGCTCTGGAGAGGATTGCAACTTCAGTTTCACCCCCCCACACCACCTTTTCTGTCTCTTCTCCTCCAACAGTTCTCTACACGAGGACTCCGGAACCTCCCACGCCCTCTACGGGCATGGTGTGTGTAAGTGGCCAGGCTGTGAGAGCATCTGCGAGGACTTCAGCCAGTTCCTCAAGTAGGTGCCCCTTTCCCAGTCACCTCCACCTCCCCGGGTGTAGGGGGCGCTCCTCCTGTCTACATGTGGTTTGTGTGCCTGTCTGTATCTCTGTGTCCATGCTTAACGTCCTGATGCGAGCTCATTTTCATCCAAAAGCTGCTTGATATTCGCCCATAAAGAATGAGGGTCTTATTTCCCCCCTGTTGTGAGGTCTGACTGGCTCAGATATTTCCCCAAAACATTTATTAGCGTGCCGAGTTTTCACTTCGAAGAGATGAAGGGGCAGGCGATTCTGTAGAGATAAAATGAACCGAATTAGTCATAAAATAATGTAAAGATATTTGTAAGAATGCTTGCAAGACGGAGACTGCAGCCTCTGATTCCTGGAACCCGGGATGGAGTCCAGCTCAGTGTCTTCCGCTGCCTCGTTACCCCTCCTGTACTAACGCAGATGAGCCATGGTGAGCACTCCCTTTGTATTCATTTTTTTCTCTCTCTCTCTTGTGCACGCAACCGTTTTTCCACACACTCATTAACCAGCAGATGTGTGGTTTTTTTTTTCCCCCTGTAAGCAACCAGAAAAAAGGAGGGGGGGGGGGCACGCTCATCTCTCCGTCAAAGTTAAGTGGCAACATCGTGGCAGCGGAGTAATTGGAGTGGGGGGGGGGTGGTGTATTCGGACCGGTGTCTCGAAAAGCCTCTTAACGGCATAAAACGCTGATGGGGCTGCAGAGAAGTGAGAAGCTAATGGCAGGTTGTGCGGATCGGCGTGGCACAATGGCCAGACCGGCTGTTGTCATGGTGCGGCTCACGGAGCGAGCGCAGGGCCCATGCTCCGCCGACGATTTAGTTAATTAGCTCATTTGTAATTGGCCCGCTTTGTTGCCGGGATGTTAGCGAGGACATCAAAGAAGAGGTGTTTGAGGTACCTCGGATTATAGGTTATCACGTTGCCACTCGGAGGAGAGCGTCTGCACCGGGGAAAGGGAAATTATACATCAGAGTATTTTAATTAGGTTTGTAATTAATTCTCAGAGCCAGTGCCGGCTTCTGCGAGGCGCCGCGGCAGCACCTAAACCGGCGGGAGGCCGTGGCTTTGTGTTTATTACCCTGCCTTTCGGCATGTTGTGATGCTGCACGTACAGACGTAACAAGTTAAGCTGTATGGGTGATTATGCTGGGTCAGCTTATATTTACAGTTTATATCAATGCAGTTTTGTTTAGTATATTAGTTAGTACATATTTTTAATGTAACAGAAGTAATTAATTACAATACAGAACAATTTCATGTTTTCCTGAACTATGGTAATGTGTTATTTATTTAAACAAATAATGCACTTGGCTTGCCTGCATGTGTTTCATTATTGGTTTCTGCTGGCACCGCCCCGATTTTCAGGGGTGATGGGACACGTAGTTTATCGCTATTGGCCGGCTGCTTTTGGCTGCCGTCCCCATTGGCCGTCGCTGTCGCTTGGTTTTCGTTTCTCGCGCGCCGAGGACCCATCTGCCCTCCTCTGCTCTGGAGAACGTCGCGTCGGGTGAACGTTTACCCAGAAGACACATTTCGTCTGTGTTTGTCCTCCTTTGTCTGTCCCGTCACGGTGTTCCTCCTGTTCTCTCTCTCTCTCTCTCTCTCTCTGCTTTCCTCGCTCTCACGTTATCTCTCTCCTATACAGACAGGACCGTCCTCAGGTTTTATCATCTCATTGCATCTCGTTTCATCGTTTACCACTCCTGAAGCAGACATTAACAAACAAACCCAATCCTCAGCGTCCCGATGGCTGATGCTCTGCCTGGTTAGGGATATCCTTTCATCCTTTTCCCCCCATAAGAGTTGTCAGGTGTCCCTGTGCGGATCCTGGGCTTCGCCATTCGAGGCCTGGCCGCATTCCGTAGCAAGCGATTGTCAGATGGAACAGCGTCGACACACAAACGTCGTTGCCGTGCCAACAGGTCTGCTGGCTGGCCTTTGTTTTGTTGCGGTGCCACTTGTCAAAATGGTCAGTGGCGAGGCAAAGCCGCGTCACAGCTAACGCGCTTTTTATCGCTCGGGGGCCGACTGGGAACACAGAGGTACCTCATTACGAGACGCTGAAGTTATGCGGTCACAGCTCGCACACGCCTGTGCATATAAGCACGTATCATAATCACACACCTGAAAAATGAAATGATCTCATCGCAGGCCACAGGCCTCTGGCCAAGTAGAATAGAATGTCATGTAGTAGAGGATAGTGTATTTATACAGAGTGACCTGTGAATAGGGACTGGTAACCTGAACACAGCTGCGCATAACGCAGTTACTGCGTAACGGATGTCTCTACAAAGTGTTACTCCCTACCTGTCTCTTCTGTTCTCCAGTTCATTATAGCTGCCAAAACAGGTATTGGTCGTTTCCTAACCCTGACCAAAGACTATTAAAAAGCACCCAGACCAGGTCACTAATAGTTTTAAATTGTAGCCTTTATCCTGATGGGAGCAGAAGGGGTAAATTGAACATGTTGTAAATATGTTTTGCCAGTTAATTGGGTAAGAAGGCGTCGTATAATAAGTCTGTATTTTTCTCCCCTCCTTGAATAGTGAGTGACTGGTGTCCTTATGTTGACGGGGATCCCTGGTGCAGTTTGCCACTTAACTCTCCTCGCTCACGTGCATTCTAATCGGCTGATGACATTGCTGGATTCGGGGAGCCAAGCGGAGCTTGTGAGCAGCACCCGTGTGAGGCGCCCCTTCCGTAACGCTGAGCCCCGCAGAGAGCAGGCCGGCGCCCCAGTGCGGCTGCGACAGCGTGCCACGCAGCGTGCCAACCTTAAGTATTTCCCAGGGGTGTGGCAATATGTGTGTGACCACCTCATAGGACCGGCGAGGCCTGTGCAGTGAGGGGACAAGCGTCTCTTTATGGGGGGAGGTGTCCGGAAATACATAAAAGGCCTTAATAATGGTTCTGTGGGGGGGGGGGGCACCTCTTCAGCTTCTTTGAAGCGGGTTTAATTTATGACGTGTGCCATGCATCAGACACCCACAATGCCCATGTGTGTGGCTTCAGAGAAATCCTGTTCATAACATTAGTCCCACCTTCCTGCGAGGGACGTGATTAAATGATTAATGAAACCCCCCCCACACACACACACACACAGTTGCGCGCTTCCTAAAATGACAATTAGACACCGGCCAGCGAGAGCAGGAAGTCGCTGTCCATCCCTCTCTTTTTTCACTACCTTTTTCTTGTCTGCCATCTCGCTCTCGATTTACATCACATCTTAAAGCAACGGCAGCAGAAACAGTCACAAAAGCCCGAAACTGGAATAAAATGAGATTATTATAAATGCTGCTGCCGTAATTGAATGGTAATGCGGCGGAGTGATCGAGTCCCGCGCCATTGTGTCTCGCTGTCCCCAACCCCCCCACTCTCTCTCTCTCTCTCTCTCTCGCCTTTGATTGGCGTAATTGGTGGAGGGTAATGAATAGGTACTGTTATTTTGCATATCATGGATAAACAATAGTGAGGCAAGAAAAAAAAAATGGGGGGACTGTGGCTGAGGTATATGTGCTCGTATTCCCGCCTCCCCCCCAGCAATGCGCTAGCGGGCCTGTAGATGATAGCTGTGGTGTGGCGCTGCAAGCTAGCCTGTAATTACGGCAGAGGAACTGTCATCGCTGGCATTTCATGGGCGCGAGTCCTCAGAAAGCGCTTTGTGAGTTTGTCACCAATGATAATTCAGATAGAGGCTCATTACCGAACATCACAACACGTTTAGAACCTTTCGCCCATACAAGGGAGGATAAAGGTCTCCTTTAATGGCACTGTCCTTTGTGGGCCCTCAGACAAGGGGGAGGGAGAAAAATCCAATCAAGGCGGCCCGTCATTGACTGCGAGGTGAGGGGGGGGGGGACGCTGGTGCGAGGAGGGGGGTGCCTGCGTTTGTTTAAGGAAGGGAGAGCTCCCAGTTAAACGGCTCTTTGTGGTTTTCTGGGGTGGGAGACGGGAGAAACAAAGAGAATTTCCGGGTCTGAAATGTCACGACTCGAGGGTGGGCAGATTGAACCGACATGGGCGCTGGACGCACAGCATATAAAAATGGCTTCTCTGTTATCACGTGACCCATCCATGTCCCGCAGGAGGGTTAATTACTAACGAATACGTGCTGAACGGGCCTCACTCAGATTCCATTTCTGTCCCCCTACAGGCACCTTAACAGCGAGCATGCGCTGGATGACAGGAGCACGGCACAGTGCCGGGTCCAGATGCAGGTCGTACAGCAGCTGGAGATTCAGGTTCGTCCCGTGGTCCATCAGCTTGTATGACCAGTCTGTGAAGTCTACCCTCTGTCTCATCCACCCTCTCTCATTCACCCTGTGGACCCAGCCCTCCATCTTTCTCATCCACCTGCCCTCTGTCTCATCCACCCTGTGCCGCCCTCCATCTGTCTCATCCACCCAGTGCAGTGCACCCTCTGTCTCATTCACCCTGCTTGGCTCTCCATCTGTTTCATCCACCCAGTGCAGTGCACCCTCTGTCTCGTCCACCCTGTGTGGCCCTCCATCTGTCTCATCCACCCAGTGCCGTGCACCCTCTGTCTCGTCCACCCTGTGCGGCCCTCCATCTGTCTCATCCACCCAGTGCAATGCACCCTCTGTCTCGTCCACCCTGTGCGGCCCTCCATCTGTCTCATCCACCCAGTGCAGTGCACCCTCTGTCTCATTCACCCTGTGTGGCTCTCCATCTGTCTCATCCACCCAGTGCAGTGCACCCTCTGTCTTATCCACCCTGTGTGGCCCTCCATCTGTCTCATCCACCCAGTGCAGTGCACCCTCTGTCTCATTCACCCTGTGTGGCTCTCCATCTGTCTCATCCACCCAGTGCAGTGCACCCTCTGTCTTATCCACCCTGTGTGGCCCTCCATCTGTCTCATCCACCCAGTGCAATGCACCCTCTGTCTCATCCACCCTGTGTGGCCCTCCATCTGTCTCATCCACCCAGTGCGGCGTACCCTCTGTCTTATCCACTCAGTATCTCATTCACCCTGTGCAGCACACCCTCTGTCTCATCCACCCAGTGCGGCCCAGCACCTGTAAGGCTCAGATCCTGTACCTCTACCCCTCTGTGTCAGTCACCCCATATGGCCCATCTTCTCTACCTCCACCCTATATGGTCCAACCCCTGTGTCATCCATCCTTTGTGATCCATCTTCTGGCCCAGCTTCTGACTGATCACCCTCTGTATGGTCCGACTTCTGTAAGGTCTGACCTCTGTGGAGCCCAGCCTGTGTCAGATCCTGCTCCCTGTGGTCCGACCTCTATGTGACCAGCCTGCTGGGTATCACTGCCAGCCATCGTTCCGGCTTAATCGAATTAGGCTGGTGCTCCTGTAGCTCAGCTGTCCGGCCAGTGGCCGTGCCGCCCCGCACGCCTGCGGCGATTAAGGCCCATCCATACGTGAAGAGGGCCCGCAAGACAGGAGCTGCACTACGGCTTCATTTATTTCACCCAGCGGACTGTGGCTTCCAGTCGAGTGTGGCCCGCTCCGGCCCAAAAATGCGACTGGCGCCATCCCCCCGGAAACGAACAACAGTGTTAGCCGGCACCAGGCCCAAAAAAAAAGCAATTGGTAGAGTAAGACTGTAGGTTTTTATTTAGTTCTGCGGTGTGCCCCTAGCCTTTGCCAGTGCGCGGGTAAGCTGACTTTATACCTATCAGAATACACACCAAGCGTTTCCCGCTTCGCGTTCATGCCTTACAGAGCACTTTGTATTTATTTGTTGGATTTGAATCTAAAAAGAAGAGAGGGAAGGAAAAACCAGCATTTTGCATGTGAAAATGTATTTTGCTGACACTAAACATTATACACCAACACTGTGACCAATTATAGTATTTTTGCTTTTTTTTTCCCATGGTTCGTTTTTTTTATTTTTTATTTTTGATACGGTTTTATTTTTTCCCCCTCCCCCATGTGTCACTTGTAATGAGGCCCCAGAGCGTCGGGGGGAGCCGGTGGGCCATGTGCAGTGGTTCAGCCACCCAAGTCTCCCTGTCAGTCCGGCCCGTTAGATTGATGATGACAGGCTGCGAGGGTCACTAACTGGACCTCTGAGGAAGACGAGGGGGGCGGGAGAGCCGCCGAGGCCCCTGTGCGCTGCCCCCGTCACCCCAGTGGGGCCGCCAGCCGCTCGCCGCTCCTAACAGTGTCCACTGGACTTTGACTGGCCACCCAGCGCTGGCTAATTTACAGCCTGAGTAACTTGTTACTGTCAGGCTGCCTGCGACCTAAATTTTTACTATTGACAAAAAGATAAAGTGTTATTTGTTTTCGCTGACCTTTTAGCACTCTGTATTTCTGGGATCTCTCTTTCTGTGTCGCACCCCCCCCCCCCCCCCCCGGGGCTCTTCGGCTGCCTCTGTCCAAGTCGTACGCATGCTGCGTGTGTTAGTGTGGGGGGCTGATGAAATTGCTCTGTGCTGAAACGGCAGCGTGAACCGCCTCTTCCGCCTTTTACACCCCCCCCCCCCCCACACCCCACCTCCTCGTTAACAGCTTTCTAAGGAACGCGAGCGTCTCCAGGCGATGATGACCCACTTACACATGCGACCCAACGAACCCAAGCTATCTCCAAAACCGGTGAGTGCATATTGCTGCTTCGGTGGTAAATGGGGCTTGCGGTGTGCAGACGGTGGGGAAATGGTGCGGGGGGTGGGGGTGGGGGGCGTTAAACACGCCGCGCCCGGCGAGGAGCGGCAAGGGGGGATAGTTGGGTAGGCGCCGAAATTGCATGGCCCTCCAACAGTGATGCTGTGTTATACAAATCCTATCAGATGCGGCGAGCAAATGACTGCAGTAAAGCAAAACAGAGTCGCGAGCGAAAATCACAGCCTTTGGTGAGACGCCTCATCGCGGGATCATCTGTCCCTGATAGATTTAGCGCAGAAAACAACCTGTTAGGCCCAAATTGCTGTTTAGCTCTGTGACTGGGGCGGCGCTGGGGGGCCAGTTGAGGCCCCAAGAGAGAAAGAACCTCTGGTTAAATTTGTCTTGGTTTCCATGCATGAACGTGACATTAACGGAAATGGCGGCACTATCGCTGGCCCCCCGACAGGCTGTCTGACACTGTAATTCACATTGTCGTCAGGGGGATGGAGGGTGAATCAGAAACAAAATCCAAAAACAACTTTATAGGAGGTAATTTTATTTGGACACACATATTTATCCCTGTGTAAACACGAATGCTTCCATGTTTCACACACTTTGGAGAGACACATAAACATGGCGCTTCCGGGAAACGTGCAAAATAAATATTTTCCGTCATAATTATTTATTTGCCAATAATGAGGCGTTTTTTAATGTTTTGGGGGAGAAACATAGTTACAGTGTTACCACCGCCAACCCTCAGCCCCATCTCAGTGGAACAATTTTCCTCATCACGTCCTATCATATAAAGTAGATAATCACAAGATAGAATAATTACCCGGTAAATCCGTCAGGAATCTGCTGCTCGCTTTTTCCAATTAATTATTCAATCAGTAATTTTTCTCCCCTCGCAAAACTCCAGCAGCGCGGTAACATCCTCGCTAATAAAGAATTTTCGGCCCGTAATCCAAAACAGAATATGAATGAATCATGTAAATGAAGTATTACATTACATAAAGCACGCGTGAAGGGATCACTAATTGCGTTTGATGGCGGGCAATTAATACGGAAGGGGGGGGGGACGGACGGCTCGCCATGTAGGCACCCCGGAAGTGTTCCGGAAGAATGCAATGCCCGATACAGGAAAAAAAGTACAATCATGTGCATATATAAGTGCACATGTGCTGAATTTGCATGCTGTAGAGAAGAAACTCCATAATTGATATCATGGTACAGATTTATGTTCTTATACGCAACAGGCAGAGTTGAAGCTGCCCACACATTTGATAAATATTAATAGTTTGAATTTATTAGCGGGCTGTTGGTTCATCAGAGCACCGTTAGCAACTCTGAGCGCAGTGGCTTCGGGTGCGAGCTCATTGTCTGCTCTGCGACCCAGTTTGTTCCCGAAGCGTTGCTTCATTAAATGTCTCCTCTCGGTCATGTTGCGGCCGGACGGGAATCAAAGCTGTCAGGCCCGTGAGTCGCAAGTAATGGGTTTTTTTTTTCTCGCCGTTGAATACATTCCCAGCCTGTCTCCTTTTGCCGATCTCGTCTGCAGTTCGGATATAATGAATTCCGTTCGGCCGTTGCTGGATCCTCTGCCTTCGAACATGTTCTCCTCGTTACCGGCCCTGGTGTTAGCTTAACACCATAAATATACATGCTTCATACGCTCCTCGTCTTCCCAGTTGTTGTAAACAATTTATACCATAAATAGCGTTAACTTCCAGACGGTGAGTCATTGCAGTAGCGCAGTTAATGAACTACTAGTGAACTGTAACCTTTGAGTGCTTTGAAATAGTTCCGCACAAGGGAGCGTGGTTTTACTGACCGTCAAACCCACACAGCACCCAGTTTTAGTCAAGCAGTCTTGAATCAGGACATAAAAAAAAATTGTAGGATCCATTGGGGAGGGGGGGGGTGCTCTGCAGGGTGCTTAGCGTCTTAGCTTAGCAGTGCTAACACACTGCGTCTGGCTCAGGCCCAAGAAAGAACAATTAGTCGGCATATGTTAATTTGTTCTCCCTCGGAAATCCCTCTGTCTGCCGTGCGTGTAGAACACCCCCACAAAGAAAGCTCCTGCCACAAAAGCTCTTCATTCTTCCACTGTTACCAACGGCACCTCGGTGTCAGCAGTCCTCTGATGGGCGGGGGGTGCCGTCTGGTTTTTGGCACCGGCCCACTCTGAGCCGGGAGTAGGCCGGCCCCGGAGCCTGATGTCTGGTGACTGAGGGATATAGTGCCGCTGGGACTCGTATATACAGTGAAGGTCCAAACGTGCGTATGTCTGGAGGCCGCTGGCAGCCACCGTGTCCCGTTTTCCAGCACATTCCGCAGGAGAGCCACCCGGTGACGACGTCATCCGGCCCTCCGTCGGCTGGCTCGATGTTTCCCCCCCATTCTTCACCATTGCCAATCATGTTTAATTTGAACATCATCAGTGTCCTCTAGCTAATCTGCAATTAAGACAATTTGGTTAAAATGTGTAGTAATGACATTACCGTTCCACCAAATTAGCAAGGCAGGCTAAAGGTTAGCGCCGCGTCTGCCAGATGGATGTTTCTTCGGAGCAGGAGTCGGGAAGCTGGAAATAGCTATTTATCGGCGTTTTCTCCGTCTCGCCGAGCCCATGTGATATTTTACGTAGCGGAGGAGGCCCTGACTGGCCTCAGTCCAGCGTGAGCGGCAGCGCCGGATGCAGGGGAGCCCAGCACCGGGTCGGAACGGGCCCGGCTGCCAGCGGCGCAGATCATTAGATAATCTCTAACAGCGTGTGCTAATTAGGATCCTTATGATACAATTTCATCCTGTAATTAGCCCAGATTGGCTGCTTCCTCTGCCCATTATTAGTGGAAACACAGCTGTAGGTGGGAATCCACCGCTGTTTTTCAGCGTCTCGATAAACCCTCTCCATCGCTGTCTTGTATTATTATTATTATTATTATTATTATTATTATTATTATTATTATTTATTTACCCCTGCCCTCCTCCTCTCCAATGTCCGCAGCTCAACCTGGTGTCAAGCGTCACCATGTCAAAGAACCTGCTGTCTGCGTCACCCCCCAACTTACCTCAGACGCCGACCACGCCCACGGCTCCGGTGACGCCGCTGAGCCAGGCCCCCCCGGTGCTCAGCCCAGCCAGCCTCCCCGGCATGGGGGCCGTGCGCAGACGCCACTCGGACAAGTACGCCATGGCCATGTCCTCCGGTAGGTGTCACCGACGGCCAGTACGGGCCGCTGTCACGCAGGGGTGCCATAGAGTATGATTTCATGGGCCCCTTGCATTCGGAGACACTGCCCCATTCGAAGCTTTATACCGACTAGGCTTCCCCCAGCGGCCTGTGAGCAGGGGGGTGTGATGATATGATTTAATTAGAATTGCATTTTTCCAGACATGTAAACTGCTGATTTTATGACATCTGCTGTTTTTCTTCTTCTTCTTCTTCTTCTTCTAAATTCGCTAATAATCTGACATTAGTTCTGTACCCAGAGGACACAAATTTTACAAAATCATTTTGGGGGTGTGTGCGTGCGACACCTTATTTTTTTCCACAGAGATCGCCCCCAACTACGAGTTCTATAAGAATGCGGATGTGAGACCCCCCTTTACATACGCGACCCTCATAAGGCAGGTAAGTGGAAAATAAATGAAGTCGACCTGATTAGATTAGAGTTAATTAATTGAATCCGGCCTCGTTAGCGACGCGTTATTGGATGTCGCCTTGTCGCAGGCCATCATGGAGGCGGGAGACATGCAGCTGACACTTAATGAAATCTACAGCTGGTTCACACGTACCTTCGCCTATTTCAGGCGCAACGCCGCAACCTGGAAGGCAAGTCCTCACTTCAGGAAGCCGCCACCAATGTCTTTGTAATTTTGTTTACTTTTTTTTCCCCTCCTCATTTGGAGCAATTAATAGGCGAGTCGGTGGTTGAAAGCACGTTCTGACACACTAATTACGGAGGGGGCACTCAATCACCGAGCGCCGTCGTTGGCTGACCGAGTTACCCCGCCTTCCTCTCCTCATATATGATTGGCTAATTAGTTTGAAAAATGGCTGTTTGGCCTGCGCAGCCAATGGGGGCCGCGGTCCCGTCCCTCGTTGCGTGGCTGTCTGCACACATCGTACCTCATGGCCCGGGCCAGCCAGCTATCGGCGCGCCTGTGACCAGTCGGCCGGAACTAAAGGCGAGTTAAGTGAAAATTATCCTGTCAGGACAGAAACGCAGTTTATTTACATAGACAAAAGGCCTCATTTATATCCCCTGTCCAAACAACCTCATTGGCTGGCCTCCCTACAAAAGGGGACGGTGGAGAAATGGCCTCTTCAACGTATCTATTTCTGGGAGAAGACGGTGTCTGGGCAGATAAGAGCAAGCAACCCCCCCCCCCCCCCCCCCACACACACACACACACACATGAACACACACCACCCCCAAGCCCTAGATGTACAGTTTTATTTTCATTTCAGAAACGGGGAATGAAACATCAATTAGCCAAAAGACATTCGGTTGGGGGGGGGGTGGCGGTGATGGGGGGGGTTATGCAGCCACTCATGTGGATGCCCCCGTGTTTTTAATTTATTTTTTTTTAAGCTCTATATTCACTACGCCGAATTAATTTGGATTTAGAATGCAAATTACCCGGCTGAGCGATCAGAGATGTGTATGAGAGGAGGGGCCTCCCTCTCCAGGTCTTCAGACGTCTTCTAAAGCCTGCTTACGTCGCTTCTGTTCACCTCGGTGACGTCGCCAAGATCACAAATCGCTGCTGTCCTCGGGCTGGCGGAGGGGCCACTCTCTGCGCACCAGCATCGTCCGCCCTGCCTCGATACTTTTTTTTTTTTTTTGCGATTCCCGTATCTGACATATTTATGTCTTTAGTTTCACATTTCCTTTGTAACTTATTAGAGAAATGACCCACGCTGGGCTTGTCATTTGATTAACTGAGAGGGATTTAAAAAAAAAAAAAAATAAGGTGATTTAATATCTCAGCGTGGTCTCATCGGCTGGCCAGGGGAGCCGGCTCTCATTTCCAACAACTTATTAGTTCTAACTATATAGCATGCATAATAAAACTGCTCATTTGCTCATTAATATTAAAACGATCATATTCAGAGCCATGGGCATTAAGATCAATCAAATCCTTGGGTTTTCAGGTCAGATGTGAGATGTGCTTATGAGTTTTTATAGAGCCCTTTCAGTGAAGGCACCGCCGACGCAGATGGCTTTTGAAATAACCGCACCAGACGAAAATTAATGAAAATTAAACAATGCGCGTATTTGTGGGGATTTAACTGGATGCATGTAAATGTATACAAGTACGTGGCAGACGGCTTTTGTGTTTTCTTTGGGATCCGTGCAACAAAATAAAGTGTTTTTTTGTTTTTAATTTTTAATTAGATTAGAAACGCAGCAAATACAAAGGGGCTGTCTTGTTCTGTGGTTTGTATATCGTTCTGAGGCACTGAGAGCATTTGTGAACAGAGTAACGGCAGCTTTACCTAATTGGGGGGGGGGGTGTCCAAGTATGCGAGTGTAGATATATTAGCATTATGGTGGGGGGGGGTCCCTGGAAGCCTGTCAGCGACGCCTGTAATGGGGGCACATTGGACATGTCATAAAACTCTCAAATGCCACATCACACCCCCACTGCCTCCGGGACCACGTGCCAGTCTACTCTCTCTCTCCTGCTTATCATGGTGGGGACAGAGCCAAGGCCTTTACAAGGAGAGGACAGGAGCAGGACAGGGCCTTTAGAGGGACGGGGACAGGAGCAGAACAGGGCCTTTAGAGGGATGGGGACAGGAGCAGGACAGGGCCTTTAGAGGGACGAAGACAAGAGCAAGACAGGGCCTTTAGAGGGTCGGGGACAGGAGCAGGACAGGGCCTTTAGAGGGACGAGGACAGGAGCAGGACAGGGCCTTTAGAGGGATGGGGACAGGAGCAAGACGGGGCCTTTAGAGGGACGGGGAGAAGAGCAAGATGGGGCCTTTAGAGGGACGGGGACAGGAGCAGGACAGGGCCTTTAGAGGGACGAGGACAGGAGCAGGACAGGGTCTTTAGAGGGATGGGGACAGGAGCAGGACAGGGTCTTTAGAGGGACGGGCACAAGAGCAGAACAGGGCCTTTAGGAGGATCGAGGACAGGAGCAGGACAGGGCCTTTAGAGGGACAGGGACAAGAGCAGGACAGGGTCTTTAGAGGGACGAGGACAGGAGCAGGACAGGGCCTTTAGAGGGACGGGGACAGGAGCAGGACAGGACCTCTAGAGGAACGAGGACAAGAGCAGGACAGGGTCTTTAGAGGGACGAGGACAGGAGCAGGACAGGGCCTTTAGAGGGACGGGGACAGGAGCAGGACAGGACCTTTAGAGGAACGAGGACAGGAGCAGGACAGGGTCTTTAGAGGGACGAGGACAGGAGCAGGACAGGACCTTTAGAGGAACGAGGACAGGAGCAGGACAGGATCTTTAGAGGGACGAGGACAAGAGCAGGACAGGGTCTTTAGAGGGACGAGGACAGGAGCAGGACAGGGCCTTTAGAGGGACGGGGACAGGAGCAGGACAGGGCCTTTAGAGGGACGGGGACAGGAGCAGGACAGGACCTTTAGAGGAACGAGGACAGGAGCAGGACAGGGTCTTTAGAGGGACGGGGGCAAGAGCAGGACAGGGTCTTTAGAGGGATGAGGACAGGAGCAGGACAGGGTCTTTAGAGGGATGAGGACAGGAGCAGGACAGGGACTTTAGAGGGACAGGAGCGGGACAGGGCCTTTAGAGGGACAAGAGCAAGACGGGGCCTTTAGAGGGACGGGGACAGGAGCAGGACAGGGCCTTTAGAGGGACGGGGACAAGAGCAGGACAGGGCCTTTAGAGGGACGAGGACAGGAGCAGGACAGGGTCTTTAGAAAGACAGGAGCAGGACAGGGTCTGTAAAGGGACAGGAGCGGGACAGGGTCTTTAGAGGGACAGGAGCGGGACAGGGCCTTTAGAGGGACAGGAGCGGGACATGGCCTTTAGAGGGACAGGAGCAGGACAGGGTCTTTAGAGGGACAGGAGCAGGACAGGATCTTTAGAAGGACAGGAGCAGGACAGGGTCTGTAAAGGGACAGGAGCAGGACAGGGTCTTTAGAGGGACAGGAGCAGGACAGGGCCTTTAGAGGGACAGGAGCAGGACAGGGTCTGTAAAGGGACAGGAGCAGGACAGGGTCTTTAGAGGAACGGGGACTGGAGTAGGACAGGGGACAGGACCTTTAGGGGAATGGGGACAGAGAGTATGGATTATATACTTTTTATATATAATATTCAGATGTACAATATCTGCAGTTATATTGCACAAACTGAAATGAAAATAACTCTCAGTTTCTCCCCCCCCAATGTGAACCAGAATGCCGTGCGGCACAACCTCAGCCTGCACAAATGCTTTGTGCGCGTGGAGAACGTGAAGGGTGCTGTGTGGACCGTAGATGAGGTGGAGTACCAGAAGCGGCGATCGCAGAAGATAACGGGGTGGGTGATGAGAGTTTCACAGGACTGACACCCTTGCATGCTGTCATTCAGGACTCAGGCCTTCACTCACACTATTCTGATCAAACCGCTTTTTCTGGATCCTTTTAAAGATCATGTATAAAATGGCTGCTCTGAATGTAGAAGCGTCATATCATGTGTTTCAGTTTTATTATTCCTAGCTGTAATTTACTCTTCTTGTTCTAGTTGCTATACAGCGAGAGCACAACTGAGATTCTGCTTCTTTGCTTGTCTGTATAGAATATGGGGTTTATTTATAGAACATCATTCATCATAATTTCATATTTTCTCCTTCCTCTCCCAAGGAAGTTTACTTTGTGCTGCCGTTTCACTCTTATGAAAGTGTTTCGTGAGAATATATCCTGCAGCCTGAATAACAGATAAAGCACAAAAATCTCACTTGTGCATTTACTGTGTTTTGTTTTTCCGTTTCTTGCCAGGAGTCCAACACTAGTTAAAAACCATCACTCCAGTCTGGGATATGGAGCAACCCTCAATGCAAGCTTACAGGTGAATACTTAACCCCCCTCCCTCCTCTTTTTGACTGGAGAGACACACACACTCCCCCACGAAGCTGTTTGAGCAGCATGGCCTCCACGCTGAACCTTCCAGTCCACCCCAGCCAGCTCCTGTCTGAATAGCATCACCGGCAAGCATGTCAACCACCGCCCCCACCCCCCCCCCCTTCCCGGCCCCCGTGTGGGAGGGACGACAAGGACACCCTGTGGCAGGGATAGGAAGCGGTGTGAGAGCAGCCTCTGCCGACGCGAGCAGAGAGTCATTAATATTAATCTCTGCTGTCATGAATGATTTCTCACCGCGCCGGGTCACACGAGCTGCTCGTGGCAAAAGCCTGAAAATTTAATTACTGCCTGTAATTTTTATGCACAAGAGGCGAAATGTCAGGACTTTTTATTTTGAGGTGAAGTTTTGTCTGTTTTAATAGTCATGAGGCAACTTGTTTTTTTATTTTATTTAATTTTTTCATGTGTAAATGGGTTCTCTCTCGCACCATGCGAGAATGAAGCGTTTTGGTTAACGTCCGGATCACAGGCCGGGACACAACTGCCCCCCGGTTGTCTGTTTCGGCAGTGTTTGCTGTTGCCCCACTGTTGTGTGTATGTGTTGGGGGGGGGGGAGAGAGAGAGATTAGTGGGTATTTTACATGCTCATGTCAGAGTGAAAGCTGGAATTTGAAGCATTGGTTCTAAATAAGTTAAGCACATCTACCTGGTTAGGCTTGCTTTGCCAGGTTCTCACTTCAGGGATCTGACTCTGTGAAGCGTGTGTGTGTCTGTGTGTGTGAGAGACACAGACACCCCTGATGAGCTACCTGTGCCTCCCCCCCCCCTTCCTCCCTCTCCAGGCCGCCCTGGCGGAGAGCAGCCTTCCCCTGCTCGGCTCGCCGGGTCTGATGTATGTGTCCCTCCCTCTCCAGGCCGCCCTGGCAGAGAGCAGCCTTCCCCTGCTCGGCTCGCCGGGTCTGATGAGTGGCAGCTCCACGGGGCTGCTGCAGACAGCGCCCGAGGACCTGAACGGCGCCCTGGACCACCTGGACACCAACGGCCACAGCAGCCCCGGCTACTCGCCGCAGATGCACAAGTGAGTGCCACGCACATCTCCCACAATGCACTGCACCCTTACCCACATTGCACCCAGTCACGTCACCACTGAAGGATTGTCCTCCATTTTGCAAGGAAATAAGTGTATAGATGTAAAACCACCACCCACCCCATAAAAATAAAATGAAAATGGCACACATTTGATCATACCTTAAATAAGTTTACAGTTAGCTTTAGGATAAATCTAATCTATAAATAGGGGTAATTACAGATTCAATTTTAATTACTCCAATGTCGGCATTGTAGGGGTTTAGAAGTTATATTTTATGCAAGACTGTTCCTATTAATATTTAGCAGCTAACTGTATCATTAATTACTTTACAATCTTTGCCTTTCCATCTTTTTTAATGGAGCAGAGAGAAGGACTATTAAAAATTAATGTCTTGTGGGTTTCAGAAATGTGTCCGTGGCGAGCGCCTCTCCCTCATCAGTGATGTCAGCGGCATAGCGGTCCCATGTCCGCCGTGGCCACCCGGGCCGTGTCACGTGCCGGCTGGCGGCGTCCACCGTGTGCCTCTCTGTGCGTCCTTAAAACGGGCGGGGGGCAGGAAGGGGCAACAGCAGCTCATAGCTTGCATCTGAATAATGCAGCTAGGCAGGGTTGAACTCAGGAAGCCATTTTTTCACTAATATCTGTGTCGGATTGGCTTTATGTCCAGGGTGTAACCGAGCCCTGTGGCCTGTGCTGCCTAGGATAGGCTTCCCCATCCCCGCTAGGCTCCTCGCCTCCCTCCATCTGCCTGTACACAGAAACTACATCCTCAAAATGGAAGAAGTGTGTTAGTGCGAGTACAGCTACATACGCCGCACTAAATAATGCAGAGGGGCTACCGAAACGGAAGGGGCAACAACAAGCTCTTCGGATGGCAGCAAAACGAGCGATTATGCCGCACGCTGTTTCTGCCACACGCTGAGCCCGGGCCACTCTCCATAGCCTCAGGCTGGCATCCCTTAACGTCACGGTGTTCCGCTGGGTACGTTTTTACAAAATAAACTCGGGATGATGCGTATGAGCTGTGAGCTAATCCCACGTGTAAAAACCAGGGGAAGTGTCCTGCGTGGGCTCCCTAAAATGTGGCTGATAATACTGAGAGTCTGCTTTTGAAAAGTGGCGAAACGTGTAAGTGTGACTATTAAATATCAGTGATATGTACGGCGCCCTAAATGCAGTTTCCCTTCTGCGTTCCTCGTGTTAGCAGGCCGAGCCGCAAAACGCAAAACATACTGATACAAGTCGAGGAGGTGGTTTTCTCACGGCAGCGCGATGTGGCGGGGGGCCCGGGGGGACGCAGAGTGACCCGCAAGTCCGGCCCCGACTCTCCTATCCCTAAAGGAGGTTTTCCTGTCTCCGGTCTAAGTCCTCCTTGACAGTTGCCCTCCAAGCGGCGTCATTTGCATCGACTGCATTGCTATGCGTGATTGCGGATAATAATCCTGTCATAATATACGCGCGTTCCGGCCCGATTGCAGCTATGAATGCCGAGATACATAGCCGGCATTTATTTCTGACTTCATAATGCTCGCCGCTCATTAAATGCTAAATGACGTCTTAATACACTGCAAAGTGACTGCAAGAACTCATCATTTCTCTTGCTTCCCCCACCCCCACTCTCTCTCTCCAAACCACACAAGCATGTTACTGATTTATAATTAATGCAAATGAAAGCCACAAGCGGCTCCCATGCGCCGACAGCGTGCTCAGCCGCACCACATCCGCTGGCCCGCCACCCGGTCCAGACTCATTAATCTCCCTTTAATATTTTTAAGTACATATCTCTGGGATTGTTTGTTATTGTATGATAAATACAAGTGACAGGGATTTTAGAAGGCTACCTTTGTCACCAAGCTCAGGGGACGTCGTCGTGGGGGGGGATTTGCATCCGGGGGATGGGGTTTGGGGTGGGGGGGGATGTCCCATTACTCATCCCTTGAAGTTAATTGGGAGATAGAATCAAATTTTGGGGCAGCAACAGTTTATGTTTGTGATCAGAGAGCAGGTGCTTTGGAACGATTCAGTGACACTTGGCCCGGATGTTGCAAGGCGGCCTGGTTGAAACCCCCCCCCCCCCGCGTTCTGCCCTCTCAATCCTCTCACTAGTGGATCCATTTCTGGTAGCGGATCCATTTCTGTCTGAATGTGCGCATCATTCGGGAGGGAGGGAGAAATGTGAATTAATTGGACGGCATCCTCTGCAGACAAGCCTTCCCAACAAGATCTGAATATTAAGTTATTTTGCCATAAATATTAAAGTAATCTGTACCTTTTAAAATTCTTTTCAAATTCAAAGTTACTTTTGCTATTGATGTGTGTAGCCCATGAGAGCAGAAGAAGATCCGGTGTAATACGGAGACTACATGATAAGGGGCTTCCCCCCGCCCCCCCCACTGGGATTCCCTGATGCATCTTACGTGTCAGAAATAATTAGGTTTTTGTCAGATTTATCATTGTAGCACAAACCTTTTCCTGAGCAGGGCCGGATCACGTTAAGCCTTGTTTGTGTGTGACAGTCTTATTATTCTTGTTAGGCTGCCGCTTGCTTCCTCGCCCCCTTGTGTGCAGAGATTTCCCCCCTAGCTCGAGTTGGGCCCCGCGTCCGTGTTTTCTCCAATTTATTGACACTTGTTAAAGATATTCATTCATTTGGAGTTAAAAACATGTATCATCATGTCTGACGGAACCGCTGGTCTGAAGTTGATTAATGACAGAGTCTGCCTGCCGCTCTCTCTCTCTCTCTCTTTCTCTCTCTCTCTCCCTCTCCTTCTCTCAAAGCCTCATACCAGCCCTGCATATTAATGAGAGATTGCCATTTCTATTAACAAGATAAAAAAAAAGCAAGATTTCTCTTGCTTCGGGGGCAAGAGGATGAGAAATTCTCGATTATTTATAATGTAGCTTTTTTCCAACCAGGTGCCATCAGTAAACTTTTCTGAGCTCCTGTCTGCCCCCCCCCCCATCCCCCCCACTGAGCCCACCCCTCCCAGCGAAAATTAGCATCTTCATTTTTCACCGCAGTCCAATGGCAGCCAGAGTGGTTTCTCCTCACTTGATTTATTTAGCGTATTCTTAAGTAACTCTGCCTGAAATTACGTGTTGGCAACATAAGTGTCTCATGTCCCTCTTTTTAAAATGTTATTGTGTTCTGAGCGCTTTGCATTTTGGGGGGGGGGGGGGGGGCACCTTTTATTCTGCATCACAATTAAGCTGTTTGCTGAAACACAGGCCGCTGTCATGATATTAAAAGGACCGATTGCCGCCATTAAGCATCGAGCCTTACGAGTGTCTTCCGGGGGGGGGGGGGGGCTGCGTGACGTTTAAAGCCCCAGAGAGGCTTCGGCGCGCCCTGCTCTGGGCCAACCCTCCCCCAAGCCCCCCCGGCTCACGCAGCATTTCTAATTACCTTTTCTAAATAGCAGCGTGAAAACGGAGCGATCACAGCAAGACGAAATGCCAGGGAAAGGCTGTAAGCAAACATTTCAATAATTTATGAAAGGACGCCCTCACTTTCCTCCACTTAATCCTCCATTGTGGAAGATGGGGCTGCTGCCCGCTCCGTCTGCGGGACGGGACCAATCCAGCATACCTAATGAGAAGGAGGACAATGTCACCCGCATCCCTCCCCTCAGCACTGCCCTCGGCACCCTCCGCCGCTCCTAATCTGTCCCACGTGGTTCCATTTTCTCAGAAGTTTCTGCATTTTGTCCGTTTTTAACTGAGTTACACTCCCCCTCCCCACTTCAGGCCGGCAGTCCACGTCAAGGAGGAGCCCCTGAACCTGGACGACGACGAGTGTCCGATGTCACTGGTCACGACGGCCAATCACAGTCCAGAGCTGGAGGAGGACCGAGAGCTGGAGGAAGGGAACTTATCGGAGGATGTCGAGTAGCGGGGGGCGGGGTGGGGTTTGGGGGGGGGCGTCCCCCACATGCCGCTCGCGGTGGCATGCGGCTGACTTTTTCCCCGGGACCATTTACTGAGCATGCATCGTTGGGACAGCCTGAAGGAGATAATCCTTAGAGCCCTTCGGGAAGCAGACATGACGGGTGTAAAATGCTTGGTTTTTAACTCGACAAAGACTTATTTCCTTACAAACTGCGTGGCTCTGGCCGTAAAATAGAAGAAGACGGTCTAACGTGTTCGTTGCTCAAACAGAGATGAGGAAGAGCGTGTCCGTAGAAAGCTACCGGCATTGTATGCTGCCAAAAGAAATAGTTTTAGCTCTGTCCTGTATGAATTTCCCACCTGCAGTCGTTGACGGCGGTAGAAGCCGGCTCTGGCCCAATCACAGTCGTCGCTCTCCTGTCATATGCACGGGGGGTGGCCCAAACCCACCGCTGCTCCTTGCATGCGGCTAAGATGCTATAAGCTGTATTTTATTTTTTTTTACACCCCCCCCCCCCCCCCCCAATACCTTGCATCATCCGGTCATCATCTTCGGCACTTGACTTCACCTGCACCGGAACCGCAGCACCGGACCGAATCTGACCGCTGTGCCCTTCCCACAAATCTCGGTCCTGTCCCCCAAGTATGAAGTGCAGAACCATTTGTGCAAGCTGTTAAAAAAAAACAAAACTAAACTAAACAAAAAAACTAAACAAAAAAAACAGAAAAACGGGGAAAAACGCTGACCTGCTTATCCTACTACCGTCCTCTTTACCTCTTCCTCCTAAAGCTTTGTCTACCTGCAAACAGTCAAAGGCAACAGCTAGAAACCAAAGCCAATCTATCTATGGCCAACAGCGCAAGCAGGAGTGGCCGGGTCTTCCCGGACCGGCCTTCTGGAACGTTCATTAGTGCAAAGGAAAGCTTTCCACCAACTACCTTCTTAAATGACCTCTGGGATCGTTTTTTCAGTTGGGCCCCGTGCGAAGAGGACGGGGCCGATCCAACACGTCGCCCCCCCCACCCCCCCCATCCCTCACCCCTCGCCTGGCGGTCGGCCCGCCCACCCCGCAGTCACAGCGAGAATCATGGCGGAGGTGGTAGCAGGCCGGGGGGGTGCGGGGAGAGGCTGATACGCAGCAGCCTACACGAGGATCAAAACGAACACTGACCAAAATACGCTTTGTGTATTTAACGAAAGTGCAGAATTCGTACTTATGTGAAACTCCTTTTTTTTTAAAAAAAAATACTTATTGTTTTTTTCCCCATTATGACATTGTTTTCTGGTGAATATGTGACGTTACTGGGACTGTTGCGTATGTTAATTTTATAATTTTTTTATGTTTATTTTTTTTCTCAGAGCCGTATTAAATTAAACTGAAAACACAGTAACCAAACATTTTAAAGATCTAGTAAAGCCAAAAAATAATAATTTTGAGTTGATATGAAATGATCTGGCTTGGTTGTTAAGAGCAAAGAATATAGCCATTGCAGAAAAGGGTACGGAAGGTGAATAGTAACCTTTTCTAGGTGATATTTGCTTTCAAACAGTGGAACATTCATTGTGTGATAGGAACTTATCTGTAGCAAACTGTCTGTACAGATATGGTGGGTGTACAGATACCTGTGAATAGATGGGTTTTGTAGTGCCATCATGTATCCAGCTAAAACCATTTTATACCATATTTGTAGATTTACAATAATTTGGACTAAAGTGATGGGGGAGGATGGTCATTTCTTTGTTTGTTGTACCGGTTTGATCTCAGCCAATGTCATCTAGAAAAGCTGATGCATCTTTTTAAAGGTCATTTCTGTTTTCAACCGAACCAAAGTTACGCAAAGTTCTGCCTCTTGTAACAGGACAGTAAGGCTGACAGTACACTCCCTTCTGAAGACTTGCACACAGTCCAAATTTTTGGTACACTGGCTTTCCTGCTCCTTGTTTTGCTAAAAGCGAAGGAACCTACCAATGCATAAAATGAATTTTCTAAGGGTTGTTGAAAATGCTTTGCGTTGTATTTGAAATACCGAGGTAACTCCGCATTGTACGTATGGAAACACACTGTACATATGTCGCTTTTTATGTGCCGTACCAGGTCTTTGTAAACCCTTACTTTTTCTCCCCAACCAAGCGACCTCATAACCTGGTTTATGGTTATCGCTTTACCAACGGTTGACTAAGGGGGCCGCTTACGCAGGACTCTTTCACACGTGCAGGCTCTCATGCTGCGTGAACAGTGACACACACACTGTTACACAGTCGCTTTATACACGCAGTCACATGTATATTCCTACTCAGTCACTATACACATATTGTTACATACTCACCTTGCATGCACACACACACACCGTTACTCTTGTTGTACATGTTCTGATACTTGTACACAAATTTGCTCAGTTACTCTGTACACACACACACACGCCCATGTTCCTACATACATTCTTGGCATCATCCCATACTCATGCACTGTACACACACTCTGATATCACACTTGGCTACACACGCACAGAGATGCACGTATGCACTAGTTCCTCTTGAGGGATGGTGAGTCCTGCCAAGTAGCCTGTCAATCGCCCTCCGCAGGGGGGGACATCTCACCCGGTCACCTGTCACACCAAATATGTAAGGACGCGACGTCTTTCGAAAAAAAAAAGGGTCCTCCCACCCGTCCAAAACGCTTTCCGGAAGCTTCTACCTCTGTCCGACAATTTCCCAACAAACATGTCAAGACTGCATGAGACGTTAGGATGCCGCAGTAGATGTAGCCGAGGCTGGGATCCGAGTGGCAATGCCACACGCGGAAGATTCACGTCCCGATGGGTCATCCTCACATTTCTGTCCAACGAGCCATTTTACAAATGACTTGCGAAGGGGAGTATATTGTGTTTTCAGATGCATGTCTAAATTCGTGGTTGGACTGGAAATAAAGTTCAATTAAAAAAAGAATAATAATAATAATAATAATAAAGTATTAATTCTCATCAGGAAGGTGGCCGACGTGTTCGACGGTAATATTACCCATACCTCAGCTACACTGTTTTTGGAGGGAAAAATGAAAAGGTCTCAGTCACAGAATGCGTATGAACCTGTAGATTTTGCATGGGTTTTTGTAAGAAAAGAGCAAAAACGAAAAAACCGATAGAAAAAAAAGAGAAAATGTTTAAAATAGCTGCTTGCACATTATTACCAGGAAAACCTCCAAAACTGCAGTCTGTTTATCCTCTAGAATTTAGGGTTGTCGGGGTTTTCTGAGTTGCTTTTGTCTGTATTTTGATAATTGTGCATATAATGTAAAAAAAAAAAAAAATGTTGGTGGACCCATTTAAAAAAAAAAAAAAGCGATCCGACCGTTTTTTTTTTTTTCTAAGACGAGAAAAGTCGGAGCTGCTTCTCGGCAGCCCTGCTCCTCTGTCATCGCTTGTTACGAGTAGCAAACCCGCGTTTCCTGCATCTGCTTCTGCATAGCTGTTGTAAAGCTTTAAACTAATATGTGTATTTATTGCTTGTACTTTAGTGCATACCCAATGAAGCATTATGTCTGACAGTCACCGTACCCTTTCGGTCCCTCTTCCCTGATGACGGGGATCCTCTGTGTATACAGTAAATTTTAACTGTCGCAAAAGAAAAAGGAAAAAAAAAAAAAAAATGACATCTGTTTATGTATTTGGTGGATCAATTTTGTTTTGTTTTTTTGTTTTTATTTATCTTCTATGGAGGTAAACTAATTTTTGATACTTTTCATTACTGTGTACCGTGTCCATACTTTGAATTCTCTGACATGTAGAAGTCATGGTTGAGAATTATTGTAACAGCTGTTATTTGTTCTGTATTCATGGCTTTTCACTGCTGAATTAAATAAAGGACCAAAACTAGGATTTGAAAAACAGCTGTCTACCTCCACCTTTCAGCTTTTCTTTTTATATGTATATATACACTAGAATATACGACCATTTTCTCCTGATAAAATGGCACTTAGGTAGGGCCAGGGGTTACGCTTAGAAACTTTTCAGATGTGCCCGCACAAGCTGCCTCCCCCAACCCCACCCTGAATGGTGTCAGGAGGGGAAGGACTCCTTCGAGCTCATGCTGGCATTTTTGAGAGGGTGGGGCAGCCCAGGAAAAGCACCTCTAAAAGGTTGGAAGCTGGGAAATCAGGATGGGATGGGCTTACTACAGAGATCTTTGAAGCCAGGAAATAAATACAGTATGTAATGATTGTTTGTAGGGCCAAGGGTCCGAGAGAGGCCTGCAGAGATTGAGCAGCAGGCACCTGTGCTGCTGCAGTGATCATGGTGTCTGATGACTCACGCAACGTGACGCCGCCCTCTTAAGGACCCTCGCTCTGCAACTTCTGCAAAGCAAGCATGTGATTTGGCACCTGCGTTTACACGGCCTGCACCTGTCATAATGCAGACCACACAAGGGGCGGGCGTCTCTGTGCTTTTATGCTTCATTTCTCTCTTGTGGGTCTTGTCCGCCGACGCAGATCTCCATGTCCATCGGCTGCGAATGACTGTAACGGCGGCCGCAGAACTGCGCTGATTAACTTCGCGGTAACGCATCTGTGGTGCCGCAATTACATCCCAGTCAACCGCCTGCTGCCTCGATTCGGGCTCCTTCCTCCACCAAACGAGCATCTGCTGGGGTGCTGTGAGAACAGCTGCCTGTTTACGTGTCGTTAATGTGCCCCAGCGTGGAGCGCCATGGCGGGGGCCGACTGTACGCTGTTCCTCGTCAGATGCCACTGCAGCCGCGCCGTCCTGCGTGATGTCTGTGCAGCCGAGTGAGGAGGTGCATATGGTGCGCGACAAGAAACACAGCGTACAACACGACTATGCCCACCCCCCCCCTCGCAAGCAGCGTTAAAATAATAATGCAAGAGCCTTACCCGCCCTGAGGTTCAAATGGTTAAAAGCAGCTGTTTTTACATCATCAAAATGTGCTAAGCTCAAATGGAAGGTCTTTCAAAGGACAGATTTAAACATGCAACGAATATCAAAGACGAAAAGGGAAACTAATTATAAAACCAAAAATACATTTTGTAGCACTTATTGCATTGTAAAGTTACCTAAGAAAAGCTTCAGCCTTTTCCCAGACCTTTTCATTTTTATTCTGACTGTAATTAGTACCGCTGAGTCTCCGCTACAGAGGCTGCTTTCATTGTAACAGCTTCATTATGGGCTCTTTTTCAGATGCTGCAGCAGTTTCTCGTCACCCTTAGAATTTATTGCGGTTTTGTTGTTAGCTCTGCGCTCGGAGGACAGAGCGGTCAATCTAGAGGCCACTGGAACGGACTGACAAGCGGCGTGACCTCCGTCCCCAAGGCAGGAAAGTGAAGCACATCCTGCGGCAGCACTGGCGGTCGCGAGGGATTTATGGTCTGGGGATCGTGGCGATCTCTCTCCATGTGCTACATAACATTATTATTATTATTATTTTGAAATGTGTAACAGGGTGGCATCTGAGATAAGTCATCTTATCACACATTTACAGTCATTTAGAAAACTGATGTTTTCGTGGGAAAAAAAAGATTCTAGTGTCTGCCAGCTTTTATTATTGTTGTTATTATTGTTATTTTTGAAACTTGTGTATCTCTTTGCCTGAAAAAGATTGTCAGTTCAGCAGAATTACTTCAGCTCTGGGCTGTGAAATTGGCCTCTAAATAGTCTGAGGAAATGGCAAAGCTAATTGAGATCATCATTATTATAATTGCAGCTCCCTAAAAGTGCGTCTTAAATAAATTGCATTGGTCTTGAGTTCATGTTTGACGCAGTTGCAAAATAATTGCATGGCCCTGAGGCATGGTGGAGTTTTGTCGGCGCTTTTTTTTGGCAACATGTATTTTTTTAGCACTATCTTGTCTACAGTCACTTACGTTTAATGTTTTTCATCTATATCGGACAGATATACCGATTTAATGTGCACCATTTTACCAGGAGTGACACGTAAATACACTGCAATGCACAATTTCACAGGCAGAATTCATATAAATTTATAACCTGACAGATGAAAGGTGTTATTGTCTTACAGAGATATCCGTGGGGACAGTACAGAGAAGGTTAGACAGTAATTACTTATGTATTTATGATTCATTTCAGAGGTTGTCGCCCAGTAATTCATATGATGTGTACGCGCAGTAAAGGCATTTTGGCGCCATGCTAACGTAGCAGAAATGTATTTTATTATAACGGCCGTCTCAGAATTATATTGCGTTTTCCTGAAAATAAGGCGATGTTAAATATAACATTTCGATAAGATTGACTTGGAGTTAAGTACGCAGGCTGTGCAATTAAAATAACTTCAGAAATTGCTGAATGTTGATCTTTATCGCTTTGTGCGTACTTCATTTCCATTTCGAAATAATTAGAATAGTGTAATCGTTATTATAATGCCCGCATTTATTTTTTTCCGCGAATGTTCCCGTAAACAGCAATTATTTTCACAGACTGTTTTTATGTACCTCGTTTTGAATTTGTTGTAGTGCAAGTGTTAAGAGAAAAATATCTCATGGACAGTCTAGATATCAATTCCAGAGCGTTTCACGCGAATTAGATCGAGACCTAATTGCCAATTCATCTGAATTTATTAAAAAGAGATTTTGTCTACGTACCACCATTGAATTTGATGCACCAAATTAAATTAGGGTACTGGATTGTATCTCTGCCTTAAATCCTGGCAGATTTAAAAGGGCTTTTTAATAACTTCTGAAGAGTAACTTTCTATTCTGTTAGCTTCTAAAAATCCAGCGTTAGTGAGAAATGGTAGGTTAAATCACTTACTGAAGATTTTTAATGACATTTCATTGCTTCTCGTATAATTACTCTTCATCTAAGATATCCTGTAATGATGTTGGACAGTCGGGTTGGGGCTCACTGGCTTTTCTTCATTAGTATGTCATTCCCGTTTCACATCATGAGATTTAATTGTGATGCTGAATATGCACAGCTCTCCACAGAAGTCTAATCAAAGTGGATCCACTTGTATTATTCATACCCAAAAATCAGTCCACTTGCTATTTTTATAAATAAAAGAATACAGATACATAAATCAGCTGTCATTAGCGCGTTAGCGGCGCGTCTTCCAGACGCGAGAGCAGCTTGTTCTGCTCCTCAAGATTATTTTCATCAAGATTAAAAAAAGAAGAAAAAACCTTCTACATTAAATATACATACTAATTCTTCCACGAAGTAATCAGATTACAAAGCATGTGACACGGTGCTCGGAAAATGAAATGAATGGCAATAATGAGAAGTAGAGGTGCGTGTGCGCGCGCGCGACCGTGTGTGTGTGTGTGTGTGTGGGGGGGGGGGGGGGTTAGGTGGATTAGGGCTTCCTATTAAGAGGATGCTCACTTCGACCCGGAGTAGGAATGGCAGCCGTGGCTGAGAGAAGGAGAACCAGGCGATTTCTGGGTTTTGCTGACGGATCGGGCTCCTCCAACGTGGGGATTTGCAGGAGGACCCCCAGATCCCGGCCTCCCAAAATGTGAGGCAGTCAAGTCTAAACACCCACGCATTTGTTTTTATGCATATCGTCATGCTAGTGTTTATTATTATTATTATTATTATTATTATTATTATTATTATTATTATTATTATTTTGTGTTTGTTTGAATAGGATCATAAACTAAGGGGATCATAACCGCCTGCTCCTTTTTGATGTAAACAGGCTTGGCTTAAGCAGCTGATTGACCTATAATAACCAACAGCTAACGTATGTGAGTGATTTTAATTGACTAGCTCTTCATTTTATAATGCTGTAAAAAATATGACAGGTTCACCCCCCCCCTCCCTCCAGCGGCGCTAAATGTCTTACTCAGCTACATCGCGGATACTTTCATGTGAAGCAGATAAAAAAGCCTAATGTATTTACTCGCTTACATCGAAACCACGTGTAAGCTACACACCTTCTCCAAAGTCTTTGCCAGGTTCAGACCGGTGGACTGGTCAGGCGCCCAGGTGCAGATGCTGGACAGGTATCTGGCCTGCTTCTCCGTCCCTGTGTAGGGGGGGGGGGGTTGTGAGATCTCCCAGGTGCCCGTATAAGGGAACCACCCACCCCCTCCATCTCCAAAAATCCACAGCTGCATCGGTGTGTTTGATGATATTCACGCCGGGTCTTTTCTGCTTCTCCTGGTCAAAATTCCTTTGATCTGTTATTTGCATTTTAGTGGCCATGGGGAAGGTCTCCCAGAAAAATCACTCAGATGGGATTTTTTCAGCATCTTTTCATCCTACCTGGGGCTTACAAGCACACCTCCCCAAACCTCCCAACACCCCCCCCCCCCACACACATACACACACACACACATACACACGCACACACACACACAAACCCCATTCCTTGCAAAGTTCTCTGATTCCATTTAGCCCCGGATTGAAACAAACAAGTTGGAGATGAGAGCAGTGTTGGCTTTAATCTAACTGTCTCACCTTTGCTGTACCTGAGGGCATATGGGGGAGCGAGACAGCAAGGGAGAGGTGAAAAATTAAAAGACACACTCTCTCTCTCTCTCTCTTTCACTCACTCACACACACACACACACACACACGCGCCATGCGGCGGATGGCTGCCAGCCACGGAGGTGATCGAGCCACCGGGCCTCCTCCTCAGCAGCTCTATCCCCCCTTCGCTACGCCTCCTACTCGGGGTGCATCCTGGGTAGATTAGCTCCGTGACAGCCCGGTTTTTAGTTTTCCTTGTATTTGATGTTTTTAAACAATTTATATTTGTTATCATATCAAAGGGAGGCGTGCGGCTTTCAAAAGAAAAAGGAGAACACAACGCCGAAGGCTCTTCCCACAATGCATTTCTTATTCCATTTTATCTTTCTTGGTTTTGACTAATGTCAGTAACAGCTACCGGTAATGAACTGCTTGTTAGCGTTCGCTGTTGCCTCGCAGCGCTGTCTTTGATAAGCTGTCAGCCAATTGCAGGCATTTCCCGACGACTTTACCGAAGCCGGGTGTTTATCGATCGCAAGATAATAACGGGTGAGATAATTCTACAACTTCATTGAAAGGAGGAATAAGAGGCACTGCGCTTGAGGAAGACAAACCTGCGTGTCCCTAATCGCAGACACGGGGGTTTCCTGGCGGGGCGCGCGATGACCGTGCGACGCAATCTGTCAGAGTGGTAAACAAGCTGCTGGTGTCTCCCTCTCCGCTGTATTCAAAAGCATGCAAATATGCTCGGGCCCCCGGAGGCGGCCTCATCGCTTAATGCGGCGCTTCTCGGCTCTCCGAAGGCCTCATTGTATTTCGCATTTGCCACGCGCCTTTCCATCGCAGTGTAGCTCATTCAGAGAGAATTCCCCGCCCGGGCGCGTGACGTTCCGCACCCTGTACCGTGCATCCACCCCCTCACCCATGTCGAACCCCTGTCTCTGCTTATGCCACGTGCTACTCCCCATGTTGTCCCCAACTCCGGCAAGATTATTCCTGTGATGTCCACAATTTCCCCCTTAAAAAAAAATCTCCATTTATATTTTTATTTGACATTTATACAGTATTATACTATTTAAGTGTGGATCCTTTTCAGAGTTCCTAGCTGAGAAAAATGTGCCGCGAGTTTGTTTATAGCTGGGTGACAGGAGGATGGCAGGCTCAGCAGGATGACAGGCTGGTCCCACAGAGGGAGTTCAGACAGAGGTTTGTGTTCTGCAGTCACAAGTCGGACTGTGACAAAGATCCCTCAGGTCATCTGTATTTTTTATTTACTTTCTGCCGTGCTCCTCTTCTTATGTATGTCAGAGCTGAAAGGAGCCAAGCCTTGACACACTACAGTCTACACAGCTTGTGTGATGCTCCTATCTGTCTGAAGTCACAGTGCGACTGACTGGGCTCTGCTCTTTATAGAGGATTGCTCGCGATTGTGTTGGGGGTCACCGGCACAGTACAGAACATACTGTCGTCAAAACAGTCTGTCTCGCTTTGCGCCGTCGAAGGTTCTCGTCTCTCCCGCTACGTGTGTTCAGTGACTGGCTGTGCACCTTGTCCCGTTACTCAGTGTGTCGTACTGTCAGTAACTGGGTCCTGGGTCAGAAGTGTTATGTTATTGGCTATGCACACGGTTAAATCAGTATGGTGCCTCTTTGTTGAAGTGCCATTAACTTTGCAGGATGTATCATTGGCTAAGCATGTTCAAGCCCAGTCACTGTATCGTCATATCACACAAGTGAAACAAAATTCCATTTCTACGGTGCAGCATACAGCCAGAACAAGGAACAGTCGTCGACTATGCATCTCACTGGCTGTGTGAGGTCATCAGCTATGCTTTTAATCTCATTGGCTAAGTGTGTTAGCTCATCAGCTATGCATCTCATTGGCTAAATGCATTAGGTCATCAACTATCGCATCTTATCTCATTGGCTTAGTGTATTAGGTCATCAGCTATGCGTCATCTCATTGGCTAAGCATGTTGTGTCGCCGGCTAAGAGCGATGGGTCCTCCGTTAATGCGTAAGAAATCTCTGTGTCATTAGCAAAGCCTGTTGTATTGTTAGCATACCCTGTTGTCTGCTATATACGTCATCTGTTCACCACAGCCGACTGTGTCGTTAGCTAAACGTGTCGTTATCGGTTTAGCGCACCGTGTCACCGACAAGCAGGCGACCACGGTCCCTGCTTGTCACCTTGAGTCCCAAATGTGAATCACTTCCATCGGTGTATTTATGTGCTTGTTTGGTGTCAGTTTTCCAGGGTCAAACTGCAGAACCCTGCCCGAGGCATGCTGATAGGCTGCGTGTCCTGCATCCACTCGACATTTTCACACTTCATCATGCCGCATTCATTTTCTGCCCTTTTCTTCAGAATTAGTCATTTTAAGGTGCCCAGTGGTGTTTTCACTCACTCCGCACATCTGAAATAATATGTAAATACAACGTAGGGGAAGTTCACCCCTGTGATTCATGCTTACGAATTCTCCAGCTCCCCCCGTGTACACGCCAGCAGCACATCATCTCACTGTCACACTAACCGCTTTCTCTCTTGGATCTTTCCCAAAAATTCATTATGTCAAAAAGCATTATGAACATCAAAACATTTCTGTTTACAGCACCGCAGTCGTGTCAATTAAATCTGATAAATAATTCAAACATTTATCTTCCTAGCCAGGGGAATTTTTAATCAAGCCTCATATTTGCTTTAAATTAGCACTGTCAAGTGAGCATTTGTATAAAATCCCTCAAATCATTAAAGATTTATCAATTGAAATCTGTTTAGATTATCCGCCTGTTAATTGGCTGGATGGAATCTCACAACACTCTGCAACAAGTGGGCGGGACTTTGAGAGGAGTGTGGCTGATTGGGCGCATCTGCGAGCTGAGGCTCTGAGGGTGCAGCCACAAGCTCTGTCTGCCCGGCTTATTTTTTACATTGTTTAGTCGCTAAGCTTTGTGCTTCCCCTTTAAATGCCATTAATACACCTGGATATTTTTCCAAAGCTGCTCAGGTCATGTACTTTATTGAATGGCGGAACGGCAGACCCCCCACACACACACACACAGACACAGACACACACGTGGGATTTAAACCATCCCTGCCCCCACGGGGTCGGCTATTTAACCAGAACGCCTCACATGAGCCGGTTCGCTTTTATCTAATGGCACTCGGTCAGGTGACCTTTGCTCTGGCAGGTGGCCTGTGTTTCTGTGCTGTTGTTCTGGGCCCAGGGAGCCACCAGAGCCGCCCTTGGCGTGGATGCCGGAGCAGCACAGGGGTGACAGCTGAGGCTCTATCGATAATTCATGCGCCCCGAGACGTACAGATGTTCCTCCGGTTCCTCCTTGGCGTGCGGGGGAGGGGGGGGGGTGTGCTACCGTGGAAACGGCGTCGGCACATCGGTGCGCGGAGCGGTGCTGTTTGCCAGATGGCGGTTAAACGGGGGCTGCAGTTTACCGCAGCGTGATTAATGGGACGACACAAACGGGCGCGTACGTCGTCGCCAGGGCCTGCACCGGATCTGCCGGCATGAATAAAACGGCAGTAATTAGAGCTACGCCGCGCCTCCCCGGGTCGCCACCAGCCGCGGGGAAAGCCCTCCACCGTTTTGATGTTCTCCTCTGCTCTCAGCCGCCCGCTCCGCCCTCCTCAGGCGCACCGCGCCGCGCATTTGCAGTGTCTTGGCGGGACGCGGAGCAGCTGCGGGCCCTTTGACGCGCCGTCGCCGCAGTTTGTTGTTCTCGTCGCCGGCATCGAGGTTTTAAGCGCAGTAGATGCGAGGCTGTGCCTGGAAGCTGCCATTCCCGCCAGCGGACGGAGAGGAGCTTCCGGGAACTTGGACGAAAAGATTCGGCCGCTCGGCTTGTGCCTTCTGTGACATCCGTAAGATCCTGACGGGGCGTGCGTACGCGTTCCGCTCGGATTGGAGTCGGAGGCAGATCCGCCCCAAGCCTGTCTCGCCCAGGAAAGCTCCGTGTCCCAGATGGGCCTGCTTCTGGCCCGAAGTTACAACCTGAATTTTTTTTTTTTGGTTTCTTTTTGCCCTTAGATCCAGATGCCAAGGGTCTTTCCGTGGACTGCTGGATGTTGGGAATTCCGCCTTGATGGAGCAGCCACAAAAGATGTCCGCCTGACACACTTCCAGTATCCAGTCCATCCCCAGGGGAGGGGCCAAGGACCGACAATGTGGGGCTCCGCGGCGTTTTTAAAGACGCGGCGAGGGCAATATAAATGAATGCATTCATTACGTTTATTTATTTAAATATATTCATAAGGGAATAACCCACAGGGAGTGGTCGCTCTCTTCCTAATGACATGCAAATGGAGTGTAATACCCGGCGTTTCGTTCTGTCTCAACTTCGCGGGCACATTTTGGGTGGCAGCACAGGGTGGGGGGCGGGGGGGGCGGGGGGCTGCCGTGCACCGCGGGCGAGCAGGATCTTTAATTCATGGGCCTGGGGGCAACGTGGAGAGATAGCCAGGGAGGAATGACACAGGAGTGCGTGGCACATTTCAAACGCTTACCTAATCTCCCAGACGCCCTTTGGCGAGCTGAGAGGGGCCCGTCCGAGATCTGCACCCATTCTCTTTTTGAGCGGTCATTGGCTACAGTTAATATTCCTCTGATCGTCACCATGGCGACTTTACGGAAATCGCTCTCATCAGAGCCTATAATTGTTATACTACCGCACGAAACTCGTTTGGCCTTTCCCACAAACTATCATTCTGCTTGTTGTATTACTATAATACCCACATTACAGCTTATTTATTTTTAAATTACAAGGCACATCACAGAAATGAATCCTATTTTTAATTAAAAAACAAGATGAATGATTCGACTCTGACATTAGCTGACGGAGACCCCAATCTACCCCGTCTGACTAATTGCATCTCTCCTGAGAGGCTAATGAACTGACCTTCAGTTTCAGCATAACACGAGGCTGTGTCAGGCCGGGAAGAATAGTCGCTCGCTCTCGCTGCGTACGTCCATGATGCACACTGCTCCTCATTTGAGGGAGCCCCGCATCTGGTGTGGTTCAGTTGACCAGTACAGGGGGAAGTTAACGCTGCGTTAAGGTGATATTAGGCTGTCGGAAAACATGCGGAGAGGGAGGCCGCCTTGCATTTGGATCATGCCGAACTGGCATCTGCGATGCTGTGTCAGGGCATTATGTAAGACGCAAAACGGGCCTGCTTGGTGTCTGAACGGTGATGGTGCGATTCACATTCCTCCGTCTGCAGTGTGTCAGGCACAGGTCCCGGGCAGGCGGGGAGCCACACTCCATCCCGAAACACTAAGCACACTGCAATTGTGATACAAAGGATCGATATGGTCATTAGGACATGGATATTTCCGTATAGTCCATGTTCCTTCTGCCTGTTTGCCATACAAAGGAACCTGCATTCTCACCGCGTCCCCCATGAAGACTGCATTTGCTTACGTCAGAATTAATTGCTACCAATATATTGATAAGAAATGCTGCTCAATTTCTCCCGCTTCAGCTAAGTTTCATTCACATGATGTAACCAGACGAAAACAAGTTAATATATATAATTTGGTTAATGGTGAATCATCGTTTATGCTTGGAAATCCAGATGGGTCACAGCAACGCTGACATTTCAGGAGACCCCGAATCACGTAATTAGGCATTTTGATGGCAGGTTTGTAAATCCCATTCTTGTCTATTGCCTTTTTTTCCCCTTGCACAGCTCACACTCAGATGTTAATCCCAGATGTTCCGGGGATCATATGTGACATTTAAAAGAAGATGTTAAACTGAAGAGGCCTTCTTTTAACCCTAAGCCACACCCCCTGCTAAGTCAAAGCCCAATCATACGTCTCCATCATACTCAGCCAATACAGGGCCCAGATTGTTTTTTTTTTTTCTTCTTTCCTCTGCCACCCAGCCATCTTCTAACCACTTATACTGGTCACGGTCACCTGGAGCCTATCTCAGATAGCATAATGCACAAGGTTGGGGTCCACCCTGGGTGCCATGCCAGTCTATTGCAGGACTTGCACACACACACAGGGACAATGTAGGGAGGGTGACTTTCTTAATTGCATGTCATCAAGAGAAAATCAGGGTGCCTGCAGGAAACCCACACGATTTGGGGAGAAGATCCAAACTCCACTCACAGAAGGCGGAAGCAGGAGTCTAACCTCCATTGCTGCAGGTATCAGTGCTGATCTTCAGCCAGAAAAGCATCTCAAGTCTCCCCAGGGTCTGAGCAGCCCCCCCTCGTCTAAACACCAATGTAAATACCACCTGTGTCTCCCACAAGTCATTGCTTCTGGTAGGTTACCTGGAATTGCAAAAAATAAAATTTTCTGCAGCTGCATATCTCTAATTATCTTTAATGACTGAGGTGAGGGACTGAGGTTATTGCTATTGTTATTGTTAATAAAAAATGAAACTAACATTGAAAAAGTGTTGAATCTAAATAACGGTCTTTTAAAATCAAAACTAGGCAAAGTTATTAGCTTAGACAAAAGAGCAGCACCGGCCATCCCTACACGCAGAACACGCGCTGTGCGTAGGGCCCCACAATCCATGGGGGGCCCCATTTTCCGCAAGGAGACGCATTCATTGCAAATGCGCAAAGGATGCGTGTTGCTGCCGTGAGGCGCGTAGAGCACCAAGGCAGGAGAGAATGAAAAAGACACGAGTAATCTGACACCGCACGCGTTTGCCGCGATGACTGACAGCAGGCAGCATCTGACCAATCAGCGGTCAAATGCGCCGGCAGGCAGTTGGATCCATGCAGGTGGAGAGATGGTCTCCAAACGGCAATATGAATCCGGAGCCAGCAAAAGAAAGAAAATGTCAAAACAAGAGGAGGCTCGTGCTTCACGTGAAGGTGGGTCTGTTGCTGAAATAAAAAAGAAAAACTTTGTGTCATAAAGACCCCAGCTGCCACCCTGCTAATCATGAGACAGAAGAGAGGATCATTCTACATGTGGACTGGAGATTAAATATTCCAGCGGCCCTGAATATCATTTATTGAATATCTTGTTAACTGCATTTTGTAATTGCCTCAAAATAAAATTCTACTTAGGGCCCCAATTTGGCCAGGGGCCGCCTTGTAAAAGAGGACCGCGGTTAAATAAACTAGTTTTAGAGTGTTTTTCTCCTTTTGGGTTATAAGAAGGGTGTTTGGAGACACTTTGAATACTGTAGCCTTGTGTGTTATCATCTCAGGGAGAACAGATTACAGTAGAATCCCGCAACTTAATAATAATCTAAACCTGAAATGAAAACACACAATAGAATAGAAATAAAAACTGATTTAAAAATGAAAACTGGAATAAAATCCACGCATAGGTCACCGTTAACACACACGCTGCAGATTGCCTCTCTACAGGTATCTGAAGCTATACGCCACGTGAGTTAATTAAAACTCATATTTTAAAAATGAAAGATTCTTTCGCATAATTATGCCGATATTTAATTATAACCTGTGTCAGGGCCTGGTCTCTGAGCTGGGTGAACATTCAATTAATCCAAATAGCCAAAAAAAAAGAAAAGAATTGCACCGGTGTGTTCAGTGGCACGTTAATAATGCATGCCCCCATGCGGTGTGTATGACGCGACTCCACATCATTCTCTTTACGGGCCTCGCTGATGTCAGTTTGCTCCATCAGAGTCTAACCTCATAACACACAGCCATCACATACTCTGATCATCGCTCCTGCTGCCTCCGGGTCTTCTTTAACACCGATGTGAAGTCTTGATCCTGTACGAACATAGTTTCTGTATAGACCTTGAATATATTTGATTTCTATCCATTCTGTTTTCCATAACTGCTTAGCTGACATGGGCTCACAATGAGTCTCAAGGTAGGGGACACCATGGACGGGGTGCCGGTCCGTCACAGGACACAAGGCAAGGGGACACCCTGGATCAGTGTACACACACACACACCCAATGGTCAAATTCAGAATGTGATCACAGCTGCAATGAAGCAATCAGATAGTCAGGTATTAAAATTATTGGTTTGACACCCTGCCACCAGTTCTATCCTTCCCAGTTCAGGACAAAGATGGCTATAAGCAGCAGGTCATGTGGAAGATAGGGGATGGGACAAAATACTCCCTGGAGAGGCCAGAATGGAATCGACGATGTAATCAATAAAAGTAATTAAATAACAAAACATAAAAAATTCATAACCAGAAGGACCTTTTTGCAACCTATTGCACCACCTAATTATTGCTTATGTATTTTTCCACTCCCTATATTGTCTTTTGTCTTGTACTGTCTCGTCTCCTATTGTTTGTCCTATTGTTTGTCCTATTGTTTGTCCTACTGTCCCCCCATGCACCTGTCCCCTCCCTTGTAGAGCAAGAATTTTACTTTGTTCCTCGGAACACATATGACAATAAAAACTTGAAAATCTTAGTCAATCACGGGACTCTAGTAACTAACAGATCAAAGTTTGTTTGCACGGCGATCGCATGTGACCACAGGAAATTCCTAAATGCGTCCATCGGCCGAGCCGTTAGCTCGAAATGTAGAGCAAGCAAATGCTTGTTAATTAAATGTGATCTGGCTCAGGGTTTAGCCCGTGCTAAGCGATGTGTTGCTTCATGCCGATGTCATCTGGCAGGCTCGTTACCTGCGCCGTCATGGCCGCAAAGAGCAATGGCAGAGTTTCGCTGGAGTCTGGAAGGTAGTGCTCCTGCTATTCCCGCCACACCCGCTACCGAGTATCTTGGCCGCCGTCAGCAGAAAACAAACACGCTGGCCTGCGGGCGGGTAATTGCTTTGGATCTCATGTTATATATCACAAAGTTTGTCCTTGATCTCCTGCACTTGATCTTTTATTCATTGCTGTCAAGCTATGTTATATGTTTTCCACTGACACACGTGTTGGTTGCGTGCATGTGCTCTGCAGCTGCTGTGAATCACATGACCTGGCCTGCAGAGTACACCAATTAAACAGTGTCAGATTGTTAATGTCCCCATTTACTGTGATGAACTTTGTTTGGGTTGTTTAAGGCTTTTTGACAGTGTGAAGTTCGTAAATGCAAAGAAATGCCTTTGTTAAAAACCTCTGGATTTTCGAAGCTTGCTGCTCTACATCAGGACACTAACTGGAATAAGTTTGCCTGTCTTATTGGTGGTGTCAATTACAATGTATGTGGTCATACTTGACGGGCAGATCTTTAGACTCAGTTGTGTAGCTAAAACAACTGAACGCTTCTCAGATTTCCATTCAGCAGAAATCCCTTCTAATTTTGGAGGACATTCAGTGGCTTAGTCAACGGAGTGGAAATATTAGTGATGAATAACCTCCTGGTTCCCATCGCAGGAAGATAATTGCCGTCGCACCCTCTGGACGATGCGAGGGTAAAGTGCTCTACTTTTAGTCACTTTTGATATAAGCGTCTGCTCTGCAGCTAAAATGAGTAAAACCTGACTTTCCTCTGCCGAAACAGAGCCTGACACCCAGTCCTGGGTCACTCACACTCTGTACGCACGTGCACAGCCTCCTGATCACACCAACCCTGCTTGGCTAAGCAGTTACTGAAAGTGGATGTGTGACTGGAATTTATTTTTTGATATACACACTTCTGCACTGTTTTGTTGTACAGAGGAGTGGTAGAGTCCATGAAGACCTTCTCTGCTCCCAGAGAGTAGGTGTTTGGAAGCGATCAGAGCTACCCTTCAAAAGAGGGCATGTAAACATTACAATGATGTCTGCCCTCATATGGAGGCTTGCTGTTCATCCAGATTCATAGCTTGGAATTGGACTTTTCTTCTTCACTTCAAAGCCTGACTTGTTAGGGTCCACATTTTTTATACCCCTGCCGAGACTTCTGTGAGGCTTCTTTGATGATCCGATCAGCTATGGTTCTGTATTGTTGCTCCAGTTCAAAGTGACACCTGCCTTTTTTTTTTGGGGGGGGGGGGTGGCGGGGGGGAGAGGGGGGCATGTCAAGATGAGAGTGGAAGGTATAAGTTGTGATTTCTTTATTCGAGGCGCAGAGCTGGAAAATAAGCTCATTAGAGCTAATTACAGGTTTCCTGTGTCATTGGTTTGCAGATTAACAGCTCTGACCTGCTTGATGCCTGACGCGAATATTTCACTTAAAATCTCACAGCTGGGGGGGGGGGGTGCAACGACCAATTAAAATGAAAGACACATGCCTCCACTTATGTCCACCCATAACAATATACAGCATATGCAGATACATAATACTGTACAATGTGTCCTGTAAGACAAGTTTGCAGACTGATGATTATCAGAGAGTGGCCCCAGCTGAAAGATGATTGGCTCCTGGAGTGCCCCCTCCCCTGTCACTCATCGATTAAAAATGCGACCGGAGCCACGCCTCACACGGAGCCACGCTTCAAGGCGGAGCCACTCCTCAAGGCGGAGACACGCCTCACGCGGAGACATGCCTCAAGGCGGAGCCACGCCTCACACGGAGCCACGACCCAAGGCGGAGCCACTCCTCAAGGCGGAGCCACACCTCATGCGGAGCCACGCATCACGCGGAGCCACGCCTCACACGGAGCCACGCCTCAAGGTGGAGTCACGCATCACACGGAGCCACGACCCAAGGCGGAGCCACTCCTCAAGGCGGAGCCACACCTCATGCGGAGCCACGCCTCAAGGCGGAGCCACACCTCATGCGGAGCCACGCCTCAAGGCGGAGCCACGCATCACGCGGAGCCACGCCTCACACGGAGCCACGCCTCAAGGTGGAGTCACGCATCACACGGAGCCACGCCTCACACGGAGCCACGCCTCAAGGTGGAGCCACGCCTCACGCGGAGCCACGCCTCACGCGGAGCCACGCCTCACGCGGAGTCACGCATCATGCGGAGTCACGCATCAGGCGGAGCCACGCCTCACGCGGAGTCGCGCATCAGGCGGAGCCACGCCTCACGCGGAGCCACTCCTCAAGGCGGAGCCACGCCTCACGCGGAGCCACGCCTCACGCGGAGCCACTCCTCAAGGCGGAGCCACGCCTCACGCAGAGCCACGCCTCACGCGGAGACATGCCTCAAGGCGGAGCCACGCCTCACACGGAGCCACGACCCAAGGCGGAGCCACTCCTCAAGGCGGAGCCACACCTCATGCGGAGCCACGCCTCAAGGCGGAGCCACGCATCACGCGGAGCCACGCCTCACACGGAGCCACGCCTCAAGGTGGAGTCACGCATCACACGGAGCCACGACCCAAGGCGGAGCCACTCCTCAAGGCGGAGCCACACCTCATGCGGAGCCACGCCTCAAGGCGGAGCCACGCATCACGCGGAGCCACGCCTCACACGGAGCCACGCCTCAAGGTGGAGTCACGCATCACACGGAGCCACGCCTCACACGGAGCCACGCCTCAAGGTGGAGCCACGCCTCACGCGGAGCCATGCCTCACGCGGAGCCACGCCTCACGCGGAGTCACGCATCATGCGGAGTCACGCATCAGGCGGAGCCACGCCTCACGCGGAGTCACGCATCAGGCGGAGCCACGCCTCACGCGGAGCCACGCCTCACGCGGAGCCACTCCTCAAGGCGGAGCCACGCCTCACGCGGAGCCACGCCTCACGCGGAGCCACTCCTCAAGGCGGAGCCACGCCTCGCGCAGAGCCACGCCTCACGCGGAGCCACGCCTCACGCGGAGTCACGCATCACGCGGAGTCACGCATCAGGCGGAGCCACGCCTCACGCGGAGCCACGCTTCAAGGTGGAGTCACGCATCACGCGGAGCCACGCCTCACGCGGAGCCACGCTTCAAGGTGGAGTCACGCATCACGCGGAGCCACGCCTCAAGGCGGAGCCACGCCTCACGCAGAGCCACACCTCACACGGAGCCACGCCTCACGCGGGCCTCTTGGCCTGTGCCTTTGGCTGCTGCCTGTCCCTCGCTGCCCTCCGCTCCCATTCTGTCTGCTGTTTTGTAGCCGATCGGCAAGTGCGGAGCCCCAGTGGCCCAAAGTCCGTGGCCACACCGCGGAATAACCCCCAGAGCTTCATGCAGAAAGTTTGGCCCATATCTCTGCAGTATTTTGCGTTTCACTCTCATCCATCAGTTCCCTCCCGGTGTCAACCTCGGTTTTCTGCCAGCCAACAAAGATCCATCCTTCTTCCCAGTGCTATTCCAGTGCCGGGGTTCTGGGAAGCCTGGAGCCTATCCCTGGAAGCACAAGGCAATGGAACGCTCAGAATTTCGGGAGACACACACACACTACAGCCAATTGGTCGACCCCAATTTGCTGCATTTTTGGGAGGTAGAGCAAAGATAATAAATAAACTAATAAAGTAAAAAAACTAAAAAAAATACAACACATCATATGGCTGGTGCATCAGTTGTTAGTGCTGTACCGTTACAGCTCTAGAGTCATGGGCCCAGTTCTGTGTACATGGGGGGTTGGGGGGGGCGCAATATAAGGATGAATATGATGATATAAGATGGGGAAGGGCAGACCAGCCACCCCTACGGCAAGATCTGCTCATTTCACACCTACCTGTCCAAGTGCAGCTGATTTAGTGCAACATCTCCAGCTGATGTGGGTACCTCGGAAACCACGGCCGCAGTTTAAAAATAAGAGATGCTTTATGGTGAACATACCCTACGGCCTGTCAGGATCCTCAGGCCTAATGTAATGCTGGCCCACAGCACCCACTGCCATTTCCGATCGCGCAAGTTTTAAAAAAAAAAATAAAAAATCAAGTTTTTCAAAGGTGTGACTTCTGAAACTTACAGTGTCCCTGGTTTAAACTTTCTCCCCAGGGGGTTGGGATGAGGAACTTCTGGAGAAGGAAATGTACCCCCTGAGGGGGGGGCAAGGTGAATTCTGATTACAGATCAGTGCAGTAGTGAGTCAATAGTGTGAAGTGAAGACCTCTCTGTGTACTGAGCAAATCTGCAAGATGGATAATGTGGGCCCTCCAGCCTATACCATTGACATGGATCCATTGTAAATCATTCTGCCACAGACCTGGCATGATTTCTACAGTACATTAGAGTGAGAAGATAGAGTTCACCCAATCAATGAATAGGGTATATTTCATATCATTCACCCAGTCCTTATGCATTTATATGAGCTGCGCTGTAAATACAAGTACCACTGCTTTGTACATGTGGGTCACAGGCAGTGTCCACGCTGAGGACAAATTCAGATTAACGGTCTTTGAACAGACAAAATAAAAGCTGATTTTTATGGTGGGGGGGAAGGGAGGATAAAGCATCATTGAAAGGCCCAGCTGAAATTCATAGTCCACCATGATCAGGCGATGGAGCGCGTGAAGATCTTCTGAAGCTGTGCGAAGCGTGTGTGAAGATGCAGAGCACATTGACGTTAGTTATGGCCAACAAGACGCTGTTGCAGAGGTTACCGATTCGGGTCTCAGGGGGCTCTGCTGCTGTTGGCCCCTCGGGAGAGATACTTAACCTGAATTGCAGCAGTGAAACTCCCAGCTTTATAAATAGATTGACCTCCAAGTAGCTTTCGACAAACGTGTCAGCTGCGCAATTAAATTATAGTGTATACATTACACTGAATCAATTTTAATGGCGGTCCTTCTAGTATTTCCCATACATGCCGATAACATTTCGTCATCCATAACCCACAGGTATACGAGCGTTACATCTCCAAACATCTAACATATCATAAACATAACCTTGCTATCTACATCGTGATAAAATTGCACGCATTCGTGGGAAGAACAAATACAAATACAAATAAAACGCAATTAATTGCAGTGACCTAATCGACCTGCCCGGGCAGCGCTCTCCAAGGAGCGCCTCGGGTACTGACGCCGCCCTGGATCCCCGTCCCGGTTCCCGGCTGAAGGGGTGCCGCGGTTCGCCAGTGACTGTCGGAATCCGGAAATGATGAAAAAGCGCCTGGCGAGGGAAAAGGTTGCATTTCTCCAGAGCAAAACAGCACAGGCGATCAAATCAAAGTGAGTGACTTCGGTAGAAGGTGGCAGCGGCCGGGGATCGGGCTCCAAAGCGGCTGTTAGAAAGGAGTTTACCTGCAATCAGGAAGGCAGCTGACTGTGATCTGTAAGAGCTGACATGTTTCGGACTTAAACACCCCGGGTGTGTGTTTATTAATGTCACTGTTACATGTAGCGAGGGCCTGTACACGTCTATCAGTTTGTATTAACGCAAGTATAAATTATTGAAATACTGATTATATAGCCTACTGTTGTTTTAAGGGCTGAACTAACCTTATTAACTGCCCTGTCTTCATCTTGTAGGTCTGTATTGTATTATTGTATGAAATTATTTTGTACATGTTAAAAGATCTATGATAATCTTTCTCGGTATAATATTTTTCGGAAAGTTACTTTCTTATGTGAAAGGAAGGGTGGATAAGAATGTCCCAGGAGACAGCGTCCCCCTTGAAGAACGGCTCCTCCGTGCGGGATGGTCTGCTTCTTTTTAACGGTAAGAGAAATCCCCAGAAAGTCAGCGATTCATTGCGGATTTCAGTACGGTGCCGCTGTGGATGTGCGCTCATTAAGTGCCATTGCCTCTTAAATCGGTTTGGTCTCCGGATTAAACTGCGCCTGAAAACGGCTCCGCGAGTAATCCAAATTAAAAGATACCTTATATATATATATATATATATATATATATATATATATATATATATATATATATATATATATATATATATAATTTATTATTTATTATTAAATATATTATTTAAATCAGTTCCACTTTTAGTTGCTGCACGATTGTATATAGCAAGATTTTATTAACAAGTTATTTTCCATAATAAATTACACGTTCAGGTACTTCGAGTTAAAAACCTTTTAGTATTAAAACGTGCCTTATATCGCTGGTCATTTCGTGTTGGTTTACATTATAACAAGAAAAAGCCCTACAATACATTACAGTGATATTGTATTACAACGCCAAAATATCCCCATAAATCGTTAAAACGTTTTTATAAGCCCAAATTAAGATATTCCATTATTATTACAATTGCAGAATTGTCATTTTGGTTGTCACCTTTTATTATATAAACGCATATCTTAACTATTAGGCCAATAATTTATAGATATTATATAAAGGTTATATACCTATAACAGTTTAAACAAAAATGCATAGAAAATGGTGTTTTATGGCGGAACAACCTTTATGTGAGTTTTTCAGGAGTGAGTTAATTCGGTCTGACATGAACAAATACCAGGCGTAATAATGTTTTCATTATTTCTAAATAAAAACTGAAGCAACGCTCTGCGAATATTAGAGGCAAGCACGGCCAATTATAGTTGTTTTAATTAACTTGCTGGTTTCCTTTAAGATTATCATACGTAAAATAAGACGTGCCCATTTTTAATCAGCAGTCGAAACTGCCTATTTATACCCGGCATCATTAGGACTCTGTCAAAAATAGCAAAGTAGGACAAAGTAAGCAATCAGGAGAGCTGCTGGCGAATGGCTTTTCTGCGGGACCTTCAGAGGCACCCCTCCGAAGGGCTGTAAATGGTTTGGAGATCGGCCGATTTATTTCCAGCGGTAAGCGCTAAATACTATGATGCATCGCAGCCGTCCGCAGGGGATCAAGCGCCTATCGATCTGTGCGGCGGCGCGGCCAATGCGGCCCGGGATGAGACCCTATTTATCACCGTGTCGGGGGTGCTGCCTGATCTTATCCCATCCGCGCGGCACATGGTAGCAAAGAGGCTGCACACGGGCGCGCTAACATTACAAATACTGTGTTTACACTGGGAACTGTACCGTGTGATGGATGAATCATTTTTCATATCCCTCCTAAAGAGTACTGCTAAGGCGGGCATCTGGTCCATCAGGCTTGTGTTGTGGTTCACATACCGGGGGAACTGCCACTTTCCTTTTCATTTTTTTACGAGGGTCAATTGTTATCTGGGGGCTTGTTCAGGGCTCTCAAGCTCTGCTGGCGGCTGTCAGCTGTGATCACCTCTGTGCCTGGAGATTTTTTTGTAGAAATCGTCAATTGTTGTGTTTGACATCTTGGACACCGCGAATATGTATTTCACTCAGATGCAGCAGTTGTTGTTTAAAAATAAACGCAAACACAACTAAATCCTGAATACATATTAAATATATATTGAGACAAATAAATGCACATTTCTTTCTTAAAGATATATTTACTTATACACTATTTGCAGCTAATAGATTAACATAGATAAGCATGTTGAGCGATAAGAAGAATTGATGCCAGCATAATCTTTGCATCTTGTTATATGTTTTTATTTGTTGCTGTATTTGGGAAGACTATTCCTTGTATTATTCACCCCCACGAAACCTGATGTGTGTCTTGTTTACAATTTAGTTCCTTTGTTGCCTTGTTTACTTCAAGAAGGATGTGGCTTTGCAGACAGCCCAGCTGACTCGGAGGGAAGACCAGGAACCCTAGCTTCCGCTGAGGAATTTCCAGGACCTTGGGATCACGTGACCACTGGAAGTTCCACTAATGGTGACCTCGTTAGAAGTAAGTGATGTATAAGTGCGTGGTTTAGTGTGGGAGGAAGATCTGAGCTCATCATAAGAGGATACTGGGTGGCATGGTGACTCATTAGTTCACACTACTGCCTTCTGTGTCCAGGGTTGGGGGTTCGAATCCTGCCCTTGTGCCGTTTGGAGTCTTCCTCCGTCGTGTGGGTTTCTGGTGTGTGTTCTTATTTCTTTTTATAGTCCAAAGACCAGCACTTAGGATAACTGGAGTCTCTGACTTCCTTATGGTACGTGTGTCAGGGCCTGGTTCCCTGTCCGAGGGAACCCCCTCGGGTAGATTCCAGGCCTTCTTGACCAGAGTTTGGAAGATGGATGGATGGATGGATGATTGCATTAAAAAGATTTAAGATTCAGCAGGTAACAACATTCCGCTGCGCTGTTATTTTGAAAAAATCCCCTAATTCAGTAGCTACTATATACAAAAAACAAAAAGTTTTGCTTATATCTAATATGCTGTTGATGACCATCCCATGTTTACTGAGGAGAGCTCTCGTGTCTGTGAGCAGGACATCTGCTTTCATACCAATAAGAAAGTTAGTGAAAATATTCATCTGTGAGCAGTGCATAGGTAGATAATACAGGCCAGAAAATTCTTTGAAAGTTGATTTGCAATACAAGCACTTGGCAAGCAACTTAATAATAGTTTTATTGTATGAAAACCAGAAAAGCGAGTCTGCAGTCTAAGATCAGAGGGTATAAATTATAGATAGTCTTCCCTGGGTCCTTTGAACTAGCTCAGAAACTGGTGCTGTTCACATCTGCACTTGTTCCGAAGCCTCCGTGAACCTCTGGCTGCTTGCATGTCTCCAAACAAAATGTTTCAATAAAATTTCAATATTGATAACTCAGCTGGTACCGTTGCCGCTCATCACTGGATTTTTACATGATGCAGTGATTCTCCATTCACAGTGGAATGCGAAGGAACAGAACATCTTTGATTCAGAACTTAATCCTCTTTCCCCAATAGCAATAATGATATGAAGAAATAAGGTGCGCAGTGTGAATGTTTCTACAGTCGGACTAGCAGGTGAACCGATACTCTCAAGGCTAGAGATTTGGGTATTGATGCTAGGTACCTATCCCTACCCATACTGTGGGAGTGCCCTGTGTGTTTGGGGCGGGTGGGCGTTCCGGACGGATCTGGTTCTTGCCGGTGCTGAAACCAAACTTACGCCCTTGAATGCTCTCTTTTTCAGGTGAGTGTTCACCTGCAAATTGTGACCTTTTCTTGGAAACAGTTCTGGGCTGGTCAGCTTTGATCCAGTTTTGGGGATTCCCTTTCTCAGCATTTTGGATCTAATTAAGTGCACGGCCTGCTGGCTTCCTGAATGTCATCACTGCCTGATAGGAAATGACCCACTGCTCAGCATCCTCAGGAACCCGCACCATGTTCCACAGATGGTCTGACAGCTCTGTTCCTACAGGACATCCTCCAATTTGAATAAGAAAGGATGAAGCCTCCTGTCTGTTTTTCAGCTCTGAAGGCTGTTCACCTCAACATCATGCATTAGTGCACGTCGCATTTTTGAGCAACAGTGATACCAGGTCAATGTTCCCGCCCCAGCCTCTAGACCCTGCCCTACCCCCCCCCCCCTCCCCCTTTGTTTCAGGGGAAATGCGCCGGCACAAGATGATGTAATGCGATTACTCCACCCTGCATTGTAGTTTATTAATCTCACCACAGTTTCAGGAGAAGCAGAGGTGTAGTGGTGTTGTCTTGGTAGTAGAGTAATTCTAGCTGCCTACCTAGTACAAACTTAGGCTTTGTGACCAACCTGTTGTGGATGGATTTACTGTTGTCAATCCTTGCTTGGTTTAATCACTTGAAAGTGGACTGAATGTGTCAGAGATTGACAGCACAGAAAATATACTTCATAATGTTTTGTATACTGTATAGTGAAGCGGTGCTTACCTTTGTGTCTGTATCTACTTGTGAGATAGTGAGTGGGTGGCGTCTGATGAGATACATTCCCTGGTCAAACACACGCAGCTGAGAGATGAGAACATCGGCTGGGCTTTTTGTACAAGGGCTGAAGCCTGGGAGTCTTATGGAACAAAACTTCGTCTGCCTTTGACGGAGAGGCTTGTGCTCCTGACAGAAACGGCTTTTGATATTATTTAACGCATTGGGGTAATTCCGAGCCGATCTTGCCGCAACTGAAGCAGGGCTTCGAGCTGCCCCGGGGTCTTCAGCCTGTAGGCCTGCTGGCTCCCTGCACGTCCTCGGCTGCTTGATCCTGTAATTGGTGCTGGCTCAGCGTGTGGGACGTATCAGAGCAGGCCTCGCCCTGGCCTGCAGGCCTCCTGGTGCGCGTGGGGAGGTCTTGGGCCAGTCAGGTCGGGTGCTGGGGGGGGGCAATAAAAGAGGGCTGATAAGACTTTTTGGGGATCGCACTAGAGTGTCTGTCTGCAAGAGTACATTTCAGGAGAGTCTATATGTAGCATGCTTTGATTTAATCCGGATTTTTATGTAGATTCGTCTTATTTAGGGTTGGTGTGGTGGTATAGTGATTAGCCTGGGGTGTGAAGTTCCACCATGGCTCCAAGTGTGTGGAGTTTGCATGTTCTCCTTGTGTTGTCTTGGTTTTTATTCTGAATACTCCTGGTTTCTTAAGATGTTAAGATGAATTGGGGTTACCAAAGTGTGTGTGTGTACGTGCCCTGTCATGGGTTGACATCCCATCTTGGGTTATTCCCTGCCTTGTGCTGATAGGCTTCCCCCCCCCCCCACCCCCCGAAACCTTGTGTAGGACAAATGGGTACAGAAAGTGGATGGATGGCTTATTACTATTTAAAATGACCATGTAGCTGCCCCAGATGTTTTAAAAGTGAACTACAGGGCAGTAAAATGCCTCCTGAATGTCGTTTTTGGTCAGGAAAATAAATAATTCCTGATTAAGAGGCAAGCGGGCATTAGCAGAAGAGACTGAGCGTGAATGTTGCTGGTGTGACGCACCGTGAATCTACACGCCTCAGAGCCAGGATGTAACATGCAGGGAGGATGGGGGCTAGCTGACTGCTCTCCTGAAAGCCTCTGCACCTGTATTGCTAATTGAAGCCGAATCATATTAGTAATCATATTAACCGTGGCTTTGTGGCTGGAAACAGCGGTCGCAGTGACGTTCCTGGAGAGACGTTTAGAAAGCGTGAGTCATTTTAATCCTGCCAGATATATTTTGAGGAAAGTCTGTAACATGACTTTGGTTTTCATGGATCTGTAGCTGGAGAGCTTCTCTTGGAGCCGATGCGTTAGCTGTAGCAAATTGTGGCCCGTTTAGGTATCTTAACATTGCATTATTCATTGAACTGTTGAATACTTCAAAGTGTTCTCCCGGATAAAGAAGAACAGATATTTTTATCTTGGGGAAATTCTGAAGTGAGGCAGTAAGGTCAAGTAATGTCGCCGCGCTTTGCAGAAGATATTAACCTCTTTCGCGCATAATGGGGACTGTCTGCAGGAGATTGCGCCTTTAATTTTAAAATCTCAAGGTTGTTAGCTTGGCTGAGGGACGACCTTTTGGCCGGGAGCTTTTCCGTGGAAGGGGACGTGGCGTGTGGAGGAAGGTGGTTACGTTGATGTAGCGCTCCAGCAAAGGGTGCCGTCGATGCGTCTCAGATGGCTCGGTGACCCGGACTCTGACGGTACGGCGCGGACTCTGACGCTAGTGTTGTTTGTGTGATCGGGAGGCGTGAAAGTGAAATTTTGCCCGTGACATAGTAGCGTTGCTGTTGTGGGCTACATACATTGACCTTCGTTGACCTTTATGACCTTCACGATGGTTTTTTTTTCTTCTCTTAAATTCCCTCACCAACCTTTTACCCAAAATCTGCAAAACATGCAACTTACCAAAGAGCGTTAAAGTGGGTTTTATTAGAACTCTTATTTTTCTTACGGTTGTTACATCTATAAAATGCTATTCCAAATGCTTCAGAGATTGGCAACTTTTGATTAAATTCTGATGCAAATTTTCGATATTGTAGAATTGAGTCTGATTGTCGCTGCATTAGAACTTAATCTTTACTTTAATCTCAAGACCCCTGGCTACTCTGAAATCATCTGTTAAAACTAAGAGGCCATTAAAAACAGAGGAAATAATTTTCAAGTGATTACTTAGCAGTGGGCCATGGAATCATAAACTGTATAAATAGGGTGAAATGTGAGTACAAGGGTTGATTAAAAGGCTATTGTAAGCCTTCCTTGGCGGTAATTATTTCCTCATTCTGTTGTTATAGATGCATTTCAAAAAGAATTTCATTTCACTTCATTAACGTCTTCAGAAATGTAGGAACCCGCGCGAAATGTTTTCTTGTTATGAAGTGAGGGGGAAAGAGTAATTACTCACAAAGGAGGCAAAGAGCGTAATAACTGCGAGTGAATTTCCTCATTTTCATCAGGAGAAGTAGGTCTTTACGGATGTGGAAAATGGAAAAAAACTGAAAATGGAACTCTCGCTTAACTCTCGGTGGCATGGTGGAATCCTAGTCCTGCTTTTGACCATCGGTACCGGACTTTTACAGTTGCCAGGTGGCGGCTGTACTGTGTTTTTTTTCATGTTGTGTGACAGTTTTCCTGAAACGTTGGGCTGTTACTATGTATCTATCTATTTGGTGTCCGTAGAGCTTGTGATGATTCAACCACGATGGAGGAAACACTTGACAAACTGAGAAGAGCCTTGGATGTGGATGGTAAGGACCAGAGAAGTGGCGTCCAGTGAGGCCAGCATCCAGTGCGGCCAGCATCCAGTGAGGCTCATATCCAGTGTGACCGGCGTCCAGTGTGGTCGATGTCGAGTGAGGCCCTTGAACAATGAGGTCAAGTGAGGCCTTGTTCAGTGAGGTCGGCGTCGAGTGATGCCTGTGTCCAGTGTGGTCGATGTCCTGTGAGGCCAGCATCCAGTGAGGCTCATATCCAGTGTGACCGGCGTCCAGTGTGGTCGATGTCGAGTGAGGCCCTTGAACAATGAGGTCAAGTGAGGCCTTGTTCAGTGAGGTCGGCGTCGAGTGATGCCTGTGTCCAGTGTGGTCGATGTCCTGTGAGGCCAGCATCCAGTGAGGCTCATATCCAGTGTGGTCGATGTCAAGTGAGGCCTTGTTCAGTGAGGTCGGTGTCGAGTGATGCCTGTGTCCAGTGTGGTCGATGTCTTGTGCCTGGCTTCCAGTGAGGCTGGTGTCTGGAATGACCCTGTGTCCTCGTTCCTCTCCCATTATCACAGCGGCTACATCTTTTCCACAACCCCTCTTTTTTTTGCGACAAATCCAGCCTTAAAAAACTCCCCTCCGTATAATTGTGCAAACCCCTTAAAGCAGCCTCGCCTCAGAAGGAACACCTGTAAAATTGAATTAGGTGGTGTGTTCATAGGAAACAGCAACTGTAGTCATAACAGTGGCATCGCCTGGAGACTCGACACTTCCAAAATAGCTCTGTTGATTCAGTGTGAAATTAATACAAAGGTTTCTCGCTTGCTCGAGTTGTGGGGGGGGGGGGGGGGGGGGGTCGTGGATACGAGACATTTGAGGCCTTCTTGTCTGGCACGGCCTCCTGTTTGTGTTTTAACACCAATAATGCCCCTCTGTGAAAAGGCTACACACTGTCAGAAATCCTATGATATGGAAAAGTTGCACGGCAGCATGGTAAATCAGCTTAACGAAACTAGTGGGTGAAAATACTACGGCCAGTTACCTTACCATCAGTACAAACGCCCACTTTGTCAGCTGATACTGTACATATTACTTATGGAACACAGGTCATTGAACCCTTTCTGCTATCCATATCCACCTTATCCATAATCATAATCATACCGCAATCCATTTTATTTATTTATTCTAGTTTTGCTACTGTTGTGCACTTGCACGTGAATTTTTCGTTCCCTTGTACAGGTGCTCCTAGACTTACGATGGGGTTATGTTCCGATGAACCCATTGTAAGTGGAAAATATCGTAAGTTGAATATAAATATGATAAATAAATAAGTAAATGAATAACTGCTGTCACTGGATAGCTAAATAGTTATTGTAACTAACTAAATACCAGTAATTTAAAAATAAATAAAGGAATACAAGTTTATTTGGCTAGAAACAAAAAAACATCATACGGTACAGTGTTAAACACTATATCGGATGCTTACAATCATGATAGTTACGATCACTGCTATCGCACCATTGTCAAAATATCGTAAAACCACCCACATACAGCGAGGAACATCCCTACTTACCAAGTATCAAGTTATGTGACAAAGTGATTTGATTTTGATGTTGCCGATCTCGGTCCCCCCTCGCCCCCCGCGTGCATCTTCAGGCGAGTTCACATCCAGGAGTGTTCAGCAGCTGTGACTGTGTTTGGTGCCATTAACACAGGTGTAGTAATTAAGTAGTACAGTCCAATAGATAATATCAGAAAACTTGGGGAATATCACAGGCTTAATTACAATTTCAGCTTTGACATCAAAAATATACTGTAACATCACAGTCAAATCGCTCATAAAAACCTAAAAAAATCTGACAGGGTAAAGGAGATGGATACAGAAAGAATATTGCAGATCTAAACTGTTTCTTTAAAGCCTCTTTAAAATAAATTAAGTACTCATAGTAGCTTAGGATCTTCTTTTATAATAACAATTTGTAGTGGTGGACAGAGAAAGATAAGGTTTTTTTTCTTCAAATTTAACTTCTTTTTTTACATATGGAAGAAATGCAAACAGTTTAATTAAATTACAGAAACCTATTTTCGAGCAGTTTGACGACAGATCATCTGCTTTCATATAACACTTAGATGGAATGGGAAATGAACCGGGTACAGTTTGAAAATATTAGGCTGAGATGACTCTGGCATTTATTACCGCAGGAAAACTCGCTGTCAGGTGTTTCAGTCAGACTTGTAATTCTGTCACCCATAATTGTTTCATAGGATCAGTTTTAATTAAGATTTCGATTTGTAAATTTCTTGCGTCATACTCCTTCACAACAAAAACACTCATTCAAAACAGCAGTCGGGTGTGACAGTCAGCTCTGCGCTGTGGATGTTTGCCTCAGTCTCGTTAAAAGGCGTTTTTATCTAGCGTGGATTGGCTGCTCCATCACCCAAAAGCGTTGTGAGAGAGCAGACTTCTGGGAGCCGCTGGTGGCCTGGTGTCTCGCCCGTGATCGCCGCGGTCGCCACGTTGCCTGTGCTGCCTCACCATCAGCCTGGCAGTGTGCAGAACTGCCCCCCCTCCCCCCCCAAAGCCATGAATGCACACGCCCCCCCCCCCCCCCAAAGCCATGAATGCACACGCAGCCCCTGCTGGTGGGATTTGGCTGGGTGATAAGCTTAAAACCATTTCTGTTACTGATCTCTGGTGATGCCCCCCCCCACACCCCCCAGCCCTCTTGTGTGTGATGGTTCACCACTCCTCTGGTAGGTCATCCTGCCCAGCTGTCCTGATGGTTGGAGGATAAATGTGTGTGTGTGTGTGTTTATGGAGGGAGGGGGGTGGCGGGGGAGCGGGGTGCTTCTGGAGTAAATGGGAATGTGGAGGGGGCTGCTGAAAACTGGCCTCCATACAGACGGCACCAGCAACTGCGCCCTGTGTATGTGTGTGTTTTTTTTTATTGTAATTACATCGTGGGGACCAGATTTCCCTGCAATGTGATAAAAACTTTTTATCTTGTGGGGAATAACCCATTACATCTGTGAATGTAATCAGAAAACGTAAAATGCCAAAGTCTGTATTGAAATGCATTCTGTATTTTGTTTGGTTGCTTATGGGTAGGTTAGGGCTGGGGAGGTTAAGGTCATCATGGCTGGCCTTAGAGTTACGGCCATAGAAATGAACTTGGAGTTCCCATAAGGACATGGATACAGGGACTGTGGAGGTGTGTCTGCGTTGGGGCGGTGATGTCTCAGTTCTGGCTTCTGCATTCATGGGGGGTGGGGTGCACAAGCTAAAGAGCAGCGTGATCCCTTCGGCTAGAGCAGTTAAGGAGCCTGGCCTTCCTCATTAATTTACATCCATCCATCCATCTCGCATAACTGCATATCCGGTACCGGGTCGCAGGCCTTGCCTGGAGCCTCTCTGGGGAAACTCACCTTTAACATCCAGGTGTGTAAAAGCTCTCCTGCTTCCCGTAAGTCGCTTTGGGCAACATCTGTTACGGCTGAAGAATCATAAACAGAATAATAAAAATAACAAATAACAACAGCGGTAAGCAGCGCGGTAAGCAGCGCGGTAATCGCGGCGGCGCGACGCAGGCAGCCTCCTGTCTGTTTGCTGCTGTCAGCATGGCTGGGGCCCCCTAACGACCCGCCCAGGGGCCGCTCTGGGCCCTGACACACGCGGGGCATGGATCCCTCGAAAAGCCACGTGCTGCTCTGCCTGGTGTCAGGATAAATTACCGCTGCCGTCCTCACACTGCTTTGCTGGGGTGTTACTTAGTCATTCACATACACACAGAATGCAAATATATATGTGAGTTTGTGCAGGTTTCCTTAATGTGCCCCCTGTATACGCGTCGACCGCCTGGCAGCCGAGGGCCCTGCTGCCCATTTACTCGCCACGTTTTCATGGGGGAAAAGGGAGCCGTAATTCTGGCCCTGAATCCCGTCTGGGCACGGCAGCTCCCATCCGTGACGCTGCCCCCCTGCGATTAAGGGATGCGGTTCACCGGGCAGGACCCATCGCTGGCTCTTTGCCATTTTTACAGCCATAGACTCTCTCGCCATCACCCACCACCACCAGCAAGACCCCAGTCTGGACACTCCCTTATGTCGTAGTGGGATAGATTAATCATTGGAATTGTACATTCAGTAATCAAAGGATAATGCGTGATTACCTGCACATTCAGCCGGAGTGGACCGGTTCTGGTCAAGACAGGAGAGCAAAAAAAAAAAATAAAAATCAAGCACAGTGTTTTAAGGTGTCTCTGTTACTGTAAAATGTAATTAACCTGAACACAGACAATCCAAGGGTCTCCCCCCCCTCCCCCCCCCCATCCCTCTCTCTTTTTTCCCCACTCAATCAGTAGCGAAAATTACCAAATTTGAAATTAGTAAATTCCAGACACCCCACACTCCGTGTCATTGTTATCAAGAGCAAGCGCCGCATGGAATATTAAGCGGCCTCTTGGAAGCCGGGCATGCGCCGCCGGTTGCGTCCTGAAGGGTCGCATTTAAATGATTGTCAGGGAGAATTAAAAGTGAGCTGTGGTGGAGGCCGGCCGAGCCGAACTGACTGGCCCTTCACCGCCAGGGCAGCGACGGGCTGCAAATAAGACGTGAGTGCCTCAGATTCCCTCCAAAATGAAATGTTATCCGCGGCGATCGGCGGAGGAGGAGGAGGGTTAATAGAGTCAAAACAGTTCTGTCACATAACATGTCATCGGTGCTGATACGGGCTTTTATCAGACAAGACAATTTAGTTCCACTAACATGCACAGATGGCCCACGGTTCGAGACGTATAATAAATAGTCCTCTGTACAATCAGTCATTATGCAGAGAGCGAATGATGATCTGTCACCACATGGTCTTCTTGGGCATCCTGTCAAGCGGGGGCGTGGGGGAGCGGGTGGTAAATCAGCCCCTCGGAGATATTCCAGCACAAATTTTAGTTAGAGGGTTTCTCCCATTTTTTGGGTCTCGCTCCATATCTCACATGATTAGGATTTGACCCCAGTGCAGTGTGGTACCGTCATTTCCTTTCTGTGTTTGGGCTACAGGGAAGCAGTTTTTGTTCTGGGTTGCGCTGGTTTAAGGGGCTCTCAACATGACATGTGGAGCATCTTTATTTCGTCCAACCTGGCTCTAAACTTGGGGAAGGAGAAAGTCTATCTTTGCGAAGGTCATATATATATGGATGATGGAAACCATGGGAATTATTGTGTGTGTATATATATATATATATATATATATATATATATATATATATATATATATATGTATAATAATTCCCATGGTTTCCATCAGCCACAACAGTGGGGATGAGATACAGTTTGTAATAGAAAGATGTCCATTCGAATTCAAAACCCCCAAGCACTGTGCTGCTGTTTGTGGGGACATGAGTGCCCCCAGGAGAAATGATGAAAATCCATCTGCTGGGTCACATTTGCATCTCGGCGGAGCCGCCGTCCACGTGTTGGCGTGTGCTTCGTAACACGCGTGTTTATGTCCGGCAGCTACAGCTGAACGGACCCCAGGAAAAATTAGCCCGACTGTAGAGGATCAATAGCTGATGACTCTCCATCCATCCAACTACTTATCAAGTACAGGTTCACACTTTTTATATCTTCATATATAAAGATCTTGGTACCACTTTACAATAAAGCTCCCTTTTGCCGCCTATTAATAAAAAGAAAACTGTTATAACTTGTTTAAAATAGTCTATTAATAATTTGCAAACTTACAACCTAATTAATAACCAGATTACAAAGCATTCATAAACTCTTTATATGGGTAGTCTTATTGTAAAGTGGCACCGAGATGCTTTGTATATGAAGATAACGGTGACCTGATATATAGAGATAACGGTGAGACTGTCACCCTGCTTTCACTCAGTGTCACTCATGTGGGATTCTGGCCTGTCACTGCTGGATTGCAGCTCGGGGGCGGGGAGTGACAGGGGGACGTGAGGACACGTGGGAGGGTGACAGGGCTCACCACCACATCTGGCTTACTCACCTCTCTCACGGCTCTTCTCCACCTTCCCTCCGGTTTCAGTCACTCTGCCTTGTTTGTTGTTTGTAAACAGGCCATGGAGGTTTTGTTTGTGTCACTCCCCCCCCCCCCACCACCACCCCCGTGGCTGTTTCTCCGAGCGGAGGCAGATTGACAGCCTGGCACACCCACAGAAGGGCTGTCTTTCACGGGGCTGTGTGCCATGTGAATAGGGGACGTGCTCGCTAAACCTGCAGGGCCTCGAATCACCCAATCAGCTCCAGAGACCGAGAAGGCATAGAAATACAAAAGGGACCAGAGGGGCCTCGCACAGATCTGTTTGTGTAGGTGATATTTCCATGCTATTAAATAAAAACAGCCTCTTTTTAAATAGCATTTCAAATGAATTTGCATTGTTTAGTGTCTGCCTGAAGATTTATGCCAGTGTTCTTCCACAGTGAGGAGCGCTTGGTGTTGCGCCTCTGTGTCCCAGGTGGGTCTCTGCTGGTTTTCCTCTGTGGGTCTGAAGAGAAATGCCTCACAGATGGGGGGCCCGCAGACCCCTAAACACGGAGGGCCGTGTGTTTTGCCTGTCCTGTTTTGTTTGGTCCCCTACTGCTGTTTCAGCCGCTTACTGTTTCTCTTGTCCAGCAATGAGAAAATGAAATTTATTATCGAGTAGAAAGGCTTAAAATAAAAAAAAAAAACTGAACGTGGATTTTTGTTCAAATGAAAAGTAATTGGTGCGCTAATTGAATAATGGAGATTTGGAGCAGAAACCTTCATGTGTCTCGCTGGGGGTTGAGACCCTGGTGTGTTCCAGTCTGCTCTCCGCGTGACTCGCCTTCCCCTGACAAGTAGCAGTTTACAGATGCCGGCATATCCAGAGCAGTCGTGGAATGTGCCGGAACGATCCGGCCCGCTGGGCCACACTCATGACAGACCCGCCCCCCAGTGCGGGAGGTCTGCCCGAGACTGGTGACAAGTGGCAATTATATCTGTGTGTTCTTCCTGGAATCCGTCAAGCACACGTCTTTTAAAAAGGGAGAAAAAAAATCTCCCCCGGTATTTCAGTCTGTCATGTGCCATTTGTGGGGACCAAATTGGAATGGTGCTTTCAGGGCAGGTTTAGCGCTCTCTGGCTCCAAGGTGGGTGTGTGTGTGGGGTGTGTGTGTATGTGGGGTGTGTGTGTGTTTTGCCTCTTCCCTGGACTGCACTGCATTATTTAGCCACAAATCCCCCCCCCCCAACACCACCATCACCACCACCATCCCAGGGCTTGTCGATACGCAGCCAGGAGGAGAATTTGCGAACACGCTGTTTTAATGCGATGTGCTGGGCCGTGTAAGCTCAACATCTCCAACCCCCCCACCCCCCGCGACGGGCTCCCGCGGTAGACCGCAACCTTTTCATTTTAATTCCTGATAATTATTTTAATGCAGGCAGCGTGCTCGTATTTTATTGCTCTGGGATGTTTTTTTTCTTCGCTGCGTTCACGGACCCGCTGCTGACACGTTGGCGGGCTTAATAACAACGCCGGTGATGGCCGTTTGTAGACATGGCTTTGATATCACCAGAGAACGAGAGAGTAAGTATCTAATTAATAGTCAGATTAACAGTTAATTCACGAAATGGGTGAATTAGGGCACTTACAGTGTGTCTGTTTTTGAAGCGTTTCCGGCTTCGGGTCAGTGATTTTTTGTGCTGTTTGTCTCGGCTGCTTTGGCACTGCGCATATTGCCTGTCACTCCCTCACTCCGCCTGCCGTTCCCGATGCCGTTCCTCTGCATTACGGGAATTTCCAGCATACGCATTTGCCAGGTTTGCATGGGACCCACTTTCTGTCTGGCTCTCAGCCAACTTAGGACGGCTGAACTTCAGCCTCATCCCTTAGGTTCTATGTGACCTCCACGTCATCGTCACGTGACCTTGTGTTTTCCGTTCTTGGCTCGTGCTTTTATAGTAGCGATGAACGACGTCAAGGAATTTCAGAAAGTTGTCGCTTTCACTCATACCTTCACACTGCAGTCCACAAGGTGCCAAAAATGTACACTTAATCTTTTCATTAGTCGCATAATTAAACTTATTTATTTCTGCACCTTTCCATTAGGAAGAGGTCGTTAAGGCGTAATTACTTTGCCCTCGTTACCGATTGGTGGGAGAGAAACAAATGTTGTCTGAAAACAGTTCCCGTTATTCCACCATCGCGGCACATCTTCCCGCGGCCAGTTAGAAGATTACCGAACAGCATCGTGATGGATGTTCCTTGTCCTGGCATGCAGTGGCTTAATGCGTGGATAATGTGTTATTTGTGCACCGGAAAAGGCCGCATGCAGCGGAATCCATATTTGTTTACCGCAGCAGGCGTTCGAGCGCAACCCAGTTAACGCCATCCGCGACAGTGGTGCCAGTTTAATTGCGATGTTTTATATTCCTGTCAGTGAGGCTCCTGGGCGGGGCCTCGTTAGAGCGTGGGCGGGATCCGGCCTCTTGTTAACCGTAATTGCGTTCGTTTGGCGGCATGCGGTGGATGCCGGCCGCGGAGGGGGCAGGACAGGGCTCTTCCAATTTGGGGGGAGTCTTGGGGGGGGGGTGCGCGGCTCACAGCGGCGCTTTCATTAGCCGCAGCGAAGTTTTCCCTGCGATTATCTAACGTGCAGCAAAATGCATTTTTTTTAAAGTAATGGAAAGAAGAGAGTTAGGGAAGAAGAAGAGGGAGGAAATGGTGAACATACAGACAGGAGATGAATTATTCAGACAGGCTCATAAGTCATATGCTGGGCTGCGGCTTTTATAATGCAGATGGGACGTAATGCTGAGCTCCCCGCGGAGCAGATCACGCGCCCCCCACTCCACCTGGGAAGGTGTTGCCTCCCCACTTATCTGACGGCCCTGTGCCTGTGGGGGTGGCATGTGGGGGAAACTAGGGGCCCCGATGCAAGCAGCCTCCCATTGAGGCATTAAGTTACCTGACATCAAGGGTGATTCGAGCTTCTTTTTTTTTTAATATTGGGGGACCATAATTCATACAGGAGGGCCAATCTTATCATTATCCAATGATATGTTTTGAATAGGTGAATGACAGGTGAGGGAGCACTCCCGGGGCCAATCAGCTTTCAGCTGGGGCCAATGCGCCCGTGGTCCCACTCTTGCACACGCCCCTGCATGCCATATTGAACTTCTTCATGGACAGGAAGACCTGAAGATGCTGGCGAGTGGCGTGCGCAATGTTTTAAAAATAATTTTCACTCTTACAGATCAGCCTGAGCCTTTGGACGTGGAAGCCGGCAAGGGAGGGGGCGGAGTCCCCCTGCACAGTCCCGCGACCCGGCCCAAGAAGCAGCCCGTGTCTCACAGGGTGCAGCACAAGCTCCGTTCCGTTGGCAGGGACAGGGGTCACTCTGTGGACTCTTTGCCAGAAGGTACGACAGAGCGCGAGCGTGTCTGTGTGTGTGCATGTGCATGCGTATCTATGCACGGCCTGAAACGCAAAAACCCCCTAATGTGGAACATTCCGGGTAAAGCGGGAAGCCATCACCCTGATCTCTTCGGCAGCAGCTGAATGGCGCAGACCCCTGGGCCTCGGCGTGGTCGTCTCACTAATTATCCACGCCCTCAAGCGTGCTGTTCGGAACTGCCCAGGGGGTGGCGCCCTCTCCCTCGGCCTCCTTGCCACCTCAGCATCTATTTCGGGCCCTTGGTGGGGACTCTGTAACAAGGCCCCCCGCCCTAACGAGGGCCAGCAGCGATGGCTGGGAGATTATTGCTGGTCACCTGACGTGTGACCTTTTAATGAGGCCAAAGACAATGGGGCAGCGTGCTGGGCTGTCATCGGCACCGCGAGCGCAGCGTGCTGTCATTAGTGGCAGCCCAGCCCCCATCTCCCCCCCCCCCCCCCCCCCCCATCCCCCGCACCAGGCTGTTCCTCACACACTCGCCTTCCCAACTCAGACGATCCATTCCCGAATAATGGACTGGGAGACTTATTGCCTTGTTGTGTTTTTATCGTTCTCAGCAGGCTAACAGATGTTGCCCGACGCGTAGTGCCTGTGAGGTCAAACGCGAGCGTTTCCCGCGTAATGCATTAACGTGTGACGCATAAGTGGTGCTCTGTTGACAAGCTCTCTCAATTCGTCTGGGAGAAAAATGCACGCTAGTAAGGTTTTTGCATAACTAGCTCTCTGGAAAAGGTGATCTTTTCAGGAAAGATTATCAGGAGATTACAGGGCTGAGCGTTTGGGGACAAAGCAGGAGTAAATAAATCAAGAACCCTAAACATTCCACATCCCGCTTTTAAAATCCACGTCATATGCCCATCTGTGTGACTGCAAGTAATAAATTTAACAGCATTTTATTTACTTATTTATCTCTCTTACAATGTTTGGCCTGGAATACTGACCCATTGGCACAGGGAAAGCTTAACGTGGGTGTCCCCCATCAGGACGATTGGAGATCACTTCACTTCCTCTGAAACACACGTTATTCAGGGGGCTTCTGGCTATTCTGCCTATAGTTAGAGCCAGTCCAGCATCACTGACACCAGGTTGGTTCCACATATGCTTTGGTAGCTTCTCGACTTTCTTGTTTGTCTCATTTTCCTGACCGCCCCCCCCCACCCCCCCTACTAGCCCCCCCCCCCATCTTACCTCTCTGGTATTCTGGTCTGCTCACATGGGACGTGATTGTGCATGCGTGCATGTGTGTGTATGCATCCTCGTTTACACTTGTGCATACCTGCACTTCTCGGTGGGTGCATGCATACTGATGCTTGTCCTGGGCTTGGCAGCGTGCTGTGCATCCCTGGTGCTGTCCTGTCTGTTCTGCCGATGCGCGGAGCTGTGTCTGCACCTGTTGGGGGCGCTCTCCGGTTGTGTACGCCCAGTGTGCCACTCCTGCTGCCCGGACTGTGGCCAGTGTTGTGCTCTGTGCCATGAATCCACCCAGGACCTGCACTGCCACATCCACTGCCACTCTGTCCTCACCGGCCCCGGCTGTGAGTCAGCCGAATGTCTGGAGTTCTGCCTCGAGTGCGTCCAGCTATGCCATCGTGGCTAGCATAGGCACTTCCTGTAAGTGATCATGCTGAGCCATGCTATGCTAACAGCTCAGTCGCTAAGGCTAGCATAGGCAGCCCTTGTAAGTGAATGGGCAAAGCCATGCAGTGCTAACCGCTCACCTACCAAGGCTAGCACACGCACTTCAAGTGAATGTGCCAAACTACGCTATGCTAACAGCTTATCCAAGACTAGCATAGACTCATCCCATCAGCCTCGGTCATGTTGTGCTAACAGCTTAGCCACCATGGTGTTGATCCATATGATTGGCAATAAACAAATAATAACACAGCCCCATATCTGCTAGTGCCCTGCAAGTAGCACAGTTTCTTTTAGGTTTCATGCACGTGTACCTCTTCCCAGCAAACTGCTCATAGTATGTAAATAGTTGTTTCGGTAGTTACAGGTCGTTTAACTCCATCAACAGATCCGTGAATTAAAAAAACATTTTTAAAGAATATTCTTCATAAAGTGGTGAGGTTGTGATCAACCTCCAACTGGTGAGCGGGCTTTATTCCTCTCTGTGTCCTGCTTGCCATCACATTTGCTGTTCGCTGTGTTGTTTTGTCGTTTCTCTACTCCGGCACGCTGACAGATCTTGCTCACTGCATGCAAGCCATTCAAGAAAACGCCCCCCTGTCTGACTGTGTCTGTAGCGCGGTCCGCTGTCGCACAACGGTTTTGCGTCAGCTGACTCGCCGTTTGATGTCGGTCTTTGAGTCTTTGGGCACGTCCGAGGTCATTTTCCCGAGTCGCCCTCACTGCTTGCCCGGCTCTCGAGAGTTGGGGCACGACCACCGCAGCTCCTTCCCCCTCCCCGGCGATGTCAGTTCGCCAAGCATGTTTCCCCGTTATAGATCCGTCCGTCCGATGCATGCGGACCGGCTGTCTGCTCTTGAAGACTCCAGCTAATCAGAGCTGATGAATTATACATCCAAGTGAATATCTGAGATACTGAAGTACATAATGTTATTTATTTATATAATTTTCATTGTATGAATTAAATATTGCCAAGTTTAGTCTCGTGAGCTTCTTTAAAGTTTTTGGAATTTTAATTAAGATTTATCTCCTGTTTTTATATATATATATATATATATATATATATATATATATATATATATATATATATAAATATATATATATATATATATATATATATATATAAATATATATATATTGCTGTTATTGCTGTCATTATTGACAGTGAAACGCCCAGACTCTGCACGCGCTGTTTGTCAAAGAACATCCGCATCTTAACTGTGCACACTAGTGTCAGTGCTGGCCTTCTGTAAGGGGCATTAACTTACGCTTTATCATACGGCTAGTGACACCCCATAAGAAACATACCGACGAGGTGCCTCCTGTTTCCCGGTTGGCCTAACTTTCCGGCTGCCCTTTGGTAAGCCTGCTTGGAGCGCAACAATGCTCCTTATCACATTCGCACGCACAGTGCGAACAGAAGGCACAGAATGACAGGTGGCCTGAAGATGCCTTGTGAAAGCGATGCTAATGCTAAGGTACGTGGAGAAGGCCGTAGCTGGCATGTGGTAATATGTGTGGGTGTGTTGCACTGGCAGGTAGCATGCCCTATGTCTCCCTGATAGGGCCATATCCTGCATGTGGGTGGAGAAGTGGGCGGGGATTTAGCATTGATGGGCGGGGCTGATTATGGCAGTGGGTGGGGCAAATCTACTTGCCAAGCATATTATTGCCATGAATAAATGGTCCTCAACGTCCATTCTCCCCAGGGAAGGGGGGTACTTCTTGGGGGGAGGAACGTTTCATCTGAGGACCTCTGGCCATGTCCTACGACAGTCCCCTCGATCTGTCTTTTGAAATCAGATTTCAAAAAGAAGTTCCTTCGCTCTCGAAATGACAACAAAAGCAGAAGGGTGTCGAGTGAAGGCCTGCACTGTCTGTCTGTCTGTCTGTCTGTCTCTGTCTGTCTGTCTGTCTGTGCGTGCCGAGAAGGCTCTCTCACTGTGCCGAGGAGGCGGTAATTCGCCGTTACACTAAGAAGCCACGCAGAATTTCTAAAAAGAGGTTAAATGTTAATCAGGAGAGAGGAGCGGGCGGCTCGGCAATCTGCTGGAGAAATTCGGGCCTTCGTTAATCAGCTTTGCATGATCAGCCTGTGCGTTGGCATGATAATGCCGCCATTATGGCGGGATCTGTTAATCAGTCCCTCAAGTGGAATTCATTCCGTTTGAAATTCTTTGGGCTGGTGATTCTTTTCCTCCCCCTCTCCAACACCCCCCCTCCCCAAACACACCCCCTCCCCCATTGTAGCCTCATAGCATACCCAATGTGCGCAGAGAGTGGATGCCATGCCTGTAGGGTCTCCTGGGCATACTGGGAAGAGGTGGACTCCTGTACGCTCTCTTGGCATGGCTTTCTACGCATGCTGACTGCGCTCCCTCTGATTGGCTCACATGCCTGCCAATCAGCCTCAGCCCCGCCCGGTTTAAACCCTAACTTTTGACTCTTTATGACCTGCAGTTAAACTTGTCGTCTCCCCTATAGAATCGTCCATCCGGCCAGTTAAAGGGTGTCGTTAAGTGCCAAGGCCCCCAGGAAGCATCTCCCCTTAATGCTGCTCTGTTCTGTCCCCGTGTGCGACATGCGAGCACAGACTGCTGCGTGCACTGCGTGCTGGCCTGCCTCTTCTGCCAGTTCGACAGAGTGTGCGGCTCCTGCCTCTTCTTCTTCTGCTGCTGCTGTCGCTGCTGGCGTTACTGCGAACCCGATTCCAGTGACCCAGAGGACGGATCCGATTGCACCTGCGAGTCTTGCTGCGGCCTAGTCGGATCCACGGAATGCCTGGAGTTCTCCAAGGATTGCTGCGGGATCTGCTTCCCCACGTAGGGCTGCCGGAATTTCACCATCAGCCTCCCGGCTTGTGAAGTGGCAGCCGGCCCCTCTGATTGGATGACTCGGGAAAGGACCGAAGGAGAGTGAAGCTTTTCAAAACAGGGGAGTATTGAAATGTTTTCAAGTGGCATGTATGCGGTTCTAACAGGGATTTTTTGCTGCTGTGTTAGAGACCTACCCTAAAACATTGTTACCATCCAGCTATTTTCTCCTTAGCCGGATAATATTAAGGAAACTTTCTGAATTCTCTGGCTATGGTTTTAGCATTGCTGGTTTCTGGTCCGTACTCGCTGCACCGTCACTGATCCATGGTGCCGCCCCCCCTGTACACCAGAAACGCACAGTGTGACTTTAGGCTCGTTTTTCTGTAACATCGCTGCAGAACAACGGCAAACCCGGGCTGTGAGTATCCTACTCCCCACGAAAACCATAACGGGGAAATTCACACACATACAAAGCGCAAGTATAAAACAAAACGGTACAACAAAATTCCAAATATCTCACAGGAAGAACATCAACAAACAACACATGTCGCCACAAAAATAAACCCGCGATGAATGCTGGGGCACTGACTGCCACGCCTGCCCGAGCACCACTGGTGTGCAAGACCATGAACGAGGATTCTGCAGGTGGCCCTGTTTCTGAGTGATGGCTGATTATCGTTTTGGTTGAGATCTGTTATGCGCTAGGTCTCATAACCTCAATTTCAGTGGAAGGACACGCAGAGCACCGAGGGCCCAGTTTTATTAATGAGAGAAAGTGGAACTTTAGCCGAACTGTGTAGGGACACAATTGGCCTGAACGGAACATTCATTTCTTTATGCTGCTAATGGGGGAGCTGGCCTTATGCGACACGCTCGCCAGCCGAATCGCACCCCTGGAATACATCCCGGAGTTTTACCTTGTTCTCATCGTTCGAATCGCAAACATTATTTTCTGTAACGCTGAGCTGCCTTTTTGAAGAGGGCCGAGCGCTTTGATTTCTCTGAACAGTACTTAGGCTACGGAGTGTTTATCGGAAGCTCAACGCTTTGATAGTGACATCTGTTTAATTACGCGTTACACACTTAACCCAAACCGAAATGCTCCCCAGTGTTTTTTTTCATTTCCAGTTTTCTGTTGCCAGATGTATTTACTTATTTGTGTAGCGCAGCATGAGTAATGCCGATTAAAACCCTGCTCGTTAGGACGGGGAAGTGATATTAATTAGCCACTCGTGTCGCCTGCCGCAGCCCCAGCCGACATAAGCGGCTTTAGTGATTACGAGCAAATGAATTACGACGCGCAAATAGGCGACGGCCAAAGGCGCTTGCCGAACCCGTACCCCTTGCGGGACGGCGAGAACCTTCGCATTCGGAATCCACGACTCCAGTCAGCTGCGTGTCTAAATGCGGCGAACGGTTCTGAAATTTAGGTCACTGGGATAAAAATAGGAGCCAATTAGAGGTGCTTAAAGTGCTGAGGTGGCCTTTGACACGCGAGGGACCTCATTTTCTCTTTCTTTGGTACCTTGAGAAGGTTGTACCTGCAGTGGAGAGCACTTGGGGATGGTTCGCTGTCTTTCAGTCTATTCTCATTTGTGTACATGAGGCCTGTTTTTCTCTCTCTCTCTCTCTCCTTTTTAACAATGAGTTCCATGTGGAATTTTTGTTTAATCATCTTACAAGAGTTTATTTCCCTGTAACTTTATGAACGTCTAGTCATTGTCTCATAATTTTCGCCATGACAAATTTCTGTTCATTTTCAACTGGATAGCATAACACCGTTTTGGAAATAAAGCACATGTGAAATAAAAGCTTTCGATTTCTTACATTGAATAAGAATGCAGAGATTTGGTACGGTGTGTGTGTGTGCATATTTTTCTTCATTTTCTTAATTTTCTGAATATACTCTGTACCCAAATGTGTGATATTCCTTATTTCTTGGCACTTGTGCACGTTTTCCCAAGTTTGTATTTCTTTAGGGAATGCAGCTTGCTGCAGACTATGGCGGTGGCTTCCTTGCAGTTGCCTCTGGAACTTGTGGTGGACGTACCCAGCCTTGCCTTTAGTTCCTGGTTTTCCGTATCGTGCATCTCTGTGGCAAAGCCTTTCTGCCACAGTGAGTGTGAAGCTTTTGACCAATCGGAGCTTTTGGGGGAGCCGCCGTGACGCGTTTCGGCCCTGTCCTTCCCATGCTATCCTCACTGGGATGACCTCCAACGGGATTCTTAGACCCCCATGTGGGACGACCTCAGCAGACCTCAATCCAGAACTCACACTGAATCGCTTCACATGGAGGAATCTAGCAGCACTTGCTTATTTTTGACTCTATTATTATTGTAACTTTTTTTCTGGAATCTTTTCATGAGGCTTTCAGGGATCCTGATGTTTCTCTATATGAGATGTACCTGCCTTCTGCACTCGGTGTGGTTGCCCTATTTCATTTTGGGTTTGACCCTTTATGGGCAAAGTGATCCTGTTACATTGTTGGTTTAGTTATTATATAACCAAACACACCTGGAAAACGCAAATTCCTTTCAATCCAGGCACGTTGTAAATTTAGCCTTGGGGCCTCGGCAGCAGTCGGCAGTCAGTGGTTGAATTCACAAGTAAGTACTATAATTAGAGTTTATAGGGTTGTCTGTTTTCTTTAATGTGAAATACATTGACCTTTAACCTCTGGTGTCTGGCCAAAGGCTGGGGATTGGTCCTAAGCCCCGTGCTGCAGGGGTGGAACCAGCAGTGGCTAAACGCAGAATTACTAAAATTGCTGTCATGTGTGTATGTTCTGTCCACACATGAAAACACAGCATTCCGACATTCCATAGAATGGCCACCGGATACCTTTTCTCAGGTGCCTCTACGGCACCCCCTGCTGGGTCACTTCACACTTTACCCCTTCTTCAGGCACCTTATTAATGTTCCAGGTAACCCAGTGCTGACCCTGCTTGACACTCCCCATATCTGCCCCTGTAGGTGTTTCCAGTCCCTTCGTATTTCCAGTTCAGGAATTATTGTCTTATTTTACTAATGGCATCAGAATATCCCCCCAAAAGCAAAACTCTTTAATGACATGGGAGGATTTTTTTTTTAAAAAAACGAGCAAAAAAACATCTCCAGGTCTCCAGGTGAGTACGCTGTGACCTTTTACAAAAACACCCACCTTTATCCTTCTAATCAATTCACCCCGTTCCCTTCTGTGTGAGTACTCCTAATTTTGTGATTAAGACAATTCCATTGTTTCTGTTTTCAGTCTGGAGGAATATGCCTGTTCTTAGACCTGAGGTCATTTCCCTGACAGTATTAAGTAAGTCATTAGAATGTCGTTAAAAATGCCTGCGCCCCCCCCCTCCTGTGGCACCCACCTATGGCCCCCACGTACAGGGAAGAGCACAGATACCCCCCTCACTGTTTATCTGATAGGGGAATTAGCTTTAATTTGCCCGCTCATAGGAGCCTGTTTGCATTATTATAAGTCCGTTTGTGTATCTATGCGCGTACAGTCGACAAACCAGCATGTTTAAGCCCTTTCTCTGCCTGATCTAACACCCTGGTGACAAAGTATGGCTTTGTAGTAGACAGATCTTTCTTTTCATTTAAGAAATTTATCATTTATTTTGTTACATCCTCACTGTATGCTAACATCCTGCCCAGAGTTCTTATCTTCCTGGTGCCCTGTGCATTCTGGGATAGGCTCCAGGCGCTCTGTGACCCTGTACTGGATGGACTGATAAATTACTGCACCAGTGGAGGGAAAGGGCTTGCAAGAGAGCACTTTCATTTTCTGGGTGTTTTTGATATGGGAAAAAAAAGAATGCGATGAAGTATCCACTCGTCAGACTCGCAGCTTAAAGTTCATGTCCCCGAATTTGACCCTTCGTGTTCCTGTCGACGTTTCCTGACCAAAGCTGGAAGTAATATGAGTGATTTTTTTCTGTGGGGTAAGCAGAGGTCCAGTGGCCAGCCAGAGGTCCCCCTTTAACCCACTGTGCGTGTGAATGGCCTGTCGCCCAGATCGTGGCTGAAAAACACCTTCAGCTTTGTGCTTCCCAGTGTGTGGCTCAGCTTTTTGCGATGTGTAGATATGTAGTAAGGGTGCAGGTATGTGGTGGGCCACACAGTCAATCAGCAGTAATTACTAAGGCCAGAACTGGCAGCTAACAGGGGTGCCACCGGAGATTCTGGGCCCCCAACCTAGACCAATACAATTACCTTTCAAATTTTTTAGGACCCCCTTGGGAATCATCCGATTGATTCCCTTTTATGGAAACCCCAGACTGACAGTCCCGCACTGTAAGGTGGTTTTTTGGCTGATGAGAGTTCTACTTACACAAAAATGTTCTGGGGGCAGGATGAAAAATTATTGGTTCAGAGAGATAACGAATCGGATTGTAGAGGAGGCGAGTCCAAGACATCTGATTGGTTCAGAGAAATAACCAATCATTTTTCGTTCTGCCCTCAGAACATTTTTGTGTAAGAAAACTGTGAGCTGTTTTTTTCCAGTCCCCAAAAGCTCTCTGTTGATCATATATATTCAACACTGGTTTTCAAAGGCTTGTGTTCACATTCGCTGTTTGCCTTCATTATGCCGGATTCAACAGAACCTCCCTCCTCCAAACAAATTACCTAATGTGGTTCTGGAAAAGAAACAGCTGAGTGGTAGAACAGAGTCCTTTTCCCTTTTTGAAAAGATTTATTCTCCTTCAGATGCTGGTCTTATTAACCAGCAGTGCATCATTTCCGCAGCATCGTGTCGCGAGTCATTTTCAGGTCACAGATGTGTGTTTTCTAAGCAAAGTGTCACCCAGTTTCATGTTAACATTTTTAATATTTAAAAGGCCGTGCGCTGGCACCCTCGCAGAACACCTCACCACCGTTTAATCTTCCCATCACCTGGAGGCACACTGACGTGGCAGCGCCGAAACCGCTGTGCCGCGATCCCGAACAGAGCGGGACACCGACGCCGGGATGCGCTGAGTTCAAAGCCTCTGACAGCGTTTTTTTTCTATTTTCTCATGTCTCGGGTGACAACGCACCTGCCTTTGAGAAGAAGGGAGAAAAAAGACAAGGAGACAAATGCTGGGGGAGCTTCAGCGTTTTACACACTTTTTTTATCGCTCTCTTTTCCCACTGATCTAGATGCGTGTAAACAAGCCGGCCGACGCCACACTGTCATTTCCCACATCTGAACGAGAGCATGAATGAGATGTCAGGGTAAAGTTACGCACTTTCAGCAGCAATTTGTTTTGAAGGAGACGGGCCGTGGTGGAGGAGAATCGCGAGCGACGTGCGCATGGTGGCCGCCTGCTTGTTTGCTCGGGCTGTCAGTCACCCGCTGATTCGGTGATCTGCTGCTTCATACGGATGCCGGGTGGTTTCGCCTCGGCCATGTGGACCGACAGCTTCCCTTTGCTAAATGGTTCTGGGGGTGGGGGGTGGGGGTCTTATACCGATGCTCTGGGCAGGTCACAGTGAGGCGGGTGATGTTGAAGTGAGATGCGTTTGAATAAGTCATCTTTCAGACAGACTGCCCCCCCCCCCCCCCAAATGGGTGACACCGAAGGTGGATTGCAGAGAGATTACTCATGCGTGACTGGATCAGATGCCGATTGTGGGTGTGTGATTTCTGCAGGGGCTGGAAAGAGGCCCTGGCATTTGTCACCTGACCTCACTCCACCTTTGCCCCCCCAACTGACAGAAACGTTGTCAAAAACAGGAGGAGTTTGTACTAAACCGGATGGGAAAGTCTTGAGTTCCCGGTTTTGGGGGGTGTTGCACAATTTATTTGAGCAGATTCATGCAGATCTGCATTAGTTACCGAGACGTAAACCACCTTGCTTAGATACTCCCACGCAGCGGTATGTCACTCATGGTTACGCCCGTGCCTGCCTGGCTGATGAATTCCATGCATGGTGCCGACCGCAGCGGAGGATGCGTCACCCGTTATGCGGCTCACTGCCTTACAGGCTTACGTCGCAATATATGCTGCGGTGTGCGGCACGGTCGCACACATGCAATGAGGCGGCTAACGGCGGTGCGGTGGTGATATTCAGCCAGTAAGCCTGTGCATTTCGCCGTTGTGCACAGAAATGCACCCTTTATATTGTAATGCCTCGTCCACTTAAACGCACCACCTGGGAGCCCACTCGCAGCGGGCTGACACTGCGGCCGGCGGTTGCAAGGCTTCGCCGCGAGCAGCAGTCGGCCGAGGGCTGTATTTACTTATTTTCCCATCGTAATATAATAAGCAGCATCGTGTGGGCTTGGGGAGGGTGCGGCACTCTCGTAATATCCTTCCCCATGTCCTTCGCACTCGCAACCATCAGTTTATCCATTACTGCCAAGGGGGTACAGCCCAGTTGTCCCCGAATTACACAATTGAGCTGTGGCACTTCACCACGTTTTGACAAATAAGGCGCGTAGACGTCCCCCGGACTCTGAGCTGTTTATCTCCGGCCTGGGGAAGAGCGAGGACTCACCGCTCGCCGGGGGGGTGGGTGGGGGTTTCTAATGGCCTGCCCCAGGGGCCATTACATGCCCAGGGGACATCAGCGTCCAGACCAGAATGCTACGCACAAATTCCGGCCGGGAGTGTAAATATCGGCTTTCCACCTGCCAGTTTTAATATGAAACCCAGTTGACAACATTTGCACAATCCCCCCCCCCCAATCGCTTGCCATCTACAGAAATAGATGCACCCCCTCAGCGGCCCAGTACATGGGATGATATTGTAAGAGAGACCGTAGCACACCGTAATCCCAGCGGATCAAAGAAGTCATCACTGGGTATTTTTAGATCGTCTGTTGGGGACAGAATATGCTGTGTTAGTACCATGTTTTTCAAATAAAATGCAATGCATACACAGAGCATGCCAAATTGAGGACTAACAAAGGCAAAACGATTATGTAGCCATCCATACTTAAAAAAGACGTGTGTATTTCTTTTCCCTCTGTGGTGCATTTGTAACCCGAATAATGTGAGTCATATGATGGAATTTCACTGTTTGAGACAGACTTTGGAATCATGAAACATTGTCAGTGACTTGCGTTCTGTGATTTGACAAGGTCGGACTGTTGTCTGTGGGGTCAAAGGTCAGCAGGCGGCTAGAATGGCATGGGTGAGGATATGTGGGCATTTCTTGGTCTGCGAATGTTTGAAATGGTCCAGTCCGATTCTCCGTCTCTCAAAATCTAGAATCAAAGAAGGAGAAATCAGCTGCAATAGTCATGGGTCTAATTCCAGGTTAAAAATGTATATGCTAATTCGTTTCATTAGAGCATGTGCCTCTTGTTAATAAATTAACACGTGGCAGAAATAATTCAGCTTTAGTGTGATGAATTTTTCTGTGAGTTGTCAAGTGTAGCATTGTTCGGGGGGGGGGGGGGGGGAGCTTACACGCAGATGGCAATACGTACAAGCAGCTTGCTGCGATGTTTCAGGATCCCGTCACCTTTCCGAGTGTCTGCAGAAACCTGCCTTTTCCTTTAAATTATGGAAATTTCGACTCCATGAAAAAGGGACTGGCTGATTTAAATTTTTCTTTTTGTCAAATGTAGGTCGTGGCTTCCTTTTTACGTATAAGAATATATTATATAATGGTGATACAAGACCCAATAATTATCTTTGTTTTCAGCCATGAGAGAAAAAAAAAGCATGCATGAATCTGTGCATTTGAGGTTCTCATGTTCTGAATATGATGACTCAACGAATTACATACCCACCCCTGCCATTGTCCTGTAAGAGGCAGGAAGAATGGCTTGATGGGTGGATGTATACCTTTATGTCCACATATCTCACATGTAACGCGCGTTTTCTGCAGACTGCCGAGAGTGAAGGTAATGAGCTGCCTTCACTGTCCGTTTTAATAACGACGACAGGAAAACCCAGAGAAACCCTCTGCGGTCCTCAGGGGGGGGATCCTCAGCGCCGCTAACCGGCAAGAAGTCTTAATTAAGCAGGCCCTTAATACGTGGTACTTAAAAATGCACTTATCTGCTCCGAAACACATTTCAGCCGTTCGGCAGTGGCAGCATGCCTGTGTGTACGAGGTCTGCCCCTCTGTTACAGTCTGAGTTACTAATGCGACGATTCGTTTAAAATAAATAAGCACAGTTGTTCCTTCTGTTCATTTTAATAGTTAAACAGCCCCGTTTCGCAAGATATCCGAATAATAAAGGTTCCTCAGAATTCAAGCACAGTCGGTGCAAAATGTACAATTTGTGTGATTTGTACGGTTCCAGAGCAGATCTAGTTCATTTGCTCCTTTTCTGCGTTGGCTTGATGATCGCGGGGATTTTTTACCTCTCCATACTTGTTCGCGGAGATTTACATAGAGAATCCCAGGACTTTCACACTTAGAGGATCTGTTTGTCTTCTTCTGGGCGCGGGGATGTTAGATGTCAAGTGAGTGCCAGGCAAGTTTTAATAACGCACATCTCTTCAGCATCTTCTGTTCAAACACTCCACCACAGCGGAGCCTTAACAAGAGCTCGCCGTCTTTTAATTAACTCCGGGGCTAATTTGGTACTTAATTGACTAATGAGGAGATTTTGTTTTTCATAATTTGCTTGAAAAACCGTTTCCAGTTAAGCTTTTTAACGCAGCCAGAAGGAGAGGGGGACCTTCGGAAGTGGACCCAGAGTGGGCCGCATTAGCTGTTTAAGAAGAGGCGGTCCTTTCGGTTGTCGTAGGTAACACAAGGCTTCCAGGTATTTCTTTTGTGCTGCTGTCGGGTCTGCTCAGATCTGTCCATGTCTATTCGGGTCCGCTTGGTTCCGACAAGCAATTAATAAGTCACTTAGCTGAGATTGCAAGTAATAGCGATCAAACGTTACTACAATAAAGCAGAAAGCTATAGGATGTAACAAATGTTTACATTTACAATTTTACAGTTGCATTTTATTAATTCAGCAGACGCTTTCATCCAAAATGATGTGGATTTTTTTTTTTTTTTGAAAGGCTGGGTCGTACAGCCGCTGGAGTGACTGCATTCAGGGCCTTGATCAAGGGCCCAACCACCACACAGCCCCCTTTCCTAACACAGGCGTAAATCCCTTTTTATGGAGACACAGATGGGCATGATTGCAGTTTGATCTGTGCAACGACTATGCGTGCAGTGAGCAGACACTTCGGAGTGCTCTGTTGGAATGCGAGCGGGCTGCTCGCTGTTCTAGGTGTATGTGTGTGTGTGTGTGTGTGTGTGTGTGTGTGTGTGTGTGTGTGTGTGTGTGTGTGTGTGTGTGTGTGTGCGCGTGACGCCTTGAGAGGCCGATGCTGCCGTTCTGTGAAAACCTCTTGGCGAGGTGACATCACGCTGCTCCCTCGCGCTCCAGGTCGGCCCTCGCCCCGCGCTTTTCCGTCTGGATTCGCCTGTGGCATGCTGAGCCACACCTGTCATCATTCTGGTAAGAGAGTGGCACAAGTTATGAAGTCAGGGGTCAAAGGTCAGCACAGTGGGCGTCAATAGACGAGACTTAGGCAGAGTGGAGAGAAACGGTTCGCCCTGGGCCTGCTGTACGGACCACGTCTGGCCCCCACCTTAGTTACTCCAGCCTGCTTGTTTGCTCCCCACCCAGGAAATGAATACGCACGCCAAGAATTCCAATAAATAATTAGCTCTCCTGTGACAGGGTCTGGAATTACTGTGATACATTAATTGGGCAAAATTAGCATGAATTAAGGCAAATAAGTATAACGTGTAATTTATTACTTACTGAGCACAGTTTAGCTCTGGAAGGTTCCAATTTCCCCCAAGATGGCTTTAACTACTATAATGCATTCCTTAATTTACTCTGTGGAAAATCAATTTTTTCAGAGTTCATTAAGCACCAATATGTTACAATACTTCTCCCCTGAGCGCACATCTACAAAACATTATGCAAATTCCTGGCAGGGTATTCCCAGTATGTAAATAGTGCTAACACCAGTGTTAGGAAAGCGTTGTTACTGAGGCCTTTTGTTTCTCCTCACGCCTCTGTGTGTTTTTCTTTCCTGAAAATGAAACGACTTGCGCATCATTCACAAGAAAAATGTAAACCTTTGTCAGGCCCCTTTACGGAGATCTAATCAAAATGTTCTGACCGGTTGGGTGTGAGATACACCCCTATGGGGCACAGTCCAGGATGCCAGAGAGTGTGCACTGGAGTTCACCTTTCCACTGGCAGTGAATTCCTGACATGTCTGTGTGGCTCTGCTATCAAAAGTATAGAAGTGTGATTCTGATTTCCCTGTTGAAGAGAACAGGTTGATATACTTGGGCCTTGCTGTTGGGTTCGGGCACTTTATAGATGACCTTTTTCCTGACGTGACAGGGCTGAACGGGTCCTCTTGCTGCCTCTTGCTTTAAATCAGCACTGGGATATAGTCTGTGTCATTCTGGGAGCTCTGCATTGAGCCCTGGGCCTGTATCTCGCAGAGAAGGTCATGGACAGGTACCCTCTGGTGCTCCTAACACCTCTGCAAGTCCTGCTGTGGTCCATCCACCTCGGAAATGACATCGCCTATGGGAAATGAGGACTGAGGATCTAGACTGTGAGCCAGCGGTGGGCTTGGACTGAAGACCCTTTCGCTGTTTTGCAGGTCAGGGCATTTTGAAGGAAATTGGAATATATTATGGGTGTAATGATGTTTACCGACGCAGGGGTCCTGCTGTTGGACTGGTTGTGAACTGACAGTTGACTAAACCAGGGATCTCAAAGTTCGAACCCGCGAGATGATTCAGTCCCGCCTACGACATGCCTTTTTAATCATTATTAAATGAGCTGCCAATCGATCGAGAACATTTATTTTTTTTGGTCGAGCTTGGGACCTCTGGCCTACATTCTGTGCTCACCTCTCTTAATGGTTAACGCACTTACATTGTCACGCTTCCTCGGCCATTTTGCCACGTTCCTCTGTTCAGACAAAGGAGGAAGCGAAGCAAAGAGCAAGTTGACAGAGAAGACAGGAGAACACCCCGCGAAGACCCTCTGAAGAGCGGGCAGTGGGCCTGCATGCTCCACTCCTGCACTCCCTCTTTCTGTATCGCTATGGTTTCCTTAAAGCTACGGCGGCAGAGTGCTTTTCTGGCTTGTTAGAGGCTCTCAGAGATACCGCCACGCGTCTGTAATGAGCTGCCTTTCTCCGCCACCTTATTTATTTATTTCTCAAAGAATTTATGTCCCTTGCATGCACAATAGATTTATTTTGATCTGCTAAAAAAAAGAAAAAAGAAAGCAAAGAAAAACGCCAACTGGTAACAAGTGTTTATGCCTGTCAAACAGCGAGCGGGTGTGATTAAACGGGCGCGTCGGTGAGACTACAGAGCCCCGCTCACCGGGTTATTTGTAGACGCCAGGCACTACTGTAGATAGCGGGTGGTAAATCACGTCACGGGCTTTTTATAACTTCAAAGCATCTAGATTGATTACTTTAGGCTGGCGAGCTCGTGCGTAATGTTCAGCGCTCCGGAAATCTGTAACAATCCGTGCCGCCGTCCATCCGATTGGGTTGTAACTTATGGAAAAATGTATTCCGGCTGCATTTGTCAAAGTTGAATACCAGGGCCCCCAATCGGTCGCGGTTTATGTTACTGGAAGGTCTGCTTTTCCCACTCCGCTGTTCCTTTGCAAATGACTGCTTGTATATGCTTAGCGAATGTTGGCTAAACAAGCCCAACGCCGAAGTGCTCAGGCCTGTCGGATTCGTAGGAGACCTGGGGCTCAGTGTCAGGTAACCAGAAGCCTTTTTTAAACCCCCTCGGGACTGAACCAAAGTGTTATTAGTAGTGAAGTGCAGGGGGTTTACGGATTGGGCCCACTGATGCAGATTTGGGCTCCATACTTTCGCAGTCTTGTCAGAACCCTGTAATTACCCCCCCCCCACTGACCTCCCGGCCAGGTTACAGTAAGAAGGCAAAGTGTGTGTAAGTCAGAGACTGTGTGTATACAAAAGAGACCCCCCCCCCCCTCCCCCGTCAAATGCTGCTTTGTAATTTATGAAGTCCCACCCCTAGCACGTTTGGCAGAAAGCAGGCTAGCCTCACACTCTGCATTCGACCACGGTGCCCATACCCAGGTCTTTGGGGATAGCGGCACTAAGACCCCTTGGCTGGCTCTGCACGGTAATTTGCTCTCTAATGAGTTTCCCTGTACTGCCTATGGCCAGGTGTCTCTGCGTAATGAAGGGAACTGAAGCGGCCTTTAAAGGATGTACCTGAGAGATTGATCTCAACGTGGCTGTCCCCTTGAAGGGTCTCCAGGCGCTCTCTACCCTTGAGTGTTATCCTGCCTTCCCCCCCCTCCTCGTTTTTCCATGTCACATGGACAGTTTTTACCTCACATTCCTACTGTCATTGTTTGTTAAAAGTCACCTCTTACATTGTGAGGCATGAGCGCTGTTACCGCATTTGGCTTGGGCACTCACAGGCCCAAACTCGAGCTCGCAGGTCGGGAAAACGTCCTGGCATTTTTGCCCCACCTTAGCAGACCTGCTGCTGCTAAGCTACCATCAGAACCAGTCTTGAGCGGTCCGAAATTATGGACAATGCCCTTTTTTTTGGCCTTCCTTAACCAGAATCTGTATATTTTTTCTGACCACCGATTCTCTGTTGTTTGTGGGAATTTTGTTTAGACAGAAATGTTTTGACAGCAGAAAGAAAAGTTATTGGTTTAAATGATGGTGGGTCCAACCAATGAGATGTCTTCCAGTTGGTTGGACCCGCCTCCTCTACAATCTGATTGGTTATCTCTTTGAATCAATCCTCTTCCACCCTCAGAACATTCCTTCTGCCCTCGGAATATTTTTGTATAAGTAAAACTCTCACAAGCTTCTCTCTCTCAACCAGTCTGCCATCCGTTGCCAGTAACAGGGCTAGCGGTAGCCAGTATGGTAATTGCAGGGACCCCCCCCCCCCACCCCAATCGCTGCATCCTTTACATGCCTGGCTCGATTTAGAATTTAATCTCTGTGAAGGGATTAGATTTCATGCTCACTTTAAATTTCAAATGCTCTGTGGGAGTACATGTAGCGTTCGCAGGAGAAAATCCCTGTATTATATTTCATAGTTTACGAACCAGTGGCCAGTGGGCTTCTGATACGAATGCCGGACCTGTAATCAGGGGCGCCGGTACGCATCTGGGGTGCTGCGTGGATTTCCGTGTACCGGTGCGACACCGGAGATTCCAGCCCTGCATTGTGTCTGTGTCCGTGAGACGGCTGCCCTCGTCCCTGGCAGCCGGGTGAACCTTATCGGGAGGGCAGAGGCCCCTGGTGAGTTTCAGGGTGGGGATGTACAGCAAGCCCCAGCCAGCAAGGCTGTTATTCCCTGTGAGTCACACGCTGCTGTCTATTGGGATGTCAACAGCAGGTGTGACGTTGATGGGTTTCTCAAGCGACAGCATCACCTCTAGGGCCTATCCCAAGCACATGGGGGGGGGGGGGGGGCAACACATCGGCAATCAAAAAATAAAGCCTCTGACTCCACATCCTTCGCCCCGCCCTCTCCCAGAATGCCTTTACTTCCACAGCTCTTCAGACAGTTCTGTGTAACTGAAACTCCCATCTGTACGTACATACACACTCAGAACACACACTTTCCTGTGATTGGTCATCTGCAGAAGCACGGTCACCAATGGGATTCTGAGGGTGAGTTTCCGTGTCCCCGGTGTGTTAGGGGGTGTGTCTCTGTGTGCAGTCCGTGTGTGAGCACATGTCCTGGTCTCTACACAGCATACTCATGCTATCTTGCCCCAGGCTGCCCTCCAAACCTTCAGCCCGTCTTTTTTAATCCTCTTTTTTGCAAATGATGAGTAGCCCCGTATTATTGGCTATTGGCCCAATGTATAAAAAAACCATGGAACAGGATATTCTGACAGTGATTATTGTGTTTATCTGGGTTGCACCACCTCTACATATTTATTGTTGTACTTGTCATCCATCAACTTATATTCTGTTCAGTAACCTGATCGTACTTGCATCCAAAGTCCCATAAAAACCTTAATGAAATATATCAAAAGGACCAAAGCAGATGTCGCGGATGTTAGCAGACATGTTTTACTATGTGTCCGGCCTGCTTTGGAGGTTTAGTTAAATCTTTGCGGTATTGTGTCTTTTGTGTTATACAGCACATTTGACTTTTCCCCTATAATGATCAAGATACATCCACACTGGCTTAAGTCTTCACTTCTGGAATGTAACATGGACGTAAGATGATAAATACCTATAATTGTATTAATTGTATTACTGTAAGCACCTTGGTTTGTATTTGTGATCTTTGTTTCGTATTTAATTCGTGTCTGACGGTGGCCTGAAGGGCTATTACACAGGTGACTGTTTGCTGCGCATATAACAATCAACTCCTGAATCCTGACTCCTGAATGGTGCATTTATTACTGCATAAAACCATCTGGAAGCAGTCCCAAGTTCTCCTCGCAACGTCGGACGAGCCTGTGTATGAAAGGCACTTCAGAGCGTAATTGGAAATATCCACTTGACTTCCTCATATGAGTTAAATTGTATTTAGCGGCCGAGGGCTGAGAGCCGGGCGCCTTGTTGTGTAGCGATCTCCCGCGATTTCACGCTTTGCTGATAGGAAATCGGGACCCCGCGTGTCGGTAAATGAGCAGGGGATTGTGGGAGGAGAAGCCTGTCTGTTATGGCCTCAGGAAACTCCGCCAACAACAAGGAAAATGGGCCGGTCTGGTGATGTCATGGGCTGGAAATGCAGCATAAACACAAAGATGAGATCGGAAGGTCCCGCATGGAGGCAGCTGGTTTCAGACGCACCTTTTCAGGAAGTGTTTCTTACCATATTTGTACCCGTGTGGTTTTTAGAATACATTGAGCATATATATATATGTGTGTGTGTGTGTGTGTGTGTGTGTGTGTGTGTGTACTGCAGCTGAGCATAGAAATTGCAGAAATGTTCTTTTATGACAGTGAAGCTTTCTGAGATATGCAGACACAGTGATTTCAGGATTACAGCACTTGGGCTGAACTTGTCCAGGTCTACAGTGTCGTTTCTTACCGTCTCTGTCAGGAGCTGTGTGAGCAGGTTCCTCTGTGGGCCTGTCCTCTCTGTTATGTCTCACTGAGCACTGGGATGAAATCTTCTTCACCCGTTACGGTCACCCCAAAGCTTAATTTGAGCCGAATGTCTCCTCACAGTAGCTTTGACGCGATGGGCTCATGCTGCCTTGCACACCCGCTGCTTACCTCCGCTGTTAATATTCCCAAATAAGAATTGAAAGGAGCCCAAAGGTAACTCACCAGAAGTCCGTTCGGTCTGGAAGAGAGTTCGAGAAATCCTGCTCGATTTAATTCACATTCTCATTCCGACATTTACAGGACAAAATATCCTAACGCCATTAAACATTTTTCCAGTGTGGATTTTTATGCTTATATAGCAGATTTTTTCCTTTTATAAATAGCGCACATACATATATATATGTATGTATGTATGCATTTATGCATTCTACACTACTCTCCCCTTCGTTCCCCATGAGCGTCTCACTAAGCCTAAGTGATTGTAATCATTCCCAGGCTCAGCGCCTAGCCCCCCCACTCCCGCCCCGTTCCCCACAGAGACCAGGCACCCACTGCGATGGCCGCCAGGGTGCTCCGTGGTTCTTTTTGAGATTAATAACCCTGAGCAGTAGGGTGGGGGGGGGGTGTAATGTCAGACCCCCCCCCAGAGGCAGTACGGACACCAGGAAGGCAGAGGCCAGAGGGTGGTCCTGAATGCCTCCAGCTTCCATGATTTGATCCCCCTCGCTGGGGCTATTTTGTCCCCCTGGTCAGTTTACTCTTTGTCAGCGGTTCCGTTGACTCCTGCGGTACCAGCAGAACTGGTCTAAAGTTCATCCGTAGTCCACTCCACCATTTAAAGCAATTACATGAGGACGGGTGGGGTCCGATTAAGTACAATTTTGCCTATAAACTAATGCTAATTATAGGCTAATAATTAGCCCATGGTTAGATACCATGATTCTGGGAGCAGGTTCTGGTGAAGGACATTAACCTCACCGACTGATAGTGGCCCCTCACCAGCATGCCCCCCTCACCAGCATACCCCCCTCCCCTTTGGAGCTCAGGGCTGGTGGGGCCTGACCTTTACTTCTTGGAGCCGAGCTTGATGTTGATCCAGAGGCCCGGCAAACAGTGCCCTACGCAGCCTTCACCATACCCCCCCCCACCACCACCCAGGAGCGGGCGAAACACAGAGCAGCTCACTGCGCCATGGAGGTACGTCCTGCTCAGCGCCCTAACCAGAGTCCTCCTCTGCCAGCTCCCACTTTAAAGTGAGGTCACTTCGCCAGAAAAAACATCCATAATTCATTCATGATACTGTTGTTTTATCTTGGTCTCATTAAAAGTCAAAGAATGACATATAGCTACGAGAACGCTGCACGGAAAATAATATGGACTGAACGTGTGTGTATATTTGGCTGGAATCGAGAAGATGCTTAGCCACGGGATCAGACATAATTCCTCCTTTTTTCCGCTGTCCTAATAGATCAATTTCTCTATATAAATTCGTCTCGAACGAACTGATTAAACAGCACAGTGTCTCTGCGTTGAGAGGCCCATTAGACATTTGTGACAGTAAATTACAGCACATTTACAATCCAAATGAAATTTCATAAGGGAGGGATATTGGGAGCCGCCCCGTCCGTCTTCGAGCCTCCCTGCCAACGTCTTTGTCTCTCGTCTGACAAGTGTATCACATCAGCGCCCCCTGTGGTGGACTACGGCACCTGCAGGGTCGAGTTGTTCGGACATTCTTTCGCTGGTGTGCTGAATCTCTGCCACGTCCTCCGATCAGCCGTCATCTCCAGTCAGACCCAGCTCTTCCCTTCAGTGGGGGGCGTCTTTGCGTCTTTCCACCCAAAAGGGCGGGACACCCACCTGGCCGCCTCCCCTTTTTGCCTCACTTTTTTTGTTGCCGTTCGCCCCCTAAATAATGAATCATCCAATCAATTTCTTTCTCTGTGTTTTGGGCCCCAGAGCCTGGGGTGTGTCAAAGTCGATTCGCTTGATCTGAAGGGCCGGGATTAACCCCCCTCCCCACCCCCACCCGTACTCAAACCACACATCTCCATGGCAGGTCCGGCGCAGACCTTTACAGATAAGCACCCCATTCTTTCCCAGAACATGCTGTTGAAAGATTCCTGTTAGGCCAATAATTATTGGAACAAGGCAGTACAGCAGTCTGCCTGCGTAATGAACCACGCAAGGACAAGACCTGTACAGCAGAATCGATGTCATGGAGGGGGGGGGGGGGGTCCCATGCCCGGGAGTATCAGGGGTTGGTTTTAAGCAGAGATAAGTACACAGCCCACACTTTTGTAGGTGTGTCCACCTGCCTTTCAGGGTGATGCATTTCCCATAGTGTTTGGATGCTATAGCAGGCAGAACTTCGGCAAAATTGAGTATCGACTACCAGTGTCCTTAACTGGTCTCCACCACATTCAAAGGCGCCGGTCACGTGATGCGTGGAATATAGTTAGTGGTTACCAACTACTGCTGGTGAGTTTTTGTGATGCCTTAGCTGCTTGCATTTTATCTCTGCATGACTTGCATCAGGGTTCAAGAAGCAAGTTGGGTGGAAGTGGCATGTGATCTTTATAGCCGTGAAGAGGCAGCCCCCCTGAAAAGGAAAAGGGAACCACATTTTTTTTTTTTTTTGGGGGGGGGGGGGGTGATCCAGGACATGTGATTTGAAGATATCTGTCTCTCACCTTGTGAAGTCGACAGGTGATGCTCTATCCATTGTAACAACGATGAGGAGAAGCAGGCTTCTGAAACAGCACTTCAAGCACAAGTGTCAGAATTTACACTGCTCTTTGTCTTTTCATGGGGGCGGCTTAAACCCTGTGTTTTCGTACTAGCTCTACGGGAGACAACCTCTGGCTTGGCCGGGGATCATTTCATCTAAAAGGCGTGGTTAGCCTCTGCCATAGGAAGATGACAGGAAACTGCACTTGGAACGATTTCCTTTGACACCACAAAAAATTTGACAAACGAGAGGTGGCCTTAACTGGCAGGATCATGTGGGCCATCTTCACTTGTACCGACTCCGGGGTCTGGAGGATTATCATTAATGTCGCTACCAAAGCCACAGACTCTGCCCTTATCAACCCCAACTGCCTGACACCAACATGGCCGGCACCAGTATGGCCGACACCAACATGGCCGACATCAACATGTCAGACACCAACATGGCCGATATCAATATGGCCGACTCCAACATGGCCAATATGTGTATTTGGATCATTGTTTAACTTATGTAGTGAAGGTACCACTCACCCTATAACAGTAGTGGGACCATCCTGACAGGTAAAAATCATAGGGAATCCATGTGAATATTTCCGTAGGCCACGTCTCCATCCACATGTAACCATGGACACCGGTGAGCCTAAAGCCACCCCATACCACCCACGAGGGGATCGAAGCATAACCCACACAGTGCCTTTCACACTCCTGCTTTGTTAAAATTCATTCATACCTGTTATTCACTGCTGCCTGTCATGTTACCAACCCTGCTGATGGAAACCAGACCCACCTTTGGATGAAGTTCATTGTCAACAGAAAGGTTGGTTTGCAAGGTCATTACTGTGCCTGAAATATGTCTACAGTATACATTCATGCTGCATGACACAAAAGCACATTTGTTGACATATAATTTAATAAAAACCTAACACATTATTTGCAAATTACCAGGGGCTGCCATAATGTGTGTATTCTGGTCATATTTTCCAGTTTGTGAAAAACATCTCAATATCAAGTGCTTGTGAAAGACATTTTCAAATTTTACACAGATTTAAGACAATAAAATCATTTTGTATGCAACATAAATGTGAGTAGTGATGAGATGTAATGATTCTCAGCACCATTGGAATATAGCACTTTTATGACATATTATAAATGTGTGTACAATTTAAATTGAAAAATTAGCTTATCGGATGAAATATTCTGCTCTTCCTTCCAGTGCTTGGAAAAGTGAGGAAGGAACCTAAAGTTATTTAAATGATTGGCCTTTTAAACAAATGTCTCATGTGTACATCATATATTTGTTATTATTAAATTTAAATGAAGTGTGCTATATATAACACTGTTAGAGAATATCATTAACCTAGTAGTGTTAACCTCCACAAATAATTAACAAAGTATTATTAAAAAAGACAATTAACTTGAAGTGTAAGTCCTGAAGTATGAGGCATTTTATTGCTTTGTCCCCTTGGGTTGGATGCGCTGAAGTCGCTGCCGTTCTGCATTTCCATAGCATGCATTCGCTCCATATATTCTGCCTTGCATTGAGTTCTGTAGTGCAGTTCTTTCTAAGAACTGAACAGGGGTGAGTTTCCCAAAAATATAGCGAATAAAGAACAAGATATAACAGATGCACATTACTTAGACAATTAGGTCTCCTGCCGATAACCATTTTCGGCAGGTTCAGGTGGGATTCAAGAGGTTGCGAATAGGACTGAGCGTTCCATCTTCTGCAGCTAATATGCCTGCAACGGAAACTGTATGCAGTTGTGCATATGACGCAATGGAATGCGTGAACGTGATCAATGCATGCACAGATCTGGGCACAGCAGCGTCATGGATGGTCTGCAAGAATCCATCGGTGGCATAGAAGCAGAGAGCTGTCAGAAGATGCATGACGGACTGAGGGCAAAATTCCGCTTCTGTTCTTATTTTCCATTTATCCTGCACCAGACCAGGAGGCTCATTATTTCACCCCAGGCCTGCCTGTATTTCCCTGTGAATGGTGCTTTGCTGAGATGGTCCACGGGCTTCACATCAACCCGCAAAATGGTTTTTAAACAAGCGGCTGGGCTTCCTGGGCGGCGCTGTCTCAAACGCCGTCTTGGTTTAGTTGTGCAGTTCTCTGCCATTGCTGGTCGTGAGGTGTGATTCGCCTTCCCAGTTCAAAGGATGTGACTGAACACATAGCAAGTTTGATTGGTTAGCTCATTATGTAGCCAACCAGGGTTGTTTGGCATTTATGAATTGTGCCCCAGTCTGTTATGAAGTGGAATAGTAATTGAATTGGCCACGCCCTGTAAGATATTGAATTGGAATTTGAAGTGGAATGAGAGGAAGAAGAATTTCCTTTTTTTATTCAAAGAAATTCAATGACATCAAACAACTCAGGAATGTCATTTAATCTAGGAAAATATAAATAATTATACAATAAATGTACTTTCCAGATGGTAGATGTATATATTGACCTTACATATGTATTAGTGAGTGAAGTGAACTTTTCTTGCATGATTGTACGATCAAAATTGTGTAATTGCTTTAGCCCATTCTAACAATATGCATCTGGATTTTGTCGGCCCTCTGAGTCCTTTTTCCATGGGCAAATACTTATTGTTCTTGCATATATAACTGTTCACGTAACACGCATAGCTGTTCCGGCAGGTGCTGGAACAGGGGGGCGTGGCCGATGGGTGGTTTTTGTGGAGTGGGATTCAGTAAATGCTGTTTATGTTAAACACGTCATTCATATTGGAATGTTCAGCTGTATTGTTACAGGTGCACCAACACCAACATGAATTTATGTGAAATCAATCCCATTTGGATTGTACTTCTTTATACTCAAATTCGAATTGAGATTATGCACCCTGTTCTCAACCAATTTCATTAATTGAATTTGAAGTTCAATGTCAATCTCAATTCAATTCTGAATGGTGCACAATCCTGTTATGTACTAAAATTGCATGCAGGTGTTAAAATAATGAGCCCATTTGGTGCTAATTTACAGCCGACATCATAGTTTTATTCGGCAACATTGACCTTATTGTTATTAATAGCAGCATTTTTATGTTGTCCAAGAAAGAGAATCCAGGAGTTTTTGCCATCCGTATTGGTCAATCTTTGTGTCTCTGTGATTGGACGGCAGGCAAAAGTTCAAATATAGAACGATCTGAGCACTGGTAAAATTACGAACAAGATTATGAACTACTTTACTTACGAATGGTTCTGAGAAACACTTGCTAATTAACGATTTATCTTAAGTGCTAGATAGCCAGCTACTTAATGTTACAAAGCCTTCAGGAATCCCAGCCCAGGTAAACAGGAAGAAATGAAGTAGTTTATGTCGGTTTGTGTTTTATTTGACATTTTACAGGAGAGCTGCCCTTGCCACAGTCTCCTAAAAACATTTCACACATTCCTGTCAGCAGTGATGTGTGAAGCAAAGCGGCTCCAGCTTTTCCTGGTGTCTGTCTGCTCAAGTCGCGTGACAGCCAGCACCGTGGCGACGACATGTTCCGGAGGATTCCGCGGGAGAGGACTTTCTCCGGTTTAAACAGCAGTAAGTGGAGGCGGGAGACGCTGGGTGTCCCTGAATGAGGACATGTAGGAGGGCCACCGAGTCAGACTAGGGGGCCCCAGAGGGCCCAAGGAGCAATGAGAAACCCAGCCTGAGACATGCGGCGTGACGAGAAGGAGCCCCAGACCTGGATCTGCCTGCATCTCTCTACACCAGGTAGAGGCGCTGGAAGATCTTTGCTCAGTCAGCTTTCCAAAATGAGGTGAGGTTTTCGGAGGTGACATTCCTTGGACTCCCCCCGGCGCGTGGAGACATGGGCGTCCCCCTCGGCAGGGTGGAGGGCCACACCAGACCGAGATCTCAGACAGACGTTATGTTGCTGGACCTCCTCGTCACCTCCTGAACCAGATGGCTAATGGCCCGCGGCGGCTAACGATTTCCCCTCATGTTTGGTTCAGGGCACAAGCAAGCGTCAAGCCCCCATGAGCAGTAAACACTTGGGCTGCTACCCGGCAGAGGGCAGACTGCTACTTAACCCTGACCCCTGCTGTCCCATCACCCTAGGTCGCATGTGTAGCCATCCATTCCAGGCCTTAACAGTGATGCTAACTTATAAGAGTTTTGGGGTAGCTGTACGTAGCTGTAACATGACAATTTTAAGGAAAATTGTTTAGAAGTTCCTTCCTCTTAGCGTGTTTTGGCATTGTCTGAGGTGGGCGGGGGAGGGGGTTGGTATGTACCGATATGCAGAAATGCTGGATGCAGACACACCTCATCATGTGACCGGTGTCCGTATGCCTCTGAATGGTGTTCCCCACCTTCAAAGGGGCTTCATTCTCCAGCTGCCCAAACTGCGCAGGAGTGAAGGTTTGGAGAAGCGCCACCCTTTGAGCACAAAGCCCATCGCTGCTCCCGCAAGCTTGAAAGAAAGGCATGGGAGATGTCTTCAAACTGGCAGATATTAGGTTTAAGTGGGGATTGTGGGTGTGTAAGGCCAGGGGATTGTGAAGCAGCTCTCACTCGATCTTGCTTTTGAGTAGGAGAGGGGGAAAAAAAAAAGCACACAGCTCTCTTAGCCCTTCGTAAACTCCTGGCAGGCTGAAGCATCGTGTCTCACAGAGCAACACCTCCCTCCCAGGAAATGCCCTCCACACAAATGGGGGAGTGCATAAGCATGTCACATCTTCCCAGCAAGCTGCCTGCATCCCCTACCGCTTCAGGTCTGCATGCAATATTTACTCAAGTCTGGGAGTGAAACTTCAAGGTCTGGTCATTTGAAAGAGCAGGCAAATCACTGATTGTCTCTTGTCCTCATAAAAGAGAATATTTTCTAGGACATGCTAAGAGACAGATCAAAACACGCTTTCTGAGGACTGACACTTGCAGTGGTACTGACGCGTTTTATGTGAGACTCATTAATAAAGATGCACCCCCGGGGAGAGAGACAGGGGAGAAAGTGTGTGTGTACAGAACTTTTCCCCCGTTTGAAATGTCAGGTGCAATTTCGGAGCTGTGATCTTCAGATAACAGCGTTCAATCACCCCCATTGTGCGGCTGTTTTTCACGTCTCCATGCCGATTGCTGTGTCAATGACAGGTGTTTGTGTTTTAAAGACCGATATTGAAAGGAGCACAAAATCACCTGCACCCAGCTGCGCCTCTGCCTCGGAATCGCATCGCTTAGCACCAAGCCGTGCAGATCACTGCGCCTCAAAGCGGATGTGTGTTTGAGGCCCTTGTCTTCAGATTAAGATCTAATTTAATTAGCTAGCAATTCCTGCTCGGTGCTCTTAATTGTTGCTAAGTGATATTTCATAGACGTGCACCGAAAGATTAGCGTCATTAGATTGCTTATCAAAACTCTAAGCAGGAAGCCGCTGTTTGGTTCCGGTGAAACATTAGAGAGGCTTTGAGGATGTTTAAATATCTAATATAAACTCGATAAATACATAAATTTGCAGTTATTAAAGGTTCCGTGACTGCATTGCGTCTGTCATGGTATCGTCGCGGAGCGTTATCACGTGTGTCACTTCCTCCGTGCCCAAGTTCTGATGGCGTGGGCCGTGTTTACGCTGAAAACAGCACGGTTTGTAAATAATGCAGAGTAATTTATGCAGCCCCACAGCGCAGTTTGCGAGCGCCCAGGATGATAAATGTATTTAAACTTCCAGAGATAAAAAAGAAGCACTTACTTAGAATGTAGCTTTTAGCTAGCATATTAAATGTGTCACCCCGTAAAATGAAGTCTTGTAAACGCTTTCAATATTTATGTTTTGCTATTTGTCAACTAATGTCGGATGATGAATTAATGAACAAAGCTCTGAAATTGCTGGCTCTGAGAATCATGTTTGCAGCACATTTATTTTTTAACAGCCCCCACCCCATACATCAGTTCCCCCTCCCTTACATGGGAGCCGCAGCGGAAATGAGTAGATCGTGTTGTTTTGTGTCATATGATACCATTCGTTCCTCATAAGGTATCAGTTTAGCCTCTTCAAGCACCGATGTTAAAAAAGCCAGCACACGAGCAGCAATTATCTTATTAGCAATTAGCCTGATGATGAGGAATTGTTGTGTTGTTGATCTTGTGATCTTCATTATGAATGAGGCTGTTACTTTTTTGAAGTGCACACTAAGCATCCACTGCATTAGTGCTGAAGGGCAGCGCGTAGTGCATAAAGGTACTAAGGGGTGCTAAGGTTTTACTAACGTAAGTGCTTACAAATACCTATGCAATGCTAATGTAGGCATGACAAGGACCTTATGCAAAGCCCCTAAAGTTACACAGTTACTAAGTAGGAATGTTTCTACTTCATAATGTTGAACCCCGTGTGGTTTTGAAGCCTCCCTGGGCCTCGGTTGTGGTACAGTCCTGACATTGGGGAGTCTTCATTACTACTTCAACAGACGTCGATGGTAATGATCTTTGGCGAACGAGGAGATGCCCAACACTGGAATGAACGTGTGGGATACCCCACCATGGTGTAATCTCACAAAAGGCGTCGACGAGAACGCTGCCTTCCTGTGTGTTTGGCACGCGACTCCGTGTGCCCCAATCCCCCTGACCGCAGAAATTAAGCTAATTATTGGTGATGGACAGCGTCGAGTCAGAGATAAGCACAGCTGGAAGGAAGGTGCAGTGACAAGGCGTGATGAAGGCTCACAGCTAGAGCAATAGGCTCCAGATTTAACCCCAAGTCATTAAAATGAAAGGTACCTCTCTTCTGTAGATCTGCATCTTTTCCCAGGAACGTCATGGCAGAAGCCACAGAGTGCCCCGTAAAAAGAAAATAGCATACATCTTAAAGTTTTTTCAAATAAATTTTTGCATTTGATTATAGTTTATGGCCTTTATCAACAGTAGCTTACTTTGCTGATGGTTATTTCCAAATTTTCTTGATGCCAGCTGGTGCAGAAATCTTTGAGTGTTTGTGTCATTTGGCGAAATTAAAGTTAAAGTATCACTATTGTCATCTTCAGAATACAAATATAAAAGATCATCCATCCCTCCATCCCTCCATCCATCCATCCATCCATCCATTTTCTGAAACCGATTATCCTATTCAGGGTCACAGGGGGTCCGGAGCCTGTCCCAGAGACTATGGGTGCAAGACAGATAGAAGAGTGACAGTCTAACAGTTTAAACATGACATACTGAGATGGATGTAAGATGTCAAAAAAGACAATAAAAAATACAGTTTAACTGTGTGGGTGTGTGTGTGTGTGTGGGGGGGGTGTCTGTGTACATATATACACACTGTTGTCCAAATGGCCATTTGTTGTATGGGCCGGAAAGTGCAGTAATAGATTATGGTCTGAAAATATTTGCAGACTGTTGTGGAGCAACTATGCCTAGACTGTGTCTAATTGCAAGCATTGTGTGTGTGTGATGATTATTAGGCCATATGACCAACTTCATACACATGCATGTCACATGCAGGTGTGCAGTGGCCATAGGTCATTTCCATCTAACAGAAACAGTCATGGTGCTGTTGGTTGTGCATCACATGAAAAGTGTGTTACGCTACAAGATCATAATGCATTTCTTCCACGGTCCTCTAGATATCCCAGATGTAGGAGGGCCGTAGCATTGTCTTCTGCATTGTTAGCTCTTTCATTAGGCCTTGTGGAGAAGAGCTCTGCCATTGTCTTTTGTTGTTTAATTAGCCAGCTAATGTTGTTAGTCTGCGCGTCAAACCCTTCATTTGTCTTCCTTAAAGAGCTGTTCTCTCTCTTTTTTCCCTCCCAAGGAGAAGCCTCTGCTGTAAATGCGTGTGGAAATACAACGTTAATTAAATCCTAATAAGCGCCGTTTGATAGCAGCTCATCAACGGCCGCGGCGAGATCGTTAGGACCGGCCGAGGGACCCCCCCGGACACGTTTCGGATGGGCTTCTTATTAAAATAAATGCCTTTTCACCGATTTTTTTCCCCCCCTCGCCGCTGCGCTTCCGCGACATTTTACTCTATCGGCCAAACGTGTAAGCGGATAATATAGTTTGTCGTACATGAAATTTTAGTCCCTTATTGATCCCGGCAATATTCCTGAGCACTTAACCTTTACATTAGCCAAATATGAAGCGGTTTACTCTATGTGTGTTTTTGACTGCGTCCTCTGGTGGCGTCCGTGATCAATAGCGCACTGTGCTGTGCAGTTAAGGAAGTGTCCGAGAAGGACTCCCACATTAAACCCAGGGTTCCCATCAAGCAGCTATATAAAATCCACTGAAAGCCGTTGCTCAGAGACAGCAACGTCGCTATAAGTTTCAATGCAGGAGCACTTAAGCCCTGTGTATTTCACAGATTGCAGTCTGGCATGACTGGTCGCCGACTGCGGCCATCTGATTGGGCGAGAACCGTAAGAATAATATCGTTTTTAGAGCCACTCGTTAAACCTCCTCTGCACTGCATTCCTGGTGAGTCAGGAAAGATGAAACGTTTCTATATAGCTGATGCTTGGCCCAATCCCGCTTCCCTTTTGTTACTTTGTGCACCTTGTTCGAGAGAACAGGAGAGGAAGAGGAATGCTGAGTTTAGGGACTGAAAAAGATGAAGCCAGCTTTTTCCAGACAGACAGATGTACCGAAATATCAACAGAGACACAAGCTGTTGGATGCCTCCGCCATCATACGGGACAAGCTGTGTTAGTGTCACTGATGTCTCAAGGTTCTCATCCCAGAAATTATTCTGTACTGCAAGAAAACCTCCGCTTGGGTGGCAGACGGGACCGTGTGACGGTGATGTGGCACCTGACAAAGAAGTTGGTTTTCCAGAAGTTTCCAGGAGTTGGACGGAGCCAAGACAGGGCTGTGACCAAGACAAGGATGGAAAATGGGGAGCTAATTTCACGGACGAAATAAGCCAAGGCGACCTTGAGTTGTCTGCAATGGACAGGGGAAGTGGTTTCGGGATCAGCGTGTTTGGGACAAACCGTTGGCTGGTATCTGGGATATCAGGCTGGAAAACAAAACAGGAAATCCAGCAGGAAAGGAACAGCTGGAACCAGTCAATACCAATGCCCCCCAGTCACTGTGCCATGAGCCCCCCAGTCACTGTGCCATGAGCCCCCCAGGCTTTAACCTTTTTTTGCCTTATCAGTTCCTGGCCTCCTACTATAGTTCAACTTTGCATGTGCATCTAAGACTGTATGTATATATCTGTTTTTTCTGGAAGTTAAGGTAGCAAAGGCCTGCCTGGTTAACAAAGAGCCAATAGAGGCCTGCTTGGTTTAACAAAGGGCCAATAAAAGCCTACTTGGTTAACAAGGGCCAATAGAGGCCTGCTTGGTTAACAAAGGGCCAATAGAGGCCTACTTAGTTAACAAGGGCCAATAGAGGCCTACTTGGTTAACAAAGGGCCAATAGAGGCCTACTTAGTTAACAAGGGCCAATAGAGGCCTACTTGGTTAACAAAGGGCCAATAGAGGCCTACTTGGTTAACAAGGACCAATAGAGGCCTACTTGGTTAACAAGGGCCAATGGAGGCCTACTTGGTTAACAAGGGCCAATAGAGGCCTACTTGGTTTAACAGAGGATCAACATTATCTGACTTTATTTCCATATTTTTGTCATACACGTGGGTAAAACAACATTGACCATTGTGGGATCACATCAGAGCAGACTTTGAGATGTGATGGAAATAAATTCCCGAGTCAAAGCTATAAGGCACCCTGCCATCTTGTCCGGATTCGTCTCATTTTGAACCTGCAGCCATGTGGTAATTAATCTCTGCCCTAGGAGAGTGACCCTGAGCCACCCAGCAGCCAACTGGCATAGCATAAACACATGGGACACATCATTTGCAGTGGTGTGTTCATTTACCTCGATGCAATGGCCTCCCTGTCACGTCCCCCAGTCCTTCACTGGATCGGCAGTTAAATAAATGGGTGTATGAAATTTCTCTCTTTATTCCTGAAGGACATCTAAGGGAGACAAAGGCTAAACCGGAGACACTCTCCACCATCAGCCGAACCAAAGAGACACTGTTCGCCACTGGCTGAACCAAAGAGACACTCCCTGCCATTGGCTGAACTGAAGAGACACTCCTCACCATTGGCTGAACTGAAGAGACACTCCCTGCAATTGGCTGAACCGAAGAGACACTCCCTGCAATTGGCCGGCACCCCTTTGTTTTGCTGACTTTCCTCTGATTGGTTGTCGCCGATGTATTTCCACCTGTCCGTCCCACCTCTCCATTCTGTATGTTTGCACATTAGAATGTATCACGAATAAAAGAACGCCCCCCTCTTTAACGCAGATAATCTAATTAGCACAGAGCAGATGGTTATTAGGAAACGGCAGCGGCACTTTTTATGTCCCAGATGCCTAGAATGGGAGCTGGGGGACGTCCTCTAGTTTGCTTATTCTCTCCAGGAGAATCACTCTCTAGGGTTAGTGTGAACGCTGTCTGCCTTAGGGTGCCACTGTGAGGTAAAGGAGTTTAAATTAAAAAAAAAATAGATGAGATTTGAATAAGTCTGATTAACCAAAGATGAGGAATAGATTTCGAGTTGCAATTTGGCACTCCAGCACGGAATATCTTTCATGTTCTTCTGCCTAATGATTTATCCTGGGTGTGAGGGGGTTAAATGATCTTTTTAAAGTGTTCTGGATCAGGGACTAGTGTCCAGATGAACTGTTGTTGTTCCTTTGAAGGGTAGAGAAGTGGAATAACACCCTGTTTTTGAAGGGGGGGGGGGTATCTTTCTCAGACGCAGGAGAACCTCAGTGAGCATGTGCCCGATTGACCTCATCCTCTAAGATGTCCACGGCCAGTAGTAGTGCTGAGAGTGCCATGTGATTAGCCTGATGAGGGGGACGGGCTGTTTTGAGGTAAAGTCAAAGTAAACTTTATTGTCATTTTGACTTTGACTTTGACTTTGACTACAGTCATTAGTCCTGCTCTCAGACTGATGTCTGGAGCTCTGAATTCATGGTGGCTTCTGATGCCTTCAGTTAGCTGGTGGATCTGGTTTGCTCTCCGCTCCCCACGTTGCCTTGCACCCAGCCACAGTCACCCATCCATCCATCCATCCATCCATCCATCCATCCATCCACCTATCCTGGTCACATGGTGGCCTGGAGTCTAATAGGCTGTTCCTCTATCTGTTTATACGGTTGAGTGTCTACGTTGTGGTTTTATATTTAAGGCGTGGCTCAGGGAATTGACCATTTTAAGTTTATGGTCCTGGTTTGACCAGCACACCTTCTCCTGGCAGACGGAGCTCTGGCCGTGGCCTTTTGAAGTTTGCTCTGTGTAAAGTAAATAACTGGGCCTTCCCACTGGACGCAGAGAGAACAGAGACCGGGGATCCATAAGGATACGGGACACGGACGGTTTTCCTGACAAATCTACTGCCTGCGATTTTTAAGTCGAAGTGACGGTGTCATTTCTGTCCGTTAAAATGTGCCTTTCTTGTACGCTGTTTTTCTGTTAGTCTAAGCAGAGGAAGTATGGCCCCAGATTCTGCGGGAAATATATTAAACAATGAGGTCAATGGCTGAGTTAATTAGGTCTCAAACTCTAAATTTACTCTTTCTAAAAGAAAATAGATTATTTCTTCATCAACAACATTTAAGGCATCATTAAGGGAGTTCTGCTCCAGCAGCCTCAGGTTAAAAATTTTAACAAGCGCTTCAGCACCTAATCTGTGTTATTGCCAACATATGTAAACTCTACGATGCTAATTGCGTTCAGCTGCGAATAGAACAATATCTAATTGTCTGCAGGATTAATTATGCGCACGTGCAGACCGCGTCTCTATCCAGGACCCTCATAAATAATAACAGGTACCAGCAAACAGATGGGGGGTCTCCTCTCACTTGTGTTGGACTGTAAGTGTACCCCCCCCCCCCCCCCCCCCCCCCATGCAGATTTCCGCCTCTTGTCACAGTGAGTAATTACGACCCGTAACATTGTTGCAGTGATTTGTTTGTCCTGTTTTGCTTCAATCCGTTTCAGCGTTTTTATTTAATATTGCAATAAGTTACTATTATTGCTTTTGTCTCTTTAACGCACGGCTTGTTTAATTGCTTCTGAGAGTCGCGGTCTCTGTAGAAGTGCAGGAAAATAAGACCGTGTTTGTCAGACTCAATGTGACAGGTTTTGACTTCAAAAGGAATACAAGATGTAAGGGAAGGAATTGTTTTCCTTTGAAAGCCGCCCATACAAATCGCCGATTCCTTTCTTCCCGCTTATAAGTTGTCACGGACATTATTGGATACGGCCTCACCCGTATTTCTCAGATCGGCGTCCCAGTGCACACTGATTACTACGCACTGGCAATGTGTAATTGTCCAGTACGGAGAAAAGGTGCTGGTTACGGTAAACCTGAGTTATTGAGGCCGTGCTGGTGCTTCCTCATGCAAAGCTTCCCGCTATAATGACCAGCTAGTCCTTCTTATTGTTACACTGTGCCTGATGCGTGCTGATTCACTTCTAGGCTCATATGCGATCATTTCACAAAGCTGCGGTAATTTTCTGACTTCTTGCGCACATTTTACGCAGTGGAGGAATTGCTGTGTAACAGAATAGCGGTAATACTTGCGGTGTACCGTAACGTGGCAGGGGGGCCTATTCAGCCGCGTCAGGAACCGTTTCTGATCACTTTTCTCCTGTTTGCACTGTTTTCGACAACTCAGTTTATTTTATGTGAATACTGTTATATACTTCTGTGTGTTTATACTTACTTACGGCTGTTTTACTGGCCTCTCATTACTAGTGTCTGGCCTGTGGGGTAATGCTTACATACGTCATCGCTCCCCCCACCCCTTATTTTAAATCATCATTTGTTACCTGTTTTGGGGGCAGTGATGTGAGGCATGTGGCACAGAGGCAACCGTGTGAGGCTGTCGCACGTGCGTGTGTGTGAGCGGGAACGACAGCGGCGATGTGACGGACAGGAGGCCGGCCTTCTCGAAAAGCCCCTGCACTGAAATGAAAGTAGGGGTGGGCCGCAGCCCAAACAGGGGTTCGTGAGAGTGGCACGTTTGCATAAGGAATATTAATACTCATCAATTTTGTATTGACCTTTTTCTCCCCCCACCCCCCACCTCCATTCCACTCTGCAGTACAAACAGCAGGGCTCATCATTTAATACCCCAGGTCAGGAAATATGGAGGCAGAAAGACAGGCAGAGGGTAGTTAATGAAAGCGGTCTAACACTCTCGTCAAACCTTTAAGTACTGCATAATGAGCTCCCCCTTCTGAGCTCTTTTTTTGCCCCCCCCCCACTGTAGTCCTCAATTCCGCCCCCCGGTCCCGCTCGCTTGGGCCGCAGTCTGTTGGCGTGCAAAAATGCTGGCGCCTGCCTGGAGGCGTGGCCATGGGTGTAGCTCAGCCCATCATCGGCTCATGTGCCGTCTGACTGTACCTTGGATGCGGCGCATCTCATTGGTTAAAGCCTGGAGGTCCTGGAAGGTGACCCCTCAGCAGCTGCAATTAGGCCGCTAATCGTGCGTCCCGCCAAACATGCCTATCTGCCCATCTGCTCTTCCATCATCCAGTGCCCCCTGCATGTCACTCTTCCTCTGCGTGTGTGTGTGTGTGCGTGTACATATATACATATGTGTATTTTTCCTTCTGGAATATTCATTCACCTGAACATGTCTTTTCCAAAAGCAAGGCATAATTACGGTGATGAGGAGTCAGTCGACTCTTTGCATCAGGACTCGCAAACGTTTCTGCAGCATTTTACTAAGGTGGTGGTATGTAGCATTTGCATCTCTTTCTTGGCTGCGCTGTAAATCCTGGGAGTGTCACACTGCTGGACTGAGCATGAGCAGGCCAGCACCTTACCTTGATTTATCATGGTTAAATTAAGACGCTCTTTCTCCATTACCCACCTGTCCTACATGTTCCTCTGCAGGGTTACTGGCTCTAACGCGGCTGAGGATGCTGACTTGTACCCTAAACCGCTGCTGCTTAAAGTCTTGGCATGCTAGGTTTCCAGCTCTATTCTCAAACAGGGTGCTACCCTGAACTCCCCCTGTCTATAGGGCTAAAGGGGCAGAGACCATGAGCACAGCAGCTACCAGGAAATGTGAGCGAATGACCCTTGATGTCCAGAGAGTACAAATGCAGACCAAGATTTTGTTTCAATCACGAGTTGAGTCACTCTGTGACTGTGACTCCTTAAACTCAACTGGTTGGTTGAAACAAAATCTTGGCCTGGATTTGTACTCTCTGGACCTGAACTATCCACCTCCACATTTTCCATCTGGTCTTAAAGGAACATCACCCTGCTACTACTATGATCCTGATAAACAACCCGCTTAACTGACACCTCCTTTAATAATAATAATAATAATCTCCAAGCACTGGTGCTTTGATTTGCCTTAATCGATAGCCAGCTTGGAAATGCACTTCTGCTTATTCATTTCTAGGAGACCGTCACCTACTGGATCGAGCGGGAGGGTAAACAATGGTGATTAGAAATGGGGGAGCGGAACCGCATTCACACGCCAGACCCGTTTCCAGGCACGGCTGTGTAAAGAAGACTCGTGAGAAATTACATTTCTGTTTTGATTTAATTACAGCTTTGCGCCGGCCAATCAGACGCATGCACATGGTGGACGCCTGGCTCTGTAATTATCTCCTGAGGTGCTTTTGTCTTAAGGGCGGCATTCAGACATGAAGCGTCTGTTTTGAGGGCCGCTCCTCTTCCGTCTGTTACTTGTAAACTATATAGACGAATCCCTTATTTGTTGTTCTCTGTGGAAACATTGGCTGGAAGGTGGAGGAGAGGGTCAGGGAGACAGGAGCCAACCAGGCCCTTATTTTTTGGTCAAGTGGTGTTCGAGGTAAACAGAAAGCAGCATGGTGGCTGTCTCTGGGCAGCTGTGCCCTGTCTCCTTTGGCTGTGTTGCCTTCCCATCATGCATTGGTTCGGGTCACAGTGGGCACATGGAGTGCCCAGCTCTGCCTGTGGACTGTGCTGTGAAGGGAACGATGGCAGGATATAGGAGGTTATACCCCGGTAATGAGCCTGATAGCGAAAGGAAACCTTTTCCGGTGCCTTCCGCAGCTACCTCCTATCGTAGGAGCAGACTTATACTTTTTCCTAAAAAAAAAAACAAAAACAATCTGTAACTTTAATTCCTTCAGTTCCCACCACCCTTCCCAGCAAGACAGAATCAATAGACTCTGTAGTCTAATCTAATGACCTCCAAGAACTGGGCGCAGCAAATTTCAGTTTTTGGGGAGATTTTGAGGGGGGGGGCTTTTAATAACCCGCCCCCCTTCAAGCTTCGCTTCCAGTATAACCGGCTGCTGGCTGTGGGGGTGTAATACTTTGACAGGAGCCCTCATCTCCTCTCTGCCCCCCTTCCTAGCAGCAAGTCACCATCACTAATCCTGTGGGCACTGTGGGCAGACTTGTGAGAGTCATTTTATCATTATTATTATTTTATTATTATTAACATAATCTGCATAATAATCATGATAAATAAACAAAATAGCAAATTATTATTATTTATTATTTCCTGCAGACTGGCATCCCGTCCACTGACCTCTCATGCCCAGTGCTTCCTTGGATGGGATTTTCTCTGGAGTACTGGAATATACTGGGGGGGGGGGGGGGGGGGTCACGGTATAACCGGGGGAGGTGGCCCAGTGCCAAAATGTCAGTGTTGCCGAGGAACCTTTGCTGGAAATGCACTGTCAGGCGGCTCATATGTCCAGGGACAAAGGAAGAGGACCTTCTAGGTACAGCAGTGGAAATGGGTTTGAGAAATGCAGCAGGGATCCGTGAAGCTGTGTGCGAGTCGGGACAGGAAGTTCCCCAGGAGCAAGTCATAGATGGATGGATGGATGTCAGGGTCAGATGCAGGTGAACAGGCACGGCCGAGCCGAGCGCGCGTGGTCGTCACCTGACTGCCACGCCCCCTCTCCGGCATCCTGCCTGACATTTACCCAGCATGCTCTGCACTTTCCAAGCACATGAAAGCCACTCAGAGTTCCTGGGTCCAGGGGCCGCGCCCAGTCCAAGCGCTCCAGTCACCAGGACAAGGCCGGCAAACCCCACAGGCTGATCGGCGCCACCAGGCCCGTGCAGTGAACCCCCTTATCTCTGTGTGACCGCGGTTATCATATCTAGTGAGTCGCCCGGTCGCCCTCGCATCAGCAGGCAGTCGGGGCCGACTTGCGAAAGTGCCATTTGTTCTTTCCCGTCGCTCCCCCACCCCCCGAAAGCCCCCATTTTGTCCTCCCTGAGGATCGTTTGTCTTTCGGCCGAGGACTCGCTCTGATGCGCCTGTTCCTTCAGACGATTACAAATTCGGAGGCACTCGTCTCAAAACCCGGTGATATTTACCCGAGCCGCAGGTTCTGTGTAAAGTTGGCTTGTCATCCATTTCCTTTGTAGTGAGAGCACCGCTTTCTGTAAGGAGCTGACTGCCAGAGCTTTTCTTTCTCATCCCCCTCTCCAACTTCTCCTCTGCTCTCCAATGGCAACGATCTGTCCTTCTGCAATTAATCACGCTTCCATGCCCGCTCCTCAAATGAGACCCTCACTTACCCCCCCGAACACTATCGTAATGAGTCGCCCTTATTTATCATTGCTGTAGGGCTGTGTGCGGTTTAGGTGACTGTCCCCCTGCTCCCCCCCCCCCCTCAAGTCCAGAAGGTCATCAGTTCAAATCCCATATCTGGTAGAGTAATATTATCATTGCTGAGTTCATAACCCCAAAATCTGTCCCAGGGGTGCTGGAAAAATTACTGCCCCTGTACTCTCACCTGTGTGTGTCTCACAGGACATGTGGGACACATGAAAGCCAAACAATTCCTATGTACATGTACTTGTATCTTCATTATAAACTGGAACAATTCATCATAGGAGGAGCTAAAATAAAGCGTCGCACACAAGGCTGCTGGGGGTGTCCCAGACTTGGTGGGGGGGGGGGGGTTACCGGTCCCGCAGCTGCTGAGTTGGTGCTCTGGATGGGCTGCCCTTGTTTTTGGACTCTTCCTTCCCGGCGAATGTTCCTTGAAAGTGGCTTCCTCAACCCTGGTTGGCTGAGGAGCTCACACTTCCTGTGCAGTCGGTGGGACCGCCCTGTACCCGCACGTAAATCACCCGCTGGAGACCTGCTGGAGACCCGCTGGAGACCCGCTGGAGACCCGCTGGAACACTGCAGCCTTCCGCTTCTGGCAGCTCTCCTGCCGACACCCTGACTTCCTCAGAGCGCTGTCTTTCCTCTTCCTCAATGTCAGCCCCAGAGGCCACAGAAATTGACGCATGCCCGTCCTCAGATGTCACTGGCACGCGTCCCCTGGTCCTCTCCTTGAGCAGATGGCCCCACCATCTCCGCGGTGATGTCGCTCCGTCGGAATGCGCCACATGCACCCCCGCCCGGCGTGACAAAATCATTAATTGACGTTGTGTAAACTGGCAGCGAGGAGCTTCTCGCGCAGCATGGCGGCTTGTCGGAAGCTTACACATGTTAAAGATTAATCTACTGCCTTCAGGTAGGTTACATGGAAATCGCTGTTTGGGGGAGGGGGGGGCTTCTCACTGTTTTGTGGAGAGGGGGGGGGGGGCCCATTAGTTTTTCCTGGGCAAATTTGTTTTGTCCTTCAATGGTCCTTTGAAGGCAGGACGTTTCAAGCCAGAGAGGAGTAGGAACCGACCGCATTCGCCATGGTATCGTGTCTCTGTTATGACGCCGTGTCTGTCCGTTTGTCCGTCTCCTGGCTGAGAAGCGTAGGAACCGACTGCATTCGCCATGGTATCGTATTGGAAAGTGTAACTCTTACTGGCGTAGGTGAGCAGACATTTTGAGCCTAAGGAGCTGAAAGTCACAAAGACCAAGAGACTTCACAGAAGTTCTTGTGAATCACCAGTAGCTATCAACAGCTAACAGCAGTAGCCTTTTTGGAAAAATCACAAGTCACCTCTGAGCTATTGAAAGGTAATTCACATAAAGCCTTTTTCTCCCATGAAAAAGACAGGAGGGGTCGCTGAAGACCCCCCCCCACCCCAGCACCCTTAATTTTAGCACCACTGTTTATTGGCAAAGACATCTTCATCCTTTATTTATGGATGTTTGCTCCCTGGTGCTGATGGAGTAGATGCCCCCCCGTTTCGTGGTATCACGCAGAGATAGTACTGTGGACTGGAAACGTCTCCCAGAAACGCCAAACACGTGTGAGTGTGATTGTAGCGCTTAGAGCGACATCAGCCATATGTCAGTCACGCATCTGTCTTTGCATCCTGTCTTCTTGGGGAGAATCTACTCCCCCCCTCACAGTCATTTAGCTGATGCTTGCACCAATCACATGTGGTGTGGATTTAGTTTGTTGTCATGCTCCTACCCAGCATGCACCTCTGCTCTCGCATATTAAACCGGGGCCTGTACTGCTGTTTCCACTGATTTCACCCAAACACAAAGAAACTCACTTTTAGAAATGAAATACCAAATTAATAATAGAGTTACATGAAGGCGCTGTCAGATATTAGCAATGCATTATAAAGGGATAAATAATTAATAACTGCTCCAGAAGCCCAGAAATAAAGAACATTATTTAGTTCCAGTCGCTGTTAATCATCTCCTGTACAGAGAATATGAAGTTGACCTGCGTCAAAGGGGCACTTTCCGTCTCTTCCGTAACATTTTATTCTCAGCTAGACTTTTTTTCACCAGAATTTACTTGACACGCTCCCCTTCACTGCTCATCTCCGTCCATCATCCGGCCTATACTGTAAACCACGCGCTCTCTGATCCACGTCACTCCCTCATTCTTGCATTATTTACTGTAGTCTGAAAATATCTAAAAACAGAGTGCAAATCGAGAAATTACGGAATGGGGAAAAAAAATCATTTCGACACTTTTTCTGCATTCTTACAAATTCCACATCCCCCACAGTGTCCCTGTAAAACCCAACATCTACAGATCATTCGAGATGTTCCTCCATCCTCACAGTGTCCCTGTAAAACCCAACATCTACAGATCTTTCGAGATGTTCCTCCATCCCCACAGTGTCCCTGTAAAACCCAACATCTACAGATCTTTCGAGATGTTCCTCCATCCCCACAGTGTCCCTATAAAACCCAACATCTACAGATTTTTCGAGATGTTCCTCCATCCTCACAGTGTCCCTGTAAAACCCAACATCTACAGATCATTCGAGATGTTCCTCCATCCCCACAGTGTCCCTATGAAACCCAACATCTACAGATCTTTCAAGATGTTCCTCCATCCCCAGAGTATCCCTATAAAACCCAACATCTACAGATCTTTTGAGATGTTCCTCCATCCTCACAGTGTCCCTATAAAACGCAGCATCTACAGATGTTTTGTCCACGCTCCTCCACAGTATCCGTGTCACGTATGAGCTGATCCCTCCTTGTTCATTTTCTCGTCCCTTCATTTTCATTAATCTTTTTTGAGAGGCTTACACGATCTGTCCCAGTCGGGGCTGTTCCCACAGGGTGAATTACTCCTGAGGTCCTGCTGCCCCTCCCCTGTATCGGATTGACCCCGCCTCTTGTTTGCCACTTGGTGTGTAGTGCGTTGCTTATTTAACGAGATGCGGGGTGACTCGGTTCCCGGGTCGGTTCCTCCCATAGCGACTCTGACACCCTGCCTGAATAATGACCCTCATTATGGAGCCGCTGACAGCTCTTGAAAGGCCTGATTTATGAATGCGGCATGCGGACGGGCCCCCGCACCGGCCCCAAGTCTCGGGGCCCCCGCTCCTGGGGCAAGATGCTGGCCCTGCTGGGGGTTACCAAGCTCCTCGCACTTATCTGTGAGCAGGCCTAATTTTCAACCACTACGATCATTCATTTTAGGCCTGCTGGTCTTCAGTTTTTCCCGCCAGTTGACGTGGTCGACGGAAACATGGACCGGGTCGAGAAGCATCGACCAGGTTGGATATTCTTTTCTGGAAAAAATCCACAGAAATTTTAGTTTTTGTGTGATTCTGTTTCTTGCTGTCCTCCTTTTCCTGTCGTGATCAACAAACACACCAGCCCCACAAAACCCGGCACGGCACCAAAGGAGAATCCTCCTCCCCCAGTACGTTTTCTGGCCAGTCCCTCATGAAAGTTTCATCCTTCCCATGAGGTTGACCCTATACATATTAACCCTTTTAAAAAAATCACACATATCAAAGGGTGTGTAAATAAATGATAAGGTATATTTTTGCCCCAGCAGAATCAATTAAGCGAATGAGGAGTTAAATCTCTCCGAGGTGTCTGGGCCGGCGGAGGCCTTGAGATTCCGGGCGCCGCTGTGCTAGGGGTGGGGTTTCCAGCGGATATGCAAAAAGCAGGAGGCAGATGGCTGAGGAGCTGTTCGCTAAGATAGAGCCGTAGCTGCTTGTCAGGATCCAGTGGCTCGCTGGTGATTTATGACCGCCTCCGAGACGTGCCGGGACGGGCACCTGCGGAAGCCTTTGTTTGATGCAGATGCCCGTTTGACCAACGCGTCACATACTGCAGTGGTATCAGAGCCTCCGATTGTCTGACAGTCACGAACGAGGGACGTCGCCGAAGGTGGCCGGGGAAAGGGAAGACAACTCGGGGATGAATAGACTCGGCCTCTGCATCAGGCATTTGGTCCCCATGCTTCCTGGGTCCCTGTAGACCCAGCTCTGAGCCCATGCATGTGTGTGTACACATACACGCCAACATGGAAACCGTCACATGGCAACATGCACGTATAAGGGGAGGGGAGCCCAGAATTGTAGCGGGGGTCAGCACCGGGCCACATACTGTATCCAGTTGTACTTAAATCAAGCCGTTATAACGAAGTAGAAGCTGTCATCCAATCAGAAGTCTCCCCCGAGCCATCTCCATAATCACGGCAGGGCCAACGTGGTGCAGAAACCCAACACAGCGGGGCCTGCCACCGGTGCAAGGTTAGATGTTGCCAGATCATTAAATAGGCAGGTTCATTCGTTTTAATCGTGCTCCGATTTTATTTTCTTCCCGTTACCTTATTGCTCCTTGCGTGTCCGTACCTTCAGGGAGCAGCGGGCTGATATTGGGACCGTCGGCCCGGAGTTCATATCGGAAGAGAACGCGGAGCCCGTGGCGGGGTGCTGGGGCCTCGCTGGCCCCGTTCAATAAGGGACGCTAAAAGGCTGTTTAAAAGGTGAGCATTATGCTTTATTAATTTTAAATATGCATGAGATTTCGGAGCAAAGTGCCGCAGATGATGGCGGGAGGCGACGGCCATGACTCCTTATTTTCAAATCATAAATAATTGAAGGCAGGGAGGTAAAAATCACAGGAGAAGCGCGGAGAGGGGGGCCTGTCTGTGACCCCCAGCTGACCTGGAAGCTAAAAGTGATGTTGTGCAGTGGATAGACGGGCGACTCGCGAGCAAACAGGGTAGGTGGCCTGCATGTGATCGGGACAGGGCAAAGTAATTGGTGGGTGGCGGGGGGGGTGTTGACCTAAAGGGGGGGTGCGCTCCCCTTTAGGACCCGGACACGCTCTATTCTCCCCAGTAACGCAGACGGACCCTTGCAGCTCTGCTCTGCTGGCTGACCTGGATGATGCAAGATCCTCTGGTCACAGTGCGTCGCTGTAAAGTAAACATGCAAACAAACAGGAATATATATATATATAAATCCCCCAACTTTGTTCTGAGTCTTTTCTTGCATTTTTTAATTGATTTAATTAAGTTTTATCCAAAGCTACGTACATTTTCGAGAAAGCCGGGCCAGACAGTCCCTGAAGCACTTGAGCAACTTTAACGAAAGTTCTTCTGCATTACATGAGGACTGAGTGAGTTTTGGTTCCCAGTACCGTAACATACGATGAGGAAGTCTGACTTTAGGTCACTGGCGGTCTTATCCTAAAAGAACGGTCCAAGGTTCAGTGCCTAACTCAAGGGCCCACCTGTGATATCACGCTGCCGACACTGGGATTTGAACCAACAACCTTCTGACAAGCGGTTCAACATCCTAACCTGCTGAGCCACATGCACTGTATACTTTATCTATCTTTAAAACTGCCTTTCTTCTATGATCACTGTTATCTTCCCTTCATCTCTATTCTGGGTTATTTTCCCACCCGGTGTAGCACCCGGCCCCAGTGGTTATTTAAAGAGAGATGCCAAGCGGATAAACAGCGTGCATTACCGAGAGCCCCGGGCTCCGTTGCTGTGATAATGCTTGCCGACTGTAACTTGTTTCACGGCTGTCGTTTCGTACCTGTTATTTACCGCCGGCCGTGCCGCCTTTACTGTCTCCCTGTCTCTCCGCTCGAGTGACACATCTCCTATCTGTGAATTTTAATTTCAGAAATGTGCCATTATGCCATGTAGCCCCACCGAAGGCCACTGCGCCCTCGTGATGCATCGTCAGCCGGGCTGCTAACGAATGGGCCTCATAACCAGCTAATACTGTTTTAGCTGCCATTTTATTAATTCTCCATCCAGCAATTCCTTTGCTCTGACAGCGTTCCCTCAATTTATTTCAGGATGCCGGCTTTTAATTTGACTTCCCGGAGCGGGCGAGCATGCCAGAGGTTTGTTTCGGGTTAACGCCGGTGATAGGCACCTTGCAAGCCTGTTATATATATATATATATATATCCATCCATCCATCCATTTTCCAAACCGCTTATCCTACTGGGTCGCGGGGGGTCCGGAGCCTATCCCAGAACCAATGGGCATGAGGCAGGGAACATATATATATATATATATATATATATATATATATATATAAAAACATGGATACACTTGGATACTCTGCAGACGGACCAGGTTTCTAGGCCCCCATAACAAAAAATCACTCTGCCCCCCCCGGAGTGTTGACATGCTCCAGGGCTCCTTTCTCCCCCCCATTAGTGGCCCCCTCGGTTTGAGCGAGAGGAGGTATGGGCTATGATCAGGTGTGGGAATGGACTTCCCTTTGACTTTGGGGGTCAATCATGCTCAGGCATGGTAACTATTGCCGGCGTTGGGTATTTTGGGTTCAGTAGCTACAAATCCAGACCGAGATTTTGTTTCTACCAAATCAGTTGAGCATAAAAGGTCACAGTCACAGAGGACTGAACTGGTCAGTAGAAACAAAATCTTGGTCTGGATTTATAGCTTATGGACCTGAAATGCCCAACACTGCGGATTGCCTAGTGTGAGTGCAGCCTTAGGTACTGGGTGCAGACAGAAGTACGTTTCACACAATCACAATCCCAGGATCAGAAGCATGTCTCAATTTCTGTTGATGGGAGTGTGACAACACTTTTTATCACTGGAAAAAAACATAAAGAAATAAATAAAATAAGTGGAATCACAGAACAGGACGAGAGCTCCTTTGGCAGTGTGAGAATTAGCATAACTATTGGAGGCTTTTTCCCCACAATGCACCTCTGCAGTGCATCATAGCCCAAGAGCAGGCAGACCTGTTAATAAGCTTGCATCTGCATTCTGACTGTGTGCTTCGCTCCCTGAAGCTCTACTCTGGGATTTTACTAGAACCAGAGGTGAAAATTTGTATAGTTAACCTTTTCACCCACAGTACACCAAAGGATGTCTAAATATCAGGGGCACTTTAGGTGTGGAGAGCTGGTTTACAATTTTAGCCTCGTGTACTCCATGTGCAGATTATAAGTGCTGCAGCTGATTCGCTGAGGGGGGAACTTCTAGATGAGTGTCTGAAACGAGCGCTTGAATTCCAAAGATGGAAGCTGCACGGATCCACCTACGAAGCTCGTTTCCCAGTCGACCGCGTCGCCCCTTGTTAGCGCGAGTCGCTATGCAGACTTCTGAACCCGCACCTCCATCCTCTCCATCGCTGATGACCAAGCTGGGCTCGCCCGCTAATGTGGTTGTAGGGAGACATAATGGTGAAGAGGGGAGGAACCTCGACAGGAAGACCTTGGGGCCCGCCCTGGGAAACGAGCCAGGCCTGAAGTTCTGTAGATGCAGGTTCTGGTATAGGAACAAGTTCCTCAACCTGAAACTCTGTATATCCAACAGAGAAGCTGGTTGGGAACCAGGCCTCAAAACACCCAGTTTCTGTACTCAGTTATGAAACTGAAGGAAGGTGGGGGGGCATAAAAGGGACCCTAATTCATACAGAGGGGGCTACTTCATTATTAGCCAATGACTTGTTTTTAATTCGTGAGTGACAGGGAATGGGGTCAATCAGCTTTTAGCTGGGGCCAGTGCCCCTGTGTCCATACGCCTGGGTTAACAGACTGTAAGTTATGGTGTTGTAGATATTTCTGGACCAGAGTCCATCTAAGGTTGAAGTTCGGTAGTGGTACTTACCAATCGCGGCAATGCAACGACGGATTGGTCCACTGGACGCCACACGTGACACAACGCACTGCGCTCCTTGAGGAAGGAAGTGTACTGTCATAAGGTCCCACCCATCAGCGGCACGCTCTGTGCTGAACACAGTCATGATCTACGAGGATATTAATAATGAACAGCCTCCCTTAATTGCAGCCTAATGCTGAGGTGCCAGGTTGCAGGGATGAAAGGGGCGGGGCTTCTATCAATTATGACGTCATTAATTTCTTAGTGGTTGTTTTTCTGATCAATCAAGAATCTTATCAGGGGGTCGGTGTGGACCTGGCAGGCTAAGAGAGGAAATTAGGAGGATGCTCTTGGCGACAAAACTCACAGCTATCTAATTAGAGTAACTGACTGTTTTCTTTAACATAGATACGTATATTGAAAGGTATTCACCTTTACACATAGATGCATACACTCACCTTGCATAACTGCTTATCCATTACAGTTTCCTAGGTGAGCCCGTCAAAGGAGGATATTAATTCTTGGTAATTTTAGTCTGACGGAGTTAGCGGCAGTTTTAATTCACGAAGTTCCTGTATGAAGAGTTTAGCGAGCGGGACACTTTGACGGCTAGGGGGTGTAACTTTGCTGTCATCGCTGTCACAGATGAGGGTCCCGGCCGCGTTTCGGGGCTGTCCATGAATAATGTATGTTTTTTTTAAAGCGTTCCTCTAATTAGCTGGCGAAAATAAATAGTGCCTTCGTGCAAACAAAGTGCCGGCGAGACGCGTCTCTCCGCATTGTTATCGTGCGAAATTGAGTCCTTCGGGCTGCAGCTTTTCATTTCCCGATAAGATTAACCGCGGAGTTGCAAACAGTGACGATTTGCATTAATAAAAGAGAAGGATCCCCAAAAACAGATTGTATCAATGTTACAGAGTGTTGCAGGTGTATTCACGGCTGCTTTTCATGCCTTTTCATATCGATTTAACGCTCCTTAAAATGAATTGCAGATCAATTGGATCACCTGGAGGCGGACATAATGAGTTCCGCAGCTTCGTTTATATGCGCTTTTCTCCGACTTATTTCAATGGCGAATCTGCTCGCTTTCTGCCGTCTGCAAAATGATCTTTATCGCAAGCAGTTTTGCTGGACGGCTCTGCACCCCAATGTGTTATTACGCGTAACGGCGAGCTAGTTTCATATGGCTTTCCCTGCTTGTGTCTTTGTAAAGTTTGCTTGCCTTGATTCAACGCCGAAGGTGGAGGATTTTGCTGATCGCACATGTACAGTATCTACAGCGCGATGTAAACTAGCCGTCTGTGAAATTATCACAGCTTGTATTGTTCTTAGCAGACATCAATATTGATTATGAAATACTTATTCGTGATTGCCACAGGTCCTTGTCCAAGAAGGGCTTGATTTTAAACGTTGTAATGATTGGTAGTTCATTGTTTTTATGTAGTTCATTGTTCTTAGGGTACAGAAAACGTCGCAAAATATATATAATAAACGATATTTTCAAATGCATGGATCTTAAATGCAATTTAATGCATTGTCTCCTGCTATTTGAACAATCTCCCAATGGCTCCATATTTCCCTGTGCCCCCAGCTTGACAGACGCTGTTAATGTCATCGGCTCCCTGCATACACACCGGCCCTTTGCGGACAAGATTGGCCACCCCTGCAGATATATATAGTAAAGATGATCCCTCGCAGTCCGAAGCCCCCTGTCACTGCTGGCCGGCTGACACGCGCAGTGTCCCCCAGCCCAGTACAGAGATGCAAGCTGCTGGAACGCAGGGCCCGTTTATTAGGAGGTGGGTCGCATCTTTTCCGCATTATTGCCTGCATTTCGGCAGGCGTTGCACGGAACTCTCTCACAGTAACTGCGCGGGATAGCTGTACACCCACTCTGCCGCTGTGGCCGTGATATAGTTTTGTCTTTAATGAGCACATTTATGATATAGTAACTTGAAAAAGTTATTTCCACCAAGGGCTAAAAGTCCCCTTGTGATGTCATTGATTTCATATGCGCCTTGCAGTCCAGAGTCTGACTATTATTATACTGAAGGACTTTCATTAAGCAGGTCTGCTTTAAAGGTGAGGATACGGCCTCGCTCGGATTTTTTTTTTTTTTTTTGCCGTACCCTGCTATTAAAGTCTTCCGTACTGTACTTATCCCGCTGTTCTTCTCTTTAAAAACGCATCGGAAGGCTTGTAATTTATTCAGTCTCATTGAATCCACTAATGTACACTATCAAGTGCCAGCGTATAGAAACAGACCTTTGATTAAATGTATTTGAATCACAAAGAAACAGCAAGCTTTCCCCCTTTCCCTTTTGTTAGCGGGCCTCTTAGTGTAATGCCTGGGCTGGCTGACTTTGCTGCCTCTTGTCTGAAGAGGCTTTGGCACTGGCCCGGACGGAGGGGCTCTCACTGCGAGCGGCAGGATTAAATCAAGTCAGCCGCTCCGAATGCGTGTGTGTGTGTGTGTGTGTGTGTGTGCGCGCATGTGCGAGTGCGCGGTCTGCGAGTTAGTTAGCGTAATTTAACGATGTTTACTCAATCTGTTTGTGAAATGAGCCGTCTGATAGCGCTTGCTGTGGGTGACAGATTATACCTATAAAGCAAAACGTCTTCTGCTGCCCCGAGAATTTCCCTCCCCCTTCTTTATTAACGCTGCCGTTTGCGGTGTCTCTTGTTAGGCGCAATTTACACGGAGACTTACGCGACCGCAGATTGTATTCGCTCGGTTGAGATTGTGTGACACGTGACCAAATGCAAAAATCAGACCAGTGTGCGGTTTTTTTTTACAGCATATTTATCATGAGCTTGTTCAGATGTTGCATTTCCCGACGGTACGTTGCAGTTATTGCACCAGTGTTGTTAGGAGTTGCCACTGCGCAGCTGCATGTCAGTTTGTGTATCTGTACATACAGTATATTCCACATTATTCCATCTGCATGCATTGAAGGTCAGAATAACCCCAGAATAATTCTTTCTGAATATGAAACCGCATCGTTGCTTTGAATATAAATCTTTTAAGTAACATTATGTAATATGCGTAATGCATTATGTAATATGCATAATTTTAAATATTTGAATTCTGTAATGAGTCTATTTTTGAAAGCATCTATTTTTGGAGCTTGATAGCCAAGATCCTAATTGCGATAAACATATGAAAGTAAATGTGAATTAGCATATTTCTTTTATCAGCATAAATGATTTGACCCAACATAAGCCTTAATTGCAGGCAAATTAGTTGCAACAACAGTGATTTCGGTTTTCCCTTTAAAGTATGCGCCTTTAGAACACGCAGATGAAGAGAACAGCCAGATGTTTTCCCTAATCTTCTCCTGGAATATTGCTTCTGGCACCCTGAAATTCTGATTAGCACGAGCTTAATCGCACTAATTAAACTACCGTACGGGGAGGTGCAGGCAGTGTAGCCAAAAGGTAACGCTAACTATGGTACAGCACAGTGAGAAGCATGTGCCAGCTCAGGCTAAGAGTGACTCTTACTCCGTAAAGTACAGCATCACAGGCGGCACAGGCTAAGAGTGACTCTTACACCATAGAGTACAGCATCACAGGCTAAGAGTGACTCTTACATTGTAGAGTACAGCATCACAGGCTAAGAGTGACTCTTACACTGTAGAGTACAGCATCACAGGCTAAGAGTGACTCTTACGCTGTAGAGTACAGTATCACAGGCCAAGAGTGACTCTTACTCCATAGAGTACAGCATCAGAGGCTGAGTGACTCTTACTCCATAAAGTACAGCATCAGAGGCTGAGAGTGACTCTTACTCCATAGAGTACTGCATCACAGGCGGTGCAGGCTGAGTGACTCTTGCTCCATAAAGTACAGCATCACAGGCTAAGAGTGACTCTTACTCCATAAAGTACAGCATCACAGGCTAAGAGTGACTCTTACTCCATAGAGAACAGCATCACAGGCGGTGCAGGCCGAGTGACTCTTACTCCATAAAGTACAGCATCACAAGCTAAGAGTGACTCTTACTCCATAGAGAACAGCATCACAGGCGGTGCAGGCTGAGTGACTCTTACTCCATAAAGTACAGCATCACAGGTTAAGAGTGACTCTTACTCCATAGAGTACTGCATCACAGGCGGCACAAGCTGAGTGACTCTTACTCCGTAGAGTACAGCATCACAGGCGGCACAGGCTAATAGTGACTCTTACTCCGTAGAGTACTGCATCACAGGCTAATAGTGACTCTTACTCCGTAGAGTACTGCATTACAGGCGGCGCAGGCTGTGTGATTCTTACTCCGTAGAGTACAGCATCACAGGCAGCACAAGCTAAGAGTGACTTTTACTCCATAGAGTACAAAATCACAAAGGCTAAAAATCACTCTTACTTTATCAAGTACAGCAGCACAGGCTGAGTGACTCTTACTCCATACAGTATAGCAGCACAGGCTAAAAGTGACTCTTATCAAAAGTACAAAATTGCGAAGGCTAAAGGTAACCCTTGTTCCATACACTACAGAATTTCACAGGCTAAAAGTGACTTACTCCATGAAGTACAGAATCCAAAGACTATATTGTTGTCCGGTAAACGTTTGTCGTACAGGATTTATCCAAGACCTGCATTATTGTACTGTGGTTTGAGAACATTGGGTTTGGATTGGATAGTGAACAGAAGAGTGAATGACAGGTGTATTGAGGTTGGTCGTACTTGAGGGCCAGGGTCCACACAACACGAAAAATAAACAAGAACAATAAAGACACCCCTCCTGTTTTTTTTTTGGGGAGGGGGGTGGGATCAGAAGTTCAGGCGAAGACAATAGAATTGCTAACAGGAAGTTTGGTGCTGTGGGTGTTGGGCTGTACCAGAACAGCAAGTTTTATATGATGTTGGGATTTGGAGAGGGTGAACTGAATTATTGCCCATAAATGTGGTCACCTGACTCTCTTTCCTGAGACGGACTATCCCCGTGATCCCCCCCCCCCCCCCCCGGCCCACATCCTGACACTTATACTTTGGTACGGATATTATTATTTGAGTGCAAACACTCTTGTCAATTTTAGTGCAAATTGTTATTTTAAAATGATGATACATTCCAGGTGTGGAACCACTGGAACAGACAAAGGGAATTATGGGAGACTTGTGCCATCGTTTGCAGTTTACACTTCACTCCCTTTAGCTCCCAGTATTGCTTAGAATGGGGGGGGGGGAGACAAGCCCAATCAAGACATACATGATGGGTCCAACGGGGGGGGGGCTGCCGAATTGAGAATGTCGGACATCCCCCGGCACCCTGCCGGTGAAACGCAGAGCTGCTAAGATGCTGGCCTTTGGGGACGCGAGGAAAAGGCATCGGTGGAAAGGAGGAGAGGAAAGAGAACACAAAGGTTGCTTTAAAATTCACCCATCAAACACATTAAAGCCCCGTGTTTAGCTATGCCAGAAAAAGCATGTATATCTATGTAAGTATCTCACTGTTTGCATAATAGATTAGAAATTAGCATTTTTGTTCATTTCCATGTGTGCACAGTGCCCAGAAGAATTACACTCCATGCATATCAGATCAGCCTGCCTCCTATTCCGCTCAATATATTATTTGACAATCTAAAATTTGTAATTTGCATGAAATTGCTTAATTAAAATACAGTCACTTGGGGTATTAATTTCTTTGTCTGACAGTTGAATGCGCAAAAGTCAGTGGGGCTGGATGTAAAATCCTGTCAGATAGAACTGTCAAGAAAGCAAAGAGAATTCTTCCTCGTCGCAGAGCCGATGAAAGGATCCCGCTGGCACTGCTAATTTCGGCTTCGGGGGGGGGGGGGGGGGGGGAGCGTGGGGGCCATGGCACCGGCAGGGGTGTGGGGGCTGGACTTCAGGACGGCGCCGGGCCCTAGCCAGTGGGGTTTCAGTGTTTATGCATCTCACACTTTGTTTCTCCTTAATGTTGTTTGTTTGTTTTTTAGAGGAATGTCACATGTCATTTTCAGGGTCATACTAAGAGTCATTTTAGTGGCTAATTTCCTGATTTATTTCAGGGGGGGGGATGTTTAATACCTGAATAAAAATGAATGCTCTCAGCATTAATGCTCTTTTTAAAAAATATATATATATATATGGGACGATCCTAAGGCATGCATGCTGAAGCAGTGTAGGAGAGGGCGGGCCGCGACTCTGTGCTGGCTCTGCGTCCTGGCAGACCCAGGGAGGGGGGCAGAAGATTAGGATTTTTCCATTTGCTGCCATCGCGGTTTTTCCACCACACACACCCCCCCCCACCACCCCCCACCCCTTTGTCTTAAATACCAAAGACTCCACCGTCATGTTAACATTTTAATAATTCGCCGACGACAAAGGGAGAGGACACAAAGAGGAGGCAGGACGCGGCCAAGTGCCACGCGCAGGAATAAAAGCGCCTTGTTCACGCCGCTCAAACCGTCGCTCTCCCGGGCGGGCGGTGGCGAGGCGGGCGGTGGCGAGGCGGGCAGCGGCGGCGGCAAGCAGCGAGGGCCTAATTAAAACCCTTTAATGGATTGAGAGGAGGGAAAGAATGCCGTATGTGTGTGGGAGCTGCTCTTCACAGGGGGCTGTCACCGGTGGGGGGGGGGGGCGACGGGTGACTGTTGCTGCCCCTGACAACCTTCCAGAGCAGCGGCGCGACCCGGTTTCACAGGGAAGTTAATTGGCCCTTTGATGTGTCTCAGAAAGACGGCGGTGGATGGGGGGCGGGGGGCAGCGTCACCCCCCCCCCCCCCCCCCTCACTGCAGGTCTGCGGTTTACCGGGTGGAAAAAAAAAGGAAATGCATATTTACATTTTTTTTTTAAAAAAAAGTCTGGTTTCTTTTTCGCCATGGTGCGGCCCTCCCTGAGCCACAGGTCCGCCGACTAATTTTCCCTCACTAGTTTTGCAGTTGGCGGGGGGGGGTAAAAAGCCAGATGAGGGGTCGGGGGGCCGGTTTGAGTGCCAGGAACACCGAGCTACCGGCACTGATCAAATGGAAGAACAAGGCCGACGGGTGCGGACGCGGTGGACTGCTCAGGGCGGCGCCGCCCTTTGAAATTCCGATGATAATGGATTCGGTCGCCTCATTAAAGGAGCCTGAGTGCTCATTAGAGCCCCACAAACAAATGCCAAGTGCTTGTATCTGTTTTATCTGAGGAGTCTGGAGGCCGCCATTTTGCCGTTCATCTCCCCCGCTCCGCACTTGACCCACTTGCAGACCCCCCAACATCAAAGCCCTCCCTCCCCCGCGCGCTTATACGCACACCGCACACATCCATCGGCTCGACTCCGCCCTCGCCCTATCGAGGTGGTATATTCCGGGTCTGGGCGCTCGGATCTGACGTCCAGGATACGATGGGGCCCCTTCCTCCAGCTCCGAGGATCCCCACCCATGCATTTACATTTTCGGCCGTTTTCTCACCCCGTCTGCGGGGGTGGGGGGGAGGTCAGGCTTCCCGAGTTCCGCTGCATTAGAGACACATCTCTGGGCCACAACGCTGCCATTGTAATTTCAGATCTGACCTTTGGGTGATTGATAGATGTGACGGTCCTGGTGTCTCGCGTAAAGGTTTCATTAGCCCCTCTCGAGGTGGGGGCCCAGATCTGCCTCCCGTGAGGCGTGGTGACCGCTGGGACAGCGCCGGTGCTGGTGAGTTTGGGTTTGAATGGACACCCCCCCATACTCACCTGTTGGCTTATGCTATAGATCAAAGGTCGAAGTCTTGTCTCAGCCTGAGCAGCTTCACTGTGAATTTCTCAGTTTACACTCTGTACTGACAACCACATGTTTGTGCCCCATCACCTATTTATTTTTTCACATAATTTTCTGTCGCTTTTTGAAACTAGTGTCCTGCAGGTGAAGTGGGGGAAATGAGGATGTTTTATTTGTATGAGTACAGGGGAAGTGGACTGCGTCTTTTCACATATCCCATCATGCTCTGCCTTGAGACGCAGCTTCAGGTGAAGCTGGGGGTCCGAGCGCACGGCCAAGCCATCCATCTGGTGCCCCTTGAACGATGACCGTCGGATCGCAGGCAGAGGTGCCGACCCACGCCTTAAGGTTCCTGCTTACCCAGTTTGTTACGCGGCTGTCTCAGACAGGTGCCACCCGCCCTCTCAGTGGGCGCCCAAGGAGCCCAGCGTGTAACACGCTTACCATGTGATTTTAAACATGCCTCCCAAACCTTCCATTCAGCAGTCCCAGTCCCAGTCCCAGTCCCAGTCCCAGCATCTGTCTTACCACTTCAAACACAAGTCTCCCGAATTGAATCCCGGCATCGTCCTGGCAGAGTTCCCCCCCCCCCCCCCCCACCAGCCCCGGTGGTGTAATTGATTGCATTCATAACCGCGTGTGATGAGGCTCCCACCCGCTCGACGTCGATGCGCCTCCGTTCCATTTCAGACTTGGCTTGCCGCAGTCACTGTGCTCTAATTGATACATTTGTCTTTTTAATTATGAGCGTCGGACGGAGCGGCGCGTGGCGGCGTCGTGATTTATCCGCACGGCCCCTGCGTCCGCGCCCAGCGGTTGGCATATTATCTCCTATAAATCTGTTTGCCACTCCGGCACAGAACCTCCTCCCTGTTCCCGCTCGCCCCCCAACCCCAACACCATGGCAGGTTCATCTCCTGAGTGATGCTGCTCTCTTCTCAGAGTTGTGTGCCCCCCCCCCCCCAAACCATGTCTTAAATGTTGTAAAGAGGGGCACATCTTTCAGCTCTGCCACAGAAAGAAGACAAATTCTTCAAACCCGCCCCCCCACTGCCGTTCTTTAATGAAATGTTCGGCAGATGTACATAGTGTTCGCTGGTTCTGAACACTCTACTCTGCTCCGCGCCCTTGCCCCCCCCCTGCCCCCCACACCATTTCTGCACTTTTAAAATGGAGCGATCACCGCTGTCACAGAACCGTGAGATCAGAGCAGAGCGTCGGAATTCCTTCAGAAGTGCCTTTTCTCAGCCTTCTGAGAAGCAGACAGGACACCACCCAGTAGCGTAATTCTCCCCGAAACCATGTTGCTTATTTGTGTTTTTGTTTTCTTTTCATTTCTTTTCTTTTCTTTTCTTCTTCTTTAGAATTCACTTAAGATTAATTCTTCCACTGCACAGCTGCTAAATTGCCATAGCGGAAAGTTCCGAAAGATTTAGCCAGCTAACAGCACATCGGTCACTTTTCGTCATATCTAATGGGGCCCGGACAGCTGCACCGGATCGGGGCCCAGGTTAACCGGCACTCTGGAGGAGAGGGAACAGGCTCCCAGTATCCGATTCACTGCTTTTTTCAAAGTTTTCTCGAAAAGCCAAATGATGTTGCGGAGAAAGATGGCAGGACGGATGAGAAGTTACTACCCGTTAAGTATACTTCAGGAGTCGGGTTTTAACCCAAAACAGAGGGGATCCATTAAATGCCTTTGAAACAGTGAAATATATCATGCATGTGAATCTGGATAAACATGAGAAGAAAGCTTAAGTAGGAAATGAGTTTTGATGCCTTGACGAAGGAGAAACCCATACCAGGGATGCGTTTAAATTTAAATATTTATGTCATTATAATACTGAGGAATATGTAACTATGATATTTTATTGAGTAGCTTTTAAAAATGCATGCTGTCCCGGCTCCTTAATAAAATTCTGCCTGTACTGCGAGTCGTCGCACTGAAGCTTTCCTTCTTTGGTGTCATTCCCGAGCAGCTTGCCGCCGATCCGGAGACGGCTCTCAACGGCGTCTTCCACCCCCGTCTCTGTGCTCTCACTGTCTCCTGCCAAAGCAGGGTTCCACACTTTAGACGCTGTCTTCCCCTGGAGCTCCATGGTTCCTCTCTCCAGGCAGGGTCCTCCCCTGGAGCTCCAGGGTTCCTCTCTCCAGGCAGGGTCCTCCCCTGGAGCTCCAGGGTTCCTCTCTCCAGGCAGGGTCCTCCCATGGAGCTCCAGGGTTCCTCTCTCCAGGCAGGGTCTTCCCCTGGAGCTCCAGGGTTCCTCTCTCCAGGCAGGGTCCTCCCATGGAGCTCCACGGTTCCTCTCTCCAGGCAGGGTCTTCCCCTGGAGCTCCAGGGTTCCTCTCTCCAGGCAGGGTCCTCCCATGGAGCTCCAGGGTTCCTCTCTCCAGGCAGGGTCCTCCCATGGAGCTCCAGGGTTCCTCTCTCCAGGCAGGGTCCTCCCATGGAGCTCCAGGGTTCCTCTCTCCAGGCAGGGTCCTCCCATGGAGCTCCAGGGTTCCTCTCTCCAGGCAGGGTCCTCCCCTGGAGCTCAAGGGTTCCTCTCTCCAGGCAGGGTCCTCCCCTGGAGCTCCAGGGTTCCTCTCTCCAGGCAGGGTCCTCCCATGGAGCTCCAGGGTTCCTCTCTCCAGGCAGGGTCCTCCCCTGGAGCTCCAGGCTTCACTTTCCAGGTGCCAGAGCCTCAATCTCCTGGCACTGGGGGTCCTCGTTCTGGGTCTCGTCTTTCTGAGGCTGTCTGGCAGCTTTGTCTCCTCTTTCAGGCTCCCCCATCTGCTCCCGTGTTGGTTCCCTACTTTCTGAGAGATACTTAGTGTATTATTCTCCAAAGCGGTTCAGTCGCTATCCCAGGCCTATATATCCCACCTGCGCACGTCTGCACACGCACACATGTTGGAGTATGCGTCACACATGCAGATACAGTTTGCACATGTTAATTGACAAAAGAATGCAGTATTACCCGAGTACAGCTGGCGCCGAACGCTTTCGTCATTAGCTTCTTACTTTGTTAAAAATTGTTGTGTACTTGGAAGCCTAACTACACTTATGCCTGGCTGCCTTCTCAGCAGCATGCATTTTTAATGTGCTGTTTGCCTCACTTGTATGCTGCTTTGGACAAAAATGTCTGCTAAATATGTAAAGAAAAATGTTAACCTGGATAGACAGACGTGGAAGGAAACAGAAATCAGGAATTTAGGTTTTTTTATATCAGTTTGCCACTGATCTCAGCAAGGGAAATATTCACCCCCAAAATAAAAAAAATCTCTTAAATGTTTATTATATATTTTTGTTTTTTCAGGATTTCTCCTTTTAAATAAAGCAACCTGAAAAGAGATCAAAATATGAATCGTATTCATATTCATATAATGGAGTTCTTAAACTTAAACCCATTAAAGACCAAAGCCTTCTGATTGGTGCGTGTGGTGGAAGCCCCGCCCACTGCTGGCTCCACCGTGTCTCATGTTAATGTTTGCTCTACATGGTCCGGGCAGCGCATATTCTGATGACAATACCCCCTGAATCACCAGCAAGTGTAAAAACAATGACATTGTCATCTCCCCGCCTCCAGTCGCATTATAAATAATGAATGAAATGCGCGCGAGGCAGAGGGCCGGACTTTATGAGACAACTCGCTTTGAATAGACCAAATTACAACTATTATCACCTCCTCTTTGATGTGGCGCGATGGGGTAATTATGGAATTGCTAAGAGATTCTTTTCTTCGAGATGTTACAAAATCAAATTTATGTTCGGGAGGGGAAAATTGTGTCCCAAGATTATGGTGCTTAATGTATTATTTTAAATAACATTTTCCAAAACATTCTTCCTGCTCTGTAAAGAGCATCATTAGGTTCTGAATAAAGCCTTCATTTTCTACTTGGCAGAGGAGAAGGACACAGGGCCTTTGTGCGCGCGTCTCCATGCCGCGCCGAGTGTAATCATTCGTGAAGTTAGCTGTCGCCAGGCGTTTTTGTAGTTTGCCTTTTTTTTTGACGTCGTTCTTAAATTACCACGGATGTAGATGCAGAATCCGCATCCGCAATGCTCATGGATGCTCTCTGAATTACAGAGGCAGTAAATATTAGACATGATCCTCTTTTCAGGACATGTTTTGCATATCCAAAGGGCTGCACCTTTCTTAGAAATCGGATTCGGCAGCTGCGGATTGAGGGCCTCACTAATGCTAAAATCGTTCAGCTGAGGCTGGGATTTGAACCAGCAACCTTCCGATCGTGGGCACAGTATCTTCGGCCGCTGAGCCACCCCGCGTCCCAAGTGATCGTTACTGTACCTGTATCTTCACAGGGCTGGTGTGTCTGGACTTTCTCTCATACAGGTGTTGCTTCTCAGGAACCTCTTAGATGTTTAAAATGCCTTTCGACGTTCCTTCATCCCGGGAAGTTTTTTATTTTATAAACGGCGTGGTCAACGCTGGGCCGTGATGGCATAGGTGCCGACCGTCCGCGCCAAGGCCCGGCTTTCCGCATACGGAAATTAGGGGGGGGGAAATTGCCACTAACTATTCCATTACGGCGCTTGATGGTGACGGTGACCTCAATCGGCAGAGATGGCAACACTGAGCCAATCATTCATCACGGGCGACATTAAATTAGAGTCACACACAGAGACAAAGGCGCACATTCATTTGAGTTAAAGGTTTGAATTACCCCCAATGCATTGATTTGGTATTGAACAATTAACGGCAGTAATGTGTTTTCATGAGGGGTTTTGAGACAAGGAGACCCCCCCCTCCCCCTGGATGGGCCTTCTTTAAATTTAAAGCCTGGGCCTTAAGTGAGGGATCATAATTCAGAGGAGGACGGTGCGGGGGCGTAAAAATCCCATCTAATAACGCGATAAATTTGACCGCCGTGCGCCAGATCTGCGTAAGTATGGCGGGGCGTTCGTGTCACATGGCGGGACTCGGGTCTGAGCCTCGTGACAGTTAATCATGCGCCCTGCCCCGTCTCTTCCCAAACTCCGCTGCACATACGTACCATAGAAGTTTCCAGGCCCCTGAGAGGGAAGTCGTTTCTCTGTTTTTGAGTCATTTGCTTTGAAATTCTCTCCCCATCCGGATAGACTCGCTCTCTTTTGGAAGGCTGTTTAAAGATTTACTTCTTCATCTTGGTCAGCAGGTGAGGTGTGCAGCCTCGTGTGTTTCTGGAATAAACCATCTCAGTGCTGGTCCTCAACCAATCTTTCCCCCTACCCCCGTTATCACCCACCTCCCACTTTTGATCCCTGTCTCCACACCTACCATTCCCTAACTTGTCTTCTATATCCTAATTGTACTCGTATTTACTCTCACTATTACTTTGCTTTGGCTTTGGCGCTGAACGAAAGGGTCAGACACCAGTAGCCCTTGTTGGATGTCCATCTTCCCCTGTCTCCGACTGGAGCACGGTGACCCAGGCCCTCATTTCCGCCATTTTCCTGTTTTTTTTTTTTCTCCCTTCTTTCGCGATCAAGTGAAACACGCTGTTTGCCCGTTAACGCAGGGTTCCGCGCCATCAGGTGAACAAAGCAGCCGGGCCCGGCCTGCCAGAACCGCGCACCTGCGAAATGTCACGCCTGGCCGAGCGCCGACACGCGTGTTTGTTATTCTTACCCTTGCAACATGTCGCGAAACGGTCAAAACACTCGCTCATTAAAATCGTTCTGGGAGCTGGGGGTCTCTTTTTTTTCCATCTGAAACACGGCAGGAAATTACGGAAATGAGTTAGATGTGCTTTAAGGGGGTGCGGTTAAATCGCAGCGTTATCGCTCACGTCGAGCATGCGCTTGTATGGAATGCGACACTTTCACTCGGAGTAGCATGATCTTCACAGCCATTCCTTGGCCTTATTTTCAGCAGGCAAAACCAAGCAGGACAGTGACCACGCTGGGGAGGACCCTGCGTCTGATCACCGGGGAGACAAGCTAGCACAGGATTTCAGTGAGCACCCCCTTCCCCCCCCTACCATGTCCGTTCCGTGTCTTCACACCCTGCCCTCTCGGATGGTATTCAGGCGAACATCCCACAGGCTGCAGAAAGAAAGCCCCAAGATCGATGTCCATAAATCTCTTGTTTATCGCAAAATCGATCGCCGCTCTCGGAAGAGGAAACAGCAGACTAATTGTTTTAGGGATAATCTTTTTTTGTTGTTTCTTTTTGTTTTGTTTTGTTTCCCCTGAAGATTCCGCAGCGATTAACAGAAACTGAATGCGCTCGTCCTGCCATAGTCAGGAAGGGGGGGTGGGGTCCTGCTTCACCTTCAGAGGACAGCGTACCAAAGGCCTGCGCTGTATTTGTGGGGGGTGGGGGGTGTTTGTCAGGGTGAGAAACAATACTTCTGAGGGCCCCAGTATAACAAAATTTACGGTAAAAAATTTGAGACTTTTAACACGAGACGGCTTTGCTTACTTTTATTTTTATAAAAGGTCCTGCCTGCCAGGTTTATCACTGGCTGCTCTGACCCGTATCTCAGAGAGGGAAGGGGCAGGTGTGCAGCCCTCCCACCGCCCCGCCGGAGTGACGGACGCTGCTTTTCATTGATCTTTTATTATTATTGTTCATTTTTATCCTGGTTATAAATCAGATAATGGTCTTAAGTGTACCACTTAAAATCCACTGGAGTTGTTTGTCCCAGGTCACTTACCTGCTGGAAGGTCTTGCCTTCCAGCAAGAGCTCTGGACACTCGACCGCACGTTGCTCCCCCCAGCCCCACGCTCTCGGGGGCCGTCTACAGAAACCGACGTGCTCCTTTATAACACTCGCATCCCGCACCTGCTTTATAGGTGAGACCTTCCTTTTGGGAGCAATTACGAGGCCGAAACTTGTTCTGTACGGAGCCCCCAGCTGATTAGAACCCGAGTCCCTCGTCCACATTGTACGGTGGGGCCTGCCTCAGCACTGCTAGTTATTAGCATAATGTACTTTAAAGGTCAGCGGCAGTTTTACACCGCCACCCTACCAGGATAAGGTCAGCCATTGTTCTGCACCGCGGCCTTCTAACAACTTCGTAGAAATGGCAAAATAACTTATGAGTTTAATTCTCGTACCTAGAATTCAAGTGAGATATAGAATAAAACCCAGGCGAATGTTTCCGCGTCTGCGGGTTGGTTTTCAGTCGTCCCCCAGATTTAATGAATAGTGCTAGTCTTGGAGATGGTGTTTTAGGGTGAGAGTGGTGGTTTATGGGTAGGTGTGTCGTTTCCGAACTCGGGGGGGGGGGGGGGGGCGAAAGTTCGATTCCCGCCTCTTTGCTCTGTTTGAGTTTAGTTTACACGCTCCAGGGTTGATCTGACCCTGCTTACTTTAAAAGAATGATAAAAAAGGATAAAACTGTCTGCTAAATTAAAAACAAATTTAATGCTAAAATTTGTGCTCTGTGTTGTACTGGATGGGCTCCAGACCTCCCTGCACGCCTGACCTGCATAAACAGCTGGAAGACAGACCAGTTAAAAAATGTATGATATTTTTGCAGTGATTATAAGTCAGTTGAGTTTAATTTAGACCTTTAGGTGCTCCAGCGTGTGGATACTGAGGGGAAGATGCTGCTGTGGTCCCGCTCGGAGCTGTGCTGAGCACCGGGCCCGGGAGGTTGGCTTTTGCAGTTGCGCAAGGAGAGCCACGAGTTTCGTGGGTGTTCCCCACGTCTGCTGGATAAAGGAGCGAGTATGTTAAACATCGGCGGAGATCAAAGCGGCCCAAAGCGGCTGAGAAATCCACCGTGTTCTTCTCGGCACGGATCTGAAGATCCCGTTATGCTCAGGCCCGGTGCCGCTGCGTTCATCCTGGCGGGCTTCTGGGACACCGGAGCCTCACCGGGGTCCAAAAGAGGGAATCTCATGTAGAGGCAGCGAATGCAGGATGGGGTGGGGCATTTGGGGGCGGGAACAGGGCGGAGTCAATTGGAGTGGGCCGGACTGAGCAGGAAGCAAGCCAGATTCTGTCAGGCACTCATTATGCGGGATCAGCTTAGTACCCGCCCACACTCCTCCCACTCCGACAGCATTGGCCAGCCCAAAAACAAGGCCCATTAATCAGAGCTCGCAGACAGGCTCACGCTATCTTGGGCATGGTTATCGGCCTGAGCTCGATTTTTCTGCCTGTCAGGCCTGACGTGTGGAGCACGCTGAAGTGCTGAGATCATATCTCCTGACACGCGTGCCTGTCGCAGCGGTTATCTGACACGCTTAGCGCCACACATGCGCGCCGTAATAGTCTGCTCCCGGTGGGTCCTTGTGCTCCTGCCCATCTTGCATTGCACCTGAGATCCTTGCCGCGCCCGTGACCAATACGCATCAGTAAGCCCGTGAGACCGACTCATCACGCATGTTTTTAAAGATGAATTTAAAGATAAAGTAACACCTGTACTACATGTTTATCAGGTCAGTGTTTCTCAATCCAGGCATGTGGGTTCCCCCCAGAACATACCACATTTTTGCTGCCCCACAGCTCCCAGTACATTTCTGCCAGGTATCCAGCGTTGATTTTTTTTGCTTCAGGTGCGTTGGGAGAAACAGAAAAAAAGTGGACTGTCTGGGGGTCGCCGACAACTGGCTGCGGAATCAGTGTGCCAAGACTAAGTCCCATATGACGCACTGCGAAGCTTACTCTCATTCCATGAATCCTGTTCACTGGTATTTTCGCTTTAGCTAGAACGCAAAAGAGCAAATCAAAACTGCCACGCTCAGATCCTCATCTCACTGGAACTGCACAAAACCGGTTAGATTGTGTAAGTCAGTACTGAATATTTCACTGAAAATGCCCCTTTATGCTTGCCGCTTTAATCAGGGGTGATGGCAAGCGTGGTCTCGCTTCCTCACTACTAATGGTGCCTTTGCTAGCACTGGGTGGCGGTCATTTGGGCCACTAAGCGTTCTGCCGGCTGCCGCATTCAGGTACAAGCAGATGTCCTGAGCGGCGCCTCAGACACCGCAGAGGTAATTAGCTCCGTTTTCCGTTTTCCACACGCGTAACGTTACAGGAAGTGCGTGAGATCTGAGTTCACCGAGGAAGAAGAAGGGGGGTGCAGCAGATAATGGCTGGCTCACCCCCCCCCCTCAAAAAAAAAAAAAATGCTTTTCTGGTTCTTCTGACTTTTGAAGTCGGACGTCGCGTTCGTCAGAGTTGAGAGAGTGAAAAATTGCCGCCTTAAATCATTTGCACTGAGACGCAGTTTTTTTTCTCCTGCTGAGATAATTTCACATTGACTTACCATGCAAGCCCTTCAGGCGCCCCCCCCCCCCCCCCCCCCCCCCCCCAACACACACACACACACACACAGACAGGAAGAACATGAGAGAGCCTGGGACAAGGATCAACAGCGACTCTGTGCGCCCAGGCAGATCTGACGGTGATTAATTGGCGGGGGGGGTGTGTGTTGTCTCCTGCTTGCACCCCAACACCTGACAGTAAGGGGGGCGGGCCAGGCTGTGCGGGAGCGTGTGGCCGGGCTTGCGGGATGCGATTACTGGAGCATGCTTCTGGTTTCGATGAGTGCTGTGGTGTTTTCCCCGAGATTAGCGGTGCCTTACCAGCTAGCAGTGAAAATAAACACTCATCCCATAGAGTTCATCGATATATTACTGCCTCTCTACCCCCTCGCTGCCCCCTCTAGTCCCTTATATGTGTTTATACCTGGTCCATTTCTCGTTTACCTATATTTCTCTCAGTTATATCAACCACAACAGGACAACCGGAGGACGATAAACAGACATGCCGAGCCTCGCACTGTTTACCAGCGCTGATATTTCCCTTAATAATAGCCAACTTTGTCATATTGATTTCCTGCTTCAAGAAGTTTTCCTGTGGATGAGATGTAACAGAGACACATCTCTGGCTTTTTGTGCGTTCGCGACAGATGGCTTCCCACCGCCAGGATGAAATATTACTGACCCAGTTTGGGGGAACCTCTTACGCCAGTTTGACTTGGATGTTTTGGCAATTTTTTTTTTGTGCTCTGTAGTTTCCCAGAGCCAGGTCACAGCCAGCCAATGGCTGAACACTTTCAGGGTCACATGGGGCGCAGCTGACAATGGAATCACTGATGGCTAGGTCAGGTCAACCAAACTCTTGCCCTGGAGGGCTGCATGTACTGCAGAGGGTCTTGGGGGGGGGGGGTTATAGGGGCTCTGATGGGTACAGGGGAGAGACTTCATGACATCTAATGCTAGTGTCCCCTTTACGGGAGCTGGACTGTCACTCTCTGAGAACAGTTAGCACCTTAGAACTTTTCCTCCTGAAATCGAAGCATCACCATGCGTGCGTTTGGTAATATGCTACAAAGGGGTCAAAAATGCCGTGGGAAAGTTCAGTGTGAATGTTTTATAGTCAATGAGGTTTAAAAACGTAGCTGCCAAAATGCTTTGGGTCTCTGAGTCATGTGTATTGGTATCTTGGGCAGAGGTGGAAATTTCAGGTGGAGAAAGTACGAATCCAGACCAAGATTTTGTTTCAACCAACCAGTTGAAACTAAATCGTGGTCTGGATTATTACTTTCTGGACTTAAGATTTCCACCTCCTGCTTTTTATAGGGTGGCAATAATGAACATTTTTGTTTATGCAGTTAATAATCTGCATACCTGCTCTTAGTCTTTCTGATTTGTCACTTGTATTAGGAAGAAGTTCCTAAACCATGTTTCAGGATTCAAAAGCTTCACTGTCATTTGTACAAGTACAGACACAGATACAGTGCAGTGAAGTACTGGTTAAGTACCTCACTGCAAACTTGAAAGAGATACATTATATGGACAAAATTATTGGGACACCTGGCCTTTTATGATGTCCCATTCTGAATCCATAGGCACCAATATGGAGTTATTCCCCCCTTTGCAGTTATACTGACTGCCACTCTTCTGGGAAGGCTTTCCACCAATTTTTGGGGTATGGATGCATACCAAAACTTTTTGGATAATTCTACGCTTCCACCTTTGTGGGGAAGGTCCTTTTCTGTTCCAGCATGACTGGGCCCTAGTGCACAAAGCAAGGTCCATAAAGACATGGTTGAGTGAGTTTGTCATGGAAGAACTTGACTGGCCCACACAGAGCCCTGACCTCAACCTCATCGGACACCTTTAGGGTGATCTGGAACGGAGGTTAATGTTGGACGTGAAGGGTTGGCTCGCAGTGACTGACCTCAGAAATGTTTTTCTGGGTGAATGGGTAAAAATTCACACAAACACACTCCAAAATCTTGTGGAAAGCCTCCCCAGGAGAGTGGTAGATGTTATAGCGGCCACGGGGGGGAGGTGGGGGGCAAACTCTATATTGACGCCTATGGATTTAGAATGTGATGTCATAAAAGTTCCTGTGGGGTCTAATGGCCAGGTGTCCCAGTACTTTTGTCCATATAGTGTAGGTACATATGTTTAATTGTACATTGTTTTTACACCATAATCTTTGCATTTTTCTCAGTCACATGATCAGCATGACTTAAGAAGCGGCAAAGCAGTACCCAGAATGCCCTGCAGCGACTGGCACTCGTTCCTAATCCCCCCTCTGGCTGACAGATGCCCCCACTTGGCTTAGGATGGGAAGGATCCCGTTTTGTGGCATTCCTGATGAGTGCTACAAGCCCCCTTGGCAGAGGAGCTTAATGGGACGGGGGCTTGGAAAGCATCCCAGTTTGTGCTGCACTAATTGTTTTATTGATGCATTGTTTTGGTGGCTATGCGGAATTCCGTCCGCCTTCTCGCTGCTCACCGATTGCGCGGATTAAAACAATCGCTTGTCGATACGCCCAACATTCCACGTACACAATAAATCTTCCCACTTCCCCAGGCTACGTGGAATAAATCGGGCCTTTCTCTGAGGGGAAGTGGGGGATGGGGGCGGGGGGGGGTTGGTCGGCCCATTTTTTCTGACGTGGCCATACAGAAAATCTACAAATTAACCCCCAATGACAGTCCGGCATGTCACCCGTAAAAACCACCGCCACATATAGCCTGGATTTTCACAGCTCCTCCCTGTTCTGCCGGAGACGGGGGGGTGTCTGCGCCATTTAGTTCTTAGCTGAAGCACTTTAATTAGCGGGCAAAGGGTTCATAAATTCCTTCTTGTTAGAGAGAGGGGCAGGGGAACCTCAGCAGGACTGACAGTTTTAATATATTCCCTTTCCGCTGCTCTTGTCACTTCTCCTCAGCTACCCGTGTGAGCCGCGGCTCCACATTCGCCCTGATGTCTGGGATCAAGAAGCGTTTCCCCCCTAACTGCCTGTTTGTCCCTGGGCTCCGCGTGCGGTGTGGGCGGCCGGCGTGTCTCGTCGTGCGGCCCGGCCCCGTCCCACATTGGGCGGGGGGGGGAGGCGGCATGGCCACACAGGCACTTTGTTCTAAATGTTTAAAAAAAGGAGAGACAACGCTTTATTTACGCAAAGGTATAATTGGTGTGTTTCTGTTCACGTATCCCATCATGCTCTGCTTTGAGACGAACACATGCACATATATACAATGAAGCTTGGGGGTCGAGTGCAGGGTCAGCCTGACGTCCCTGGGGGGAGGGAGTTAAGGGCCCTTGTTCAAGGGCTCAGTGAGCTTGTGACTATTCCACTGAGGATGGAATCTGAACCAGCAACCTTCTGGTTGCAGGCACAGAGGACTAACCCGCCGAGCGACACAATGACTCCCCAGGGAAACACAACTTGATCTGTAAGTAAGCGATATGTGACTCCATGAGGTGTACTAGGTTTGCACACTCTTGCAAGCCCCCTCAACCCCCCTGGCTCCCAGGACAAAGCTCTGTATCCATGGGGATTGGGCAGGCTTTCCGATCTCTCCTTTAAAGAAGATGCATCCGCTGCGATGATTCGATTTCGGTCGTCCCGGTCTCGTCGCACGCCGGGAGTTGTGATTATAGTTTATCTCTGCGGGGGTGGGTCCCTTTGCTGCCCCCATGCACACACTGGCACGCTGCCTGGGTTTGGCTGCATTATCATATTATTGCCTGTACACCCCCTGCGCGGGACGGCGACTCGCCGCATGCAGAGGACGTCCCGTTGGCGGCGGGGGCTGCACCCTATGAAAAATCTCCACAAGTTTACCGTATTTCCTGTAACTGTCATTGTACGTGTCATCAAACGGTTCCCTTTGGTACCAGGACATTTATCAAAGACACAACATATTAGCTAATGGCGACGGCTGACGTCCAGCCATTTGCCGGGCAGTAAAGTGCATTCTGATTGGCTATGCCGAAAGGCAAACATCCATCATCTATCCATCCATCTTCCGTAATGGTTCATCTAGTTGCAGTTGTCCTGGAGCTTACGAGTGAGGGGCCCAAGGCGGGGGAATGCCCAGGATGAGGAGCCGGCGTGCTGCGGGGGCAGGCGAGCAGCACACATCAGGCCCAGGGAGAGCGATTAGCGTCGGCGGGCTACGCTCTCATTCCGGGGGCCTGGTCGGCGCTCCCACTCAATTAGCTAACGAGATGCTGCGTAGCGTTTAAGCGTTGGCACCCACAAACATCAGAAGGGAGAGATTATTTATGATGAAAAATTCATGCTGTTTGTTTTAAAATGCAGCCGACGCGGCCTTAAACGGTTTACTGATTTGTGGGGTGGGCGGGGGTGTTTAGCGTGGTTGGGCACGGCAGCGCCTCTGCATAAGCACCGGCCCCCTCCGCGGGCTCATCTGAAGTGCTAATGAGAGCCTCTGCTGGCCAATAATGCTCAGCAAGGAGTTTGGGGCTGCGATCAGGCGGGATCGGAGGGGATCAGACGGATCGGAGAGGATCAGGCGGGATCGGAGGGGATCAGGCGGGATCGGAGGGGATCAGGTGGGATCGGATGGGATCAGGCGGGATCGGAGGGGATCTGGGGGCCCAGCTGGGTGATCTCAGACACAAGCAGTATGCGTGATGGTTTTTAATACCTCCCCATGTCTTTTTATCGACAGGCGTGTGTATCAGGTTACATTCAGGCCTTCGCCCGCTGATCTCAGTCTGTCCATTCTCGTCTTCATGGGTATTCATGGGTCTTCTTTTAGTTTGTATTTTGTTCGGTGTGTTTATTTTTAACCAGTTGGAGGTTATTTTCAGCCTTTCCCTAGCATGTAATTATTTGTGTCATGGACGGGGGCCTGCAGTATATCAGGAGGTTGCATTACAGGGTAGGACGTCTGCTGGTGTGTCTGTGGGTGGGGTGTGTCTGATTGGACTGGAACTGCAACCAGCCAAAACACTGAATATTATCTCTCCCTGTCTCTAAAAAATTCTATGTGGTAGAAAAACAAGCATGTGTGACAAAAACACATGAAATACTGTTCATTAACATTCAAGTTCTGTGTGCAAAACCCTGAAACCAGACCCTGTCCGCCATATAAAGTGTCTCAAAGCCCTCCGATGGGCGCCATCAATAAACACCCGCGAAAAAAATCCTTAGGAATTCTGGGTAAGAGAGTGAGATGGATGGATGCTTGTAGTGCAGTGCCCCCCCCTACCCACCCAATCCGGCTGCCAGTGTTGGGAAAATATTTAGCATATTGTGACGGAGGAAGTGGCATGTCCTGACAATGGCTGAGGTGCCAGTGTCGCATTCAGGGAGCTAGTTAAAATGCCCGTTATTTGTTGCGCTGCTCCGTGCCGAGTGGTTTCCACGCATGACATTTGAGACGGACGCCCTGAGGGCAGGAGAAGCAATCCGGCAGGGTAATTGTGGCTCGCTTCCCCCTTATAAATTAACCTCTGCTCAGATATTTATTGGCTTGCTGTTTTTAAATAATTTAAGTGCGGCGTTATTTCCGAGCCGAGGTCCCAGAAAAGCAGGCCCCTGACATGTGCGGATGCTGCCAGGACAGGTGCGGATCGGCGTAATTAGTCCCGGCCAAGAATTTTAAAGGGACCCTGGCAGAATCAGATGCCGGGCGCGGTGATGGGGCGGGGAGCTCGGCGCATTTCGTGTCGCATGTCCTGCGCAGTTGTCTTCTGTCCGGGAAAATCGAGGTGGCCGAAATGGGAGGCTTAATCTCTCCCCCCACTGGCCTGGACTACACGTTTCTGACTGCCCTACACTGTTCTCTAACACACCATATCCCAGAGGTGCCGAGCCCTGATGCCTCGTTATGCCCGAATGCTGATTAATGGGGGGGGGGGGAGTTAATCAGCACAGGCTGCTGCAGGCAATGCGCCGCTATGCTTGCTTGCTAACGTCCACCCTGGCTGATTCTTTTTAAAATTTAAATAACCTGGACTATGTTTCTGGGTGATAAATAAAGTGGGGGGAGGGAATGTGAAGTGGTGTGCTCTGAATAAACATTGGGGGGGTCTCACCCTCCCCCTGTCCACCGCCGTCACACACCAGAGATGAGATGTCCAAGCTGGACCTCCGACAAGAGGAGATGGTCAGCTTGGAGAAGAGGAGAAGGGTCTGGAACATTGTTCTGGCAGCCTGCGGCGGAAAGAACAAGTGCATCAGTCAGCTTTATCTGAGGTGCCCCTGACAGCCCTCCCGGTGTACGTTAAGGAGGGGGGAGCTCGGGACTGCCCCCTGTGGGGCATGGCAGGGATCGACATGGATACCGCCGCTGTTTTGCTGACGCGGAGATTTTCCAGCACGCGGTAATTAGCCACGCTGATAGCTTCCAGGCTATCACATGCCAGCCGGAAGCATCTCCTCGAGTCAGTATACTCACCAGGATGCTAGAGCGGGTGGACAAGGACCCCACCCCCCCCAGTCAGAGTGCTCCGATGGGGGGGCTTTAGACATTGAAGGGCTTCGACACAAACGGAGGAAAACCTGCCGGCTGCCTGTAGTGCTGCGGGCAGCTTTAGCTCTTCCTCGTCAGCAGTTTTGGAGTCTTCTTCAGGTTCCCCTCTATTTGCTCCGCTGACGGTCCACCACACATATATGTGCCTAAAATACCACAACGTCGCAGTTAGTGTCAGGCTGTAAACACGAGCCCTCATGAGCACCATGAAGAGGAAGCCAGGGAGGGGAGAAGAAAAGCTGATAAAGAGAGGAGAGGAGAAGCTGTCAGGAAGCGAAGGCTGGAGGGGGGCATGTTTTATATTCAGGCAGGCCTTAAGTGATCGCACTCCCAACATATTAAGTGCCATGATATCAGCCCCCTGACCCCCCCCCCCTTCGTGTGTTGGGTTTTATCGCTGTGACCAGCCTGCAGTGGATCCCCACTGCGCCTCCTTGCTGCTCCTCTCTGCTCCTCCTCCCCGTGGCCCTCGGGTTTCCCCCAGCGCCGGTATAGAGTTGGTTCCGTGCTTCTCTCCTCTTCATATCATTACAGCTTCTGGCTGTTGTCCGAGACCCTGTGCTCCTGACTTACTGCAGCCGTTTCCCGGTAGCTGGATATGGGAGGAGCGAGTCTCCTTAGCCGTGAAAAGCAAGTCCGTGATGTGTTTGTTTTTCGGCAAATCTTGTGAATGATTTAGAAGCTGCTGCGCGGTACGACGAGCCACCGCGTAACTTTTCTTCTTGACAGATCTGACTCACTCGGGGAATGCGAGTTCTCCTGGAACGTGCTGAAGGCGGCGAGGCGCGCTGGTACTCTGTTGGCGGTAAATAAGGCCCACCGGGGACATCAAACACCCATTATGATAGCTGTTAAATTATGAACAGCGAGAAAACCGGGGCTTTTGCTCTTTATATCATTCTTATGTTTGTTGCTGTTCTGTTTGTTGTAACATCTCTTGTGCTTCAAACTCCCACAAGAAACGAGATGCAAATAAACAGAGCAGGGTTTTGTGACTACCCACAATTCCCTGTCCTGTCAGGTGGACTCTTGTAATCGTCTAGCCTTTCTGGAACTGATAATACTTTGTAACTGGGTAGACCAAGGAAACTTAGTATTAGTGCCAGTGTGGGCATACTGCTACTACTTTAAAACATGAGTGGGGGGGACCTGCATGTTTTTTTTTGGGAGGGGGGATCAGGCGGAAAGCCCCTCTATTCATCTGTGATCAATTTGTAATTGAATAGAAGAGATTTGCTCTCTATGTGAGAGAGAGGGGCCAGGAACATTGGTCTGGTTTGCTCTCTGTGAAATCTGGTTCATCCATTTGCGTTTCAGAGCAAAACAGTTATTTTATATGTTGTTCAGTTTGCCTGCCCGTTGTATCGCGGGGGACCGATAAATTGCCTCAAAAATTCCCGTGGACCTGTTCAGCATCTGGAAGATCCGAGTTTTTTTACGGTTACATGTGTGTATGTGTGAATATCTGAGGAGACAGAACAATCGAAGGTGAGTCTGAAATTTTGAGTCATATTCCAGCTCAGTGATGGTCAATTTGGGAATGGTATCCACCCCACCCCCCCAAAAATGTGGGTACCAGTTGTGTGTGAGACTGAAACTCTCAACACTCCCTCCTTTGTTTTGTCTGTCTTTTTTTTCGTTTTGTATGTGAGCTTGTAAACTGAGTATGACGAGCGAGTGAAAGGGCTACGTTTCATCCTGGAGAGGTGGAGGAACTTTGGAGCTAGGAGGCCCCTGGATTTACAATTTTTTTTTCCGTGAGTGTACTTAAGTGCGCATTTGGATTGTCTCCGTGCGACATGCACGCTGGAGTAATTCTCCACGATGAAGCGTGATTGCAGTACATTTGCCTGATTGCTCGGCGCGCTACCGTCGAGGTCAATGAAGAACACAGGATTATTGTCATTATTCTGCCACCGCTGGTAAATCTGCGCGTCCTGGTGCGAGTGGGCCCTCGCGCTCAAAAACACACTCATCTGCATCTGCGCACACAGACGCACACACACCCTCGCGCTCTTGCCTACCCCATACACACATACACAAACGTGCTCTCACGCACCTGTGTAGCCACACTCTCATACAGACTATTACACACGCACACACTCATGTTTAAACACACACACACGCTGCAGTGCAATGCATCCAGACTGCCTTTAAATATAACATAATGACCAACAAGGGAATTCTAATAATCAGAACTAAACTAACATTGCAAATCTCTCCCCTGTAAAAGGACTCTTGAGATTCTTTCTCTGTAACAACCCAATTAAGGGGATAAATATTCATTATGCTGTCTCCGGTCCTGGAACCCGGAGTGACCCTTCCCTAGAAGTCCAGAATCAACAGCCTTAGAGGCAGGAGTGTTTACGGGGAAATAAACGGCACGCGTCAAACCGGAGCGACCGCCTGCTTTTAAATTCCCGGCATCTCCTGCATTGCTCTGCCTTGCCCCTGTCGTAGTTATGCACTAGGCATGGTGGCAGACTTTCTCTGCGTGTAAACAGTAGAACTGTACTTGCACATGTAGTCTGGCCTGTCAGTCGCTCTCCAGTGGGAAGCTGATCCTGAGAGGTTGGAGATGCTGGGCCAGCACGGGCGCGGAAGGCTGCCGTACCCTTTAGCCAATCGTGGGCAAAGCTTGCCTCTGAGAATTAGTGTCGCTGCTGTGTTTCATTAAATAAATGCTATGCATCACACTGGGTCCGTGAGCTGGCGCCGCCCATTCGCCAGCATCGGGGGTGCGTTGTCCGACATGTGTGAATGGCAATATGCTCAGTAGGGACGTAACGATACACTCAACTCACGGTTCGATACGATTCGTGATTCTGAGCTCACGATACGATTTTCTCACGAGTTTTTAACAGAATGAGTTGCAAATTTATTTAAAAATATTCCTTTATCTTTCTAAACTGTGTAAAACGTGTCCTCTTCTTAACAGTGAAACTAAAATTGAATAAAATCCTGTTTAAAAAAAAAATCTAAATAAATTTTAAAAATCTTCAAATAAATAAACGGTAACGCTTTACATTGACTGCAGCTTCGTAATGCTTTTATATTGCACTCATAAAACGTTCAGTAAACCTTAATAATGTATTCATTAAGTATTCAGAAATCATTCATAAACATCATGCATGTATACCTTGCTAACATCCCTTAACAGGTGTAATACACATTAATAACAAACATTATATAATAATGACAAACATTATAATTGTATAATCATGTAATGTTTGTTATTAAAGAATATTTAAGCTGTTAAGGATGTTAGGATGTTAAGGTGTACTTACATGCTGCTTATGAATGTTCTATGACATTATGAAGGTGCACTTAATATAAAGCGTTACCAAATAAACTAAGGCTTGCATGTGCAGCTTTTTAGTGCGGTTTGCCCTTTTAATAATCTTCACTCTGGCGGTGGTGAATTGAGCTCACTGTGGTGCCGGTGGACATGCTGAAGCATGTTCGTTGTACTATTTGTGTTTGTTATCAGTCTTTTACAATGTTTGCATGCAGTTTTTGTCTTGTCTGTGCTTTTCTCGCTGTTTTCGTTTGTCATTACCGGAAAGCTAAAATGCTGCCCACACTGCCGATTTAAGATCGGGGGCGTGTCCTCGCCATCTCGCGTTCGGTCAAAACTAAAAACTAACGTATCTGACGTCGTGAAATCAAATGTAGTATTACATCAGTTTCTCTGTTAAGTACCGCGAAGTACTCCTGAAGTAGCGATTCATTTTCCACATCAGCCGATCTAAATCGTCATCCATTTACATCGATTTTGAACTAATTCGCGATTCATTGTTAAATGCCTAATGCTCAGGATGGGGTGGGGGACTCAAAAAGGAGCCATAGCACAGTTAGCCTCCCCCTGACACACACACATACCAGATTGATTGGGATGGGGCCTGCTATTTGTCTAACACCGTTTTGGAAGGAAATGGCATTTTTTGCGCTGATTGGCAAAATTCCAACGCCCATTTGGGCCACGTCAGAAGCCCAGTGATTCTGTACTGCTTCTCGGGAATCACTGGCACTCCCAGCCCTCGGTCCAGTCTCATGTACTGTATGCTTTCTCTCTCTTACTCTCACCCATCATGTCCACGCCACTACCCCTGCTGCATGGGGGGCGTTAAGGGTTATTCGCCCTCTCAACAACCCCACTCCACAACACCCCCCCCCCCCCCCCCCGGCCTTTGTATCACCCATGAGGTGCCGCGGGAACCTAATTAGCCGGCTAGCGGGCTAATCGGCACGTTAGCCGCGCGTGATGAGAGTGAGCACTGCTTTGATCTGGCTGCTGGGGCCCCCCTCCGTGGCCACTGTAAGGCCGAGCCGCACGGCTCTTATCCAGCCCGGGTTTGTGGGGCTGGATGCCGCTGCCGCCATGTAAATTATTCACCGTCGTGAGCGGCTTCGCTGGCCCCCTGGCCGCTTTGATAGGAAACTGCAGCGATTTGTATGCTGTAGCCTGAGGCTCTCGGCCCACGGCTGCCTTGCGGGGGCATCGACCTTATGCCCCCCTCCCCAACCTGGTAGGCCGATGGGGAGCGATTGTCCAGCAGCCAGAGTGAGGGGGGGCAGGTCTGAGGAATGAAAAAGCCATGTTAGGGCCCCCCCTGGCTCCCCATCCCACCCTCTAAACCCTCGTCACCTCCCAAGGGAGCGAGTATCAAGTGTGTGTGTGTGTGTGTGTGTGTGGAGCCGAGGACCCTCCTCTTCTTCTGCCGGCCAATTTGCTGGTCCGACTCCCAGGAGCTACATGGGAATCTTCACTGGGGGAAATGAGCGCTGCCTGCAGCTGCTTGGTACCACACGGCCCAATGTCTCCCTCGCTTTATGCACAAGGAGAACCTGGGGGCGAGAAAGAAGGAGCGCGGGAGGAAGCGGGACAGAGGGAGAGGGCATGACGGTGTAGCTGTCCGCTGTGTGCGCATGCGAGTGTCGGTGTGAGGCGGCGTGTGTTTGAGCGCGTGGCGGTTTTCCTGCCGTTGTGGGCCACTGTCCCAAAAACACCCCAGCAAGGACAGTAAACTACAAAGAAGACTTCAGAAGGTGCCCCTTTACATTTAAGGGAGGCCTGCTTTTTCTGTAGACCAACAGCAATGAAGCTTATTTGCTATCAGCTTTCGTGTTTGTGTTTTGCTAGGATAAGGTTAGAAATCATATAGATTGATAATGTGTGTGTGTGGTGTGTGTGTGTGTGTACAGTATGTGTGTGTGAATGAGTGCACCATGATGTCTCCGATAATCGTCCTGCTCATTGTCCCCTGTTCCCCATTGGCTGTGTTCAGGCTAGAATCTCCCTCCATTAGCTGTGTTCCGGCTAGGCTCTCCCCCATTGGCCAATCACCCAAAGGCTCAACAAAGGCCATACCAGTCTTCATTTTAAGGCAGCTGACAAATACTTGCAGGCTATGAGGGGACCAAGACTGTGTCAGGTTCAGTCATTACTGCATCGCCGTCATTTCCTTGTCGTCCAAATTCAACTGTGTAACATCCACCCATTAACAGTGATTAGCACTGAAGTTCTCTACGCCTTATATCCATTTTCAGATCTAAATTAATCATTAGTCTTTGTTCTTAGCTTGGTTCCTGGACCCTCTTACCTTCTCTCCTGAATGAGAGCCAAGGAACGTATCACCCCGAAGGAGCGGAGAGGTGGAGGCGTTAATTAGGAACTGTAATCAATTAGCGCTTAACTGTACGAGCTAACGCAGGCCTTAGCTGCCCGTTTGAAATGGGCCCCAGTTTTACGGTCAGATCAGTTTATTCCTTCTGAGTGTAATTTTCCCGAAGAGTTCAGTTTTCGGTGCCATATTTTGAATCTGGCCTAGAATTAGCCTCTGTTCTTGAGGAGGCTGTGATGTTTCATCGTGTCTGACGAAAGGTAAAGCTCATAAATTAAAAGTCCTGTTAGATGAAGGATAGATCCTGCCACAATACTCTTTGGTAACAGTTCTTTTCCGGCATGGGGGGGGCGTCATTTGTGACGTGAGGAGTAATGACATTCTTGACGTTTTGATGCCGTTGCATCTCTGTCTCTCTCCCCCCCCCCCCCCCCCCCCCCAAGCAGTGTAAATGAGCCGGAAAACCACACCGTACCATGATACTGATGAAGTATTGACAGGTACTTCCCCGTAGGCAGATAGCTAGAAATTTTGAGCCCCCCTGACAAAATGTCACTTTGGGCTCCCCAGTTAGAGTTTGCCAAGCGGGTGGGGGAGAGGGACTCGATTTTTCCCTCCTCCCCCCCCCCAAATCTGCTAGGATATCCATGCCTTTCTCGCTCCAATGCAGCATACCCCTAAACGCTGCACACTGCCGGAGCCTGCGCCCATGTAAGGGACCGTCACACACACAACAGCGCGAAGGACGGCTTCTCACAGGAGCCTTTGTTTCTGCCAAGGTGTCTTCGGAGCTTGTTTAATTAGCATAAGCACATTTTACCTTCATCTTACCTCCCTGAGCCGCGTATAACAACCCACTCCTCAGGGTTCCATGTTTTCAGAGTGTGAAGATTGAAACTTAGGGATTAAACGCAATCAACAATTTCATTCCCGTCCCGAGGCGGTGCCGTGTTCTCTTTTAAAATGTTTTCTTGATTTAAAGTGTTCTCGATGTGCGACGCGGCTGATTTCGTGCAAGCACTCTCCATTGATAAGCGGGGCTGGAAGCTCATGGATTTCATCCTGAGCTGCATGGAAATTATCATCTTTCTCAGTTATTCTTTATAATTTAGTTTTCAGAATGTCCTCACGCCGAGCCGTATTTTGGGCTTGTCCACGCGTGATGCATTTAAAGTAGCATTTCTGTCTAAATTGCAGTATTCTTAATGAATTGTTTTAAACCCTGACTCAGAATTCAGGGCTGGGGAACCCCCCCCCCCCTTCTGTAGATCAGCATCTGAACTCTGCATTTTGTCATCTCATGGAAAAAAAATCGAAATACTAAGAAACAGGAAATAGTTTTTTGTTTTATTGGGTGCTAGCTATTGCATATAGCTTATGGAATGTTGTTCCATGCCTGCTGAATGTTTTTGTAATATATATACTGTCATACTGTATAGGGTGGTGGGTGTGTGTTTTTTTATAAAAGCATATATTTTGTTATTTTGCAACTGCATACAGAGTCTTAGAAATAGACACGACCCGCCTTATGTCCATTGAGTGACTAGTGATGTTTTTGCCGTTAGATTATATTAGATTACTTTATGTTGCATTGCAATCAACTCGACTGTCTTTGAACCACGTACTCAGAGAAAGTAACACGGTTTGGCATCTAATATGAAAGCGCAAAATAGTGTAAAACTGAAACGTCGGTGCAATATATGCATGTGTGATCGGGGCTGGACTGGCATTCTGACATACTGGCGTTTGCTTGCAGACAGGGCGTTGCTTGCAGAATTTATCCTGGCGCCCCCTCCCACCCAGCAAATTTTATTGTAGGTTAGTATATGTTATGTGTCTGTATGGGCAAAAGTCCAGAACCAATTTTTAATCTCAGTCCAGCCCTGTGTGTTATAAATAAATAGCTAGGCAGTGTACATTTATATAGTGATGTATATGGTAACACATTGTATATACAGCATCTGTGACTGCAGCAAAATGTACCAGGAAGTATTTTACATCACTAGCAATATAATATAAGCCATATGAAGATACATGGGATTAAAATAAACGATTCATTAAAAAACAAAGCAGTTTTCTGTGATTAGTTTAGTATATCTGCCATGACTGCTGTTGTTTGGCTTTTACCATGAAATTTTAACGGTCTCTCACTTGGTGCCCAAATTCGGCTGTTCCTCTTGTCAGCCAGGACGGATGGCGCCCCCCCCGTGTCCCACTGTGAACAGTGTGTTGCACGGTGCATTTTAACTGCCGCTGCTATTAAATTTGACAGTCACGAGACCCACAAGAGGCATTAGGTCCTGCTGGTCGCGAGGCTCCCTAACATGTCCCCCTGCTCACATCCTGGTGATTTTCATAAACGAGACCCTTATTGCCTGTCTGCTCTGGGCTGTCTGGGCGATTGATCATAAACTTTCATTACTCCCAGAGATTTCAGGGAAAGTAAGTTAACGAAGCCACTGGTTTCTTAAATGCTACCTGTATTCAAATAAAGATTACTACTCTACTTTAAAAAAAAATCACACTTCACAGGGTGCGCTGCTTTTTGAAAATTCTCCCAAACTTTTGGTAAGCAGATTTATACAGTCTTAAGAAATGCTTATCTATTGTACAAGCCAGTGTCAAAATTGGACTGAATCATATGTAATAGAAACAGACTGAAGTTGTAAACACACGCCAGAAATTGCTGGTCATACTGTACCATATTTGATGTAGCCATCCATCCATCCATCCATTTTCCAAACCACTTATCCTACTGGGTCGCGGGGGGTCCGGAAACAATGGGCACGAGGCAGGGAACACTCACACATGCACACCTATTGGCAATGTAGCAACTCCAATTAGCCTCAGCATGTTTTTGGACGGTGGTGGACGGGAGTACCTGGAGGAAACCCCACGACAACATGGGGAGAACATGGGTCCCAGAGGTGTGAGGTAACAGTGCTAACCACTGTACCACCATGCCGCGCCGTATTTGATGTAGCGTTAGATATAATACTAGATCAATAATTGAGTGTAAATGCGAACATTTAAAAATGCCTGCGACATAACAGCTGTATAGAGGAGTTTGTTATCAAGCACATTTTTATGAATAAAAATGATTGTCACGCCTGCATCTGAGCGATCCTACCCGCTCCCAAACTCAGCTGGATGGCCACGCCTCCAGAGGTCATCGTCCTCACCGGAATACTGAACATCTGCCACACACACATCCCCCGTAATTAGTCACCTGATTTAAGGCCAGTGCTTACCTCCTTCAGTGCAAAATATCGAGTGTCTGCACCCATCCTGAGCTGTTCCAATGTTTCATCGATCGCTGTGCTTGGCCTGTGTCTCTGACTTGCTGGACTTCCGATTCCCGCCTGTGTGTTTCCTGGGTTCAGTCGCCTCGCCAATCGCCTCCTCGTTATCAACCCTCTGTCTGTACCTGCGTTTCATCTTTCGGATTCCGCCTTTGGCCTGTTTCATGTTTCTCTCTCTCCGGTTTTGACCATATCTTGTCGACCTCCATACGAGCCTCCGAATTGACCATCGATTCACCCTGCATTTGGGTCCTCTCAGTCTGTTCATTACAGTAACAACCACCAGGATTTAATATCCAGAAAAAGGAGCAAAGTGTAAAATATTTAAAAGGAAATGCATTTTCGATAATGTCATTTATAAGTGTGTATTTTTATTTATCTGTCTGCCTCAGCACCCTGCGATCACTCATGAAAGTGGAAGGTTCATTTTAAATAATTAAAGGCATCTACCTGTTGGAGCAGTTTTAGGAACCAAGGAAACATCCTCGTTTTTGCTGGTGAGTCTTCAAAGGAAGGGAAAATAAGAGGGACACTCACAGCCTCTCTAGATCTCTTCCCCACACACACACACACACACACACACACACAGCGAGAGCATGTTCCCATCAAATAGCATAACATTAGCTACACTGCATTTTCAACAGGATGAATATTTTATAATGAAGAAAAGCAAATTAAAGCAGGGAAGCAAACCCAGGTCAGTGGTTCCCGTTTAAAACATCCGCACTCTGCGTGGTCTTTGCATTTCCTCCTTCCTGGTTGTCTTTTCCTCCTTCCGTCACTTTTTTCTACATATATATATTAATGGCGGGAAAAATGACGAGAACGACTTGGGCAAGTGATGCCAGGGTGAGGGGGGGGGGGTCATCCGCTGCCAACTGAGTGTTAATCCCCCCCCCCACCACTAATGAAATCTATCCCTCTAACTGTCTCCTTCGCTTTCCAAAAAAAGAAAAAAGATGGCATCCCCAGACCAGCCCAGACCCCCCCACACACACACACCAGCTCCCAATGCCGCCATTTTTTAAAAAGAGGCTTTGAAGGCCACGGGAGCAGGCCTCGGTAAGGGGATGACAATCTTCAGGTGATTAGGAGGACTCACAGGCTAGGCGGACCTACAAAATGAATAACTGTGGACCCAGAACCACACCATAAGGCTCAATGGCTGGCGATTTGCAAGTTGATAAGACAAGAAGATTAATAATGCTGCATGATAATGGTCCCCCCCCCCACCCAGCTGGGGACATGGTAATGATGTGATATTGCTGTAGGAGCAGTTTGGCTCTGCCTTGGCGTGCAGGGTGTATGCTCACTCATCCCAATTGGCCTCCAGGATATGGAGAATTTGAAAAATGGGAATGCAGTTATCATTTTAATTAGATATAAAGTTTTTAATAATTTTGCTGAAATGAGGACTTCAAAGAACATATTTTGCAGTATTCAGTCCCATAACTCCTGAGTGACAGTTTTGGTTAATTTGCAAGTTTTCAGATCAAACTTTGCCCTGGGCGTCATGCCGACGGTGAAATAAAATGTCAGTTTCCCTCCTCAATGCACTCAGGTATCTTATTTAGGTGTGATGGCTGATTGGGGGGCACCTCCTTTACCTCCGCTAAGTAACACCTAATCAGCATCTCGCGTGTGCTTCTTTTATAGGAGTCATGATTAACAGCTTAAACTAAATCGGCGTTGTTGGGAATTCTTCGTACAGCAGCTGTGTAATTTCTACCTGACGGTTCGCTGTATGCTGGCATCCCCTGAAAAGAAAAACATTACAAAGTTGTTAATAGACATTTTACTATTCAAATGGGCCGTTGTATATGTGTTTTTTAATATACAAGGATTTTGGCAGGACATGTAGTAAAATTCCCATGCTGGATAATTCTATTATTTATACGTGCTGGTTCTAAGAGGGTAACGTAGTGCCAACGGGGGGAGGGGGGGAGCATTTTTGTATTAAATAATCAGAGTAACGCGCGGCCAGGGGTCCCAGCACCCAGAAAACAGTGCATACAGTTCAACCATTCGAGCTGCCTCCATTCACAAGGTGTGAGGCTTTACTAAATTCGTTTTTCCCTTAAATGACAAAAAATTATGTACGCCTATGCTATTCAGGAAAGCTTTTTCTAGCGCTAACCAGACGGATGGGGAATTTTACACATTTCGGTTATCAACTGCGGCAGTGATTTTGGTTAAGCCGATTACACGTTTTAATAGGGCGACTGCGTTTTGCAAAGGTGTTTGCAAAATGTATGTGTGTTTGTTCCCACATTGGACTGGAAGTAGCACGAAACAATCGTTCAGTTGTGACCCTGGATATAGGAAAAGGGATTAATTTCACCAAACAGAGAAGATTTTGTCAATTTTGCAGGAGAGATTTCAAATGAAGCCAATTAAACCATTTCTACTATTTTTTAAGAGCTGACGTAATATGCTTCCATTTACGTTTTAATGTATTCTTCTCAGCCTTTCTGGTTAATTATTGCAGTCAATTTGTAAAATGGCAGGATACACATTTGCATAGGTCAGTATTAAATAAATGAATCTCTGAAATTACTATAGCATTGAAGTGTCAACTTTGTTCGAAGTCACGGGGGCTCCTAATGTTCTCCTAACGCCCCTTAATGTGTTAATAACTGCTATTAAACTCCAATTAAAAGGCCAACTTAGGGTGAGCGAAACGGTTAATAGAAAAGTAGCTTGGTGATTTTTTTTATGCATAACAAAATAAAGGGTTACATATTTAAACAAAAAAATGGGAGAGTGACTGCATGTGAAATCGGGCTGAATTTGACAGTTTAATTGCACAAAGTGACAGGATGCATTTTTGGAGAGATGAAGCGCGCCAGGATTCGATCTGACAACACGAAAAACATACCCGTGCTCCGGATTAATGCTTATTACGGTCTAACAATAAGTGACCGTTTGAAAACAAAACGAGACGTGAACTAGATATCTTTGCTCAGGGCGGATTTGTGGAAAACTGCACCAAAACTCCACCGGAAAGTCGCATTAATATAAAGCGAAATCACGTCTTTAGTCTCCAGGTAATCGGGGCAACTTTGTTTAGATCTGACAGCAAATGAGCCTTTCCCCTTAATCTCTGGATAGGACTCAGGAAAATTACCTGATGCAAGTGTGCCTCGCGATGTGCTTAACCAAAGAATAAAAATTAACCCCCGATTTGGGGCATGTCACCTCGCAGCGAAGAGGGATGGTGCTTTTGATTGCCGGTGTTTTTTGAAGTGACACCCCGTGTGCATGCAGCGCTATCCGGCTGACACAGCGAATGAGTCAGATTAGTGAGTGACACGCACTGTTTTCAGTTTGCCCGTATAAAGCGCGCCGCCGCTCGCACACGCCATGAGGAATACAGAGAGAATAAGCGCAAGTCCCAATAACCAGCGTGTGCGCGCTGCCAATCAGACACATCATCTAATAAAACCAATTTGAGAAAAAGAGTGCACGCCTTGCAAAAATAAATATAAATTATGCAGTGAAGTGTGCGTGGTCTCCTTGTTCTCGGCCCGTCGTTTGCAGATGCTCTCATTGAAGAGGGGTAATTGTCCCCCCCCATCCTATTTTGGATGTTATGTCACCGCGAGTGACATCAAAAAGCGGAGGCCAGCGCTGTCATTTCTTAATCACTTCTTTTTTCGACGAACTTCATGCATGCCCAGGTTAATGCCGTATATTAAATGTTGCTTTGGTCGCTTTTTCTAAATAGCCGATGATACTTTAGGTAGAGTACTCGGTAGAAATCTATTATCGCAATTTGCATATTCGCTTTATTTGGGGGGGGGGGGGGGGGGGTGAGAGAAACCTACAAAGGCTGAAAGAACAAAGAGCTCATGAGGGGGAAAATAGGACAAAAATGATCTAGCACTAGTTTCAATATGATGTCAGCTCCCTAATGAAATCTTTTGACTGAAACCACAGCAAATGGTGGAATTTAGATCTGCGACTTAATGGTTTGCATAGAAATTAGAAAACCCTTCTTTCTCGATATCGCTGATTAATTCGCCGTACCTTTGTTCTGAAAATAAATCGCGGTCCAGGAATGGCCGAGTTTGAAGTTTGCGAAATGCAATTTAAAAAAAATACATAATTACCGCGAAAGTCACTTAGCACAGCAACGCGCAGGCTGTTCCTGCTCGGAGAGCTAGTGCTTGATTTCCTATGAAAATTAATCGGCTATCAAACAATCTTCAGCGGCGGAGGATGATTATAAAGCAGGGAGAAAATGCCCTTTTGTGTAGGTGAAATGTGACGGGGACTGTCGCCGTAATATACCTCGGCGAAATGAAGGTTAATTCTGATGTACAACCTGCATGACAGTCATTATCAGTGAATCATGAAAATAAATTAAGCCACTGAAATAGATACGTCCTTCTCTCACACACAGCGGCTCCCCTGTGAGGAACGGACGGATGAACTTTACAGATTATTATTGGAAAATAGTGCCGAATTCAATTAATACACCTAAAGACACCTTTATAGAGGGCAGCTATAATTTAAATGACAGCAGGAAGTAATTTTGCCAGTTGTAAGTCAAATTTGCAGAGTTTCATGTTCTATATTATTAATTTTTCAACAGTTTTTCCTCATTCTTTCTTTAAAAATATAGAAAGAAATGATACGAATTCTTTGTTTTAATGGAAACGTACATTATACATTTTTTTTTTCATTTTTAAGTCCGTGTATTTTGTATTTGCGTTTAAACCATGAATGCAAATAGGTAAAAACACTACTGTCTCGGGGATTCCCTGTTCTTTAATAAAGTCATTTTATGGTGACGTATTATATATGGTTTATAGCTCAGTGTGGTATATACTATAAGTCTTTGGAATATCTCCCTTTTTAGCCTATTGCAGAAAAAAAGAAAATGATGTAGCACGGAACTGGATAGGCTAAACGGCAACCTTAAAAAAGTTAGGGTTTAATCCAATCAGGCATCTGATAAGCAAGATTGCACATTAAATCCATTTCCGTTTGACCTTAGTTCACACCTCCTTTATCTATTAATCTGCACCTTTTAAGTATGGAGCTGAATTAACGCGCCGGCAGGGCACCGATTCCCGAAATAAAAGACAGATGCCTGGTTTATAATAGGACAGGCACCCCCCCCCCCCATCACCTGTAATAGTGCTTCTTGTCTTGTCGTTTTTTTTCTTTTTTTACAAAGCAACAAGTTCGAGAGCTGATCTGAGGTCCGTGTTGTCGAGGCTTTATCGTCGCGTTTTATTACCGAATAACGAACAGGCGCGCGCCTACATAAGAAAGGAGACACAGTAACCCACTCGACATTGTAATAACCACTCGTATCTGTGTAATCTTTTCTAAAAATCTTTGATATGCATAATTCGTTTCCACGCAGGTTGCATGTCAGATATACAGAATGGGAATGCACGTTATTTTCACGTGTGGCTATTTGAAATATATTATTCATTTAAAAAAAAAAAAGTTCGTTTGCTGTTAAATAAAAAGAGGTACTAAACGTTATATTACAAAATAAAAAAGAGGATGCATGGCGGAAGATGAGCTAATATAAATTATTAAAGAGATTATTATTCTGGGGAACAAATTACAATAATAAACTGAAGAGACACAACTGGCATTAATTTAAATTATTTTAAGGATATAAAACCGCATGAATATAGACACGTTTTATTCCTCGAAGGGGGCATTCACAATCTGGGTTTATCTCCTCCTCTACTTTGCACAGATACAAATATTTCACATCCCGAAATGATTTGATCATTCCAGCTCAGCACTTGCGCCAAAGCGAGGGCTTCTTCCACTATTATTATCGGAACCGAGCTCATTGTGGGAGTTGAAATTTTTTGAAGGAGGACCATTCATTGCGGAAGATACTAAAATCAATACTCGCTTTGAGAGCCGGATCTCCTGCAGGGTATAATGCAGTGCGCTTGGGATGGAGAGTGAAAACTGAGGCAGTGGAGACACCTCTTGACGATGCAGAAATACAGGCGACCTGCCTGACAGGGCGCCTGAGTGCTGGAGTCTTGCGTTAAGGCGACGATCGCTCGCTAGGGAAGCAAATTAATGGCGTGGCGGCGCGGTGAAATTCTGCATAGCCGTACCCAGCGTACGACCTCCTCTGTTAAGACGCGCAATTCACTTTACTGTGACATTTCTCGAAAGCTCCCGTTCATACGTAAGATAACTCACGATAATACTCATCCCCATTGGTTAAATGCCTATGAAGTTTATAAATTATTATTTAGATTGGCAAACGTAGATGTCACTGCCAAGAAATCTCCGACACATGAATTTTTGTTTATATTAAAACAGGAACACCGTACAAATGCATATATTTATATATACACACACGCATACACATGTAATACGGCTTATTAATTGCTGTAAGCAGAGAAGCCTTACATTCATATGTATATCCCATTGATGCCACAGTGAGGAAAACGGTTTCACTTTAATTAACCGACTGTAATTTTTTTTCTCTGTTTTGCCTCGTGTGCCATGTCACCCTTCAGTGACAGTGCCTATCGTGTTTCTTTCTATTCCTTAAGAGAGCATGTTAAATTCTGGTTAGGATTTGTCTGTTAGTGCGCATGCATGTGTGTGGAGGGGAGGCTGTTGGCCTGCATCTACATCTGTAAATTCTACATTATATCAATTTTAATTACATTTCAAACATCCGGCATTTCGATAAATCAGAATTGAAATGCATATGTTAATTATTAATGGTACATTAGCTATAATTGTTGTTAAAAACAGTAAGGTCATTAAATGGTTGAACAACAACAACAATAATAACAATAATAATAATAATAATAATAATAATAATGTATTTTTATTACTGTCATTTATCTGTTTTTGGCGTTAAATGTTGCCTCTTCTTTTGTGTTCCTTTAGGACTCTGTGAAGGCTAATATATTTCCTCCAACAGCTGAATCACTTAAAAAAAGAGACAATCCCTCCATACTGCTGGAGAGGTGTTACAGCTGGGAGAGAGAGAGAGAGAGAGAGAGAGAGAGAGAGAGGGAGAGGAAGGGAGGGGGGCATTCTCCTTTCCGTTCGCTGCACGGCAAAGACATCTGTCAGCACTCAAGCGCTTCAGATGAGGAGTGTGCTTGTGTGCTCAGGACGGCCTGGAGTTATTGGGACTAGCGAACTTGGCACGGCCGCCTTGTTTATCTGGCCTGACCTTGCTTTCACTGCAGGGTTACATGGTTCTCTCTCTGAAAGGGCCTTTTGTGCTGCAGGAGGAATCTGTTACAAATATTTACCGTCGGGAGAGCGCTGGAGTCTGGCGACGTGCCAGCCAGACGAGCCTCTAAAATCCGCCGCACATTTCGGGATTAGTCTCCAATCAAACTGGGCTAAAGTTGAACTTAAAAAAAAATGAGATCATGCCCGCGTGTATTACTACTCATTTATGCTGTCAATTATGGATTTTATAATTTCCTCCATCTTAGAGGTACTCTGTAATTCAGTTTTTCAAGAGGAGGGTAAGAGTTACCCTCTTTCTAAGGAATATTGTAGGACGACTGGGAATATGCGTAATATTCGTATTTTTGGGACGAAATCGCGCAGCTCGCTACACCTCGATATTTACTAATCATGTATAATGCAGTCGGTTATGAAGTTAATTTGATTGGAATTTTAAATAGAAGAACTTTTCAGGTCACATGGGCAGAAATAATAGACTCTGTGATTGCATTTACCGCTTTTCCATTTTTTTAACGCAAGTAAATTTGCGACTGCTTTTAGCCAGAATAATTCCCCGGTATCCTTCAACTTCCCACTTTTACCCTTGCAGCCGGACCTTTCCAACATCTTCACTAGCACAATGACATGCAACAAAGCTAATGGTGCTCAATACAGGAGGCCCTAATCTTGACTAACTGACAAGATTTAAATTGAGGAGACATCTTCTGCTGATTAGCTTCCACACCCACAATTATCCAACTGGGGTGTCAAGCAAGGTTTAACATCTCCACTGATTCTGCTCTCTGGAGAGATCCAGGAGGAAAGGCAATCGCTTCTAATAAAGGCTTCCGTCTCTACATGCTGCCTCCCTAGCTGCACAATTTCCACCCATTCAAGCTCCCTTCAAAATTAACCTTTCCAGCGAAAATATAATTTCACACAAAATGAAGCACCAAGTGATTTTCAGCATAATTTATTCAAATTGCTCAACTCAGAACAGCAGAGCAATCTTCGGCCCGAACGGACGTATGAATCTGGAAATAAAAAAGTTTATGTACCCAACTGTCTCCTGGCAAATACGGGACTAATTTCAAACATTCCCAGAATTCCTTGTGGATGTTGCCCTTGCGCATGGGCCTCTCATTAAAATTCAATTGATCTGAATTTTGAGCAAATAAGGTTGGACTGCACTCCGTATCATAAAGCAGCATGAGAAATTTTGGTCTCGAGCACCTATTCTGAACCGTTAGTAATATCGTGTTGCTGTGCCAAACAGCATGTTGCGAATATTTTTTTATGGCATTTTAAATGCAAGCTGTCCTGTGCATTATCTGCAATATTTCGTAAAATAGCAAAGTACATTTAATTATCTCTGCGTTTTCTCCCCTTGATGTTTCGATTGTTAATTTTATTTCTATTCTTTAGTCCTGATGCTGAATTGTGCCGAATCCCCCAGAGACTTTTTCTAGATTAATTTTTTTCAGCCTGTGTAACATGTGACTGATGCTTTTTAATGTTCATAAAAGGGGAGCAGCGAGCAATAAAATTCACAAATGGATGTTCTGCGAGTCGCTCTGTTCCAGAGGCGAGGACAGAAGTTGACACAGTCAGATAACACGCAGCCTTTTCCCGAGCGTTTATTTTCACCCCCGACGTTTTACAACGTTCCAGAAAATGAATAATGAAGCAAATGAGATAAAACAATTATTTCCTATGGAGGACACAGGATGTCCATCCTTTATGAAGATCTGAATTTAGGCTCCATCTCGCACATCGAGACCAAGGTTGAAAGCCCTGTATTTATCAGACGTTCTCGGCTCATGCTTGAGAATATCCGCTATTTTTGAGCGTTTCTCAAGAAGATTATGTATTTCCAAGAAAGAGTTTTTGCATTTTTCTAGTTAAATGTATTTATCTACATTCAATATTAAAAATTGTGTTCTATTTGTGTTTTGTTATACTCCAAATCCCCGCAGTGTGAAATGGATCAAAAAAAGGTGAAAAAACCTTCTATTCTGGTAGTAATTTGTGTTGAGATTATAGGGACATTGTGTAAAATATGATTAAAGACTTAAGCTACATACATGCATATAGAATGAGCTTGTTTGAAATTGCAATGTTTGTGCATAAATTAACCAGATTACCTGACTGCTGTAATATCATATATAGGACTCGGGCCTGTTTTTTTTTTTTTAAGTTTAAATCTGGTTAATGCAAAGTGCAGAGTGTAGCATGGAACGGCGGGTGAATTTGCATAGAAATGAAACAATGCGGATGCCTGGGACAGAATTATTCTGCACATTTCTGGGTGCGCTGCTGTTCTGGGCCGGCCCAAAGCTGGCCCTGGGTCACACATTAAATCAGTGACTAATCTGAGCCTTTGTACCAGCACCCTCCGCCTCCTACGTATTAATGCTAAGTGCGCTAATTTCCGTGAAGATGGCGAGTCCTCTGCATGCACTGAGATATCGTGCATTTTCCTGCGATGAAACGCGATATTCTGGGGTGGGGGAGGGGTGAACATGTGTGCGGCAGGTGTACTTTGGCCACGCCCATGTGCGGGACGGAAAGCTCCACAGTGTGTCTGTAAATGCAGGATTAATGGCAGTGCATCCAGCTTTGACCCCCCCCCATGATGCCCTTTTAGTGGACAGGACAGGAAGCGACAAGGGGTGACGAACGCCGCCCCCCCCCCCTTCCATGATCCCCTAAATGCAGCACAAATAAATATAAAACACAGAATCCAAATACTAAAGGTGCATACAATATAGCAGGTATAACCAAATAAATAAATAAAATGCAGTATGAAAATTAAATATGTCAATTTTATTTTTTAAAAAGATGTTAACTATAAGAACTTTTATAATTGTTCGTCTATCCATCCATCCATCCATTTTATATACCTGCTTGTCCTATGCTGGGTTGCTGGGGGTCCAGAGCCTACCTGGGAAATACAGGTGCAAATTATAAATCAGTTTTATGACTGTCAAGATAGATGGATAGATAGATTGATTGATTGATTCATCACTGGGACCTTCCTCTTGACATGGGGAAAATGGGTGATTAAATTCGTGCAGCAGATTACTACAGAGCAAAAACACATTATGAGAAAAACGGCTTGAAAGCGTGGATCTGGGCCTTGCTGTCCTTTTATTCTTTCCCAGGAGTTTTGTCTGTCCAGCTGTTTTTCCCTCCCTTCAGTTCAGCTTCGGTCTTTCTCTCTGTTTCTGCCGTTTTCTGGCTCCCTTCCCGTCGGCTTGTTTCCCATCTCCCTCTGAGATACCCGTGCAGTTGCGCTGTTGCCGATAGAAACAGGGCTCCCCCAAAAGGGCAGCGAGGGCCTCTTTGAGGCCCTGGACCTGCACTGCGCCCCATCAGGGGCAGTATGGAGACGGGACGGAGCGAGAGCGCAGCCCCTTGCTGCCTGTCTGAGAGGCTGCGTTCTCAGCTCTCTTTCTGGACCACGCAGAGTGTTTTAGAACCAAGCCTCGCTCACCTGTGTCAGGTTACCTGTGTCAGGGTTAACAGCCATTAAAACACAGGCTCTCCTGGCCTGATCTCTCTCGAACGACCTTAATCGGGAGCTCGGCTGTGTGAGCCCATGAAACAGACACAGAGGACAGGGAGAGGGATCCGTTTTTAAAGTGTATGTCAGCGCTGGGAAGCTGTGACGATTCAGCACTCGGGGCTGTCAGCGGGCGCCGTTTTATTAATTAACTGGCACCGCCAGCCTGTCAGGGGCGGCGTCTAAGCAGGGCAGCGTCACGGCGAATCTGACCTTGCGTTAGATCTCTGCCCCGGCTGCTGTGCTCACCCCACGGTTTAACAGCAGGTGGCGTAACCTGGCGAAGGACGTCCGGGCCCCGAAAGCCTCATCAGTGATCGTCTTCCACCTGCCCTTGGATGAGGCGGCCGGGGCCGGAGACCCCCACTGCTGATTAATGCAGTCTTGAGCTGACCCGCGGCTCTGCAACCCAGCTCTCAGAAAACCCGGCAAGCCGGAGCGAAACCACGCAGGTGTTCCTCTCCCAAGCGAGACTCTCCCCGTCTAACGGTTCTGTTTACGTGCAGCGGAAGACATCTGCCCAGATCCATCACTCACGCGGGAAACAGGCAGCACGCAGCGATCGCCGCTCGCCTTTCCGCTGGATATTAATAGGAGACACATATTTCTCATTGGAGGTCATCTTTGAAGCCCGAATAATAGAGGCATGATTGGGCCCCTGGTGTCTGACCCCCCTCCAAGTAAAGCTGTGAACTGGAACAGAAAGATCTCTCTCCGCAGCTGTCTTCAAGAAGCCCCCCCCCCCCCCCTACTCGGACGCCACAAAACAGGAGTTGATCCTTCCTGCGGTTCCGTCAGTTCCGCCAGGACCACGTGCTCCTCTCGAGGTCCGGCTCCGCCGTCGATATTATACGAGGCCGGGGTCCGTTGGTGCCCCAGTGACAAAGGGGCTGTTTTCTCAGATATGGGCACATCTTTGCAGTTTTACTGTATTTATATTTATAAAATACACGTCTTTTCATCTACCCAGTGTCCTCCTTGACAGCCGTAATACTTTGTTTGGCTGCTGTTCTCTACATTTCCCTCCTTCCTGCTTGCCGTCTAATTGCTGGTTTATAAGCGCTCTGACTGACAGCTTGGTACCCCCTTTTTAAGGTAGCTTCTGGCCAAATATATGCAGCTTAGCGTGTCATGTTATTCGGGGAGAAAATTCCCATTTTATCTCGAGTGGAATTTATGCACACTTAGGTTGAAGGGCTATTTATATGTATACTCATTTTATACTAAACAAATGGTTGTTTTATGGATAGGAAGAAATTGATTTAACATATGTGCTTATTCGGGAGTATGAGACGGAGAGACCCGGGTAAATATCCATCAGACTGAATCCTAAATGTATCCGCCTGGAGTCTGGGTTCGTAACACGGCAATGAAATTTGGACTTGGAGTTACAGTATTTGGGTTTTTTTCTTTTCAGATCTGCAATCATCTATTTATTTCAGAAGAGCGGTTCCCTCAGTGTCTTGAGTAACACTGATCTCATTCAGTGAATCATTTAATTTGCTTTAGGGGAACCACGTTGGAAGGGTGTTATATAAAATAAAAGTAATTAAATTTAATAAATTAATAAATTGTACAGTTAAAATCCATTTTTTTTAATGTTTTTTTTTTTTTTTAAATATAGCTTTTCTTTATCTCGGCCATCATGTTTATTAAGATGTTTCAATTGGTTGAGCGGAGCCCGATGGGAGCCGTGATTAATACTGGGTACAATTAGGGTATCTTTCATCTCGCATCCCAAAGAGCCGAAATTATCTTTCCAGTGTTATTAATCTTTGGGTAGATTGAAGTGATTACAGCAGAGGGAGACGTTTTGTCAACCAGCAAGAGAGGGAAATTAAAAACCAGGCGTGTTGCACGCGCCTGCGCTCACACACACACACACACACACACACACACACACACGTGTGTTCCGATTAGGGAGCACAGATATGGATCAGGCCTGCCTCTCCTCATCACGATAAATGCCGGCGTTTCCCTCCGTCTGGGGCCACCAAAGACCAGGCCGCAGTGTGGGGGCCCGGGCCCCAGATCCACATGTCGTGCTGTGTGTTTAATTCCAAGTTCCACGCCACCCCGCCCTTGACGGCAAGCTCCTCGACACGACGCCGTTTTTCCCTCTGTCAGTGCATTGGATGATAGTCCCTAAAACATCCTTCATATAGTTTAGCATTGGTTCTCATTCACTTGTCCTTATTTTTTTTTTTAGAAGTATCATCAACATTTAGGAAATTACTCTTAAACTGCCTTTAATGCTCTCCCACAGCAGGCTTGGTGATCTAAAAATTTATCACGGAGACATGTGAAAATGACCGTAATGTGTTTAATGTTTAATGCCTACATTTCGTTGGCTCTGGGCAAATGATCCTGACCATTTCTGTGCACTGCCCAGCGTAATCGGGACTCATAGGGTGGGTCTTTTCCCAGTGGACACATGTCGGAGGCACGCGTGACTCTGATGCTGCCAGACTGTAAATGCAGGCAGCTACAAGGCCAGCGTTCGCACGCTAACGTGCTAACATGCTAACATGCTAACACACACGGAGCCAATGCCGACCCCCCTCTGCCACTCCTCTACATGTGAAGCGGCGAGCAGGAAGCTGAGAAATCGGCATCCTCGGAGCAGGCTGGGGCGTTTCTAATCAACGGGTGGCTTCAGGGAGCCACCAGTAGAGCCCACTGGCTGGCAGCCATTACTGTGTCTCGCACCTATATGGCAGAGGTGCAGGGTCAAAGGTCACACTGTCAAGTACCTGGGACACCTGATATACTGAGAACTGAATCACACTTCGGTGTCTGACCCTATCCTGCATTTTGCCATTAAATATTCTCTTTAAAGTGATGATCCATAGCTCTGCTGACCCTCAAATCCATCCATCACAGGACACACTCAGCCACAGATTCCGGACCCCTTGAAAGCTTCACATTGGGCCCCCAGACCAATCCAATTTTCCAAAAATCCAGTTCCAGATTTTTTAGGGCACCTGCCACTCAAGGGCCCCAGGAATCATCCTGACTTTCCCCCCCTTAACAGTGCCCCTGTATAGACACACACACACACACACACACACACACACACACCTACACACACATATGCACCAAATCACCTGTCCAGATGTTTCTGCACTGCAAGTTGAGACTGGAATATGCAGAGGAAACACAGGAAGCGACAGGTGATGCAGCCCATAAAGACACAGCAGGTGTCCATTCCTGTCTGGGCTCCACTTCCTGTCTGGTCTCCGCTTCCTGTCTGGGCTCCACTTCCTGTCTGAGCTCCGCTTCCTGTTCCGCTCCACTTCCTGTCTGGGCTCCGCTCTGGTGAGTTAAAAACCCAAATCCCTGCAAAGATAATGAAAGGAGCGTTGTGGTGGCATGCTTGGGCCGTTTGTTTGGTAATTAGCCTGCGCTGGCGGAGGCTAAATTATCTGTCAGATATTCCCTGAATAATGGCTTTTTGCTCCTTAAGTTTCACGATTTAATTAAATGGAGATTAAAGGGCAGCAAAAGCCAGGGGACATTTAACTGGAAGTGACTAAGGGATGGTTTCCTCCTGCCACTCGCCTTGTTATTTCCCTGCTCGCTGCCGGTTCACTGAGGGTAAATGTAGGAATAAATGTTGAGGAGAAGGTTAAATCTGCCAAGGAGGGCTTTGGATGGCGATGACAGCGCGCGTACGTGCTTACCGTATAATGCTCATTGTCTGATACACAAAAAGCCTGGGGTGGGAACCGACTTAATCATGCTAATTAGCCATTTTTTTATGTTAGAGGTGACAGCGTGAGGATGATGGGAAAATTCCACGGGCCCGTCGGTGCGATCCTGGATTCTGAAGTCGCTCGTTTGTGCACGGGTTGCGTGCATGTTGATATGCAGAAGGTGCTCGGCTACCAGTACAGCGAGCGTGGGCATACGGGGCCCAGGTAAACGTAAGAACGGTCCGGGAGACCCAGAGGGATTATTTATAGATAAACAAGCGGCCGTAACGTGACAGAGAGCATCGTGTGTCACGTCGCTGCTGCCAGGATCACAAGTTCGCAGAATTAGCAAAACCAAACCCATTCATCTCATGACATGGGACAGCATACCCCTGCTGAGCATTTATCCTGGCCAGCGGGGCAATGCTCGGCTGTTTTAGAGAAGTTTTAGCACCCCCCCCCCCCGGAAAAAAAGTACACTAATTAATTTAAATCGTGTGTTCTCATTCATTTTCCTGGGGCCACAGAAAACTGCTTGTGCCCCGTCCACCATGATCCACTGTGCATTTATCTATCCATCCATCCATCCATCCATCATCCATCCAGCCAGCCTCTAGCTAGTGTCCCGACCACCAGAAATTCACTCCTGTATCTGTTTAAACAGACGTGTTCATGTGCACACTGTCCAAACTCCAAACAAATGTACATGATGTCACTGTCTCTGAAAACACAGCTTTATACACAAATGCTCGTAATTAGTTTATTGACAATGAAAAACAAGGCGATGCATATGCATAAGACGAGGACTGCATGGCAACATTTTTTTGCCCACATTCTGCTCCACTTGCAGTGTGTTGTGACATGTACATTGATTTGTTTAGCGGACGCTTTTGTCCAAAGTGACGCATGAGCACAGCGGTTAGTGTGTCACACGCATACAGCTGTCAGGGAGCCAGCTCAGGTGTAAGTGCTGTTTGACTGCGTGTCTGATGAGTGACCATTAACAAGGGCCGGTTAACATCGGAGCAAGAGCTAAGTACTACATCACAAATCACCGTGAGAGCCTAACAGGAGAGTCATTCAAATCAAACACCATTTCATTGTCCACATATGTATGATCTCAGATTATGGTCATAGATGCTTCATATCAGAAGGATCCTTTAGTGGAGTCAATTCCACGCTTTAGTTAACGCAACCAGCGGATCTGAAACTAGTCACCTCTTTTCCCCAGGAGCTGAAGGAATTGAATCTGCAAAGAGAAAAAGCTTTTACTGTATAGATTCTCCCTATTTAATGGCGTTCATATTTAGGTTTACCACCATTTCTTCCCTTTCCTGTGCCATTCCTTGGCTGTGAAGAACCAAAATGGGGAATGAATTATCAAATTAAAGATTTTACTAATTCTGAAATCAGGTGCAAATAAACAGCTTGCTTTCAAATTCGAAGGGCTATCTGGGAGCAAGTAATAACACCAGTGTGGGATTTTTTGCTGAATGTTCGTAAAACCAGACTGCTGTGGGTTCAAAGCCCAGGAGGAGAAGCACGACTGCCCCTGGTCAAAGTATTTGACCTGAATTGTTTCACTAACAACCTCAAGCTGCACTGTGGGTTAAGCTGTGCTCTACAGAAACTCACACAGCAAATAAACACAATTTTGCTCACATGCAGTTGTTTTATTTGGACTTTTATCCGAAGTGGCTTATAAGTTTAACCATATATTGATGACACATTCCTACAAGGGTACGGCAAACAGATTTGCACCGACAGACTTCAGGTTAGAGTGCTGTGTCTTTAAATATCATGGTACCTACTGGCAGATAATGGCGGTCTCGTTTGCGGAAGGCGTTCCGCCTCCTTAAGGGCCGGCTCGTTCCGCGGGCCCCCGCTGAGAGGAGAGCGCATTGTCTCTTAGCCGCTCTCAGCTCCGCCTCCCCCCTGGCCATGGGGGGCATCATTGCTCACTATCCCAACGGGTGCGCGGTCGTCTCCCGAAGCAGAGAGCAGCCCTGACCGCTAGGCTTAGATGAATAATGTCCCTTGCCTGTTCATTGTCTGCCTGGTGCAAAGTTTGAGTTGCCCCCCCCACCCCGCCCCCCCCCGGCTAGTAGCACAGCGCCACCTGGTGGCAGGAGGTGGACGGCACGAGCTGTTTTCCGTGGCCCAAGGCGCGATAAGGTCACCATGCAGACACGTATGTATATTGTCACCCATACTCCATAGGTTATACATCAAATATCCAGATATAGGTGTACACAGGAGGGGACTCTTCTTAGCTCCTGTGGGGCCTCCTGCTCCCAGGAGGTAATAAATATGCTACGGTGAGGGTGGCAGCTTTTCATGGAACACTGGCTGTTTATCGGAGGCGAGAGAGCTGCAGAGAAATGCTAACAGTGCTCATTAATGGACTGCATCCCGGCTTAATGAGCTGTGTCAGTGTGCAACCTGGGCCACATCAGGGCCGTAATGGCACCGTAAATGGGTGGTAATCGTGTCCAAATTGTACAGCAGGGGCTCTCAGGAACGAGCCCTCGAACCGGCGGGCTGACAGTGACGGAGCAATTATGGCAGGGTAAGCGAGCTGTGTCAAATTAGCCACCCGCTCCGCCGGCCCGGCCCTCAGCCGCGGAGCCGCCGCACCCCGAGTGATAGGTGCTTCATGAGGAGTGATAGGGGGGCGGGCTGCCGGGGAACGCGTGCCGATTTGTCAATAGCTCTGTCTGAATGATCGTGTCACAGATGTACGGTGCTGTTCTGGGGGCGGGGGTCTGGGGGGTACTGAGAGTTGAGAGGGAGCGAGTTCCCTGGTGAAGGTCATCAGTCAGTTAGCTGTCAGGGGCGTCTCTATCCTGGTCCGGGCACACAGCTCCCGTAATTACGTCCAACTGGGGGATGAAGCGGGCTTGTCCCGCTGACCCGCGGGGGGCCCAAGCCCCGCCTCGCCTCCCTCTCACCGTTATTTCCATGGGGGTGTTGTCATTTTTCATTACTGTCTGTTTATTGTTTAAACAAATTATTTTTCAGATCACGTGTTTTGAAGGAAATGCTCGACTGGCCAAATAACAGAATGAGCCGGATGCAGCTCATGACGTCCAGTCACTGCAGTTTTTTTTTTTTTTTTGTCAGTGCATCGTATTTGAGGTTTTCGTGTTTTATTAAAGAGTTGTGGACGATTTCTTGGGTCAGGTGCTCTCTGAAGAGATTACGGTCTATGTTCGTGATTCCTTTTAAAGAGCCAATGCTAACTGGTTTGTTTGATGGGACAGCTGCATGTTTCCTGTACAAGGGAAGACCCTCCCTCCTGCCATGCATTATGGGAAATACGCCACTCAGCTTTTTAAAGATGTAATATCTCTGGTTATATACACTCTGCAGGATATATACAGAGTTGGCACAAGCTGTTAAATCGGCCCACTGGTCTACATCAATTCAATGGTCTCCTCCCCCTCTCAGTGTGGTGCACTCCAGTTTAAAATGACAGGCCTAACATACAGTATATATATGATTGGTGTTGTATAGCTGTAGAAGCAAGTGATTTGCAAAATATGTAGTGGTTTGTTGTGGTGGATGTGGTTCTGTGAAGCCTGCCCCCTGCTGGTGGGTTTTGAAATACATTTGTTTTTGTGTCCCAGTTCAGCTTGTGTCTTCCGGTTCCGAGGAGGCTGGGTGTTTACCTGTGAATCCTTATTTGGCACAGGTGCTCCTATGCATTCTGGGAAGGGAAGGGAAGGGAAGGGAAGGGAAGGGAAGGGAAGGGAAGGGGGGGACAAAACTGAGGTGGGGTTAGTCTCAGATGTAATTTGATTTATTAACACACAGCAGTAAACACAAGGCAGTACTGGAAAATGTGACATTTGGCCCGTTCACAAGCTCAGGGATTTCCTTTTGCCCGTCTTTGCATGTCCAGCAGCAGGCAGGGGGCTTGGAAAGACTTGCAACTGCAAGCTTGATTATCGCTAGCTGGGGGCCCTTGTCCTTAGCAGTGGCACAGCCTGTCAGTGAGGGCGCCGGCAACCCGGCCACAGTGTCATCATAAGAGGCTGACGAACTTGGTTTGTCTGCAAACTATACTCTTTACATAAACAGAATTCTTTTTTTTGGCCATCTAGCTATTGTAAATAATTTGGAAATAATTGTACGGCACTGAATTTGCTGATAAAATTTGTAGACTTGCACACAAAATTATGGTTCAGCGGTCCATATGTTGCGCGTGTGCGCGTGTGTGTGTGCGCGTGTGACTGAGAGTGTCTGCGTATCTGTACATGCACGTGCCATTGCACACCCACTTGTAGGTGAACTCGGTATTCCGACTGTATCAATCTCGTTACTGCCATTAATGTCACTCTGAGCTCATCACACTGAAATTATATTTAATAATGGATGGCTTTCGGGCATAAATGTTAATGTGGAACGACTTCGAATTTCACATCTTGAAAATGACGGTGGGTATTGAGCCTCTCAATATTTATAGCAGCATTTCTGTCTTCTTACCAAATCACTGTCTGTATACAACTTTCCATGCGATCGCTCATAGTCTCTGCTAACTTTTAAAACGAGCCTGACCCTGGCCTCATTTAGTGTGCACCTCATGTCCGATTCAGTCGCCATGTGACAAAAACAGGTAATATGGGTCGTGCTTACAAAATCTGTATTGAAGTGTTTCATTTAGATGATTTATTGCTGGAAAATTCCACAGAAACGTACGCTCGCGGGGCGCTGTACACTTGCGTTATTTATTGTTCTGAGTATTAGAAATTAGCGGTGAGTGGTTTGCATATTTCAAAATATCGAGCTTGGCTCAGCCTGCGATGTCCGCCTCGTCTCTTTGTACAAAAGCATCTGCTAAACAAATAAACATAAATGCAAAATGCGGACGTCTGTCGCTTCCTTCTCATTCAAGGATCCGTGTGCTTAACAGAGTCTAAGTAGTCTGCTGCTGTTCCTGTCGCCATCCCAGCAGAAAATACTATGTCCGTGACCCTTTAGAGTAATCTGACATCTCTGTGAAATTTGTGTATATATGTTTAAGAGATTTTCTCTTAATGGTCGAGATGTTATTCTAAGCCTATTGATTTGTGTGTTGCGTTATTGACTGACGTCTTTATCGTAAACGATTTCAGGCTGTTGCAGCCTACTTAAGCACCGTGTACATGTAACAAAAGAGCAACCTGAGGATAATCTCAATGATTCTCCTCTTCCAGGCAATTACATGGATGTTACTGCGAGGAGAGACGGGTTTTTGCAAATTCACACAGCCCCTGTGATGAGGAGCTTGTTTATTCAAGTTTTCTTGCGTAGCGCCTGTTCTCGTTTTCACAGGAATGCGCACCCTTGCCAAGACACATTGTCCACGGAGAGTCACATGATACAGTCATGTGAGGAGCTCGCTGTGGCCCCGTAGGTCTGCAAGCCAGACTGTGTGCCCACAGGCCCCACTGCGCCAGTCAGCATGAAATGATGGAAACGCATCAGTTGAAACGTTAAATGAACGTCTGCACTAGTTCAAAGAAAGACAGTGAAGCAAAAGGAAGGAGAATAGTCTATAGGTCATTTTCTTTAACGGGGTGATGGCACCATTTTAGTCCGCCATGTTTAAATCTTACTGCAGGTAATGCGACACCAGAGAGGCCGAAGTGGATGGTGGGAAACCGATTGGTGGAGAGGTTGGAGTAGCCATTGCAGTTTAGAAGAGTCCTGCAAAATGCGCAATAGCTACGCATACGAAAGAGAGGGCCTTTTGTATTTTATTTGGTATTGAATTTTTTTTTTACGTTATTTTCCTTGAACTGTTGGAAAGCCTCATGTTCTATACAGAATTGTGCTTTCTTTAATTTTTTTTTCGGTATTTCCCCGTCTTTGGTCGGCTTCCCTCGGATGCCCTGGCACACGGCCACAGTCGCACTCCTCATCGGCGCGTGTCGTAATTAAGCTCTTGAGGACAGTTGCGCTTTATTGGAGTGACATTTGGGGGCTGGACTTGGCAGCAGCAGCGGTACAGCTGATAAAGCGCGTCGGCGGCGCTGCTCCGTGTTTGACTTCGCCTCCGCCCGACCGACGAGACGGTGCTTATTTGTCAGCTGACTTTCGAAATGGCAAACATTCGGCCGGAACCCTCATGAGACTTTGGCAGCCTGACAGGTACATTTTTTGTCCCCTCCTGTGGACCCCAGGTTCCGTCCGTAATGAAAACTAAACACGCACATCTTGTTTTTTCCTTTCCCCACCCTTCCCCCACTCCCCCCCGATCCATGTATCTTGACAGATGCACCTCTGCCAATGGGATTTGATCCTCTGGTTGGAGTTGTCAAAAGAAGCAGCCAATAGACAATCAGAATTGTAAGGATGGGGGGAGGGGGGAACGGTGCATGTATAATTAAACAACAAAAGAAGTGAGACCACTTAATCTTCCCTCTAATGGCAATTCCGGCCTATCACTCGCTTCCTCCTGGGGAGGTTTCGGGGGACGTTAGTGGGGGGGTCATCTGTGTCCCCAGTTGTCATTGCGGAATCTTTTTTATCAGCTTCAGGTGTGTTTGCTCACGCTCCGGCTTTAATCCATTCATCATCGCTTTGTCCCTTTAAGGCCAGCCGCAGGCCTCTGGATGGAGCTATTTATCATCGCAAGAAAAGCAGGAAGATAAGGGCAGGAATATATATTTCACTGGAAACTTTTCTCAGCCTTTCAGGCTTTGTGTTTCTGGAAATATCTATAAATTAAGACATCTTGCTATTCTACACATGGTGGACGTTTCCTGCTAAATGGTTGTATTCACCATTAATTACGTGACTGAACAGGAACGGAAAAAGGTGCTTTATACTAAATCATTGCTGGATTTTTTTTCCTGGGTGTCCTGACGTGTGTCTCTACTGTGAGAGTGTGTCAGATGGCCCCATATTGCCCCCCCACAGCAATCCTCGCACCTGGCCTCCTGGTCTGCCCTCTTTGTCCTCTCCCAAACCTAAAACATTCAGCTTCAAGCAACCGTTCGCCAACAAATTTTTAGGAAAAACAAGCAGTGGCTGTTGGGTTGACTGACTAATCGACGGGTCTCCCCCCCACCGCCGACCTGGGGGGCCCCTAAACCCGTGTCCCCCTCCCCCACAAGCCAGTAGGGCCATGCCAGCGAAGTGATTTACCTCAATCGGGCCGCGGAGGTGAAGTCAGTAATAGAGAGCATTAGGCAGAGCCACCATCGCCACTAATGGGACGTTACAGTGATTTAGGGTGATTTAATGGCTCCCAGGTCGGGCTCTGACGGAGCGCCTTACTTATCTAGTATCCGCGCCGCGCTGCTCCGGAGGAGTCCTTCCTCCGTGTGACACAGACGGGCCTTGGAAAACTCCGGTAACTGCGACTTCCCTCCTCAGTACCGCGGTGCTTACTTCCTGTTGGGAATTACTCCCCGTGCAAGGCAGCGGGCACGCCTACCTCACAGGGAGATGCTCATTAATAACACGCTCTCCGTCTCCCTCAGTTTTTTTTTTCCTCTTTTTTTGGAGAAAGAGCAGGATGAAAGAAAACAAATCCGTCCTGCGTTTGGCGCCTGTCTGGGCCTCCGGCGGAGGTGTGTAGCAGGAACGCGGTGGTTTGACGCCATGACGCCGTGAGCGATGACTTAGCGATGCTTTGCAGCCTCCAGGAGTGTGTTACACGCCCTCCCTCGCATAAACACTCCCCGCTGGGGGGGGGGGTCCGGATGGGCTCACCTGTCCGCTTGGCTTCCTGCTTTGAAAATCGCTGGATGCTCACTTTATCTCCGAGCTGGTGGGGGGCGGGGGAGTAGGGGGCCCGAAAATGAGTCGTTTCATTGTCATCCACGGCATTAGTCCGACGATCCGCTTCAGCGCGCAGCGACTTCAAAGGTGCATCGAGCTGGCAGCCGCGAGAGCAACCCCCCCCCCCCCCCCTCCAAACTGCCGCCACCACATGAATCCAAGGAAATCACAGAAGATCAGAAAAGACACATAAGGGGCCATTTAAACGCAGTCAACCCTCCCAAAAAAACGACAAATGTCATTTTTGTGGCTAAAAATACTATGTAGCACAGAGAACATCAGAAAAGACACAGAAAACAGGCTTAGGAGAAGCATAACCACACACACACACACACACACACACACACGCACACCGCATGCCGCAAGTCTGACAGTAATATATAATCGGCCTACAGTAAGGGCAGAAAATATGATTACAAATGGATTATTATTATAAGAAACATCGTGTATGGCAAAAACCAAGCCAAGTCCTCCTATCAGGGGCTAACTAGCAGTGCTCCTGTGATCGGAAGGTCGCTGGTTCATATCCCAGGGTCGACAGAATGATTTGAGCTCTTACTCAGCGCTTGAGTAAGGCTTTTAACCCAGGCATAGGTGACTCTCTGCTTTTCTCATAGGGGGTGCAAGGTGAGAGAGCCCAACCCATTCATCCAGATAAATGTGTAAAAAAAAAAAAAAGATTAGTAAATTCATTTACGATAAATTATTATTACGCAATGATGTCAGTAACACAAGCCACATTTTCAAATATACCTTTACAAAATAATCTAATTCTGTTGAACTTGATATGAACTTAATATGTTGAAGTCGCATTTTCATTTGACAGGTTGGGGGTACAGATTCACCCCTGCACCCCTGGTAAAACTGCCTTTGCCTCCAGTAACTGGCTCACCCTGCTTTCTCAGAAAATGTTCGCCACCTTGGCCACAAGCATGCATCTGCTAAATGAATCCTTAATGAAATGAACCAGGATGCCAATGCTGGTTAACAGGGTGTTTTGTCCATCATTGTTGTGCTCAGCTTTTTTTTCTGAGGGGGGCCGATGCAGATTTGGCTGAGCCGCATAGTGGGTCAGCATGTCTGGGGACAGTCGCTGAGTGGCCCACACTCCAGCACTGCTATCCCCGAGCCGTAAGTCAGCCCTATCTGGAGACGTTTCCAGGCAGAACCTGGCAGATTGACAGGCCCTGCAGTCATTACACGCTGGATTGAATGCTAGATTACTCCAAAGTGGCTCAGGGTCAAGAGACACACTGTTCCCTTTTGGCACTCTGTGACTTTAATACCCTTACTGTATTAGCCAATTACATTAAGGCCGCCACCCCCCTCCATGCTGGCCCCGCCCCCTCCAGAGACATACAGACACACTGGGGTCACTTCGTTGGCTGTTGTGGTCCAAAACCGGCTGCTTTATAGCTGTCAAATCGCTCTCAGGCCTTCGATGTCGCTTTCCTGGAGATGCCTGCTCACCACCCGCCATCCCCACACTGGGCACCTCCGCTGCGTTGCCCTTTTTAGTCACATTCTAATTATTACCCTTTGCCTAAATTGGGGGCATTAAATGCGTTTTTTTTCCCTACATTTTCAAAGGCGGGTATGACCTTTAGGCAGAGAAATATCAATTACACCATCCAAGAAATTGAATTATTAACAGTTTCGGCAGTCGGAATTGCACAGAAGCCACTGTAAAATGCACCAATTATTCTGTTGAATTGCAGTATTTTTTTTCTTTGCAGCTTTTGGAGGTGAATGTTAACAAAAAAAAACCTTAATTGTTGTGGTGAAACTGAATGTGAATTAGAGTGAGAGACTGGAACTGGCCGATTCTATGGCCACAGAGGGTGGGGAGGGACAGGCCATGGGGGCCGCCTTGATTTGCTTGGCCTTCTGCACCTCCAGCATCCCTGACAGTTCAGGAATTGTAGAGAGTCTCGCACGTTACCGCAGCACTCGGGCGTGTAAATTTTAATCATGTTGTCACCTTTGTCGGTGTTTACACACAGTCATAGTGAAGGTGTGAAGCTGAATGAGAGTAAAATTTCTGTTTTAACACTCCTGCAAACTTTTACCTAAAGGAAAGACAGGTTTTGTTATATTAGTACAAATAAAGATTTAATTGATCCCAGAGCTGGCTGCGTCCTCATGGTTTCTTGTGGGCGTGCATTGATATATGTATCTGTCTGTACGGTTTTGCCATCTTCATATGTTTAGTTAGTAGATGGTTTTATTATTAACTTGATGCTTTTTATCCAAAGTGACTTACACTAGAGAGAGAATCTATGTGTGCTACCTGGGATTTGACCACACAGCCTTTGTGTTGTTTGCACAGTGTTGTACTGGTTGAGCTACTGGAACACGTTTGCCAGAGCAACATATCTTTTTGCAGCTAGTCTCTAGAGCATGCTAGAAAGGCCCCAATGGTGTAATCACTCTGGCAACACTGGGATTTGAACCAATGACCTTCTGAGCATAGGCACAGCACCTTATCCCATTGAGTCTCACATCACCCCTACGTAAAGCCACAGGAAGAACGTATATCCATATAACCGTGTGTGTGTTGGTTCACAGCCCAAACCCCTTAATTGTTCATGATTGTGTCGCCACGTACGTCCATGGGCCCCTCCGCCGCTTCCCCACCCACCACGGCTGTCGTGCGCCCCGCTGCCCCCATCCCAGTTCGTCAGGCTCCGCTTTACTTGCCACGTGCCGCGATTTAGCAAACCTTTAGCGGTGGGAGCGCTAATTAGGTGCGGTTTGACTGGAATATACGACTCGGGCTTCCTCTCAAGGTCACCGCAGCCTCTTTAAAGCCCGGCAATAAATTTGAAGTTTCATGAAGAGAACAAAGGGTGCAGCGAATATGAAGATTAAAGTCCCTGGGCTCTTCGTTTCCGCGCGGCGCGAGCTCCTCAGGGTTACTGCCTGTCAGCTCTCCTCACGGATCGGAATTAACCTTTTCCTTCAGCACCTTCACAAACACGCATTGTCTTCAGCCGGCGTGCGATGTGGCTCCTAACTAGCCCCGTGCGTGTTCATGAGGACACAGTGAGAGGCGTGTGTGCTTGTGTGTGTTTTTAACTTTGTAATAAATTAAAACAATTAAGAGTGCTTATTACTGTGGCAAGGCAGGGCATGCATGCATGTATGTATGTGTGTGTGTGTGGATTAGATTTATATTATATGATGGGGACCAAATGTCCCTTGCAATGTAATAAAAACATTTTATCTTGACATTGGTGGAACCATTTTTCAGGTCCCCACAAAGATCTGTGAATGCACATAAAAACTAAAAATGCTAAAACCCTCATATTTAGTTTAGTTGCTTACGGTTACGGTTAGGGCTGGGGCAGGGTAGGGGTCATGTTGTGATTAGGGATTTCTTCATAGAAATGAAAAATGTGTGTGTGTGTGTGTGTGTGTGTGTATGGCGAGGTTTCATCACCTGAGAAACCGTCCCATTGTGAAGCACACTGCATGCCCCCCTCCCCCTGGAAGCTGCTGGTGGAGGTTAGAGACTGTTCCCAGGATTTCAGAACAACCGAGCCGACGTGCTGTCGGCCTGCGTCGATAACTGCCCCACCCGAGCAGGTAAAAAAAACGCTCGACTAAACACAACTTCAAAGGCACTGCGTGCCTCGCCCCCATCTCCCCCCCCCACCCATGGAGATCAGCCTGACGCCTTCCTGAGAGCTGTGATTCATGCTGCTAGCAATGCACCGGCATCTTAACTGAGGTGCGTCACAGGCTTTTGTCCCACGATTCCCAGCTTCCTGTTTCAGGGAGCCGCCACTGCGTCAGGGGATCATGGCGCCCCCCTTTGGGGGAGCCGGGGTTTGCCGTGCTGGAGCCGAACCTGTCCCACCCCCAAATCGGACGGTCCTCAGAGATGTTATCTGGTACCTTGGGCGGAGCTTAATTTGGCTCCGCTTCTGATGTCATAAGTGGAGGGCATATCCCTTATTCTGATTGGTCGAGGGGTTATGTCCATATATGGTATCATACATGTTTATGCCACATGTTGCCGATAGGGGGCCATATGGCTTGGGAGATAAGGGTTGTAAAATTTTAAAGAAAAGACATTAATAGCTTTTGTTAATGTTTAAAGGTACAAAATAACTTTAGCTGCCTTTCTTAAATGGCCAGAAAAAAAAATTGGCTCAACACTATTAATAGTTTATATGAGAATGGGGTGTTTGCAACAGTCACAATCCTATCAGTCAAGCATAACATGCCAAAGAAACATCTGTTTCATTATTACAAAGCAGACACTTTATGCAAAAGTTGTTTCCTCATTTCCCAAACGGCCACCAGAATTGGATGGTCCTTAAAGACCTTTCATAAGACTTGGAGGCCCTGTCCTGAGGTTTATCAAAGACCAGGTTCTTAAACATAGAGGAGATCAATGCTGCTTAAGTACTAGAAGGGTTCACCCCTACAATGAAATACGTAGCATTTCAAGATGCATAGATCGTAAAACTTCTTGAATACACCCATCATGTGTTGGAGGGTCTGGCGTGTATCCATTTTAAAAGGATGCGGTGACTAGCCAGTAAGGGGGGGGGGGCATGGTATCGGATGGTGGAATGTCGAACAGGAGCTCAGTGAATTCAAGCATGGTACCGTGATAGGATACTACCAGTGCAATAAGTCCATTTGTGAAATTTTGCTACTAAATATTCCATGGTGAACTGTTAGTGGCATTATAACAAGGTGGAAGAATAACAGCAACTCAGCCACAAAGTGGTATGCAACTACCAGAAGTCGCCAACTGTCTGCAGAGTCAGTAGCTGCAGACCTCCAAACTTCATGCGGCCTTCAGATTAGCTCAAGAACAGTGCGTAGAGAACTTCATGGAATGGATGTCCATGGCCAAGCAGCTGCATCCAAGCCTTACATCACCAAGTGCAATGCAAAGCGTCGGATGCTGTGATGGAAAACACGCTGCTACGTGGTTGTTTCTCAGAGGTTGGGCTTGGCCCCTTAGTTCCAGTGATAGGAACTCTTTATGCTGCAGCATTCAAAGCCATTCTGGACAATTTCATGCTCCCAACATTGTGAGAGCAGTTTGGGGACGGCCCCTTCCAAATCCAACATTGACTGCGCACCAGTGCACAAAGCAAGGTCCATAAGGACATGGATGAGCGAGTCTGGTGTGGAGGAACTTGACTGACCTGCACAGAGCCCTGACCTCAATCCGATAGAGCACCTTTGGGATGAATCAGTGCGGAGACTGCGAGCCAGGCCTTCTCGTCCAACATCAGTGCCTGACGTCACAAATGCTCTCCTGGAAGAATGGTCAAAAATTCCCATAAACACAGTCCTAAACCTTGTGAACAGCCTTCCCAGAAGAGTTGAAGCTGTTATATCTGCAAAGGGTGGGCCAACTCCCTATTAAAGCCTATGTATTAAGAATGGGATGTCATTAAAGTTCATGTGTGTGTAAAAGCAGGTGTCCCAATTCTGAGGGGCCACATAGCAAGTTGAGTCTGAACCGGATTCGGGTAAAAAGTTGTTCAGAAATCGCTACAGATCCGTAACTGCAGGATCAGCTAGTGTGCTCGAGGGCCTGCCCTGTAACTATTCTGCTGAGGGCAGGCTCGAGCACACTGACCTGATCACAAGCACAGAGGATTAGCCACTCACCACCCCTTTTTTTGATCCAAAAATGGCAAATAAAAGATTTACACATATGTAGCACCTGTCTCTGTGCGTTAGAGTTAAGGCCCTTGCTCTAGGGTCTGCGCTGTGACAACTCTACCAAGGCTGGGCTTGAACCAGCAACCTTCTGATCACAGATACAGAGGCTTAGCCTGCAGCGTCACTTGCCACCCCTGCTTGCATGCTTTGTAATTCGTATATATATGTTTTTTTCCCCCTATCTTGCCAAATAAAGGATTCGCGCACATGTAGCACCTGCCTCTGTGAGGCTCGAACCAGAGACCTCCTTGACCGCAGGCACGTTCGCTCAGTGTGTTGCGCCATCCTCCATCCTCCGACCAGCCACCTTTAAGGGTTCAAGATAATGATCTGCCGGGTGACGTGACGCAATAAAAGATATTACTCTGCCGAGGCTCGAACCAGAGACCTCTTCGAACACAGGCACAGTCGCTCAGTGTATCGCACCACCCTCCATCCTCTGACCAACCACCTTTACTTAAATCTTATTGATTTTAAATTTTATACTAATTTGTCATACAACCGCTTAAGTTACGGCAGTTTATCCCGCTGATTAAACAATTGTAGTTAGATACTTCATCCAACCCCCAGGCCCGCAGCGGGGCGTCCGGGCCTATGCCAGAGCCCCAGAGCTGTGGTGTTAGAGATCGACTTTTATTTAAATTAGAAATATATAATTTTATACTATTTACAAATAAGACAGATTAACAAATAGAGGTAATGTGCTTACTGCCAGGATGGGGCTGCTGGCTGTCTGCTTCTCACACTCGGGACCAGCGGTTAAAGGAGATGTTACAGTCACTCTGCAGGCCCCCTGCAACAATTTGTCAGCCGGCGGCCATTTTGTTTCATTGACGCATCCGCGTCCGGTGACCCCGTTAAAATCGTTAAAAGTTTTATTATGCCCTAGAACATACTTTAAAAATCACATTAATAAATTCATGTAATGTATTTTCTTCTTTTAAAGACTACTGATTCCAATTTAGTGCCATATGCTTTTATCTTGTAGGCCGCAGGATAGCGCCATTTCTACCAGCTATAGGCTGGGGTGCGTGTGGGATATTATGTTTAAATTCTTTATTAATTATCGTTGGCTATATGCTTTATAACACATTTTATACTTATTTTACACACATTTACTTATTTTATGCACACTTTAAAATTCAGAAAACTACTTGCCTCAATCAAAAGATAGTGTTGTGTGGGGATCATGGTTCTACGCACAAATGCGACATGGAGAGAGAGCGAGAGTCATTTTAACAAGGATTGCCCGCATTATTCCTTGATTCTTGTTGTCGAAATGCTTAGGATGTTTTATATTAAGTAACACATTGGCCAAAAAAAGAGTTTCCTTACTTAAAAAACGTTATGGTTAAAGGGTCTTATTTGAAATAAAAGGGCAGCATGTGTCCCCGTTGGTGTTGCCATTTTGAAATGTGTGTCTGCGTGAGTGCGCATGCGCAAGATCAGGGCAGTCTCGGCCAATCATTTCAGCCGCGTTGTTCAAACAGGTCAGTCACACGAACCAGAGCTGCGGGACTCGCTCATTTCGCCTTTTAGCTAAAGGTTATTCCTCCTAAAAGCTTGCTGGTTAAATGCTTTCTTCAACCTAACAGCGAAATAAAACACTGGTAAAATACGCCGTGGTGCTTGTGCTTACTCCTAACAACCCGTGGCTACGGCCAGACGGACCCCCTCTGGACGTTTATGCGCTAGCTCGCATTCATCCCGCAATATGTTTCATTATTCCTTAACGCAATTAAAAGTAACACATAAATAAATACATGTAATGTGTTTTTATTCTATTAAAGTTTAACAGCAACCCTTATCTCCCAAGCCCTATCGGCAACACATGGCATAAGCATGTTTTGGTACCATATATGGACATAACCCCTCGACCAATCAGAATAAGGGATACGCCCCCCACTTATGACATCAGAAGCGGAGCCAAATTAAGCTCCGCCCAAAGTACCAGGTAACATCTCTGTCCTCTGAGGGCTGGCAGTGTCTCATCCTCACAAACTCGAGACTCCCTGTTGTCTTTTCCGCATCATCCGGGAGTTATTGATGGCCTGCATGTTTTAATGAATGTCAAGGCAGCAGCATTTCCTGTGCTGTTGGACAGATTGGGCGGGGGGGTCCAAAGGCTGATAATTGATTCCCTGTGAAGGATGGCAGGCACTTCTGACCCATAGGTCTGTGATTCACTTGGTTTCTGCAAAACCCACATTTATCCTGATGGTGTGGGGGTCCAGCATACACATACAAGCACTTCCTCTTGTGGTATTCGAACCACAGAACTTTAGTCGCTACGCCACCTGCTGTCCAATTGCTTACCGAATGCTTGTTTATGTGCAACCTATTGACCCATCTGGGTCGCATGTTCTAATTCTGGGTTACTTGCTCTGCTTAAACGACTTCATGTAGCCCCCTGCTGGGCCCATTTCCGGTTCCGGTCCGGTTAGAACAGACGGACAGCGAGAGCCAACATGGCCGGCTGCTCCCGCAGCCCATATGGCCTCCAGAGGGTCTCACAGGACTCAGAGTTTTGTGAAACGGGCTAATTTTACCTGTGAGGGTCACTCAGGAAAGTTACATCGCCCTCCCGCCAAGACGAACCCCAAACCCGCCGGCCGCGCGGCCCCCGGATCCCTGGGAAATGGAATAATGAGTGCGCACACCATTCCGCTCTCATGTTTTTATTATACGCATACGGGAGGCATTCATAAATTCGGAATAAGGAGGTCATTAAAGTGGTAGCCGCATGCCGTCTCCAAGGTCACAAGCAGAGTGGCTGTTAGCCCCCCACCATATGTGTCCGCATCAAACCCTCGCCGTATCCCGTGTCGGGCGGTGGGGGCGCTGGCCTTTCCCATCTCATTTTCCTTAAATATGCAACAAGAGCGAGAGACCTTTCTGCCCAAAGTATGTAACCTCTTTTATGCAATCGGGATATGATCTGCATTCTGTGTTGTATTAAGAGAAGTTAAATGACCATCTGGGACAGATTCCCCCCTCACCCCTGACCCCGGGGGTAATGAGCTCGGCGACTCCTGCCTTTATTAAGATTTCACGATGGCGGGGGCTCGCCACCCACGCGGCCCTGATACCGCCGCGTATTAAGGGTCCCTGTGGCGATGAGGTTGCCGTTTCGGGATTACCGTGGAGACGAGCTCCGCCTCCAACCGCGCAATTAGAGAGCCGACCCCTGTGCGCTTTTTACACCTTAATAGGGCACTGTCTGTTTGTCCGGAATGACAGACAGAGAACGAGCAACAGGAAGTGAAACGCCGGCTGAATGGGTCGTCCATCCCTTCTCGTTTTTTCGTGGACGTGGCTGGGTCTACGCAGGCCCGTTCGCAGCCTGCTGGTCCAGCAGCGAGGGGTCCTCGAATCGTCTGTGAGTCTCAGATCCAAATGGCGCAACTGAGACGCGCTTTGTGTTAGCCAGCCCCGTAGCTGGTGTGTAATTAACAGACACTGGTGATTTCCCCCTCCCCCACCATTTTGTGTTTCATAATTCATTCCCTCTCCACTCAGAAGACACGCGAGCGACGTTAACAAAAAAGTGACAAATCTATAAATGGATTCCGGCTTTTAGCCGCTTGGTGCCTGCGGTGCCCCCTCACAGATATGGAGCCGCTCCTTAAATAAGCACGGCACCTCGATTCCGTTCATCTTCACGCGGTTTTGTCCGGGATGTGACGCGGTAGCGGTTGGAGAGAGCTCCTTCTGTGCAGGAGGACGCAGCGAACGGCACGATGAAAACGTCTGTGTACCGGGCGGGTCTGCTTTGTTTGTTTTGGCAGGAAGCACATCCCCCCACGTTCCAGTGCCACCCGCATCCTGCCAGGTGATCGAAATACCCCCCCTTACTGTCTGTCCCGAGTGTTTGTGCAGTGAGCAGCCCATTGAGAGGCCGCTGTTGCCTGGTGTTTTTAATACACGCAAATACCCGGAGTACGTGTTAATTTTAAGATTTGCGCATATTTTTGATTTTTGAACCGAAAAAATAACATTTTGGCCCGGCACCTGACAGGATGTGTTTTTGGCAGAATGTGTCAAGGAAAGGATTTGGGAACTAATGGGGCGTGCGGGTCATGGGGCATCGCTGGGGGGGCCTGCGGCTGTTTATTCAGATTCCTGTGCGTAAACATCGCGGTGGGCCCGGCCCTCTGCTATCAGGGCTTATTATTGGCCCTTTGAAGTGACACATCCGCGGAATAAACCAAAGCCTGCAGACTGACATATTTTTGTCTCATGACAAATGGTAACCTGACACTATTGAATTACTGAACTGTGTCTGAGAAGTAATGAGAAAAATCTCCCAAGGGAATCTTTATCCAAAGCTCTTCTGAGAGGACCCTGGGGACGAGCTCGGCGTCTGTCACCTTCCCGTCTCATTGACACCCCGCTTCAGCGGCAATATCGCCTGCTACAGCAATCCCACTTCACACCTCGCAATTAAAAATTTTTTTGGATGGAGTGGGGTGGGCCAGGGGGTTGGGGGCAGGGGGAGAAAGTGAGAGGGAGAGAGAAAGGGTGAGAGAGAGCGAGAGAGGGAGACAATTACTTTGGTACTGGTAGTAAACGTGGCGTTGCCCTGTGAGTGCAGGTCCGCCGCGTACACGATACCGTGTCACTGTGATAGGCGAAGGCGATAGGAGTGACAGGTAAGAAATTAATTAGCGAAGGGAATCTCATAATGCTTTTTAATTGGGGCAGATAATGGCACCTTCTCCTGTCAAGGTCTTGTGATATGGAGAGGTGAAATCTATCAGGACGCATCTCGGGTCTCATCTGAGGGGATGGGTCCTACACATTTTGTGTGCGTGTGTGTGTGTGTGTGTGTGTGTGTGTGTGTGTGTGTGTGTGTGTGTGTGTGTGCGGTCCAGTATACATTACATTGTGGGGACCAAATGTCCCCACAATGTAATGAAAAACCTGTTATTTTGATGTATGGACTATTTTTTTTTGTCTCCACAAGGGGAAATATTAATTTTACAAAAATTTGTGACTGCAATCAAAAAACTAAAAATGACAGAAAATTTGAAATTTGTTTGGTTACTTATGGTTAAGGTTACGGTTGGGTGGGGGTTAAGGTCGTCACTGTTGGGATTACAGTTTTGGACATAGAAATGAATGGATGATCCCCACAAAGATATGAGTACAGGTCTGTGTGTGTGTGGGGGGGGATCCTTAAAACTCTGCTTTATTACTTTATTACTATTTAGTACTTTTCATGAACTCTCACTGAACCCCAAAGTCATACTCTTGTCACACCGTTTTTCTCCCCATCATGCACTGGGAAGAGTGTTTATGGTGCAATTTGGATGACAGCTGGTCAGGGCCTGTCGGCCATTATTGGGTAGTATGGCCGTGGGGAGCCGTGACATTGCCATAGCGACCCCCACAGGCCTCTCTTCCTGTTCTGCAGCCAGTCCTGGTATGTGTGCATGTGTGTGGCTGTGTGACTCCACAGAGACCACCCCCCCCCCCACATAAACACTGTCACACAGGCAGTTTGCTTTTGTCGGAAATTCACTGGTTTTACAGTAGATTTTTGATTCCTTCAAATCTACAGATGATTTCTAAACTGTGAAACAGGACATGTAAGTATATTATATATATATATATATATATATATATATATATATATATATATATATATATAAAATATTAAACAAAACAATCACAAGAAAGTTCTGACACCCTAAAAACAGCCTTTCCTGAAACAGCTAATTTTTTTAAGAAATATCCTCCTATATTTTTTATGTTTACTTTTTCAAAAGACTTTGTTTTATTTTAAGTCTTAAATGTATTTTTTTGGGGACCCTTTGCTTAGAGAAGCCTCACACACTGACACACGCACCCCCACACTGTGCCCTCAGCCCACACAAGCCTTCATACAGAACTGCTACGCAGCGTATGATGTGAATGAAATTGACAGACTTGTACTTAAACGAGACTTTTCGTACCCCCACCAGCTGGGGTCAGCACTGTGCCTGTCCTCCCCCCCACACCTGTGTGAGATCATGTCTGGAGGCTGAATATGGTTTTAAGGAGGGGGGGGGGGACTTGATTACTACCAGCTGGCTTGATTGGCATTTTATTACTGCTAATTTCTCCGTTTTTATTGGGCTCAGATCAGAAGCAGTTCTCCCTCCTCTTCCCACAAAATTAACCGCAGATCGGAGGGGCTGTAAGCCCCTGTCCACCCGGCGCTAACGCAACGTAGGCCCAGGAAACACTCTGCTCATAGGCCATCGATCTGTAAGCTACTTACCAGCGGTTTGTATGTGCAGACACACTGCCGCATAAGCCCGGTAAATGTGAAGTGCGTTATCCGTCACTGCAGCATGCTCGGTGTCCCCGGGTTTATGCTTATGCGGGCTTTGGTGGGCAGCTGCGGCGGGCATGGCGCCGGTGCAGCGGCTCTGTGATTGGGGCGTTAAACACCTTTGATGAGGTTCCACTCACCGTGACGCACTGACGAAAGGGCAAACGAATTCCTGGATGATGTCTTCCTCTCCTGGTCAGCGATACACAGGTGACCCATTAGAGTGTTTTAAAAAAAAAAGACAATTGTTGTTTGATTAGTTGGTCATTTAAATGGGGACGTGTCCGCTATCACAGCTAACTCTGCTTTGTTGTGGTAACACAATAAATGCACTAAAGAGGAGGAACATCTTAGAAAGGGCTGAGACTTGGACACACCTTCTTCACAATGTCATTACGCAGCAGAACTGCCACAGTCTTAACGAGTTTAGTATGTTTAGGTTTAAGTGAAGAAGCCATGAGGGTTGGGAATAAACCTGTACGATCCTGTAGAGACAGAAGATAGCAGGAGGTGAAGGAGGAAGGAGGAGAATGAATGATAGAGAGAGGTGCGTAAGAAGGAGAGAACAGTTATGGAGTTACTTCTGTGAGGAGGAGTCCCTGTTGTGGTGTGTTATCAGGCACTTTCACATTACCGGAACTTTTTCTGGAATCAGAACCTTTTTCCGGAACCTGGAACCTTTGTCGTTTTCAGACCGCGAGAATTCAACCCTATTGTAGTTCCTCAAGGACAGTTCTGGAACCCTTTTTTAGTACCTGCTCCAGACTAGGTACTTTTCGTTTGAACGCAAATTACTGGGGAGGCTCTTACAGCCATAGCTTGCTGATTGGTTGACCACAAGCACTGGCGCTAACTTGGAAGTTATGTGGAATCGCAGACAATTATGTAGCAGAGCAAAAATTGAGCAGATGGAATTATTTTTGTTACACTAATTGCACCAATAAATGTAATTTTTGCTTGCATCTTTATATTTCTGCATCAGAAAGTTCGATCGCTAACCAACGTGCTTTTGTCTGATATCGCCAGTGTCGGTGGTGAAACTTGCCAGAAAATGAAAGATCGATCTGGCCAATCTGCTAGCCAGATTTAATAAGAATTATAAACATGTCACAGGTGGGTATAAATAAAATATAACTAAAAGTCTGTGTCCCATTTTGATTACAATCGAACCCCCAATAACTAACACAATGACTTCATCCTCCGTTGTTTTGGGGGTGGTGTAGTTTCGTATGAAATTATGTGTGAAGTTTAACCTATGAGCTTTTGTGTCTCCCATGCTGATATACATAAAGGTCCTGGTTCCTGTTGTATGGTGCAAAAGTGACACACAAAACTGACCAGGACCTACAAACGACACAGGGACTTGTAATCCGGCATCGGGATCCGGAACTTCAGTGTGAAAGCATCTATGGACCCCCACCCTTATGAGGTATCTGGGTATGAGTACACATCCCCCACCCCCCGCACCCATGGCCTGGGCACTCTGAGCGGGTGTGCTCCCTCCATCCTTTTCCGTTGGCCAATTGTGTCATAAATAATTAGCAGTACAGCCGCTAACTTCTTGGGCTGTGGATATTCTTATTTATCTTTAAACACATGCAGTCAATATTTTGTCATCTAAAATTTATAAAGAACGCCTGCTCTTATTTATTTATTACACCACCACCCCCCCAAAGTAATCTTCACCATAAGTGGAATGAAAGGAGTCTCTGGGGGCAAAGGAGGGGGTGATATTATAGATTGAGGACAGCAGATGTGGAGTGATAGGCAGGCGTTGCCACGGAGGCCAGTGACGGACAGGAAGTGGGGGGGGTGGAGGATCCAGAGGCTGATCCAGTGGGTTTGGGGGGGGGGGGGGGGGTGATGAGCATGTAGGACGACAGAAGCCATTCTCAGGCAATCCCACACCCTGCATGATGGTAATCTGATGCAATCTGGAGTTAGGACCTGGCCAATTACAGTGACCCGTTTGTCACACGTGAATCTCCTGATGGGGTTTTTCTGGGGGAGGTTTTGACTGCTGGGCTGTTGTTTAGCTGGAGGGCTTGATTATGCCTTAAAAAATCCAAACAGAAGTGATATAAGTAGAGAAATTGTACGTATTGTCTGTCAAGGTATAGAAACCGAGGAATTTTGAATAATTAATGGATCTAGTTGATCCTGTACTAGTGGCTGGAAGATGGATGGGTTCACAGGTTCTGCAGAATTACTACTATCTTCTGACATATTTATCTCTCAGAAGAACAGATCCCAAATTTTTCCCCTATCATCAGTATTTTGTTTTCTGTTTACAAATTACTCCCTCAGCAAAAATCTTAAAGTTCCCCTTCCATCCTGTCCTTCTCCGGACATGGGTCGAGTCCCGATGGATGTTAGCTTTTACCATAATCTTTAGAACTGGGGAACTTGCACCCTGAATGTTATCAATACCATGTCCGATCAGCAGGTGGGAGGTGGGCTTTTAGGTTTATGTGTGAAATGTCTGCCAGGCCCGGGGTGATGTAAAAGGTGGCAGATTTTTCTTATTCAGTGCCTTCTTGAAAGCACCATCGCAGCCAGCCATGCATGGACGCATTTAACATATAGAGATCTGCATGGCTGGGGCCGGCTGGCCTTGCAGCGACCACAAGCCTGTCCACGAATCTGCTCTCCGCACCGCCCGGCTGCTCACCCACAGCCCCCTCTGTTTGGCCAGGCTCTGCTCGCGCAGCCGCACTGACATTTACATCAGCAGATGCCCGTGGAATGGACGCGTGAATGAGCCTCGTCCCCCAGGGGGCCGCGGCCAGGCGAGGGCCGTGTTCTCACATTTACAAATGCTCTGCCAGCGTCCTCAGAATGAGGAAGACAGGAAGTGCCCCCCGATCACATGACACTTGTGCGTTTGCATGTGTGTGTGTCTGCGTATGTGCTTGAGCGTGAGAATTGCAAGGACAGTATGACAGTTTATACATGACTTCAATCTGCATTTGAATTCCGAGCACAAGTGAAATAACATTTTTTTTTTTATTCCGAACGGGGGAGGTAACTGTTAAATTTTAATTACATGCCTTGTGTAGCCTTTCGCTTAACATCGCGATGTTTCTGTTTGTTAAAGAGAAGAGGGAGGGGCGGGCAGTGAGGTGTCAGGGCTTGAATTAACACCCCATATTTAACGCCACGCATCCAGGGCCCCAGTGCGACGTAATCAGGCACCCCTTCACTCCCGGCGCTTTTAGCGCATCTTTCTTCCCGCCGAAAGGTTGACTTGCGAACAAACCCCCATCTCTGATTTTATATCTCACCGGTTTTAAATTAGAGGTGCCGTTAATGGCGTCCATCGCGAAAGCCCTTCTGCTTTCCCAGGACATCCTGACAGGCTGGCTGGACCCCGCCTTTGTCGCCGGGGGCGAAGCACCCACGCATCATGGCGACGGGATTAATGCCGTGATCATGCCGCCGAAAATCCAGACCCCCTTTTGTTCATTGTCCGGAAAGGTGCAGTAAGCATCTGCGCGCCAGACATGTGTAACCCACTCCAGGTTAATGCACAAAACAACAAGTCTAAAGAGGTTTTCTTTTGGGGGCGGGGGGGGATGGTACAAAAAGTCAGCTTGAGTAGTTTTCATGAGCAGATGGGAGGAGGCCCAACATACCTGAACAAAACGTTTCCAGGTCTGGGGCTGCTCGCTGCTCGAGGCGGATAGAGCCATCTTTGTGCTCGCGGGCTTCCTCCACTCTAGCTAAAATCGCGCCTACGGTTGCATAGCTATTTAAATTGATTCTCGTACAAAACGTCGGATAAGGCAATACTTTAAGAAGTCTCATAAAAAATGTAGGCAAGGTCGTCAGGACACAATCACACGCGATACCCGTGTTATGTCGGATGGCCCACCCACACGCCCACGGGGCAAACACACGGACTGGGTGCTTGTTTTGTTTTCTTAGAGCGGTTCGCGTTGCTGGGGCCGCTGTTTAACTGAAAGCGGGCAAGCCGGACAGCTGGTTCCTCGTTACCCTCTGGCCACAACATCTTGAGAATGCATTACCAAAGAAACGCCATGTGTTTATTTAAACAAAACCGTTATAATGCCAGTGGCTCAGAGCAGATTTATTTTAAGTGGGAATCAAAGGGAAGCAGTTGTGCTGATATTTGCATTATTTGTTGAATCTAATCCAGAGTGTATTAATCTGGGCACTTTTCAGACTAAACAGAGAATGAAAGTTAGATCTGTAATGCGTTTTTTTTGGGGGGGATGGGGAATCGAGAACTGCGCATCAGCAAGTTTAGAGAGACGAGAGTGGCGAAGTAGCCAATGTGAATGGAGTTCAGGGGCAGCCTATTATCATATTGTGACCTGGCTGATTAATGGTAGTGTGGCTCGAAACCTAATTATTTTATTGAGGGTTCCTATGCAAAGGACTTATCTCGCACTTTAAGAGAGGATGGCCAGTGATGTTAAAACAGGGCCCGTATGGGGGGGGGGGGAGGCGTTGGTGTTAGACTTGAGGGGTGGGCAATGGTCTCATCTCCTGTGTATCAATAAGAGGCTTACCTACAGGGCAAGCAGTGGGGGGCAGCTCAAAGCCAGTGCCTCTCCAGTTGGACTTAAGCCCTGCAGGTCAATCCTGGGGACCACTGTTAAAGCAGCAGTATTATCATTCTTTTCCAGGTCTGTACACACTGGCCATGGGGAGGGAGAAAGTCAGGGGGGGGGCAAAACTTTCAATATTGCTTTGGGTCTGGAACATTCTTTTAAACTTTAAAACTATTAACTTATTGACTGGTTGGCTGCCTTCATTCCTAAAGAGACAAAGCTCTAGGTTCCGGTCTGGTGGGGGGGGGGGGGGGGGGGGGGGGGGGGTGGTGTGTCTACGATCAGGTGGCATTGAGGAATCTGGCATGATGCTCTGGTTTTTCAATAAAAGTCTCTCCCCTGGCAATTCTGTCCTCCCCCAAGCACCCCTTAAAACACACACACAGACAGCCACAGACACGCGCACACGCACACGCACACGCGCACATCATCTCAGCCCAATTCTCTAAAAAGGTGAATCGTACCAGAAAACAAAGTGGAGCATGCAGGTCACTGTCTTCAAAGGCTGCCCCTGTTATTTAATTTTAACATCAGGGAAAGGCGCCGAATATAGACAAAATAACAATGTATATGTCATCGTCCGTGTTGTGAATAGTTCACTTAATACCAGCGTATACACAGCGGACAGAGACCCTGGACCTCTGCTCCTCTTTCCGGAAATTTCTGAATAAAAATCTGACATAAATTCTACACATATAAAATTAGTAAATGCCACTGTAGCTGTAGTTAAATGATCACAGCGGGTCCCAAAGGAGAAGCACCGGGAGATACCATGGCCTGTTTTACAAAAAAAGGGGGGGGGTGGAGAGTGGGGGGTGGGGGGTGGGGGGAAGCTCGGAGGGCAGGGGGCAGCGTGAGAGAGCGGGCCGAGCGTGACGGCAAGCCGCTTGGACACACGGAGCCTGTCCAGTCTCCCTCCCAGACGACTCTGGGTTTTAAGGGTCGCTGTCCCGCTGCACGGGACATGGCTCTGGGCCCAACAGTGTGCTGGGGTGCAGTATGGGGGTGAACCTGGTGTGTGTTGCCCATTTCGAGAGACAGTCCTCTCCAAACGCCATGCCCGCCACCAGGGGGCGCCGCACAACACTGTACAGAAGCATGCACTGGTTAAGAAGTCGTCTGAAAGCCCCCTCCACCACACACACACACACACACACACACACAGGCGCCAGTGACAGCCCCCCCCGTGGGGCGTCGTGGGGGCCTGATGTGCCAGCCCGCTGACGGCTGGCACGGTGCCATCCCCAGGGCTGGGGAAACCCCCTTTTATTAATGCAGTCCTATTTGCCAACAGATTGTTGTTTACACCTCGCAGTTTGGCACCGAGTGTTTACAGCAGTTTAACGACACGCATTAGGGGCTGCGCTGCCGTCAGTCTCTACCACCCCCCCCCCCACCACACACCCCCCACGGCTCCATGCTGGGCCGCTGCCAGGCCGTGTGCCACCGTAACTCGCTGGCAAATAAAGAGAAAATCGCAACGCCGCCTAATGCCGCGCCTCTCAATGTGGTTGCAATTTCCCGCCGCTTAAGTGTTATTGTTCCTGTCTGTTTTCATCTCATACCCCCCCCACACCCCCCCACCCACGTTTTTTTTTTTTTTCTGGAACCAAAGATTCCTTGTGAGCGCGTCTCGTGATGAATCACCCCCGCGCCGTTTCGGGTCCCGCCCGCCGAGCTCCGCCCTCACATGTGGAAGGCTCCTTTTCACGTTTCCCCAGCCGATGCAGAGGATAATATCACTAACGATAATGGCTTTCAGATGCTGTATAGGTGAGGCCCTCCGTCAGGCCTGAAACCCGCACAACATTCGTGGGCATTTAGGGGCCTTTTCAGAACTTCTTTGTAATTAAACGGTTAGGTTCAGAAAATAAACTTTCCCATTGTTGTCTTTCATAATAAATTGTGCATAAATTTAAATATAAAATGAATGGAGAAGGAAAGCAAGGTGGTTTATGTATGTTAATATAGTTACCAAATGACATCAATATAATGATGTTTTTTTTATATTAGTGTGACATATAATTAACTTGAAATTAAGCAAATATTTGGCCGAAATGAGTGTGTGTAAGACCAGAATTGTAGGCCCAGGTTTCTCTGGAGTCGTTTGTTCCTAGTGGACAGCAGAAGGCAGGTGAGATAATAGCTAATGGTTTGTTCCACAGCTGTGAAGGTTGTCAGTAAAAACCCAGCTGGCTGTGCAGGATCACGCAGGCAGGTAGGATGCTGGGATGGGCGTTTGCTGGAGGTGACCCCCGGCTCGCCTCCGATTCACCTCCCAGAAGCCTCTGCTTCACCTCTGCTCCCGATAACTGCGGGGGGAACGTAAATCATTGGTCTAGATGTTTGGGAAACAAGAAGCTCAGGGATGACTGCTGTTTACACCATGTGTTACCTCTGTGCACAGACAGCAGTGAGGATCCTTGGCAGTGAGCTGGCCCACCCCAGAAGGCGATGGCAGGGGGGTGTCGAGCTGTAACGAGCATGGGCCTCCTGTATCTTATACCTCTCCTTACACCCCCTCAGTCTGACTCTGGTATCTCCCTCTCCTCATTTAGCAGAAACGTCTGATTTCCTCTGTGGATTAAAAAACACACTTGAGGCCAAAACAGAGCCTATCGGCTCAAATCCAGGCATGGCGCCATGACGGGGATGGCGTACGGTGTACTGTAGCGCCCTCTCTGGCTGCTTCCATGCAGCGTGCTCAGCAGGTTACGGGGCCTAATTAAAACTGCCCAAACCACAAGGGGGGTGCTGCCTGATTCCTGTGTCGGGACCTGTGCTGTATTCTGAAATAGAATATTTATTCAATTGATTTCTTTGATTTAAATTCCAGCAGCAGAAATCTCTCGTCACTGGATATATATATTTATTATATATATTATATATATTAGCCTGAAAAACATTGATGGTCAAAACAGATAAATATTTCAAACTGTGAGAATGCTTTTACCGGGGGGGGGGGGGGGGGGGGGGTGACAATCTAATTTGGCAGTTTGCTGGGGAAAATAAACAGAAATTTAAAAAAACCGAAACAACAGATTATCGTCCATTTTCTTTATTTTTGTTTGTTTGTGTCTCGCTCGCTTTTGTTTGTTTGCACTGTACTCAAACACTGCGGCGGCTGAACTGGGAGAGTCAAGTTAAATATGCAGTATGTACATAACATCTTGTCAAAGGAAAAGTTAGCGATTTGTTTACCGAAACAACGAGTGTTAATGAAGGAATCGTGTTGCATAATTCATATGCAACACGGCGCAGATGATTCTAACGGAGCAGGATGCGGCACTGTCGAGCGTGTGCCCCTTGCATTAAAAATACACCTTCACAGCCCTGAAGACTGTCAGCCTGGTTATCATTTATTCAACCCCCCCCACCCCCCGCATTAATATTGCACTGCGCAAAGTCTTCATAGCAGACATGGACATGATGGGTTTGCGTTGGGGGCTGCGTCACGAAAGCCCCTCCCCCCTCCAGGACCAAACAAGATTCTGTCCCCTAGCAAATGCCAAAGGATAGTCCCCTCCTGGTGACGCCCCCCCCCCCCATACACATATATACCCCACCCCTCCCCCCAGCCTGCCATGTTCCTAATTATATTGGTGGGATTCTGAGCCTGCCATGTCAGTCAGTGTTAGTGTGCCCCAGAGCCCCCCCCTTCCACTGGGCACCGAGGTACTCTAATTAAAGGGGGCGGGGGGTTCTGTGACGCACCCCCCCCCCTCCGCCCAGCCCACCCCCACATCTGAGGCCCTAGAAGGTCCGGTGTCCACGGCCCCACGCTAATTACTCATTGTTGAGGCAGCTTCCAGTTCCAGGACGCAGCAGGTGCCCCCCCCCCCCCCTTTATTTATTTCCAATTTTTCTGCTATTCATTCCCTTCCCAGCCCCTCTGTGGCCCACTAATTAGTCTTAGGGAAACCTCCCTCGGCCCAGACCCCGGACCCAACCCTGGCGTTGGGGGGCAGGGGGGGAAACACTGTTGAAGCCGGCACTACCGGAGACTGACGAAGCCCCCCCAACCAAGTTTCCCCAAGATGCAGGAAAATTAACTCTGATTAATAACCTCAGTGGGGGGTGGCGTGAGCAAGTCATTTTTAAGGAGGTTCTTTTGCTGTCGCTTTGATTCATGCTCAGATTTAGCTGATCCACTCATTCTTGTCAATAACTTCAGTCTGCAAGAGCACAGATTTCGTATGGATGGCAGGGACAATGCCCTACTGTATTGTGTTTAGGGAGGTGGGGGTTCGGGGCTGATTTGACCCCTACCAGTGCTGTAACCAAACATAAGCCTTTGTCAGTCTGTATTTCTGTTTTTGCATACATTTACACATATACGCACATATATTAACACAAATAGCCGAACCTTGAAAATAGAAACAAAAAGCTAGATTCTGAACAGGAATTCTAAAATGTGTCTGTCTGGGAATATTTGAAATAATTTTTGTATTTGAATTGTTCTTTCGGGATAAACAGCTCCATATAAATTATCGGCATCATTTAAGCAATCAGTCCCATCGCGCTTTCCTGGTGCAGAGCGTTTACTGTACATGATGGAAAGTATTAGATTTGCCCAAAAAAAGGAGAGGGATGGGCGGGGGTCACATTTGCATAACTTTGCATACTAATGAGGAGTACAATGCATTAATAATACTTTACATAATGCTTTGAGATTTCCCTCCGAGTGTCAAAGTGGGGCGCGAGTGGATCTGAGCGGCGGCGGGGGCTGTTGGGAGTCTCCCCCCCCCTTATCATTTTAATGCTCTGAGTCTCTGCCTTTGTAGCCCCCTGTCCTATGCTGTTATTCTCTTTTACTTGTATCTCTGCTGAGGCCCCGATATGAAAAGTTGCATCTTCTCTTTGTGTTTCACTCACTCCAGCATATCACAATAAAAGTACCCCTCTCTCGGCGTCCTGTGCTTCCCGGTGCGTGGCCGGCATGTAGGCCGGCTTGGGGTAGGGGGGTAGGGGGTAGGGGGGTAGGGGGGTGGGGTTCTTATTTATTTGCTACTGTAAACTGCTGTCAGAATAAAAAAGGACATCTTGAGTGTGCGGGAACATAATTTAAGTGTGAATACTTGCCCGGGGCTGTGTGTTGACCCGCTGAATAATGGCCGTCTGGAGGCAGGCAGTGCATCGTGGGTAGACAGGGCTGCCAGCCGACCGGGGGAGGGCTGCTTACTGCCGATCTTCCGTTGACTGATGAGCAGAGCTTTGCGCTAAAGGGATCTGTTGAGAAAAATAAGGGCTAAAAGACAGCCTGGCTGGGGTGGGGAGGGGGCAGCGGAGGTGGAGGGGGTGAGGGGACACAGTCTAAACACACAAATAAAATATAGATGGAGGTTAAGGCTTTGAAGGGTCTATTACAGGAGGAGACAGAGCAGGAGTAGTGAGGGGGTGTCAGGCCTTGTGGCCAGGCGCGAGAGCGGGTCCCAGCCCATCCGATACGGGCCCGGGTCCCTGCCTTGCATGAATGAAGGGGGGAGATCAGAAAATGACAACAAAGGGGCTTTTTAAAGGCAGGGAGGAAGCACCCAAGCCGGGCTCGGCTGCAGGCGGAACACCACAACGCGGCAAACTGCAAGGCAAACAGCCCCAGGATATGAGATACAGCTCACTCCCGTTCGGGGTGGCTCCTGCTCGCCCGGAGAGCCTAACCAGCTGCCGGATACAGCCAGGCAGGGGCGGACATGCTGAAGTCCCGAAGGAGGCGAAGGTGTCCGTCGGGCTGGTGCCTTCTTCTGCCTGGGATAAGTTCCAGACTTGGGCTGCGCGATGTCACATGGCAATATAATCACGCTGGGTTTGCGATGCTCAATAATGACCGGGGCTTTTCGCAAAGGGTGTGAACATTTACCTGGACTTTTGGCTTTTTGGCACCATACTGAGGTTTATGTACACCCACAGTTGGGTAAACAGATTAGTAGTACACCTAAAATATTAAATGAGTGGCATATTGTGACACCCAAAGGTTAGTAATCTGTATAAATTTGGCATATTTTTACGTTTATTAAATTCAGTTTGCGGAGCACGGACACATTCTGCTGATTTGCTAAAATCAGGGACATGATAAGCACTGAAGTGGTGGCGAAGGAAAGGGACAGCTCAAGAGCCACAGCACCTTTTATAGGAGGAGACATTGTGGATCAGCGAGGTTAAGAGACGTCAGTGGCATGCGACACATATAGGATGGATGGATGGATGGATGGATTTTACAACTTCCCATTGTGGCAGACAGGCAAATTATGACATACTTTGCATTGTTTTATTTATTTATTGACAGCTATGGACAGTCACACATCATTCATCAGACTGATGTCCAGTGATCTCATCAGTTTAATCAAAGGTGGTGTTTTTGTATGTTAAAAAAAAAAAATGCAGTCAGTGGCCACTTTATTAGGTATACCTGCTTGTGAATGCAAACTGCAAATCATGTGGGCTATAACTGAATACACACAACAACGCAGTGACTGTTACTGTTTTACTGTGCAGTGACTGTTACTCTTTTACTGTGCAGTGAGTGTTTACTGTTTAAGGACTAAGATACATGAACGTGGTGTGATTGTTGGTGCCAGACGTGGTGGTTCCGGCATCTCGGAAAACAGGCTCCCGTCTGGGGTTTTCACACACTACAGCGTAAGGAGTTTACAGAGAATAAACAGAGAACGTCTAGGCTGAGGACAAAAATACCATGTCGATGAGAGCGATTCGGAGAGAGGAGAATGGCCGGACTCGTTAAAGCTAACAGGAATGCCTCAAGTGCAAAAATAACAGCTCAGTACAACAGGAGTTTGCCAGAAGGGGTTTTGAAGGCAAAAGGGGATCCAACCTGCTACTACACTGGGGTATATGGAGTGTATTTGGCACGGCCTGAATGGACCCTGGCGGTGAAAGAGCTGTATTGCAGCTGAGTAGGGCTCCGCTATCGCCTCTGGCGTTTCCTCTCTGGGGAGGATTTACGAGATAGGGGCCTCCTCAGCGTATCGATCTGCAAGGCTTACTAACATCTCAATGATCTCCTAAGGAAGTTGTTGACTAGCCGTAGAGCCCCAGTTGGCCCGGGGGGCAGGGGCAACTGTAGGTGGGGGAGCAAGAGAGGGGTCATAATTCATATACAGGGGCCAAACTTATCATTTGCCAGTGATATGTTTTGAATCTGTGAGTGACAGGGGGGATGGGGCACTCCAGGGGCCAATCAGCTTTCAGCTGAGGGCTGTGCCCAGTGGCTCCGCCCCTGCGCACGCAACCTCTCTTTTAGCACCCAGGTCAGATCTTTGTGTCGTATTCAACACCTCATTCAGCATTTTGCATCAAGCAACTCCTGAACTCACATGACACTCACATAAAGCGACGTGTTCCTGGGGTGGTGGCGATCGTGTCAAACATGCATTCCTTGGTAGATAAACACATACCTGACACTTCGGCCTCCATCTCGCAGGCAAAATGCTGCCGGAGGGCATGAAGCCATCCAAAGAAGCGTTCCAGAAGATTCCAGTTAGAGATTCCTGCCGATACAGTGAAATACGGTACCAGAGATTCCATCCAGTCAAATAAACGCTTTTACGCATCAGTTTTGCTTTATTGAAAGGCAAAGCCCGCATCTGTTTGGCATTTCTGCTCTGACCTGTGCTTGTATACGTCATTTTGGTGCCGGAGTTTGGGACGTTGAGGGATATGCTTTTCTCAGACTCGTGCGGAGATGCCCGCAGGTTTTGAGGCGGAAGGCTGTTAGACCAACGTTCACTTAAAACTCTAATCAAGAGAACTGCCTATGTATTGCTTTTCTTGGTTTCTCTTGTAGTTTTTCATTAATTTGATTTCGTTTTCGTTTCGTTGGGTTTCGTTTCGTTTTCCTCGCCATCGTGCGAAATAATTAGGAAGAATGGCCTCGACGCGGATGGGTCTCGCGGAACAAAAACAAATAGCGATGCCTTGGGGACGACGGCGCTTCCTGGAAAGCAATGAGGGGCCAGGAAATTGTTTGATGACTGAACAAACAGAGGCAGCTGCATTGGCGATGCGGAGAGGCGTTTTCGGCACGAACCGGATGAGGTTTTACATCCGATCGATCGGGGCTCCGTTCGGCCTAAAGAGGGGATTCTTCCATAATGTATCTCACAAGCGGGTAAACAAAGAGAATCACGGCTGCCCCAACAGACACGTTTGTTTATTGCACTGAGCATCTAAAACAAAGGAGGCCTTTATTCAGTTTTTCAAACGCTGCGTTCTTTCTCTGACTTTAAATTAATTTCGGTTTCTACCTTTAAGGGTTGTGTAATATAATATTCCTTTTAAATGAAGAGGAGCCAGACTCGTTTTTAAGTGAGTGCTATTGATGAGATGAATTATGTTGCAGGATTTCAAGACGCTTCCTTTCAAGATGCTGCGCTCTTTGCTGTGGCTCCCTTTGGATCGGAATACGACTGAGGTGCGTCGAGGAATGGGAGGATGGGGAGTCGGGGCCCTTTGGGCCGGAATCCCATCCGGCTTTGAGTCCGGCGTGAAGGGCAGCAAAATTTCCAGTTGGGATGCGCAGCTCTGAAGTGACCATGAGGTTCAGGATGTTAAAGCAATGGCTATTTAACAGTGGAAGGGAAAATGTGACAGATTTTTAAATAAAAATTAAGAAACTGGGCTATTCCAGTATTATCCTGTCCAGCGTGTTCCCCTGCCTTGTGCCCTGTGCTCCCTGGGATAGGCTCCGGGGTCTATGTGACCCTGTAATGTGGCGTTTTTCCAATCCGGTCCTTGGGGACCTACAACAGTCCATATTTTTGCTCCCTCTCCAAATCCCGAAGCGAAAACGGTGGGACCGTCTGTGGGTCCCCCAGGGACCAGATCAGGAAACGCCGCTGTACTGGATTACCGGATTCAGATGGATGGAATTCCGATATGCAGGTGCACCATGCCTCTTGCTTTGTGTTCCTCTGCTCACCCTGTGACAGTGTGAAATCTCTGGGGGTGCCTGCTTGGGGTGCCCTCTACCCCAGCTTTGGCACTAACCTTGTCAAGGCAAGAGGGGGCGGGGGACCAGGGTGTGATGCATCCAGATGCTGGGTACCAGGTGGACATGTGCAACCCTTTGGGCCCAGCACAGTCACCTGCTTGATGGGACACTGGCAAATTTGCTCTGAAATCCATTACTGTGACTTCGCGGTCTAATCCAGGCCAGCACCCAGGGACGCAGTAACACCCAGTGCCCTTGGAGGGGAGCGTAAAGGCAGTGTCACAACTTTGGAACTGCTTCCTTGTGGCTTGACCATTACACACACTGTTGTTGTTGGTAGCAGCCAAATAATGTTGTTGGTAAAGCCGAATAAGATGGACGCGATTAATATGAATTATCCCGCAAGCCGGCGTGGTCATGGGTGGGTTTGAGCCACCAACGGTGTCTCTCGAGTGACCGACTCCTACGTGTGAACCGCCAACCCAGAGTGGATGTTTCGGTGCTCCGCTCTACAGCCTCCCTTCACTGCATCTTCACGGGCAACAGTGGTGGGGGTGGCCCCCTCCAGACGTGGTTTATCAGGATGGGCTCTGCCAGTGCTGCTCAGCAACACCCCTCAGCGATGAATGATTAATTACGATCGCTCAACCATTTAACGTCCGTGCAGCTGTGTCAGACTTCGGGGGGGGGGGGGGGAGGGGACTTTCAAGGATGCCCAAGGCTGCCGTGGTGACAGAGGACCGATTTCTATGGCAACAAGTCCTAGAGGCGGAGCATAAGCTATGTATGTCCAGCGCTCTGAATTGTGGGGGAAATGGAAGTCACAGTTTTGTCCAAGCCCCTTGTGCTGGTCAGCCATGTATTTTTTTTAGTGTGTTGGTCTTGTGGACCAACCATGTCACTCAGGATTCTCTCTCATTGTCAGGATTGGTTCTCTGCTGTCATGTGACCTGCAGGGATTTGGAAATTAAGAGTGATTAGCTGGGAGCAGCACTGTGGAACAGAGGAATAAGGCAAGGCACACCTGATGAAGGCAGATGGAGCACACTGCCCCCTGGAGCTACAGACACCTTCCCACAATGCAAAGCGGCATCACCCTCTGTCACAGAATAATGTCCCCGATCATTACTGTAAGACTCCCAAAATGTTTACATGATGTCTGTGGTCCCTCACTGCAACTCATATTGCAAAGCAGCATCTGCAGCATCCTTACACTAATTTCTTCATACCGAAGGGTGCGCTGCTGACAATTACAAATACCCATAATGCAATAGGGTACTTTCAGGCTTCCTACGGTTACCCAGAATGCAGCACAGCCTCTTAGGACATCCAGGGGCTGCCTTTTACATCTGCAGAGATAAGTCGCTGTCCAAACAGACTGCTCAAAGAATAAGAGTAAAGGTTTATTCTTGATGGATATGTATGACGATGGAGTCGCGAGTCAATGTTACGCGAGGAGAATTTCAATTTTGTGGGAATCGCTCTTGCTTTCCGGGAACTTGCTAAACCTCGTAGCCTTCCTGTAGTGAGGTGCTCGCGTATCGCTGGCAATCCGGCTCATTATTTCCTTCGCTAAGACTGTGTCAGACTTCAGCTTTTGCTCGCACAAGATCTTCCAGGCTGGGTTGTGCAAATAAACTCTCAGAAACATCTTCACTATTCATCAAAAGCGGGAAGAGTAAGAAAAGCGTGGAGGCTTTGCATCGAGTGAGCAGATTGGGGAAATAGAATGGGGGGGGGGGGGGTGTGCTGAATAGGGATAGAAGGGGAAGCCTTTTCTGAATTCCGGTCGTCACGGCGATCGCTTCATAATTGTCATCAGAACTCAAATTATTATCCGGTGACTTCAGTGCACAACTTTCTGTTTTGTTTTTCCTGCTCCGGGCCCTTCCTGTAAAAGGCAGTCAGTGTCAAAGACAGGAGTGCCAATGGAAACAACAAGGAGCCAACCCCCCACCCCCACCCCGCCACCCCCCCCCCCCCCCCCACCACCCTCCGGAGGCCCGGAGATGCATTGTCAGGCAGAAAAACAAGGCTCACCACGAGTCAGGGGGCCGTGTGCACAAGCCTTTTCACTTCTGTGCCATCGCCACAAAAGCCTTTCCTTGCTTATTACGATTTTAATGCTCGCGGGGGAGTCGCGTGGTGTTACGATTTAGCTTCAATCAGCCTGACATCCCAGAGACGAAGCAGAAAAATGAAGAAAACAACGCCTTCTGCAATCTGCGCTGCTGCAGTCTCACTCCGTGTGCCTGAGAAGGGGACTGACCACAGATACTGCATGGAAGGGGTCACTACTGCTGATCCCTGCGGAGGAGGAGGGGGGGGTTCCCGTGAGTAATGCCCCCACAGCCCAACTCTGTACTGTTTCATCGAAATGGGACAGTCTTCAAATCGTGACCACCCCCCCCCCCCCACCTCCCGACATGTATCGCTAATTACTGGGCAGACGCAGTAACATCCCGAGCCAAGAGAATACTTGTGAGCAAGATTTAATTTCTCAGACTAAACTGGTCGCAGCTGGTCTGTCCGACGGCTGGATGCCTCAAAGCTGGGACACAGCTGCGTATCGGAGGCGTGCACTGGAGTGACAGTACGCGTTTTGCCTTTTTCTGAAAAAGAAAAAAACGACAGCGGCCATGACTTAAAAGTCCATTGTGGGGTGTTTTGGTTTTGCTGTTTAAGAGCTTGGCCATGTGGTCAAATTAAGATCTTCTTCCTTGAATTATAAAACTTGTTGAGTTCCAACACCCAACTGGGGCCTAATGGTGAGGTCTGGGCTCAGGTGGTGCTGTCTGACCATGAGACTTCATTGGGGGGGGGGGGGGGGGGCATTTGGATGGCCTTCCTGCACAGAGCCGGCAAGAGATGTGTCAAAGTTTGTTGGGTTGTGGGTGGGAAACTCTTGAGGGGACCAGGAGTCAGAGCCTTACTTCAATTGGCTGAAGCTACCAGGGGCCCCGTAAAAGGGGGGAAAGTTAGGGACAGTTTCGTTCCAAGGGCCTCTGAGGGACCCTCAAAAATTTGGAACATAATGAGATTGGTCTGAGTTGCGGGGCCCCAACATGATATGCTTTCATGGGACCCAAAATTTCTAGCAGTGACCCTGAGTGGTACTAAAGTTATTTAGCTTGCAGGAAGCAGCGGATGTAGGCCCTGGGTTTGAGGTGACCAATGAGAGGCGATATCCCAATAACTGCCCTCCCAAGAGCATGTTACTTATGGACCATGTCAGTTTTCACAGGGGAATAACTATCTGGTGTTTCCAGTTTTCAGAGGCTTCTGCTGGAGAGGAGACTGGCACGGTCCAGCAGCCAATAGCGGTCATCGATATCTCATATGCCATGGTATTTACAGCATGCCCATGCCACGCTGTGCGGGTTCGCTTACATTTCTCCTGGGGCCCCAGATAGCACCAGGCGGAACTGCAGGGATAAGTCAGTCCGCCGAAGCTCAAAGGTAGCTTCGTTTGTTGGGGAGGGGGAGGGGCGTGGTGGCCCCTCCTCATGTACAGTCCTCTTGATGGTGTCCCTCTCCTGTTTGCAGGGACACTTCTAGGTTTTCTTGGTTTTCTAGGATTGGCTTTGATTCAGTCAGTGATAAGGGAGGGGGCCAATCAGCTTTCAGATGAGGCCAGTGTCCTTGTGGCCCCGCCCCCTGCATACACCCCTGCCTGTTGGCTTTTCACCATGACACACTGTCACCCAAAGTTACCATGGATCAGTTTGCCTCCCAAAGTCACCTGATCGTGGTGCAGCACCCGACCCCCAGCTTTGATGTGTTAGGAGATGTTTATTTCTCAACTTCCTTTCCACATGGTGGTCAGAGTGTGCGGCCCCCTATAGAGAACGTGTCCAGTGGCATTTAAGGCTTCTGTGATGTGTGGGGTTTCGTGCACGAGGACAGCTCACAGCTGTCAGCTGCTTCAGACCAAATAGGAGCCATTCATGGGGGGGGGGGGGGGGTGGCACTAAAAGCCATGATGGGTTTTGCAGTTGCCTGCTCAGCCCAGCCCCTACAGCTCTTGTGCCCTCCTGCTGCCTGTAGGACCATCCAACTACATCCGCACACGGGTGTACAGGAATGGATGCCAGTCATCGGACAGGTCTACCCACAATCCTTAGTGTTAACGAATGAACACGTGAAACAAGTACGAAAAAAGTTTAAAAAGCTACTTAAAATACAGGGAGCGAAAAGCACCTCTTCCGTTGAAAAGTGACAAACGGGTGACTGTGCAGCGATATCCAGTGGTTTTTATACACACTCCGCGAGTCTCGCTCTGCCTTTCTCTTTATCGTTTCCCTTTGCGTTCTTAAAATAATTTTTTTGGTCTTGAGCACCGTTTCCCAGACAGGATGACATCACCCGAGAGCTGGGGCGGAGCGGTGGGGACCCCGGGGGGTCGAGACCATCCGTCGTCAGGCCTGGGCTTCGTAATGAGGTGGGCGTGCAGCTGGTTGGCTGTGCGGTGGAGTCGCGTATTTACCAAACAGGCCTTTGTAACGAGCAGAGACTGATTACCATGCGGGCCGCAATAAAAACTCACACAGCTGCTATATCCATCATAATTGATGTGTTGCGAAGCAGATTACACACATTAGCGCACACAGTTTTAGCTGTGACAGCTCCAACTTAACATGACAAATTCCATAATGTGGCTATGAAAAGGTGTGCCGGGTATTAGCTGCCGTGTGTGTGCGTGCGTGAGGGAGCGCGGTGCGTGTGTCGCTCTCTAATCCCCACTCGGGGTTTATTTGTTACGTTGGGGGGTGTTGCGGAGGGGACGGGGGGGACTGTCTCATAAACAGTGTGGCGTGTCATGGCGTCAGTCCCCGCGACGGGGCGGTAATCCGGCCGAAGGGGAGAGCGTTTGGGCCCTGTCTTGCCTGGGGGCGGAGCCTCCCCAGCAAGACGTCGGCTTATTTAAATGCCCGCTTATTTATTTACCTCGGAGCTGCCGGCCCTCACCGCTCTCAAGCTGCCAGGATAAGAGGGCATTAATTTCAAATCCCGGGAAGGGAGTGAGACGATGCGGCGTGCGGGTCTAAGAGCCTGCTAGACCCTCCTTTACCAGGCTCTGCATGAGCGAAAAGGCCCAAGGTGGCTGTTATTCGGTGGCCAGGTAGCCGTGCCACCTTCCCACACGCAGAGCTGATGGGAGGCTGCATTTTGTATGATCGGTGGAGGCCATTCTAGGGACACTGGGGGCCCTTTGCAAACAGATCCATGGGGCCCCTTCAACACGCCCGACGTTATAAAATTTATGACCATTATTGTAGCGGGAAGTCTAAATTAATAAAATCAACAAAGAGAATTTAATAAACACAATTGTTTTATTTTCACTGTACTGTGAAAAACAGCTGAAATGAGGCAGATTTGTCGTTGCTATTGTACTATGTAATGCGGCCAGTTCTGGGGCCCCAGACCATTAGCTACACATTCTGTATTTTATTCTGCATTGATTTTATTTGTAGCTATTCCAATGAGGTGCTATGGCCCGACGTTCTGGAGTCTTGTTTTGTTAGTTGCAACCCGGCCTGTTCTAAAATAAAAACTAGGACGTCACGTTTTTATACGTCCGTGCAGAAATATGGAAAGAATTTGCGGAACGGCAGCCGCAGCATCTGGCGTCCGGTGTCGCAGAAATGCGTCGGGTGCCTGTCACACACTGTCTCCAGAATGTTTTTTTTTTTTTTTACTTAAATATTTTAACGGCTGACACTTTTATTTTTTATACCCCAATAAATACAGTTACGGCAGAGTCGGAAAGTTTGGTGTCGTTAAAATTAAGTGAAGTCATTTTTGACGTGAACATTATGGAAAAATACTACGGAATTTTTAATACAACTATTAATATGAAAACAGTAAAGACAATCCAGTCTAGAGAAACCGTTATTGTTAATAAACCTGTCGGTCTCAGAAATCTCAGAAAAGCTGGTATCCCGACTGAACACTTTGACGGCGAACCCCTGAAGATTAACACAATGTTAACACTATTCATTTATTATATATGGCAAAAGAATAAGATGCAAATGACTAACAGGAGGCTTATAGGTGACTGACAATGAGTAAGAAGTTATTAATCATAAGTATGTTAAAGGTGACTGACATATGGAAGTAATCACTACAGTAAGCTTTTTGGAAGATAGTTTTGGCAATAAGATGCGAGTTATAAGAAACGGTATGAGAATTTAAGGTCTGGTATTGATAGGAAACTGTTAATCCTTCACCAAGGATCCATCCAACTATCCATTTTCCAAATGATTATCCTGGACAAGGCTGCGGGGTCACATGGGACCCATGGAATTAAAATCCAATAAATTAATGAAGGTGAATCTGAATACGTAATCGTTTGCAGGTTAAGGTTTACATGCTACAGAGTAACTCAGCAGATGCATCAGATAAGATCAGGAAGGACTCAGGACTTTAGCTCTGGGGTGTGTTCAGAAGAGCAGTGCCCTGAATCCTTACTTGATCACTCTGAGGTACCATTCTGTGGGGGGAAGGGGGGGGGTCAAGGTCACAACAGACAAGATTTAGACTCGGGACAGTTGGATGTCTTCACGTAAAGGATTGAAGGATTGCTGCAATCTGTTCAGGTTTTAGAGTCACTGAGGAGACAGAGATACGGTAAAGTATTTTGTATTATTTTAAAACTGGTTTTGATATCATGTTGCTTAATTTAATCATTTAATTTTAATTTGTAGCGGTAGGTTTGCACTGCCACGCCGTCTGTACTGTATGGAAACCCTGGAGATCGTTACACGAGCGGCGAACTGCGCCCTAAACCTGTGTCAACGCTGACCTCTAGTGGCAAATTCAATTACTACATCAGTGAATCCTGCACCACCTACGGAGTTTTTAGCCGTTGCACGAACGCATAATATATTTTGTTTTTAATTAATTTAATATTGGATAGATGGAATAATTTCCTTGTGGAGACGCCGAGATATCTCCTCTGAGAGGAATACCTTTGCATTTTCTCACACGTGCCAACCACACCTGTGTAGGTGGAGATATTCGAAGCAATCGCTTTTCTGGACAAAGAGGGAGAAAACGGTCGCACTTGGCTTTTCAAAGCCCTTCCGGTACGTTCGGAGCCCTCTGCCAAATTGCCCTCTGAGGGGGGCATCAACCCAGCACAGACCAAAACCATAAATATGGATGCGTTGTCCTGAGCTGGGCTGGCCTCGTTAATTGCCCTACGTGCGCGAGCACAGGTACACAGATATTCAAATTCCGCTTTTTATTTTAAAGTTCCTCTAACTAATAAAAGGCTGCATCGCCAGGGGATTTAAAGTCTTTAAAATGAGGGAAGGAGGGGAAAAAACCTGTAAAAAGCAGCAAGCGGCAGAAAGTTATGCTGGGTTAGGGTCAGGGTTCTGCATTTAATAAACAATTACGGATTAATTATGAATGAGCGTGTCTCCAAAGAGCGGGGGCCTGGCTGGGGGAACGGGAGATGGGTGGGGGGGATGAATAATGCAGGTGGCGTGCCTATCAGAGAGCTCAACCTGAAGCCTCACACATAGCCAATTATCCTGGGCCCCGTCATAATCATCCCAAAGCTGACATTTACTCAGAACTATGGCACCGGGGGGGACGGGGATGGGGACATAGTGAGCGGGCAGGACCCCCGGCCTACATATTAAACTCCTTATTTGCCTGCGTCCTCCCGTGTTTCGAAGGTGGGGGCACGTGCTGTTTGTGTGTGCCGGTCTCGTTGCCTGCGCCCCCCCCCCCCCCCATGTTCGGAATTGCAAATGAACCAGCAGCACTTGACATAATCCCCCCAGGGTCACATGATACGGGGAGGGTTAGAGGGTCACGGCTGAGGTTGAGCATCATTCTCCAGAAACTAAATGGAGCCTGAAAAGTTGGGGGGGGAGTGGGATTTTTGTTGTTTTTTTTGCCATTAGGAGGAGGACAGAAAGCATAACCTGTAACCCCATCTATTATCAGCAAAACTCTGCTGGCAGGTCCATGGGGAGGCCCTGGGGGGCAGAGGGAGGCAGCCGGACTTATTTCCAGCAGAAGGTACAGGTGAGGGGGTGGCTTATGTTGCCATGCGCAGGCAAAACACTGTAACTGCATATTTTATCAAAACTGAGTTATAACCAAAATCAGGTCTCTTTAGTTCTGCTTTATTGTGTGACAAAATAGAAAACAGTGTCATTTACCTGCCTACAATATGCACAGGGGGACGTTCGAGCCCCTCTTCTCAGATTCCCCTTCAGCGTAGTTACTGTGTGATTATCTGTATGCCTTACAGAGTGTATCTTTACAATAAGCTTTACACTCCCTACTCGGCAAGCTCAGCGTCACTGCATAGTGTAAAGGGGCAGCAGTCAAACTGCACAGCTTCATGTTCCTAATAGAGTCTAGCATCTCTTTATGCCTCGAACAGGAACTCATTTAGTTTTGGCCTGCTCTGCCAAACGGGTCTCCGCGGTAACCCCTCCTGTCTCAAGATCCCATCTGTTGTGCGTTGGAAAAATGAGTAGGAGTCCATTTAATAGCAATTTGTTTGATGATTCTTTTTTTCTTTCTTCTCGTGGCGTCTGGTTGATTCATAGAACTCCGACATCACAGTGGTCTTTACTGGGCCCAGCGCAGTGGAGTCTGTCAGATGTGTTTCTCAGAAAAAATGGCGGCAGCCAGCTGGCAGTCGAAGATCGGTCCGTGAACGACGTTCGAAATTGGACATTTGGCTAGGAAGATTTTTTGACTCCACCTTGTAAATAATGCGACCTTCTCACGGATTCCATGCCCTCTCCTGCGTTCGTATTACTTCCTCTCTGATTGGCTCTAATGTGGCGTAAAATGGGGCTTCGTGATTGGCTTGTTGGAATCTGCCCCTCCCACCTCCCCCAGGGACTCCAGTCCAAAGACGTCTTCAAAGGAACACATCAAGCTTGCAAGTTTGGTATTACATCTGAATAGTAGGATGAAGTAATCCTGGTTCTGGAAACTTCTTCAGAGGAGTGTGTACCTCCACCCAGACGCTGCCAAGCCTTGCTAACCAGCACTCCTCCTTGGGTGGCGGGGCCGCTAACAGTGCTGGCAGAGCTGTGGCAGGGGGGTTCATGATGCGGGTGGGGGTGAGAATTGGAGAGATGGGGGGCCATTCTGTGGGGGTTCCCACGCACATACCAGCACAACTCGCACAAAGCTGGGGAGTTTGTTGGTTGGCTGATGTTAAAGCCCCCCCCCGCTGTCACTAGGCAGGTCTGCACCACTGATGTTGCTGTTCTAAAGCAAGGTTCGAGAACCGTGAGGACCAGTGGGCTTCGAGTCCAAGGTTACCTGCTCTGACATATTCACGGAAAGGCATGTGAGGTACTTCCACGGAAATTTAAAAACTGCTTAGAACTGGTGTTTTGTACCTGGAAAAAAATGGATTCTAATATATATGTCTGAACAGTGCATGCGTACACAGCATTAGTTGACATTAGGCAAAGCAACCACCACCGTTACATTTAGAAAAGAATGATTCCAGGTATTACAGACACAGGGAAAACATAATTAACCATAATTACCTTATTTATGCACTTACTGTAAATAAGAGCTAATGGAATCCTTGGATTTTTTTAGACCCAGAGTGAATAGCAGTAATCAGACGTTTACTGACGGCAGCAGAGTAAACTGAAAAGATCAAGCATTTAAACATATTTAACATGTTTTTATGTGTCTGTTTATTAGGTTATGGTAAGTTTCCTGTGATGTGCATCAGCTTCGTGATTATCATTTTCCAATTAACATTGACAATTTAACCATCTTATGTTAATAACACCCCACCCCCTGCTTCATTTTGCGTATTTTAAAGTGTTACTGTCAGCTATTCTACTGAATCAAAAGTCGTGAAGGATCCAGGTTCTCAGAGGTGTAACAGGCCCGTCGGTGATTCTATTTCACGTGTCGATTTCTTCAGCCATTATAGTCTAATATATTGAATCGCACAGCACGAGACAAGTATTCTTTTGTTTGTTCCTTAAACCTCTTTTTTTCTAAGCAGGAACTGCAACATATTTCTGATTTTTTTTTCTCCGTAGCAGAGCAGAAGGGTGTGACTCTGTTATCCCAGTTGTGACAACTACAAGAACTGTTATCCCTGCAATCGCGACACATTTGTGCAGTAAGTCTCCCAGTTCAAGACTCTGGAGTCAGTCAAGTTTCTTTAATTAGTTGCTTGCTGCCGGTTTCTGGACGAGGGAGGGGTTAAAAGACCATATTTACTTTGTTTAATTCCGCCGCCCAGTTACCCGTGCACATCCGTTACTTTATACCTGACAGCAATCGTATGACTCGTTCGGATTTTCGGCCGAATGTTGCGGTTTAATATGAGAAAAGCGCCGGACGCAAAGAAGCTATAATTGAGAGCGATTCTGATTAGAATTACCGGGTATCGTCCGAGTGGCATTAACATGGTTCAGGCGGGCGCCTGTGTTGTATTATTAATACGTTATTTTTACATTTCCGCTAAAAATCCCGCGTCTCTTTATGAAGTGTTCTTGAAAGATGTGAACCCATTAAAAAAACGCGGCGCGTCGAGTCAAACTTTTAATGGCTTCCCAAAGGAAGAGAGCGCGATTCTCAAAGCCGAAAGGTGTTTTTCCACTAGAAAAAAAATGAAATCAATGTTAATAGTAATATTGTGAAAGATCGTTAATTAGAAATTAACCAAATAATTTATCCGATGATAAATCAAGAATGAGTGCCACAAAAAATAAATAACGAACCTGAATCCATGTATACATTGATGATTTTAAGGATATCCACATCAGATGCTTGTTTGGCATTGGTGTGATGCCACCCTACCTTCTCTGCACATCTGTCGCCCGTATCCATGGAGATGGAGTACCCTTCCATCACCTAGTTCTTGTAGTAATGCAGAGGGAGACTCTATTATATGCCTGTGACCATGCACACGATCCCCCACACACCATTTGCCATTCTGATAGAATCTGGGATCTAAGCTCGGGTCATCACCATGGCACCACTATCATCACCATCTTCTTGGCATCATCACCATCCTGCTGACATCATCCCCATACTGCTGACATCACTAACCCTCTGCTCACATCATCATCATCCTTCTGACATCATCACCATACTGCTCACATCATCAGCGTGCTGCTCACATCATCACCATCCTTCTGACATCATCACCATACTGCTGACACCATCAGCATGCCGCTCACATCATCACCATCACCATACTGCTGACATCACTAACCCTCTGCTCACATCATCACCATCCTTCTGGCATCATCACCATACTGCTGAAACCATCAGCATGCCACTCACATCATCACCATCATGGTGGCATCATCACCATGCTGTTGTCATCATCATGCCATACTACTGGCACCTTCAAGATTCTATTAGCATTCTACTAGCTGGCATCATTTTCTTGCCATTAGCACGGTCACCATTCCACTAGCATCATCTCTGCACAGCTGCCGGTGAGGGGCGTTCTGGTGTTTGAATCCTCACAAATTAGGAAAAAATTCAGGTACAACACAACAAAAGCCGTGGGTCTGTTTTAGCCCACGTCGTGCTCAGCGGTGCGGCTCGTAATACCACATTCATTGGTATTCAGGCATGACATGCGGGCTAGTTCTGGGGTGTCTTTGATCACTGAGATACAAATACAACAAAAACAAAAGTGGCAAAACCATGTAATTATTTGCTGCCCTGATAAATAAATGAAAGACTTTATTAACTTCAAGCACAACTAATAAATAATTAGTTTATATATATATAGTTAAGGTGGCACCTCCCCTCAAACAGATTCTGTGTCGCATGTCTGCCGCTGTGGCTGAATAATTTATGATTCAAAGTTTTTGATGAAAAATTTCTTTAATTAAAGTTATTGTTCAGCTAAACCTGTTTTTTTTTCTCTTATTGTTATGTTAGGTTGGTGCGCAAAATTCCATTTGTAATTATTTATCATAGATCCGTACGTGCTATGGGCGACTTGAAGGTGCAGGAGGAAACTCGCGGATCTGCCGGATGAAAATGAGGCATATTTATCCAAAAAAGTTTATTTATATTTAAGCGTAAAGGCAATGTATGTACAGGCGAGCTATCAAAAGATTTTTGGATCAGAAGGGTTAAAACATAATAAAATATAATATAATAAAATATAAAACATAAGTAAAAATGTTATAGCTATATGTATGTATATTGAAGGTTATTATTTTCATATACATTCATTCAGTACGATATCGAAACAGGCCATTGGCTGGTTAACTGGTAAATCTGGTCATTGAATCTCCCTTTTGTTCTGGCATGTTAGGCACCATTCGCAGTGGAGTCCAGATGACAGCAGGGGGCGCTGTCCTTTGAAGGTTCAGCACCTGAAGGCTTGGACCTCGATTGTACTGGGATGGTAGTTTGATGAGTCTTTGGAAAAGGGAGGGTTTACTAGTTTAAATGATAACTGGATTTATTGCCTTACTTATACTAGCATTAACAAACTGGGGGGGTTGTTATAGGGTGTTATAGTGTCCAACACTCAAACGGTCCTGGGGGTGTATCCCAGAGAGCATGTCCTAGCCCCAGCAAGTCTGATAGGGTGTCTGGCCCAGGAAGAGTGAAAGTATCCCAGATATCATTCCAGAGAGTGGCCAGTACAGGTTGGGAGGGGCCTCTGGGACGTGTCACTCGAGGGCGTGTCAGTGAGGAGGTGTGTAAGTGAGGGGGCGTGGTCAGTAAGTGGGCGGGTCACTGGCCTTCACCCTCATCTGTGCTGAAGCTGCTCCGTCGACTGCTTCCCTTTGAGGCGGCAGGGGAGGTGGAGGAGAGGAGCGGGTCGGCGCCAAACGGGGACAGCTGCCCGTCCATCAGGATGTGCTCTAGCCGCTGCTCCTCCTTTAGCGTGGCGCCGAAGAAGTCCGTGAAATGCGTCAGTGGGTCCGAGAAGGCGGCCGTGGTCACGCTCACTGTGCTCTGTGTGTATTCCCCACCGGAGCCCTCCTGGTGCATAGGTAGAGCCGGCTGGCTCTGGAGGTGTGAGGACAGTTCCACCTGGGCCAAGGCAGGGGGCGCCATGCTGGGGAGTCCATGGGCTCGCGCCTGAATCTCAAGCTCCTGCAGGTACAAAGGGCAGCGGGTCAGCAAGGATGTAACCTTCGCAAAACTCCTCCGTTCCCGTCCATTACACTACAAAGAGAACTGAATGTAGAACTTATTCAAACTCTCAAGGCATTGCTCTGCATCACCCTCCTAATAAAATTGTAATTATAATTACAATGTAATTAGCAATTGTGATTGTAATTCCATATCAAATTAGCTCTGTGGATTGACATTAGTGAAATAACATTTTGAGGAGGTATTATAGTTTGTTTTCAAATCCAGATTTAATATTCAGCAAAAATGTGGATTCCAGCATCATTAATGCAGGTTTTAAAGTATCCATCCATCCAGTAAATAATATTAGTGCAGTTGTAGAAGATGATCTGCATGTATTTGTGCTGTGGTTTAACGGCATGGTGATGTAATGGGTGCAGGCGAGCAAATGTGTATGAATTACAGCCCACGGTCTGATGCAGCCTTTTCCGTCTCCATCATTCTCCTGCACCCTCTCCTCTGTGAGTTTACATTTACATTTCGTATTTTAACACCTGGATTTTTTAATCACCAAGGAAACTCGCATTATTTTAAAAACTAATATAAGCTATGAATCTGAAATACCGTGGACGAATTTGGAAATAAACTACAGCACTAATTCAACATTCCTACCTAGAAATTCAGGTAATTCAGGCACTAATCCCATTCCCCACGGCCCCTGCAGTGTCCTGATTAACTTGTGCAGATTCGGTCTCCTGGAAAGGATTACCACAGGCCACTGTCTGCCCTCATATTTCTCTTTTCCCTTCTCAGACTGAAATCTAAATATTTTTCGCTATTTAATACAGATAATCTCAGTGTCTCTAAGTCAGTGTTTCCCATCCCGGTCCTTGGGGACTCACTTCCTATTGGGCAGAAGCAAAAATCCTGGACCGTCTGCAGGTCTCCAAGCGTCAGAATGGGAAACACTTCTCTAAGTTGTCGGGAAAGAATGACTAACGTGTGAACTCAGAACCATAGTCTAGAAGCTCAAAACACAAAGAAGCATTTGTCTGATTACTGATACACGTCTGAGTGACATTAGCGGACGAGGGTGCTGGGATTAATGGCTGAATGGGTAGTTTTACCCAGCTATTGCTTTCCACATTAAGTTAAGGGCACTCCGGCTTGTGAGCGGGGTAATTAATCCCATGTGTAATTAGCGTGTCTCGCTAGAGTGCCACCCCCTCGGCTTGCCATATAAGCGCGTCACTAACTGCTCCAGCTAACGCCTGAGTAGGGAGGTCCTGGGGCGACATCGGGCTACTGGGATCAAGACGGGTCGTTGATTCTTTTGGATTTTCTTGGGATATAAGAGGTACCATAATTCATACAGAAGGGTCAACCTCATCATTAGCCAATGACAGGTTTTGGGTCAGTGAGTGACAGAACTGGCGGCCAATTAGCATTCAGCTTGTGTCCTGTGGCCCCGCCTCCGCATACGCCGCTGGCACAAGCCACAGACCTGGATCCTGAGCAACAGCCTCCGGTTGGCCTGCTCTAGCCTCCGCTGCCGGCCCTCCAGCTCACGTCCGTGCTGCTGCTCCTTCTGCAGCCACTTGATGTACTCCACCGAGGCCTTAAGGATCGTGCCCTTGTTCCAACGCATGTCCCTGTGGGGAGCACAGGCAGCGCGTTTCAGCCACTCGGCCCCGATAAGAAGCTCCCACTCCTGTCCCTATCCTTCATTCCCGGCCCTGGCTGCTTTTAGATGATAATTTTAATAGAATACTTAAGTACGTTTTGCAGAAAGTCAATTCTGGAGCCTTTGTGAGGCCACATTAATCCCACAGGGAGGCGTCCGTGCCAGGGAAAGTGAGGAACAGCTTGGGATGAGGGAGGACCCCCGCAGCATTTCCAAGCCGATTGCTTTTTAAACAAGTGGGCAGCGGGAATATTTCCCCCTTTTCATGGAAGGGGGGGGGGGGGCATTTGTCTGATTGCCAGTGATAATCGTCAGGTGGATTTAGCTCGGAACCGGAAGGCCCACCCTCAATCCCCAAGGACACTGGGCAGAATCAGAGACGTCCGTTCAGGATCTCAGACAATCTCGTCTTTCAGCTCCTTTTGTGAACATTCACTCAAACCGTTGACCGCTTCCATTAGCCTTTTTATTAGCCGTTAGCGTTGGCATAGACTTGGTTAAAAAAGGCTAAAATCCTCTGATTTGTTTGCTCTTTTATGTACAGCAGTTAGCCCCCATCCTTCACAAAGTAGCAGTAGATGAGAAGGTTCCAGTTACTTACGGGTCGTTTGACTTTGGTATTAAAGTTCCCAGCTCCTTGATTCTGTAGTTAATGTTGTACCTTCTTCTTCTTTCAACTGATGGTGACACACAGAAGGGTGGGGTTGGGGTTGGGGTTGGGGTTAGACATTTCACGTGTGCTGTCCTGGACACACCTTGGTCACCATTGGCTCAGGGGGCCTCAGGGTGCCCCAAACTCACACACTACTTTGCTTTTTAAGGTACAGTATTACGAATGACCTTCATAATAATTGCTGAGCTAGTCTTTGTAAAATTGCACAGTATTGCAAAAAGAAAATTAAGCAGCGGAGCCACAGAAACTATGAAAAATTGCAAATAAATGGCAATGGGATTTTTTTTTCCTCTAATCCTTCCCTTTCGAGGACAGCCCGCTTACTTAAGTTGTGGTTGTCTTTCTTCTGCCTTTCTTTGGTGAGAACTCTGGTTTCATGTTCTGCAAGACAAGAAGAGTTAGAGTGAGAGGGGCAGATCAGCGGATGTGGAGTCCACACGTCTCCGGGACCGTCAACGCGGACCGTTCTCTGCATTAACCCCGAAGCTGGACCCACACTGGATCTCATGGTGTGTCACACTGGACCTCATGGTGTGTCACACTGGACCTCATGGTGTGTCACACTGGACCTCATGGTGTGTTACACTGGACCTCGTGGTGTGTCACACTGGATCTCGTGGTGTGTCACACTGGATCTTATGGTGTGTTACACTGGACCTCGTGGTGTGTCACACTGGATCTCATGGTGTGTCACACTGGATCTTATGGTGTGTTACACTGGATCTCATGGGGTGCCAGGAGGGCGAGACAAGGTAGCTAAAATTCTCAGACACGCATTCTTACGAATTATAAAAGTGGAGTCCTTGACTGGATTTGCCTCTACATTTTTCAGGTTTAATAACGTCACTCTAGCTCAGTGGAGAAAGCTATTGTCCTTCTGCCTTTATGTTTCTCTCTTCCCTTCTCAGGCTGAAGTCCAAATATTATCCATCCATCCATCCATTTTCCAAACCGCTTATCCTACTGGGTCGCGGGGGGTCCGGAGCCTATCCCGGAAGCAATGGGCACGAGGCAGGGAACAACCCAGGATGGGGGGCCAGCCCATCGCAGGGCACACTCACACACCAGCCACTCACACGTGCAGACCTACGGGCAATTTAGCAACTCCAATTAGCCTCTGCATGTTTTTGGATTGTGGGGGGAGTACCAGAGGGAACCCCACGATGACATGGGGAGAACATGCAAACTCCACACACATGTGACCCAGGCGGAGACTCGAACCCGGGTCCCAGAGGTGTGAGGCAACAGTGCTAACCACTGCACCACCATGCCACCCCTCCAAATATTATTCACTATACAATACAGATGATCCCAATGTCTCTATGTCAGTGCTTCCCAACCCACAGACGGTCCGTGTTTTTCGCTTCCTCCTGGCTCACTGCCAGACAGTCCTTCTGCCCGTGTGCTGAGCAGGGCGATTTACTTGTGCTCTGTGGAGTGCAAAGGTCTCAGGCCGTCGTCTATATTTTCAAAATCAATTGAGTGACATTCATAAAGGCTCACAATGTGCATCTTGTGTCTCAGCCACTGGGAGAGGTGTGGGGGCATCTGCACCTCCCTCCCCCCCCCCCCGAGCCCACATGTAGCTGTATGTAGAAAATACATACAGCTTTTCACCTCAAAAGCCCTCCGTCAGGCTGCAGACAGATATGTGGTATCTGTGTATCTCAAACAGGCGTACATACTGGGGCGGGGTCACAGGGGTACTGGCCTTCAGCTGAAAGCTGATTGGCCCGTGGAGTGCCCCCTCCCCTGTCACTCACCAATTAGCTAATGATAAGGTTGGCCCCTCCGTATGAATTATGCTCTCCTCCACCTTAAAAAATCCTAGAATCACCTTTGCCCTTGACCCTGACAATAGTGAACAACAGGACAATACTGAGCTTTGTGAGGCATAGTGCAGGTGCCAGTCCACCACTAGGGGCAGTCATACCTTGATCACAGCCGTATGCATCCAGCAAACCACCACCAAGGGATACCTGTATGGGGGGGGCAGTGTTATTAGCGAAAATGCAAGGTCACATGCTCCAGGCACACTGACAGAGGATCGCTACCCCTAGGTCAGTGTTTCTCAATCCAGTCCTCGAGGTCCCCAGCCAGTCCACAGTTTTGCTCCCTCCCAGCTCCCAGCACATCTGTAACAAACAACCGAGAAGAGTGAATACCTGGTTCAGGGGTGCTGGGAGCTGGGAGGGAGCAAAAGTGTGGACTGGCTGGGGGGTCCCCAAGGACTGGGTTGAGAAACACTTTCCTTAGGTGTATTACCAGCATGTTTGCACTTTATTACATGTAGGATGTGAGACAGACATAAACACCAATTACAATACATACACACCTTTACACCGTCAGATTGATGCAATCAGATTTGATTTTATTTGATATTCATCAATTCATTCATGTTGGCACATAATCCCTTAAATCTAATTCAACATTGGCTAAAAAATGTCTTTCTGTAACTGCTTATTCTCTTCAGGGTTGTGGGGGGGGAATGGGGCACCAACCCTTCACAGGCACACTCACACATGGGGGGGGGGGGACTGGATTACCCAGCAAAAGCCCCATGAGGACACGGGGGGAACATGTAAACTCAACCCACATGGAGACTCGAACCCTAGACCCATGAGTGTGAGGCAATAGTGCTAACGACTACACCATCGCACCCACCCCCCCCCCCCCCACACACACACACACACACACACACACACACACACACAAAAATCCTCTAACATTATAAACAAAACTTTTTTGGATTTATTTGACTTTTATTGTCTTTTCATACTGAGAATATTTTATCTCAATGGCCTTTCAAATAAGCACTTTCCATCTACTTTCTAGAAGGTCGGAGTTTCACACTCGAGTTGTGTGTTGACATAAGCACCGTTTCCGTAAACCTGGCCTCTCTCTGTCTAGGCTTTCTTAAGCTCTCTCTCTCTCTCCAGCTAGAAGATGGACTGTAATTCCTTTGTGGATTTAATTTCACCTGAATTATAATTTACAAAGTGGAAGCACTCTGGATTCCCATACTCGCTGAGATAAAGCGTTAATCTTTCACAAGCGATTCATCAAAAGTATCTACAACTGAGGCATTTAAAACCCCCATTTCTTTCTCTCCTCAGAAAAGTCTTCTTTTATTAATTCATATCAGTGTCCGATGTCCGCTTTTGGGACAGGCATGGAATGGGACAGTTAGAATTTATTTCAGGTAAGACTGAAATTTGAAAAAAATAGATAAGGTCTGAATTTTGTACTGGCAGGTCCCATTAAGTGTCTCGTAAGTTATCACATTACATCCGTAACTTTGTTAACCCGTGTATCGAGAAGGCAATTCCCTGCCTTAACGATATTGGATAACTAAGCAATTATTGTGTGGAGACATCTGGCACTTTCATTAAATCCACACGCACCTAATTTTGCCTCACTGTGTCGAAGCTGCTTCCACTGGGAATATTTCATCAGATTAGATATATTTTTTCATAACATGAAAATTAAAATAAATTATGTTCATAATGTTCGCATATTTCACATTTATAGTTATCCAGGACAAATCGGAATATTGCTAAATCGAATATTCAGACGTCTTGACACTTAGTCCCACAGGTGGGTAAGGATAGCAGTTAGGGAATTAGACCGCTGACGAGAAGATTGCAGGTTTGCATACCGGGAGTGGGACCCATACTGCTAATACAGTGACGAACGCCGGAATCTGAAAATAGTCGCTTATCTGATGCATGATGTTGGAACTGTCATGTCTGCACACTAGGTTCTCAGGGACGGAAATATAGTTGTTCTGTGGTGATGCATTGAGTTACTGTTGTTCTGTGGTAATGCAGTGAGGTAGCATTGTTCTGTGGTGATGCAGTGAGGTAGTATTGTTCTGTGGTGATGCAGAGCAGTAAGTTAGGGTTGTTCTGTGGTGATGCATTGAGTTACTGTTGTTCTGTGGTAATGCAGTGAGGTAGCGTTGTTCTGTAGTGATGCAGTGAGGTAGTATTGTTCGGTGGTGATGCAGTGCAGTAAGTTAGGGTTGTTCTGTGGTGATGCATTGAGTTACTGTTGTTCTGTGGTAATGCAGTGAGGTAGCGTTATTCTGTGGTGATGCAGTGAGGTAGCGTTATTCTGTGGTGATGCAGTGAGATAGTGTTATTCTGTGGTGATGCAGTGAGATAGCGTTATTCTGTGGTGATGCAGTGAGGTAGTATTGTTCTGTGGTGATGCAGAGCAGTAACTTAGGGTTGTTCTGTGGTGATGCAGTGAGGTAGTATTGTTCTATGGTGATGCAGAGCAGTAACTTAGGGTTGTTCTGTGGTGATGCAGTGAGTTGTTGTTATGCTGGAGTGAGGGGAATTAGATTGATTGTGTCTGTGGAGTGGGGGGAACGTGAAAAAAGAAAATAAAGATTAAGGCGATATTGTGATGACAGCGGCATTCATGTATGATCCTTTCAAACATAACAGGAACGACTTTAACGACTTTAGAATTCATACTTTTACATATTATAAATATAAGGTTTTATTCTGATGTGTCTTTGCATAGTATTTGTACTTTGCTTAAGGTAATCGGTAATATCACAGGTATGGCCTACAGTCAAAGGTAGAACATCTTCTGATTTCATCACTAGACAGCTCTTTTAAGAGCTACTGCACAGCCCAATCTAACAGTCTTTTTTCTAGCGTTTGTTTACTGCATCGTTTAGATAAAAAAAGGGTCGGAAAGCTTAACCATGATATTTCAAGGCAATAGTATGACTGAGTCACTGCTGGCATTTGATCACTGCGGTGAGACGGTGTTCCTGCCGCTTATGTGAGGCTGCAGTGAGGCTGAGAGCCCTGGGGCTTCATACTCACAGTGCTCTGCATCATCATGTTGGACTCCACACATTCCAGGCTCTCGTCACCGAAACCAGACTCAAGGCTGATCAGATCATCGATGACTCCGTCCATGGGGAACTTGGGGAGAAACTGGCAGTTAAGAAGGATCTCTGCATCGCCACCTAGAGGAGGGGCTGATGTCAAAGGGCACAGGTGGCCGCTGAGGCTCACCTCGCTGTCATGGCTGGCAGCTGGAAGGGACATCAGGGTGACAGGGCTGCCATGGTCGTTGCCATCGCCCGGGGTGGGGGCGTGTCCGTTGCGCATCATGGGGATGGAGCCCATTGGCTGGCCCACATGGGTCCCCAGCGCCAGGTACTGCTTCACCTGCTGCGCCTGGGCTGAGTGCAGGTGGAACTTGGAGTTCTCCAGGTGAGTCTGGACCTGCGGCAGACACAGCGGCACACATCAGACCAGAACTGGTACCGTCACTCCCAGAACCACACCCTAACTAAAAACTACAGCATCCTCAAACACACACTGACTGACCCTACAGCGTCCCCAAACGCACACTGACTGACCCTACAGCGTCCCCAAATGCACACTGACTGACCCTACAGCGTCCCCAAACGCACACTGACTGACCCTACAGCGTCCCCAAACGCACACTGACTGACCCTACAGCGTCCCCAAACGCACACTGACTGACCCTACAGCGTCCCCAAACGCACACTGACTGACCCTACAGGGTCCCCAAACGCACACTGACTGACACTAGTGTCCCCAAACACACACTGACTGACACTAGTGTCCCCAAACACACACTAACGCTACAGCATCCCCAAACACACACTATAGCTGACACTATAGCCAGTACACACACACAGTTCACATATTCCTGTCATTGTGGGGACTCTCCATTCATTTCTAAAAGCAAAACCCTAATCCCAACAAAGACAACTTTAACCCCTACCCAGCCCTAACCTTAACTATAAGTACCAAACAAAAATACAAGACAGATTTTTATAAAATTGAGATTATCTTTCTGGGGACCAAAAAATTCCCCAAAAACATTCCCACAAAGTATAAAGGTTTATCACATTGTGGGGAAATTTGGTGTCTGCAAAGTAATAATTACAAGCAAACAAAGAAACACACACAGCTGATTTCACTGAGGTCAAAAGCATCAGTGAAACCGACTTGGCATTAGAATGATAAGCATGTCGATGATGATGATGATGAAGAGATTGCCAACAAATATTCTTAAATTTCTTCAAAAATAACAGAGTATTATGATTACCAATAACAATATTAACAATAAATTCCAAAACTAAAAGCGCCCAGTGATCCCTCCGTCCTGCCTCGCTCACCCAGGCCAGGCTCGTGGGCGACGCTAAACACGCTCAACTGAATATTCTGACTGCCGCAGGAAAAAAGTACAATTATGTCAATTTCTCCCAAAGTTGAAGCCTGCAACTGATGACACCTGAAATCTTGTGAATGTTCTGCTGCTTTAGCTGTAGTCCAAAATTATTCAGTACTGGTCGAGGTGGGGAGAGAAAAAGTAATGAAATCTTTACGTTTGAAATTCCGGCCCCATCTCCCATCTTGTAAAAGCTGCAGTCGGTTAAGTGTGGCATTCTCCAGAAAGTTCTCCTGTCCTGTTAGCGATCGTGGCCCCTGCCGGCTGTCCTGCCTGGTGGCTTCAGCTCCACTTAGAGATCTTTATTGAGCTTATAAACCATCAGGCCCAGTGCTGAATAACCTAATTAGTCAGGGTAAAGGCTGCCCCCTTTGACTGTTATAATACGACAATGGCTTCAAAAGAGTCCATCAGATTAGCGTAGTTTTGATCATTAGGATGCCCGCATCTCTGTTTGTAGCTAATTCACTGGCTCCGCCCCCGTCTGGGAATCAGCCAATCAACAAGTTTCATTTTGATAGCGTCCCCTCAAGGCATCGCGCATAAACGCTGCCTGCTCCATGGCTGTTTTTAAGAAGCCCATTTTGCCGCATTTACCACGCCTGTGCAAAGGACACTGTCCAGCCCCCGTCGCCGAAGAATCACAGACGCGAACTTTACGCCGGTCTATTTTTAGCCTGATTTTTATTTTTAGACTATAGACCCAGCTGTTTTCTTTTTTTGGCCTGCCCCGTTTCATTACTGGGTCGTCTTATGTTGTCACGGCACAAAGCACGTCACTGTGGCGATCTGCGTCCGTGTAAATGTCAGAGAGAGTCGGGGGGGGGGGGGGGGGTGGCAGCAATTGAAAAAACATCATGGGTGATGTTTATGGCTGCTGGGACAATGACCATGGGGACAATAGCCTGTTTGTCCGGCTGGCCGCTGCTCACAGCCCGCAGACACATCGCTCTTCTGTGTATCTCTCTCGGAATCTGGATCTTCACGGCGTGGCAGCCGCCTTAAGGCTCTACTGCCCTCAGGCTGCCACGGAGATGGGAGCCGAGCGCGTGGTGCTGTGCACAGTGCGCACCGACCGTGACGGCTAGCTCGCGTGTCGGCACACAGCCGGCCGCGGTTTTCCGCCCGTGACACACAGTTGACATTCAACCCATAGTCGCTGTAGATGACCCCCACGATGGTCCATTCAATCCACCTCAACTTCCCGGTAGTTACCCTCATACCCTTTTTCTGTCCCTGATAAAATGTAGCCTAGCATGAGATTTTAAGTAGTGTATGTCAACGATGACGCAGCAGTACGAAGATGACATCAGTGATAACTTTTACGAGAAACGCAAGGCACTCTCTCCTCATGTGGTAAAGAGGAGCGTAGGAACCTGGGAGACTGGGGTGGGGGGGCATACACATGAACACCCCCCAATAAACAGATCTTTGTATATAAATTAAGCTGTCAAGCGCTGTGACAACACTGTACCAAAGCTGTAACACTGTGCTTACAATTCTTCATACACTGCATGAACTATAGTCTCCGCAGTGCTTTAACAGCAGTGTTTATCCAAAGTGCAGCATTCCTCCATTACCCTCTGTGCACAGGCACCCTGCCTCTGTGAGATACCGCCGGCGTGAAATCCGATTGCTCACCCTAGCCATTGTAAAGTGCTCGTAGCTGAGCTGAGGGATATCAACAAACAGCCTTTAATACCAGTGGAAATTGCTCCTTTGACGAATTCTGTATACAGGATTTACACCGCAAGTATTCACGAGTCATAAATGATTACAAGTTACTATACATCATGCCAGCCCTGTGCTGAGAGATTATTGTTTTCTCACCGTGTGTGTGTGTGTGTGTGGAGGGGGAGGGGTTATGTTGATATTATTATCACATTGTGGGGATTTTAGGTCCTCACAATGTGACAAAAACCTGTAATTCTTATGTTCTGGGCACCAACAATTCTATAAAAATCTGTGAATGCAAAAAAAAAAAAAAAAAACGAAAAATGCCCAAAGTCTTGTATTTTGTTTGGTTACTTATGGTTAAGGCTAGGGCTTGGTTGGGGTTTAGGGTGTCATAGTTGTGATTAGGACTTTTCCTATAGAAATGAATGGTGAGTCCCCACAAAGATATGAATATAAACACAAATTGCATAAAATACTGTGTGTTTTCCGACAATGTCCCCATAATCCCTGAATTATCATCTAACCCTGGAATGTCCCGATTGACTGATGATAATGGAACAGCGATGCCTTATTTATCCCTGGTGGGAAATTCTCTTTTCACGTATCCAATCTTGCTCTCTGCCAGACACACATGCAGCTGACAGCAGGTTTCAGGGGCACAGCACAAACTCAGCCAGTGTGGGGACCTCCTGAAGCTGCAGGTTAAGGGCCTCTACTTAGGGGCCCAACAGCAGCATCAATCAGCCAGCCCAGGGATTTGAACCCTCAACCTACCAGGCACAGGTATGGTGTCTGACTGCTGAGCTACACACTTCCCTATAGTGGTGTTTATCAACCCAGTTCTTGACAGACATTTCTGCTCCCTCCCAACTCCCAGCACACCTCAACCAAACAATCAAGAACACTGAATACCTGGGACAGGTGTGCTGGGAGACAGGAGGGAGCAAAGTGTGGATTATCTGGGAAAGTACTGGGTTTGTTTACCCAATAAAAGTAAATAAACACTTATATTCTCTTACCCCAAGACGTGGAATTTCTTACATCCATACGTCTTGCCTATTTCACACATCATCAAACATTTGCATCTTTAGACTATTCCTGCAGGAAGCACACGTCTGACAATGCTGTCAAGGTGCTAATTACTTAAACTTGCCATCTAGACAGGAAATAATTTCAATCGCCATGAATAACATTAAATGATTCTCGAGTATTACAAACGCAAAACCCGCTTCTGTACTTTTCCTTCTCATCGAAATTCTTCTCCCAGTGCCCTTTGGAAAACTCCAGGTACTTCAGCAACTCCAAAACGACTACAATGAAACCTCTATATTAATGCACTAATAATTCACTAATAGCACACGCATTACACCTGGACATTTTTACATCATGCATATTACAATATGCAAGAGATTCAAAATCTCCTTCTTGCTATCAGACATTTGATCTTTCTAAGAATCAATAGATTCAGCTCATCACTGGTAAGCTTCATCCACCCATCAAAGGTAATTCAGGCACGATAGGGGCCGAGGCAAAGCACCCAGAATTCATTGCCACCCAAACACTATATGGGCAGTCCAGACACAAATTAGCCTAACAGTTAGCATGTTTTTGGGCCGTCAAAAGAAACCAGAGTACCCAGAAGCACTTCACGCAACACGGGGAGAACCCAGACACTCCACACACACACGATGAGGTCAGGACCCACACGACCACACGCTGACCCGAATGCTGCCCGGACATGAGACTGAGCTGCCCCGAAATAGCTGGGGTGGAACGGCTTGTGCACTGCGCCTCGGTGACCCCAGAGAGGCCATCGGAAAGAAGGCATGACTCATTCCTCTCTCCATTTCCACTTTCACTTCAAAAAATATTTTGATCTCATATAATAGCATTTATTTTCCATAACCCCATGATCTAGCGCAGGGTCACAGCGAATGTGGAGCCTATCCCAGAATACACAGGGCACAAGGCAGTGCACACCCTGGATGGGACCTCAGTGCACACAGGAGTAATAAAATATCTATCCTTTTTCTATAACCACTTATATAATACAAGGTTAATATCCCAATAGAGTAGCTACTGTAAAATGTGATTTTTTTTTTTATGAATTAAATCCTTATATTCCCCCTGCATTGTTAACTGTATTATATATTTCAAAACAAAATACTTGTCTTCTCCAGCAATAATATAATTGCATCATATAATGCACAATTAAAACCATAGACTAATTAGCTTCTTGGCAGCTAGCCAGGTGAAATGCCGTTTCTTTACTCAGCCATTAGTATCAGACATTTTCATAGCAAGCAATATTAAGCAGCTGGCATTTTTACATGGTTCTACAGACTGTTACTTTGTTTAAATCAGTTTTAGGTTTAACTACCTCTGTGTGCATTAGCACCGCGCCAGCCGCTTTAGTGGCTTAACCATCCCCGAGGATGAATCAGCAGCCAGCACACGTCACGACGGCTAGTCGGCGTCACCGATTTCCCCCCACAGCGCCCCGTGCCCTTAGAGGGGCCTGTTGATGCTCGCTGTCAAGCACTCACTCCCAGATTAATGCTGGATTGCATTTGCTCACCCATCTCTGCCTGTGCACTACCAGCACTTAACGTCACAGTACTGTCGTGTCCTTCTTTTACGGCCAAGCAGAAACCGTCACGGCCGGCGTGAGCGGCGGGGTGACCCATGCACGGATCGTCGCATGAAGTGCGGCGCTGCAGCAACATGTAACCATGCAGCGCGAGTACGCGGAGTATTCCGGAGATGCGCCACATCAGGACCCCCCCCATCAGAGGTGGCGGCGTTACGTACTGGCAGCACGTGGATCTCGGTCAGCGCTATCACCTTGACGACGCAGGAACGACTCATGGCTGAGTCAAACGGCACGAATGCGGCACTGATTGCTAGACACAAGCGGAGTTACCGGCAGACCCAGCGCGCCCTGAGCAGGGGGCGGCAGGGGGGACCCAGGGGCGGGGTATTGTGCTTCCTGAGCTTTGCAGAGCAAGGCCTGCAGTTCAGATGGCAAAAGGGTGTTGTGGGGGGGGGGGTTCCTGCCACCTCTCTCTGAGGCACTTCCTGTTTCTGACCTCTGCAGCTGCATCAGCACATCCTCTCCTATCCTGCAGCCGTGGGATATCTCACTGACAGCCGCTTCTCCTGCAGGCCCGGATGCGCTGTGACACTTGGAGGCCACCGTGGGGTCACTGCGGACCCCCGTCAGCAGCTTCCCAGAAAGCAGAAATGACTCAGCACTTCTAGGGCTGCTCAGGGACACGGAAGGAAAAACAGAGCTGCTTCTTTGGGGCACGGGGGGGGCAGAGAGACCTCAGCAGATTCAAAGGGCAAATTATAGTGGGTGTGAAATTGGGCAGGAGGGGCCAAGGTGACATTTTGCCAGGGAGCCCACAATTTCTAACTACACTGGAGCGCATTTCTTCCCGCCAAGAAACCTTAAGGATCGGCGCAGACGTGAGACCCACACGTCTTAAGGATCTGCGCAGACGTGAGTCCCACACGTCTTAAAGATCTGCGCAGACGTGAGCACCACACATCTATAAGATCTGCACTGAGGTGAGCCCCACTGCTCACACTGTACCAAGGCCAGGGGGTGTGGGGGGGGGCAGAGGGTGGTGGGGGGGGGGGGGAGTCAGACAGACACTGAGTCGACCTCAATTCACAGTCTGTCTGCTGATGAGTGACACAATAAAAAAAAATAAACGAAAAAATGATCATTCCACATCAAACGGCTTAAAGGCAGTAAATTTAACCTGACGTGAATCATCGCACCACACAACCATGTTGTAAATATGCCAATAAGCACATGCTCTTGACAGGACAGTAGCGGAGAGCTTTGACAGCCAATTTAAACAGCAATCAGCATCATAAGTGCCAACACACCCCGATCTCCCAGGAACGGGCTTCCCGATAACAGTGTGATGGATTCGCCTCACCGTGCACGGGCGTAGCAGCGAGGACGCCCATAAACTGAGCACATTTCTTAGCAGGCGTTAGCATTCAGTGTGGCTCCATCCTGCTCGTATTTTACGGTCATGAATATATTTTTCCTCTCTAGTCTGAATCACTCGATCTGGTCCAGAACGGTGCAGCTTGGGAAGTTTGATTCATGTCTGCCATGTTGGAATTTCGCTGCCGATCCTCTGAGGCTGTTTGGAGGGTGTTTACGGCGGCTGTAGGCACTTCTCGGGCTCTCAGCCCCCACACAGGGGTCAGACATAGAATACTCACCTTTGTTAATCCCACATACAACATGTATAAAACATGAGGCACTTCCTGTAAGAGTTGGGTTGCTTCTGAGAGAGGACTTCAAAGTGCAGTCTCTACATCTGAGAACTGTTTTATCCAAGTAGAGAGAGAATGCGTAATGGCCGTAGCACTTTAATGATTTAGATATAAATTAAAGATTACAGCCATTTTGGCAGATATTATTATACGTCAGGCAAACCGTTACCTGGAAGCTGGATGTTTGTACCGGATGCACCGTCTGCTTTGACGGAAAAATGTTAATGTGCCCAATATTCCAGACAACAAAGAGTGTCACCTGCCTTTAGTCCCCCTTCCTGCCCACCCCCACCCAGTTAAATTCGTTAAGCATTGCTCAAAAGTCTGTGTTAATGCCTCCGGAAATCCCTTAAGATTCAATTGGAAGACAGGTCTTTGTGACAGTAATTAAAAATATCAAAGGTGTTACTTCACCTGTAATTAGAATCAGCAGGATTTGGGAGGTGCCGTTTAGGGCCACTGGGGTTATAAAAAAATGCATTTCATCACCTCTAAACAAATATTAAATGTCGGTGTATAGCCGTGTGGCTAAACAATGGAAAAGAAACACTATTGTATTTCAAATCACCTGTACCTGCCATGTGATTCAGTTTCTGGGTATAAATAAAGCTTTCACACGTGTGCTAATAGCCAAACTGTTTACCCTTTCACAGCAAAAACACAGGTATCAAATCAGGATTTCAATCACCTCCTTCCGTTGCAAAAAAAGCATTTTGGTTGGTTATAACATAGCATATACAAATTATTTGTTTTACGTCTTCTGGATTCGAAACAAAATAAATGTAATAATTTGTTACAAATAATGGCAACAAATAATGAAAAAAGATTCTAAAATATAAATAGTGATTTGTGTTCTTTTATCTGGTAATGAAAATGCATTGCAGATGAACGTTTTAATAATTTTAAAATGACTTTAAAATGTTTTTTGTATAAAGTATCACAAAAAAACACATGAAAATAAAAGTGATCCCATAGGAAACTTGCAGCATGTACAGTTTTGATAGGTTTGTACAGATAGTGATTTTATACCTTGGCAGAAAATCAAAGCTGTTCGATTAAGAGACGCCCAAACTTTGGACCTACATCAGATCAGATGAGCTGTTGAATTCCCACATAGCAAGATGAGTCTGAACTGGATCCAGGCCAAATGTTGTTGAGAAATTGCCGCAGATCCGTAAACCGGATGTGGCTCAGTGTCCTTTTGCACAACGGACCAATACTGGATTTGAAACAGATATGGGCCATATTTGGGCCAGATTTATGTTGAATTTTATCAAGTCTGGCCTATATTTGTACCAGAGTCAAATATTAAATTCAGAGGTCCTTTGGATGGGGCCATTTTGTGGCTCAGTGAGCAGAGTCTCTGTGCTCGACCGAGGACACTGTGCACTAGCTGACCCTACAGCGTGACCCCAAAACTGTGGAGCGTAAGCCTGGGTCAGTGAAGAGAAGCATGTCAATGTACCTCTACCTGTACCTCTACCTGTACCTGTACCTGTACCTCTACCTGTACCTCTACCTGTACCTGTACCTCTACCTGTACCTGTACCTGTGCGTGTGCAAATAAAGCTTGTTTGTTAAATGTGGCACAGGTTCACTTTTTTTTCCAGACCAAGTGCCGACCAGTTCTGCTCCAGGATCCTGCCTTGACACAGGTAGCCAGTGAGTGACTCAGCAGGCTAAGCCTCTGTGCTCGTGAGTGAGAGGTCGTTGGTTTGAGCCCCGGCCCTGGTGGAACGGTTACATGTATGTGGGCCCTTGAGTGAGGCCTTTAACCCCCAGCTCTGGATGAAGTAGGTAAAGAGATGTGTTCCAAAGCAGTGGTACTTATACAAATTAAATTAGTGTAATGTAAGTCAGGATGTTGGAGCAGAACTTAACCACCGCTACACTAGAATACTCCTGAATAGGGCACAGGAAATATATGGCTAATGCCAAGAAAGTGGTAAAGTTTCACATTCAGTGACGCACAGTTTGTTCTGAATTCCACGATCAAGCAATCGGGGTGACTTAACAGAGTCACAGGCACATAGTCACGTAGTAAAATAAGGGGATTGGAACCCCCCCACCCCCGGTAAGATGAATCTACATAAATCTATCATGCCCAGCGGTGGCCCACATCAGAATACAGCCTGTGCTAATCCTTGTCCTTCAAGTATAGTTCCTTAGTTTCTGTTATATATAATTAGCATTTTTTTTCCAACTGCAAAAAAAAACATTTTGTGGCTTAAATTTGTCAAAAACTGTTCAAAGCTTCCACTGGACGTGCATTCATTACAATTCTAATTTGATTGAGAAAAATTAAATAATGCTATAGCTGTTTAACGAGGGCTAAGCAGAAAATTAGATCAAGTTCGACCTCAACCAAACTATTAATAAGCGATTTAGGACACACACAAGGGGACGATTGTGCTGGTCATCCTTAGGATTTGGCATTTCAGTGGGGGGGTTGTGAAGGATTGGCTGCTCGTGGGGGGTGGGCAGGGGGTGGGGGTTCCATAGGCCACAGCACATGAGACAAGGTGACGGCGGCCCCCTGCTCGTAGCCTGGGGTGACCCCTCTGCTAAATATGTGCACAGTGTCCCTGCACCCCCCGCACCCCCCAAGAACAGTCAGGCATACAGCAGAGCCTGGGATGGGGTCCGGCACAGACAAGGCTCCAAGTCAAGTCAACCAGTCAGGCACAAAACGCTGGACACAGACATATTTATTGCATTTACTGCATAGACACGTCGGTCTATCTGTCTGTATGTCTGCACCTTTTGTACTAAGGAGAATTCCTTGTGCACCTTTGTACTTGCCAAATAAACCTTGATTCCGATCCTGATTCTGATTCCCGACATCCCACCTCTCCCGGACGTTCCAGGAGTCTCCCGCAGTTCCCTGACACCCACAAATGACGCGCAGTATCCTGAAAACCGGTCATCCCCCCCCCCCCGAACTGCTTCATCTTATTCTTCTGTACTTCAGTCTTAGAAATTTTGAACTTGGAAGACACCTGGTGCTCAGTGTAGGTTTCTGCCAGTGGAACCAGGATTACACCAGGATTTAAAAATGCAGATTTGTTTCAAAATATAGAGTGGTGTCTTATTTTTTTTTCCGTGGCAGTAAACATGGTATTACCAAAATACCAGCCAAGCACTGGTCCTTCCCTCCCGAGTACACCCCTGCCCTCCCGAGTACACCCCTGCCCTCCCGGATGCCCCTCATCTACCTCCCTGAAATCGATATCCCTAACATGGGATGTCTGTGATTCTGAATACAGAATACTCACAGAATACTTCTGTGATACAGAAACCGGGTACGTGCTTTATGCCTCACAGAAACAGGCAGCATGGTATAAATGAAGAAATACCTTGACCTGTCCTTAATCCATTTTCAGCTGTAGCCTGCATCCGTAACGACTGATTTTAAAGCTAAGTGGTTAGGCCTATCTGGGCTGGCACTGGTCTGGCAGTAAACTGTACTGGGTAGTACCGTGTCATGGGGCTTTTCTGTGCAGTGTGCCCATTATCAAAGAAACGCTGTCCATCTCAACAGTAATGTTGAACTATAAATAGCCACAAACAGAGGCCTTTTGTGTCACATGAAAGCTTTATCCAAAAATGTGGCAAAAAAAAACACAAGCCTGTCTGAATTTAGCAATGACTACAGTATTTTACCAGTCAACCATACAGTGTCATTTCTTAAAATAAAATTAGATTAATACCGATTAATACTGTATTTGTTTCATTTACTGTAAATTGCATCAATGTAATTCCTCCCCCAGCTCTCACTTCTGATCACAAATTGATTAATGCGCCCACCCTGAGTTGAATCATACATCTCATGAGAGGAGGTAGAAGCAAGCGCTGAATCCACACTGTACATGTACTTCTGGGATGGAGATAACCTCGTCCCTCATCACACAACACATCCCATCTACTGCTGACAGATCCGTCAAGACCAGGAGGCACACCAGACATAAGATGGCTTCTCCTGCCTAGATATTGACATCGAGGGGTGCCTTTGGGCTGCATCACATGTTTACCATATTCCGAGGTACAGCCGAGGTGCCTGACTCTCCACAAATACATTTGAACACTCCATACAAACATCTGGTCCTTAGGTCTCGTGGGTTCAGAGGAAATCGATTTCAGTAAAAAGCTGGGAACTTAGACTCCCGTCGACTTTAAGTTATGAATAAATCTATAAAAAGTAAACAAACAAATCTACTAAAAGAAGTGTAGCGATACCTGATACCTGTTTGACTAGATGGTTTGTACCAGGCGCATTGCTAGAGCTGTTTGGGGGGGTTTCACTGCCTTACGCCCCCAAATAAATGTCTGTTAATTAGTTGAAATAGAATGTTCTTGTTCGGAATCATTAAAATCAGACCCCCCTAGTAAAGGCTTACCTCCCCCCCCCCTCCATCGGATGCAGCTATTTTAAGTGTTAAGTAGATGTCTTGGTTCAGATCACAGTATGGGGGGTGGTCCAGCCCCCACACAGCCCCGAAGCAGGAACGCAGCTTTCTGACCGAAATGAGGCGTGCCGCGTGAGTACCCCGCTTACTGTCTCTCGCCCACAGAGCACATGCCCCGCCTGCATTCCTGACATACTCCCAGCTGTAATCTCCTTCCAAGCCACCGGCACGCCATCCCCAGTCGGTGCGGCGAGTGGAATGCCCGTCGTAAAGCTGACGTGGGATGACATTTTCTTTTCATCCCAGCAGGCAGCTTCTTAGACCAAAAGAAAGACTTAGGGCTTATTAGGGTAATAATTGCACGACATGTCAGTCCAAGATTTAAAAAAGAGGCAATTCCTTTAAAAAATAAAGAGAGAGAGAGAGATTATCAGTGTTTGTTTGAACTTCTGAGGCGTGCAGTCGGCCGTGAAATATTTCCATTGCAGTTGTTTGCATTGTAACTTCTTAGCAAGCCGGCCCAAGTTCTCCACCAACTTTGCACGTCGAGCTCATTTCAAACAGACATCTCCCAAACAGTCACACCCCCACGCTGTGTCCCTCTGCCTTCCATGAATGGAGCCCTTTTTGGCTATTTTTGCCAATCAAATTAAGGCTTCCTCGGGGGCCCTATGTGTGTGTTTATTAAGGCACAATAGCATGTGTCTTGATCTTTGAGAAATGAATGGTGCTTCTCTCAAGCATCGCATTGAAAGAGGCCATACTGTACCAAAGGTTGAGGAAAAGGTGAATGTCATTCAGTGTCCTCATGCGGAATGTGCTGTTTACTTTTTTTAACCACTGAAGTAAGGCCTGTGTGCATCTCTAAGACAGGGATTTCTCCCCTTCCGCTGAGAATATTATATATTTCACGTTGAATATGTGGCTAATTGAATTTTTTTTATCCTTTCTCTGTAAAATTTGTTGACATTCTGGAGGTGGAAAGTTCAGGCATAGAAAGTACAAATCCAGAGCAAGGTTTTGTTTCAACTAACCTTACCAAGCAGAACTCTGCTTCTGCGAGAGGCAGGAACCATACAGCTAAATAAGCGGAAGAAAGGTAGGAGCTGGTCACTACTCTGCACGGATGACCGGTGCGGCATTATTCAGAATAAAGAGTCACTTTCTGGAAAGACCTGCACCGGCGGACCTGATCCCGCTTGGGTCGGGTTGGCGACACAGGCTAGCAGCACTCCAGGGTGGGCGGACATGTCTGGGATCTGCTCTGATGGTTCGGGTTCAAGTCCCAAGGAAGGTCCAAATGTTATTGTACTGCCACCCTCCACCTATCCATCCATCCATAACCATTGAGTCAGTACAGGAATGTAGGAAGTCTGGCGCCTAGCCATTGTTCTTTTCTTTTCTTTACTTTCTATTGTACTCTTCAGTTCTTCATTTTAGATCCAAATTAAAAAAAAATAAAATTATGAAAACATATTGAAATGTATTACAACTTGCACTGGAAAACACCAAATCACTAAATTATAAAAATACTTTGAATAGCAATAAATCTGCTCAAAAGGCCAAAAGTTTTTCAAATCAGAGCTTCTCAACCAGTTCAGTCTCAGGACCTACATTTTCCTCGGTCATTAAGTCACGACCAGTTTTGGATAAAACTCTGAACCACATTCATGTCATAAAAACACTGCAGTAATAATAAATAGAACATAGGGCAGCAACGGCAACACAAAGCCTTCAATCAGTGCTAAAAAACAAATCAAAAATATTTTTTACCATCCACTCTTGCGAATATGATCCCACAACCCACTTCTGGGTCACGACCTACCAGTTGAGGAACGGTGTTTTAAACACTATTAAAATTAGTGCTGTTCCTCAACACTTTGGCATTAAATGTTCTGTACAAATGTTCTCCTTTTACATAAGTGAAAAATAGGTAGGATCATGTGAATTCCCTGTTCTGCCTCAACTGAGGACCATAACAGCTAATTCTGCTACACCAGTGGCACTGTAGCTACAGTGAGAACCAAAGCAATCGCTTAGCAAAAAGGTAAGTGTGGATGGGCGATAGATTCGTAGGTTTCTGAATTGGCTGGCGTACCTCCAGCGTTTTTCAAATGTTCTTCAAATGTGCCGGTCATCGGCAGTCAGATTAAGTTAATGCACTGCAGCCACCTTCTCAGGACACTAAAAGTGAGTCTGAAACTGGATCTCATGCGTAATAACTGATGTTCCAAACACATGTGTGAACCAACCAGAGCTAATAATTCAGTCAAGTTAATCACTCTCAGCCGTGAAAAATCATTGTGAGGGGAGCTTCCATCTGACATGCAAGCGTCAAACTTCCAGAGAACTTACCTGTCCGTACCAGCTATATTCCAGCATCATGAGGAAAAGGGCGACGGCAGTGGAACTGTTCGGAAAAATGAGTGGCAGGCTCCCTCGCGCTAGCAGCATTAGCGGCCCCTCTGCACGCCAGCCGTCTGCCGGCACTGCCAGCCCCCGCTCGGGCACTAGTGCCCGCTCGCTGAAGCGCCGCAGTTGGCGTGCAGACCTGTTGATAATGAACCTGAACCCATTATTTTGAGTCAATGGCTTGAAAGGAATGGGTGAAGAATTGCAGCCACAGGGCCAATTACGGACACTCTTTGATGTATGACTCTCCAGCAGTCACCGAATCACCCCGCACCTTTATCCTGATCCCCTGTGTTATTCATTAATTATTCTGCTGGGGTCAAAGGTCAAATGGCTAATTATGCAGATGGTCTTGGGGTGGGGGTGATTGTGGGGCAAAGATTCTCCTAACTCTGACCCACTCCCTCTGCCTAGACACGGCCACCTTGTGTCCTGCTGATTAATCCAGTTGCTGACATTTTTCCCAGCCAGCCTCCAACTCCCATTGTGTTCTGTAATCTTAGTCGTTGCAATCTGCAGGTACCATTGGTGGTGGTGGTGATGGTGGTGGTGGTGGGGGGTGAGGGGGTCTGTTTTAAGGGGCCAGTGAGTTTGTTTTCCCTCTGAACATTGTATTGTTTTCCTTACGGAAGGTTGCTTTCTCATACAATTGGGTGCAGGAGAAGCCTCATACCAGACGACAATTCCATGGTTTTGTGGGTAGATCACATGCCCCTTCAGTGGGGCTACGCAGACCAGGGCAGGGCTTCCTCACCCTGCTCCTGATACAGATAATCAGCCTGTGCTGAAGCTAAGCTGGCTCTAAAACTGCGACTCTACTGAAGGGCCTGATTGTCTGTATCAGGTGTATCAAATTAAGGGCTGCAGCTAAGCTCAGCTGGGTGGTAGATGTTCAGGAGCAGGGTTGGGCCTTAGTATCCTTACTAAGGGGCACGTGATCTAACCACAGCACCGTCGAATTGTCACCTGGTATGAGGATTCTCATCCATCCACTGTGTCACAAAATCAAGAACTGAGACAATCGCATGTTAGCGGATTGAAATTCTCCAAAACGTGGATTTTCAGTCTGCATGTATGTGCCGACTGTCTCGAATTGAAAATCTTACCCAGCAAACTGACCAAAGTTGGCAACCCTGCAGGCAAATGTGTCAGGGGCAAGACTCCTGCGAGTCTCTGGCAAATTGTTTTGATATAGAAAAAAGACTATGTAGGTTACATCTCTAAAGACCACGTCCATGGTTATTAATTGCATTTTGCTCAAAAAAATTCGGAATTCGCCATTGCTGTAGAGTCCCGAGAGTGTAGAGAGAGGGGGGGAGAGAAAGAAAGAGAGAGGGAGAGACTGAAGAGAGACAGCGGATTCGTGTTCGAGTTACAGTCGGCAGAACGTTTGCACACCAGACTGACGTGCCAGGACACAGGGACACAGAAGCGGGTATGTAAGATGTTGCTTAAACCATCATTGCTGCAGCGTAACAGAGAGGATGAGGCTGGAAAGTGGAGCTTTGTGTTCAGTATCACAACACAAGACACACACATACATTAGCTGACATACCCCACTTATTGTAGAATATATATATATGTCAAGTTAAAACACCCAAATATTTTTGCTGCCAGCTGTAGCTAATCTAAATACTCACGTTTTGTGTTTTTTTTCTAGATATTTAGCACTTAGTTGCAAATGTAAGTATTTTATAACTAAACCTCATTTTGTTCAGATTTCATCTATAGTCAGTCCTTAGGCAGGATGCGTCACTGATCGGCTAGATTCAGAAGAGGGCTAAGGGACAGTGTTTAGCTCGTCATGGCTCCTCAGCGGTCATGTTAATGCAATCAGCGTTATCTCTGAAGGCATTAGTCAGACTTCAGTAAGTCCTGGCCCTACATATTATGGCACACAATGCAAGAGGTGATCCCATTGTCGTGGGTTAAACCACAACACATTGTATCTGAACAAGCATTCAGCATTCATTCAATCGACGGCTTTCTCGATTGAAAGCACTGTGTGCCCGCTAGCACTGTGTAACAAACAAAACAGAGGAAAATTATTGACTAGACACCATTATTTCCCTGAGTGATGTCGCTATCTTTACTGAAGCCAAATCAATCAGCTACAGTTTAGTACTTATCTGTAGGCTACAGCAGTGATTTCAGGTTAATAACTCAGATATCGTCACGCTATAAAACGGTCTGCCACCCGTAGTGCTCACTGGTTGGATGGATCTGTTAATAATGAGTCATTCCTAACTCGGTGTATGCACTAAAACAGCCCTAACGGTGACCTCTATGTGACCTTTGACCCCTAAAGTGCAGCCCCACCCCCCCAGGCTTTCATGCTAGCCACACACTAATGGTCACTGTGTGCAACACTGTACCTTTCCCTGAACTTCCTTAAACTGGAGGAGACGGGCAACTTCTCACAATTAGCCATAATAGGATTATGTGCTGGTATGGAATGGGCGTTTTAAATAGGGGTGGAATTCTGACAGACACCTGCTACATGTACCACAATAATCTCATAAAGGCACCCCCCACCCCCAACCAAGTCTAGAAAACAAGGACTGCCTTCATCCCCCAAGTCCCCCCAGCCACCCCGACCAACACTGTGGCCAAGAAGGGATCTGGGTGGGCGGGTGGGGGAGTACCTGTGAGGTCAGGGGGGAGGAGGGGTGAGTTAGGAATGTGTCTGAGCTTGGACACATTCTGGAAAGTAGCAGAGGCTTCTGGGTAATCCATGAGCCTGTTCTGTGCGCACTGTTATGTGGCAATGAAAGTGCTTCTCATTTGTGTACAATCCCCCAATGACTGTATCATTTCATGAGTGCATATCAGCACAGTTACACTAAGTGTTTATTGCATAAGTGACTTTCTGTGTGTTCGTTCACTAATTATGAAGAGGCCCAGGTGAGTACAGATCTCAACCTCCCACAAATGGGGCGAATTGTTTGCCTCTTTAAAAGGAGTTAATTGTTTACAGTGTTGACTGTTCCCTTATTTTAATGGGGTTATGGGAGCCTGTAATGGCTTCATTCCGACAATATCATGTAATCACTGACGTTAAAAGGGTCATGGTGGGACCATAATGCAAATCACAGACTAAATTATTCAGTTCTTTTTGGAGACTGCATGTTAATCACTGAATAAACATCTCAGGAGCAAAAAAAAACACAATCACTGCATTGACAGCCCCAGAACAGGCAGGCAGAATCCTAATGAGTGTGGCTCCGCCCACCCTGCTTCTCACCTACACTGGTCAGGGTGGCACCACAACACCCTGGGCAGGAGGCCACACCATCACCAGGCAGACGCACACACACACACACACACACACACATGTAGGGTATACCTATCCTTACGGGGCCCACTCATTCACTTCTATTGGAAAAAGCTAACGCTAACTATGACAACCTTAACCCCCACCCAGCCCTAACAATAACCATAAGTAACCAAGCAAAATACAAGACTTTTTGCATTTGTAGTTTTTTCATAGCAGTCACTGATTTTATAAAATAGAATTTTATAAAAAATGGATATTTATCACGTTATGGGGACATTTTGTCACCATAAGGACAGGTATACCCGCTCACACACACAGACATACACACACAAACACATTCACACACACACACACACAAACACAGGTTTTTGATTTTATATTTTTTTATAAAATTGAGTTTCCCATTGTGGGGACCAAAAAAAATAATCCCACACGTACAGAGGTGGAAGTCACCCTCCAACTCTGAAAGCGGGAGGTAACAGCATTACCCACAGAGCCACTGCCCCCCCATTAACAATTCCAAATAGACTAAACCAGTACCCTACCCTTCAGGGAGCAGTTGAAGATTATTTAAAAACCTCCGTTTCTGAAATAACCGGCTTTCTGTCTTTCATTCGGCAAGTGGGTTGGATCAGGAGTGCGGGATAAAAGCAGGCCGTGGTCAGACTGATTTGGGGGGGTGGCGTTTCCCAAAAGCCCCCTTAACAGCTTGCATAGCCGTTGGGACACGTAGCGCAGGTCGTGGTGAATGGTGATCAGGGTTCACTCAGAGGGTGCCAGAGAGAGAGAGAGAGAGAGAGAGAGAGAGAGAGAGAGAGAGAGAGAGCGTATATACCAGGTCCTCCAGCTAATCCCATTATAGCGCAATGACCAAATGCAAGGAACTTTCAGAAGGTAACCTATCACATTAGCATGGGCGTAGGACGGGTAAATGAAAAGCATGCAAGTTCAAATAACTTTTCCGCCAGGGAAAATGTACACGTTTTGCAATAGTGAAAAAAGAAAGTGGCAAAATAGAGAATGGATTTGCACGATCCCTTAGAGAGAAAAGTAAGCAGGGTTCAGACAGCCAATGAGGCCATTCCTGCACAAAGCAGACCAATCAGATCAATCAGGGGCTGCTGACCCCTGAAAGTTCAATCAGCTTGACACTCAGCGGAGGTCAAACTGTTAGTCCTGGATGCTGCCAACAAGGGTACGATTCAGCCAGCAGTTCATGTGCTGGGGGGGGGGGGGGGGGTGTTCTAAGGCATCTCTTGCTCCAGCTGCCCCAAAGACATGAGCGTGAGGTTACTACACCTGGTCAGGAGCAGATCTGCGGCCCACATGAAAGCCACCCAGGACGAATGGGTGTGGGGACTGAACTGTGGGCTTTGATGAGTGGGGGGGGAAGGCTCTCTGATGGCCTGGCCCTGGATCTAGACGCTACTACCAAGAAGAGCTTTTGCTTCAGCCCTGAGACGTCCCTCGGGTTTAGCCAGTTACAGAGATTCCGCCAGACGCGGAGACGTCGCCGGATCGGACTGAGCCTCATCCTCAGGTCCTGGGTCGCATCATAATGGAAGCAAACGTGACATGTTTATACAGAGAAGCATGACACCGTCAGCGCCTTCTAGCACGATTCCCAGAAAACGGAAGCTGCAGGAAATCAGCTTTCAGAGACAGGAGCCCCAAAGCAGAGGGGGCCGGACATTGGTGAATGGTGACCCAGGTGTGTTACGTGGCTACGGTACGAGGGTGAGGAGTAGTGAAGACACCGTGACAGGCCACACCCCCTCCTTCCAGGTCGTGCCATACTTTCCTTTCATCCCACAGATGCTGCCGCTCCCTGCTTTGACGCTACGCTGCTCAAAAGCTGAGTAGAATTCCAAATTCACAAAATGATGATTTATTTGCCATTGGTGCAAGTACTTTGGAATACTTCTTTTTACATATCCCATCATGCATCAGTTTGAGGTCTGAATCCAGGGTCGGGAAATTTGGGGTTACTTACTCAAGAGCCCAAAGGGCATGTGACCATTTTTCAGAAGAAGGGATTCAACCCTGTGACCTTCTGGCCATAAGAATTCAGGCATAACTAAGTCATACACTGCCCCCCAGCAATGATAATTATGACAAAATATTTCAGCAGCTGTTGGGCCTGAAATAGCCTAACATCAGTGACGAGCGACAGTAGCCATAACATTATTTTAAGATGGATTTAAGGCAGGCATGCAGAAGAGCAGCCTATCTGAGTCTCCTAGACAGAACCACACCTACCTTCTGTGCTGCCGGGGACACGGACCAGAGTGGGTGGCAGGCTGTCATGGTAGGACGACGGGGGTACAGGTGACCCCATGGAAGAGCTCCCCGCTGCTCCCCCTGCTGGCCCTTCAGCTGCGTGTGCGGGGCCGTGGATGACCAAAACATGGTTAAGCTGCACAGAGACACAATGGAAAGAGGTGAGGTTGTCCCAAGACGGACAGGCAGGGAGGCCGATTATTACAGTATCACGTGACAGGCGAGGAATCTAATATTTTAGTTTCTGGAATCTGAGTTACTTTGAATCTTGAGCCTCTCGACAAACCCCTTAATCTTTAATTGCTGCTTGTGAATGAATACTTCTGGACAGGCAATATCATAGCATAACATCACAACACAACACACAAAACATGGAGTCACAGGCATGTAATCTGTGTTCTGGTACAGATCAGATCCTTAATGGCTGTTTCCATACCTTCCATGGTGAAATCTACACCAATCCATCAATCCAGTTGTAATTCACCAAATAAATGGCCTTTTCTTTACTTTTAATTGCAGAAATTCCCATTATCATTCCAGTTTCATAACCATAACACCATCTTGTCCCTAATTTCATTCATTAAAAATTGCATGTTGATTATTCATGGTTCTCAGAAGCGGAAAAACAAATTTCAAAGGAAATTCACATTCTTTATTACTTGTTTTTTTATGCAGTGTTTTCTATAGCTTTACTAGTAGCTACATGTTTATACTTCATGCCAGACCTTTATAATGATAACATTTTTATCTGAACGCTCGAATTGCAGGGACAGACAGCAGCATGTTCTCTGCGGACCATTAATTCTGTCAGGTCTCCATTATCCTGTCACACGGAATCAGTTTGTCAGCAAATTCAATCACAGTGCAGTTTTAGCCTTGGGTATGATTTTATACCAGTGGACTGTTTAAATGTTATTTGTAAATCATCCTTTAAAGTCTAAAGTACCGTACTGTGCAAAAAATCTTAGGCAGGCAAAGAAAATTCTTAAATGATCTTTATGATGTTGTAAAACTATGATATCTGTTGTAAGTGTTTTAGTTTTACCATATCAACACCGCTCCTACAGTCACCCCAGTATCTGTAGCAGCATTTTTTTGACTGGACAACTAGTTCACCACGTATGGCTAATCAATACCTAATAAAAGGAATTTGTTTGTAAGCTGGTGGTGAAATTTAACAAATATATAGAGCAGCTGAGGTGCCCATCCAGCAAGATATGAGTAACTTTCCGGAGAACAGAGGAAATTCCTGTTAGCTTTTATTGTGTTGCATGCACATCAGTACATCAGTTCTGAACCCCACTGTGGCATTTTCACCTTCCCGTGATTCTGTAACACATTTTTAAACTGCGATGATGCTGTCAATATCGAGCTGGTTCCTGACACCTTGAGGCTGTGAAGTCGAGTCCCATCGAGAAAATGCCAGGATTCATCTCAGAATGACACTTTTTTTTGTAAAGTATGTTTCCCCACCTTCATCTCTCATCCTTTCATCAGCTTATCTTCGCATGCTTTGCTGTTACACTAAGCGTATTTCTCAGACTGTATTCGAGCCTGGTTATCGTGAATCTATGCAAGATGCGCATTTCTGTTTGTAAACGCTTCGAAATTGGCACCATTTGGTGCTGAGTTCCATTCCCTTCTCATTGAATCTGCCTGCTTTGAGTAATCCTGGTGCTACTTGGTGGATGTTAACACAGTCTGAAAATGCAGGGCTCTGGGAGCTCAGCACCACAGCCACAGACAGTCATGCTGTCCTTCGTAGGAACGGAGCCCTACTCTTTCCCAGCTGAGCCTGGTGCGCATTGAGTCTCTTGTGAACAAGCATCAGAGCGAATGGACGTTCTTGTGTGTTTGGATGACACACAAAACGAACGTTGTCCCCCCCTCCCTCTTGGAACACACTTCTGAAGTGCGCCGAGTGCCTCCTCCCCGCCCCCCCTCACCCAGAGGCCCCTGGGGGCCCAGCTGACGGGCCCCCGGGCAGCCAGGTCACAGTCGGGTGACCTTGTCTCCTCATTAAACCCTCCCGCGGACGCATCTCTGTCTGCTATATAGTGGCTCCCACTCATCTGGTGGGGGGGGGGTGCTTGTTTTGATCATGCACCAGTGAAAAGACCAAACGGTCACTTCTCTTAGCCCCCCCTCCCCCCCTTGCTCTCCTTCAGCACAACGGCGTCTTTCAAGGCCTCGTCTGTCTTTGTTGCCAGTCTCTTATGTAAAAGTATCTATTTATTTGCTCATTTGCCATTAATGCCCAGCAGCTTCCCCCCAGCACTCACTGGGACATTACGCGAAGGAATCCCTCCCCCCCTCTGAAAACCAGGGGTCGGGATGACGGCAAAGCTGTTTGAAGACCCCCTGTGATGTGTGGCCCCACTGCGACCCAGTGCCTTTCCCTGCCCTAACCCGAATCGTCCACAGGGGACCTTGTTTATTTATCACGGTAGCACAAAATTCCGGGTCCCAAATCAAACCAGACAGTCAATGGCGTCTCTTTGCATTTATCTGATCTGACACAGCTATGGGGTAATGAGGACAAGTGTTTCGAAGGCGCCTGTCAGCCGGAACGGAAAGGGAGCCTGACACCGTGACAGCAACATTAGCTCTTGGCTAGATATTTATTTACTCTAGAAGACAACAACAGGCAGGGTGGAATACACGTTCAAGCCCGCTGCCCTAAAATGACAAGGCTCAGACACATACTTAAGGACTTTGCCTACTGTAGCCCCCTTGATTGCTCAGTGGGTTTGGATGCTGTGCTTGGGATCAGATGGTTGCCAGTTCATATCCCATGCTCAGCAGACTGATTTCACTGTGGGGCACTTGAACAAAGCCCTTAACCCTGAAACGCCCTAGGGAAGATTTGGAATGTTTTTTTTTTTGTTTTGTTTTGTTTGTACAACGCTTTGAATAAAAGCATCTGCTAAATAGCTAAACGTAAGTCAGAAGGTGTCGAGAGGAATGGGAGGGGCTTCACAGAGGGAAAGCCGAGCTGTCAGAGATCAGCAAAGGGTTAAGCTCCGCCCTGCTCTCGTCAGAGAGGTCTCTGAGAGCCCTATTGCTGCATCCAGTCATCTGTGCTGGATACACTCTGAGTAGCAGGTAACAGAACACATTCTGGGACATGACAGCCCACGCTATGGAGCCTGCCACTTAGCGTCATGCGTGTTAAACAGAACACAGACGCCCAGGCGGAGAGGAGCATCGCACTGTCACGGAGGATTTCCAGAAATCAGCAAGGTGACTTAAGTTTCCTGTCTCATTCGGTCAACCTGGGGTGAAACACAAAACCTTAAAGCCTTTTCGTTCCACAGTTTGCACTGGACCACATGTGGACCGCATATGTTTGGGGATATTTTCTATGAGTTAAACCTATGACTGGAGACTTGATTTGGCATCGCATGTCCTGTAGAGGGCGTCACCCATTCACGGTGTGCTTCACAGAGCTCAGTCTTGGGGAGTCTGTTAGACCCAAACACCCTCAGTGTCATTCCGAACCTCCTTCATCTGAAGCTGCTGCTGTTCTTTAAATTCAGTACGTTTCATTTGGATTTCATTGCCCAGGAAGAGGCGGCGTTAGGGAGGCGATCCCCTCTGCCAGCTGGAGGTGTGTAGCGCTGACCTGTCCTGAATGAGGCCCTCGCAGCTCATCCAACTTCCATCCAACACAAAACATACACACCAATTCTCAACCCCATATCTATTCTCAGCTGAAAGACTCCCAGTGAAAACTCTGGCTCTTTTTCAGTATTCATAAAATGAATGTAAAACAGGGCATTAATAAACAGTGTTACATAACCAACACAGCATCAATGATTTTCTGTAATTTTTGAGTGAACCACAAGGGGTCACCATACTTCCGATAATACCTGCATGATTAGATAAGCAATTCATTATACTTGGTTCTGGTTGCTTGCCACATCAGTATAATTAGCTGGCTTTATAAGAAATGCAATACATAAGAATGCCCCAAATGTTTTTCATTAGTTAAACAGATATGGAATTTAACGGGCATTTAATTTTTGTTACACACAAATCAGTTCAGCTCAGTATATCAGTCTTTGGTGTCTTTGCCTATTAATTATCACATTGAAATGCAATAAATTGAATGCAATAACTGAAAAAGTACCTTTTGCTCACATGCAATTTTCCCATGTGATTATATATAAATCTGGGATGCTCTGATTCACACACATACCCTGTCGTGCCAGGGTCACCCTGAGGAGGTCGTTAGCCTGGTCCTTATATAAACATACACCTCCCACATTCCTTACATGGAATGAATGAACTCTCCCTTAAGAGGAGTAGTTCCACTGTGGGCTATAGGAACACATTCTGGGACAATCCCTCCTCTCCTTCTACTTTCTGCACTCTGCCCATTTCTGTGGTCAACAGGCTATTTATACTTTAAGGAAGAAACCGATCAAGCTAGTTTTACACACATCTCTCCGGCACACCCCCCCCCCCCCCCCCAAAAAAAAGCACACTGCACATTCAGAGAGTGCACACGTCCCCCCCCCCCCTCCCCCAGCCACACTCAGCATACCACCCGGCTCTGTGGCTGCACACCTCTCATACATTCTCTATGTCTCTCTCGTATACTTACACACAGCATTCAGTAATTCAGGTCCAGGGAGTAGAAGTCCAGACCGGGATTTTGTGTCAACCAACCAGTTGAGCGTAAGGAGTCACAGTCACAGAGTACTCAACTGGTGGGTTGAAACAAAATCCCGGTCTGGACTCTCTCTGGACATGAATTACCCAGCTCTGCTTACACATAACATACTCCTCAACAAAAATTTGATGAAACAAATGTGACACTTAACTCAGCCTTTTAATTTATTACACTTTGTATTTATTTCACGTCACCTTGTTCTCAAACTTGTGTACTATTGTGTATTGTCCGTATGTGAATGCATATATGTTTATTGCTTGTATATTGTATATATTATGCACATGTATGTTATTGTTCACTATTTTGTTACTATTTAGTTGTTTACTATATATTTAGTTGTTTATATGTTTTTTGAAGGGTTGTATGCAAACAAGTATTTCATTGTAATTGTACTTGTACATGTGACAGTAAAGCTTTTGAATCTATTGAATCCTTGAATATCTACAAGACTTTGGCTTTTGGTAGCCAAGTTGTCTTGCATATTAGACGCCCATGTATAAGCTCAGTGGAGCGTTGTTAAAATAGGTAGATGTGTGGTTTTGTCAAGTCATGCCCTACTCCCACACAAGTGATTTAGCTCAGCTCTGCATGAGCCGATTTGCCAACTTCCTTCCTAAAGAAGTCAGTGTTTATGGGGGGGGGGGGGCGCCCATGTGACAATCATATCTCCCCACGCATGTGGACCTATGGGAGTTTCCAAGATGCAGAATGAGCCAGAGAATGACACAGTGACGTTCGGAGAGAGGAACAGCCCTCGTTCAGCGGCAGCCCCAGGGATTAATCACGCTGCGTCATTCTGTACCTGAAAGAACAGCTACATGGGAAAACTATCTACTCTACCAATAGCAGCTGTCGAGAACAAACACGGAGTGTAAGTTCTCCTTTCTCCTCACCTCCCCTCATTGATTTAAGAGGGACTTCTCTGCTCTCCTTTCCAAACACACCTGCCCAAAAGACGACCAGCGGCTCCTCCCCTTTAAAGCCCCTGAAAAAGCCTTCGTAATGAGACCACCCATGAGACCATAGCCTGAACATCACCCCACAGCTTAGTCCAGATGCCATATTTTTTTTTTGGTCTGTTGAAGACACTCAGATGCACAAACTCTTAGGTGATGCTTAGGTCATGGATATAAAATGCATGATATAGTGGTCGATAGAGCAGTCAACGACACGGCAAGTGTGGGGTGCAATATAGAAATGTCCGCTAACCAATCGCTAAGCCACCCCTGTAGCATGTTAGCATATCCACAGATGTGGGTTTGGTATGTATGAGCGTGTTGACCCTCAGGGTACCATCAGGGCAGCTAAGGTCCATGGGTTTAGGTCACACTTAACCCCATTCCCCCCATTGAATCACTAACAGTTACTATATCACAATAACTTATATTTGTTTCAATACCGCGATATCAGTCATCATCAGCTTTATAAGATATTCATTTCCATGAAAGCAAGCGTCCTTCATTTGCAACCAACCCAGAAGAAAATGGGCCAATATATTCAGTTACGGGATACTGAGATACTGAGCCACAGGCTACCTTAGCCTCTTACTAAAGGAAGACAAATTCATCAATGACAGGAGGGAAGGCTCTTTTGAAAACAAGGGAGGAATTATATGCACATGAAAATAAACCAGGGTTTGGAATAACAAGTAACCCAGTTACAGATATATGTAAATATGATATTACTATGCAATATTATTCAGATGAGCTGCTTAAGCGGTGGACACTGGCTATTAGTCACCACTTACTTGATAGGCCAAGAATGTCCGATTGACATCAATGCCACAATGCAGAAATATGGAAACATGTGAAATACAGGCAAGTGGAAAAGAAAGTACGGCTTTCTTCAGGGAATAAATAAGAAGCGTCTGGAGTTCATCAGCTTCCAGAAATAGGCAAAGCTGGCTTCAGCCAACAGACAGGGCATAACAGATTTCTGGAAAATGTAAGCCGAAATGCCAGGTGGGGAAGAAGTTAGTAAGTAAGTGAGTAAAGTTTATTTATTAAACGCCTTTCACAGACAAAACAAAGCGCTGCACAAAACTAAAAAGCAGAAACCAAAGACTAATGTAAAGTTAGCCTACCACTGCAGCTTTAAGAGGAAGAAAGAAGCCAATTAGTGACGCTAATCAGACGCATTTGTGACGCATAATCAGAGGCATGGTGACCATTTTTGGCAGTTTGGTGTTCTGGTGGGTTCAGGGTTGTGTTAACACCATGCCAAGAAGAGAAGACCTCCGCTATGACTTCAGAGAAAGCACTCGTGTGGGAAGCGTTAGAAGGCTGTTGCAAAGAACCTAATGCCGATCATTCTATAGTGAAAAGGCTTATTCAGACGTGGAGGGGACTCTTCTCTTTTCACTTAACTCTGGATAATGTCCCTAAGAGTCAAGCATACTATGCAACAAGCAGAGTGAAATATTTTGCCCGTTTAACAAAATGTTCACGTTTTGAAGAAGCCATTTAGTGGGAGTGTGTGGAATCTATGCACTTATCTATCAGTCATTATTTCATCATCAAAAAATAATAGTCAATATACAACGTTCACCTTGTCCTCTGCAGTGCTGGCTACGCTATCTGGTAATACGACCGAAAGAATTTAACATCCCGATGATGTCCGAGACTGCAGCATTATCTATCAGGCTGGGCCAGACACCTGTGATTAGAAAAGTGAGTACGGAGAGGCTTTACCTGAAGTCTGAGGTGCAGTGGGCATTTCGGACAAGGGAACCAGCGCAGGGTTGACACTCTGTGCCAGTAATTCTAAGTGAAGGCAAGTTAATATAAGAGCCGATTCCTCTTTCTCACCTTTGAGACTGGGTGCAAAAAAGAGGAAGTGATGTCATCGGCTGCTCATGCTCAGCCTACGCCAGACAGCTCACGCTTCCCCCACATGCCCATCATCATGGGCGAAATTCCTAAGCATTGCCATTCATGCCAGCCCCCGCCCCCCCACCAGGTGAGGCTCTCTCACATGATGCCATTTAACAGAGACTCAGAGACGTACAGTCACCTATTCGGTGGACAGAATTGAGCTGACCCTGCCGCAGTCACAAGTCCGTCCATTCAGAAGCGTGGTAGGAAAGCCTGCCTGAACTAGGGCTTCGGCCACTAACCCTCAAGCCTTCTTGAGGGTGTGTGAAATGTAAATTCATTTTAACAGCACAGCCCCGGGGAGAGAACATTGCCAGTTTTATGCCTTAGGAACTGAATGGATGTGACTGGACAGTGGGGGTCCTACACAGGTGTAACAAGACACAGACGGAACATTCCGTGGCCGTCCTTTGAGCTTCTCGCGCTTTGATGTGCAACTCATACAGCTTTGGGAAATATTCATGGAGAGGCTGCACTGGAATTGCCAAATAACTCATTCCGACACTTGAGATTTGAGGTTTTCAGAAAAAAAAAAAACAAACTTGAAATGCTGTTTATGTTTTACAGGAAGGGCACCGTTATTATTGTTGATGTTACGTAGTGGACACCAGTCCAAAGACTATGCGACCAAAGCAAAATTTTGAGTTTCACTCATTTCTCAATTTATGGGTATGAGCCTGTGTAAAATACACATATTTTTTTGCAAACTCTTCCCTGCTTCTCACTGATGAAGGGCTGCTTCCTTGCTTTATGGGTCTTCAGTCCTGCTTCTAGAAGCCTGATACGAACCAGTCTTAGCAATGCACTTCCCGCCACTTAATGTTTCCCATTCTTTTTCAAGGTCACTCGAGGTTATCTTCCGATTTATGAGTCACTGTTGGATAAGTTGACGGTCATCTCTGGCATTAAAAAGTTGCCTCTGCCCTCTACCGGGCTGGATTTTGGTTATTGCCGGTGTCTCCTGCTTCACCTTGATCTTGTGTCTTAGAAACTTTAGCCTGTAAGTGGTCTGCTTCAGTACCAGGATAAAACAATGATTTAAAATGTAGTTTTTAAAATATATAGAGTGGTCTCTTAATTATTTCCAGAGCTGTGTAGGTCTGCATTGATTTAGATGTTTTGCTTCTTATCATATGAAATACTCAGCCATGTGAAAAACTCTCCTTATAGTTCAGGACCTTGAACTGTGTTCTTCTTAGGGGAAATAGATACATCTTTCCTTGAAAGACAAGTCACTGCCTGGTTTTTATTTGCTTTATTATACGACCTGTAATGGTAACCTTCAGTTATGTTACACTCCCTTTCAGGTCTTTTACATCAGTCCATTTCTGGTTGATGTAAGACAGTCGACATGAGCCGGGAAAGAGGAGAAGGATCTGAAGGTGATGATTCTGCACAGCCCTGGCTCGGATCCTCAGAACGAGTGGGTGTGAACATACTCCATGATGTGCTTCAGAGCCTGCCAAGTTTCTGTGGCTGTGGGGACGATCTGATTGGCCGGCAGCAGAAAGCCGTAGCGGCCCGTGTCGCGTAGCTCGAAAGCAAAGGAGTATTTGATGCCATAGTTGTATGACCAATCAATGCTGCCCCCACTAGCTTGATCTGTGAATTGCAGAGAAAAACCTTGGGTCACTACCGTCATTCCTGGACATTAGGAGACAATGACTTTTTTAGCATGAACCTGATCCATGGAGGCCCAGTGTGGGTGCGGGTTTTTGGGATGCCCTCTCAATCAGGTCTAGAGTTGAGAATAATTGCTTTATTATTGGCTGGTAATCCCAAAAATCCACACCCAAGTTGGTTCATCGTGGATCGGGTTTCCCACCCAATCTTTAGATGGAGTATTGTGAGGATGGGGAGTTACAGATGGTTTATTACTGAGGTGGGGGGGGGGGCAGTTCTGCATCAACATTGAAAAGATGCTTCAAATGTGTTACTTGACTCATAGTCCTTATTCCAAATTTGACTTCCATCCCCTTTCACAGAATGCCCTGTGGTTGCATTTAAGGCCAAAATAGAGAGTGGAAAAGCATAAAGCCACTGCGATTGCCCACGTGCAACACGGAGGTGGTAACACACAGTAGATACATCAGGCATAGCACGCCTTGAGGTGAGCGCCACACACTGAATTCCACTGTAGCCCTGTAGGTGTCACTGTGGTGTGATGAGAAGGAGGGGAGCCTGAGAGCACCAATTTAGCCTTCTCTTGAGTTGGCAATGTCGTACATTTATGCTTAATTTATGCCAGGATAATGCCTTCTTTTTTGAATCTCTAAATATTCATGAAAGTGTTTAAAAATAGGCTATGGAGATCCAAAGCTTGGTCCTTACATATGATCTTACAAATGCTCCCCACACGGTAGCTGGTGCCATACACAGAGCTGAGTGCCCGGGCCGCGGACGAGGCCACAGAGTCCTGGAAATGAGCAGACAGGAGAGTCACTTCTCACATAGGAGGGCAGGACAATGGCAGGACAGGGCTGGGGTAAGGGGGCCGTACCAGTTCGACGGAGTCCACAGCATCAGCACATGTATAGCCATAGGGGTACATGAGCAGCTGGGAGTACGAGTGGATCGAGATGAAGCTCCTGAAGTTCCCGTGGCTCTTAATGAGCTCCACCACGTTACGGACCTCCACCTCTGACTCCGCCCGCGGGCCGTGGTATGATTCCGAGCAAGGATTTTGACTGGCTCCAGGGCCTGCGAGGAACACTCCCTGTTTATTGCAGTACCACCAAATCTGACTTCATTCTCGACAAACCTATTCCTGATGAATTCCAATACACTCCGGTTGATGACTTATAGTGATCACTCATTTGGATAATGAGGAACCTCAGCCAACTGATAGCACATGAGTCAAACTTCTGCTTATATTTGATGTTTGCCGACAGAACCACAGGCATAGAAGAATCAAATCGATACCTCCAAAACCAGCATCCCAGTTGCGGTTGGGGTCTACACCACGGCAGGCAGAGCCAGGGATCACAGAGCGGGTCTTACGCCACATGCGGTTCTGGAATTGAGACAGACAACTGGGTGAATCTTGCCAGAATGTTTTGGAGGGCAATGAACTATGGAGTTTGTGTCTGGGGGCAAAGTATTAGAGGGAACAGTTGGCACCTACGTTGGTATAACTGAACACGTAGCCATCAGGGTTGGTCACAATCAACAGGTAAATGTCCATGCTGTCCAAGAGGCATGTAACTGAAGCATCGTGGCCATAGTCAGCTGCGATCTGATGGAGAACATAGGCAGAGAGCCTCGCATGCAATCAACATGCTAGCAACACAAGCCAACATGATTTTGGTAAACAAAAGCTCAAATTACTGTCAGTGATGTCAATGAAGTATCAGAGATAAAATCTGTACAAAATGTGTACAAAAATACAGGACAAATCTTGTGTTCTGTTTACAATACAGAATGATCCCTGGATGATATAGGATGTTGAGAATGATACATGACAATACAGGATGATCCCTGAATGATACAGAATGTTGAGAATGATACAGGACAATACAAGATGATCCCTGGATGATATAGGATGTTGAGAATGATACATGACAATACAGGATGATCCCTGAATGATACAGGATGTTGAGAATGATACAGGGCAATACAGGATGATACCTGAATGATATAGGATGTTGAGAATGATACAGGGCAATATAGGATGATACCTGAATGATATAGGATGTTGAGAATGATACAGGACAATACAGGATAATACCTGAATGATATAGGATGTTGAGAATGATACAGGACAATATAGGATGATACCTGAATGATATAGGATGTTGAGAATGATACAGGACAATATAGGATGATACCTGAATGATATAGAATGTTGAGAATGATACAGGACAATATAGGATGATACCTGAATGATATAGGATGTTGAGAATGATACAGGACAATATAGGATGATACCTGAATGATATAGGATGTTGAGAATGATACAGTACAATACAGGATGATCCCTGAATGATACAGGATGTTGAGAATGATACAGCACCCCCGTCTTTTGTCCAAATCACACCCTGCCAGAGCACAGCACCCCCTCCTTCAACATTAACCTTTTTTCTTAATGTCTTATATTTAGATAAAGATTCAAAGTTAACCGTTTTTAAAAGCTTTAACGTGAATTTTCATTTGTTGCTCAGATTTATGGAGTAGATGTGATATTCCTAAACGATTACTGTCCCACGTTTCTGCATTTTGACATACTTACCGTACTGCAGCCAAAACCTCACTTATAAGCGAGACTCTGCCAGAGGTAAGATGTGTGTAAGAAGCAAGCGGTGAATAACTTGATATTTTAAGGCATTTGAATGATTAAGCAAGAGTATTACTTGTAGTGTTAAGGGATTTTGATGCAATTTAAATGTTATGTTTAAAAAAAAAAAATTCAAGTGCTATTTAACCATGCAATACGTACAATGCCCCTATTAAACAAAATTAATGTTTTTGATCTAATTTTTGGTTACTTTTGTGTTGCTTTAAAGGGAAACGCAACATGCTGGCAAATGACCATATGACATTTTTAAGATTATGATTAAAAATACATCATACATAATAAACTGCTGTAAAGAGCAGCTTATTCGGGACCTCCTTCCCCCCCCACTCTGTACCTGACTCCTCCTCTTCTCTGATTCTCATTGAAGCCCTGCTCTTACCTTATTGGCTGTCCAGACAGCTGTGGCTGAGGACACCCACTCCCTGGCGTGGATCCCAGCGTCGATCCAGATGGCCGGACGCTTGGTTCCACCCGTACTGAACTGCGAAAAAGTTTCAGTATTAACGCCACACCACACAGTCCTGCTGCGATGCTTGGGATTTTTCCTCCCACTGCCCCCAGTGTTCCCAGAAAGGTGATGTGCATGTCAATCGATGATAAGCCAACCTCCACTTCTTATAAGAATACCTGATTCAGACTGTTTCTGATTCACCGAACACACTAACATTACGATTGTCTTAAAGGCTAAGTTTCCGAGTTGAAAATCGAAGCACGACAGCACTGCATTTCGGGTTCAGCGAAACGGATAAAGATCAGCACCGGCAAAGCTCACCCAACCCTGAAACATGCTCTTTATTCAGAAAAGCCCCCTGACTTCTACATCGTTTTGTGAGATGTCCCTCCCAAAGAGCACATCTCACATTCACACTGTTTTTTACTTGTTGTAATGTAAGCAGCCATCCTTTCATCCCTAGAGGAGCTTCACTCAAGTTCTCCGTCCTACCTTCAGAGCATACATGGGGCGTTTCTCATAGGAGTACCCAATTGGCACCTTGGTGACTAGATGAGGATGGCCAGCGACCAGGCTGTCCATCCAGCTGTAGATCTGTCATAAGGAAGCAAGTGCACACACTTTTGGTTGGGGTTTGTTTCCACCTGATGTGTGCTCATATTTAATTAAGCAAACTCAAACCAAGGCAGACACCAGGCACCCACCTCTTCCAGTGTGTGATAAGCCCCGAAATCGAAACTCTTAGTTCTGCTCTCCCTTAATCTGCTGGTCTTCATGTTGGCTCTCTCCTCTTCCAGCAGTTCCTGAAACACACGGAACACTCAAAGCTCCTACAGGCAAGCTGAATTATTCCCACTAATTGGCTTTACTTTACTTCTGTGACATTAAATCAGACTCAGAGAAGTCCAGACGAGGAACGCTGTCTTCTGTCTCAGATGACAACAGCACGGGGCTTTGTGTCTGAGGTACCTGCACGTCTTTGATCATAACATAGTGAGGGATGTTGTTTGATTCCAGGAAAACTTTGACTGCCGGCAGGCTGGCGAAAGGAACTCGGACGTCAATGGGCAGATCAGAGGAGACGGGAGAAAGCCAGAAGTCCAGCTGGGAGAATGATCACAAGAGACAGGGCCGAGTGAGAATCCATTGTGCACGACGCTCTGGTTGGGGTGACTCCTGTCCCTCTTCAGGGCTGGGCAAATGGCTCAACATGGCATCTGAGCCTCTCTTTATCTCTGACAAAAGGACACTGTCTCTCACTCCAGGAGCTCTTGGGCTTTTCTCCATAAAAAGATAACTTTTTTTTTGTCAAATGGCGTTCAAAGCCCGGCCTCACGTCTCATTCCGTTCATCTTTTCCCACATATTCTATTTTGCCGGTGGCTTTTGGGCAGATAGAGTGCCGGCAGATGTAGATTAAACTGGAGAAGAGTTCAAATACTGTACAAATTGAGCAATTCACTGGCTGAATGAGAGCCCCGTTTTCGGTAAATCTACTATTTTGCAGTTGTAGACGGTGATTTCAACACTATTTCACTGCTATTGTGCAACATAGTGTTTCCTGTAAGAAAACATAAGGATGTTAAAAGTTATGTTTCTCATTCAGCGTCTATATTGTTTTGGTCGCACAATGTTCTGTTGCAGTGTGTGGAAAATGACTCCCAGCATGTTCTCCTCTACCTCAATGCTTTCCTGCTTCTCCAGGGCCTGTAGAAGGTGAATCTGCTCCTCCGACTCTGCATTGATTCTGAGAACTTGGTCTCTAATAAGTGAGGAAGAATAACAACTATATAACTGTTGTTTTTACTAAACAGCTTTTATTTTTTAGACCACTACTGGATTATGGTCATGGACCTGAAAGTCAAGACGCAGTAATCAACAGCTATAAGGTAACGTGAATCTGAAGTTACTTGTACAGCTAATGAGCGTCTTCTTCAATTTATGTTATAAATTCTCCCTAAATTAACCTCATGAGAGTGATGTGACACAGACAGTCATTTTAGACTAGCTTGCATGTAGGATAAGCTTTGGAAGTCATCCAAAGAACATCCTATTTGTCAGATTCACATTTTAATCCACGAAATTAGCACAGCATCCACTGTTCTACTGTCTCCCTCTAGTGGTCAGTTTTCAAAATATACTAAGTGGAAAACCGCAAAAAAAAAAAAAAAAAAAAATCAAACACATAATTTTTAAATATCAAATCACCTGAACTAGTCACTTCTGCACAGAATTCCATTAGTCGACTCACCCCGCAAAGAACTTCGCACTCTGGGCCGCGGTGAAGAAGGCGGCGATGACTAGGAGTCCCTTCATGGTCCGGGATCAGCAGTCACTTCCAAGGGATGCAACCTTTCCGAGATCTGAGGCCTTTATACTGACACCAACATGTGCTATATTCCCAGGGCAGAGCGGAAACCAGTATGTTTTTCCAGCATAAACAGAAATAATGTCAAGGACTTGTTTGCAGATAATAACCCTGCAGCCTTGCACTCTCTGCACTCAGTTGGTGATTTTGGTTTATTTTCCCAAGCCATACCTACATACGTGTTATAAAGAGAATATATATAAGTACCGTTCTACATACATTCCTGGGCAAAAAATGGACCAAAAACCCAAATTTCTAAATATTAAGCTTTATAACTATCCTTACAACAAATCATTGGCCAGATAATTAGCAAGAACAAAAATAATGCACTCCGGAAGGCCTGTGCCACTATTTGCCCGTCACTGTTCCCTGCTGCAGTAATCTGTTAGTGCGGAAAAAGCTGGAACTAGGGAGATTCACTTACACGGTCTTCTTGGATGCAAAGATACAATCGTGAAGAGATATTCGGGTTTACAAAACGTTCCAAAATATCTTCCGGCTATTTGCGGTTGAGACCATTAAAAGCTTAACATTTTGCAATTTTGTGCTCACATTCAGCACATCACAATTGCCACAGATACCTTTTCAAGACTGCAGCTTTCACTAAAGGAAGGATCATAAAGATAAAGGATCCTCAGTGATTCTGTCGAGACCGGAAACAACACTGACGCGGAGTTAAGTGTTTTATTCGCATTCACTCTACGCGTCTACAGTGGATGCCACCTCAGTGTTACTTCAGTTCCCTTCGGTTGCAACATCCAGAAGTTTCACCAACATCTCCATTTCCTCAGATGCCTGCAGACATGCAGTTAGACTGATTAGCATGGTCTACATCGCCTATAGGCTCCGACTGTGCGTGTGCAGGCGCCTTGCAACAGACTCACATCCCACTTGAAATTGCAAAAGTCTCTTCTAGAGCGATTATTATTTTAATCATTACAAAAGAAAACCCAAATGAGGAACCTGCCATTAAGAGCAAAAAACGTCATCTAGCATAAGCAAACTACTGTATACTGGACAGTAACAGACAGTAGAATTTCTGCCCCCTGAAAACGATCAGTAAGTGGCGTTTCCATTGTGCACAAGTTCACTCAACAATGCTTCAGGAACTGGATGGTGCACAGCTCACCGACTGTGGGCAGCTCTGCTCCCATGTCTACATGATTCTGGCAGAGGGCAGACATGGCAGAGTGACCTAATCGCTGTTTCGCCCTTGAGCAAAGCCCTTAACCCCAATTGCCCCAATGATTGGCTGACCCTGCTCACTGATCTTCAGCTGTATTCTGCATTGGATAAAAGTAGCCTTTAAATAAATACATGCAACTGTGTGAGACCTTTGCAAAATTAGTTCCATTAAAATTACTTTCCCTAGTACTAAAACACTAGCAGAGCAGAAAAGTCAAAGCATAAATCTATTTGGAAACCGCGGCTCACGCAGGTAAATCCTTTACAATTTTATCTTATAAGGCAGCTCATCTACGTCTCCGCATGTCCAAGCGAACCATTTTTCACATACGATCAAATTACAGGGATGTAACATTAAAAATGGTTTGATTATTTTTACAGCATTTAAGTCCCATGACAATGCCTTTAAAGGTGTTTTGTATTTTTGAAAAGTCATACTGTATGTATGGGATATAAGGAGCATAACGGATTTGAGCACGAAGTACAATCCGCAACAATTTAGCTGCATTTGTAGAGGTTCGACACTGGTTCAACACTGCTGCTACCCACATGCCTGCATCGGAAGATGGGGGTTAATTTTGAGAATGACCCGACCGACTGATTTGGCAAAGCCGTCAATCTCTTCCACGTATGAGTGCAATAAAACCACAAGCCAAGTGTCGCTCTTGTGAAGTGGACAGCACGAGACACACATACGATTAACACGCGTTTTCGCAGCCTGGGTGTTCACAGCTCGCATAAGTAAACTCCCAGCGCCCCCTGGGGGTTTCGCAGAGAACCAACACGACGAGGATAAAAAAAAGTGAGTAGCGTGACTTAAAATGAAGTCACCGCTCAAATTCTCATAGGTGGAAGCAGCCACTGTGTATACGTTCGCTGGCATTTATCCATAATGATTTTCATGCCATGTTGAAAAGGCCCTTATTTCAAAACGCTGCCATGAAAACCATTCAAAAGTATTTTTCGTTATAAGTAAGGTCAAGTGCTACAAGCATTTAATGGATTTTTTTTTGGCAAAAAAATAATGGATTTTTAACAGCTTTCAGCATGAGGGTATTGACTTTGAGTTGTTTTTGTTCAACAGGTCCATTGTAAATATTAAAATTTATTTGATTTCCACTTCTACTGAAGTATATTTTTAGTTCCCACTCATCTCACGCTATACAGAAATTGTGCCCGGCGTGGGAAGAGGAGAGATCGGGGAACAAGAATTAGAAATTAGAATTACAATTAAGTGATCAGTGGTCATTGTTGACACACCACAGCACACAGTGCACAACAACGAAATGTGTCCTCTGCATTTAACCCATATGTGATTTTCGTGACATAGCATTTCGTTACCCTTTTTGCAGTAATATGAATTAGCCTGAGATGAAAAATGGGTTAACAACTGCATCCAGCATAGGCTTGGTATAGGTATTAAGTCTACTTACACCGCTTGCTATTTGAAAGAACGTTATGATAGGTTTTTGGTGTATTCCAGATTGTTTTTTTTGTTGCATACCGCTTTACTCTGTGTGACCAAAACTGCATCTACCACAACTTGTTCAGGGCCCAAAACCCGCAAGGGCGAAATACAAACACAATGCATAAATTCTGCAAATACTGGTATAGTGTATATGTTTTTGAAAAAATGTAAACCTACAAAGTAAACAAAGGGAAACAGTAGGTGCAGCAGGGGGAATCTCGCGCCTGTGACTCCCACCTGCAGCAATTACGTCCACTGAGTAGTTCGTGATGGTCGACAGTTTGATGAGTCCAAACATTTAGCTATCCAACCCTATTTATGGATGCCACACTTATTGAAGTTTTTTCCCTTCCAAAAGTGGGTTGGACGGAGCAGGGTCCCCCTGCCATCTGCGACCCCGGTCCCAGGGACTTAATTCACTTTGCAGCATTTAAAACATCGTGAAATATGCTCAAATTTTTTATGTAATTAAATGTTCTATTGTGATGCTTCATGAACAAAATCGTGGAAAATCACCCAGTACTGAGCTCTGTAGCCCATGTATAGCGGAGGTCATTTACAAACTACGACTAGGAATGTGAAGTTTGACTTTGCATTCGACTCCTTTCGATCACATATTAAAATACCAGATGATGCTTCATGGGAATGTGGTTTAGGGAAATAATATCCGTTTCCACTCCAATGCACTAGACAGACGGGTGTATTGAATTTGCCCGGAAGACAGGCGGACTTACCTGAGATTCCGCTCCCGTAGCGCCGAGGCCGTCCTGCAGTGTGACCACGCCAAAGTGTTATTCGGCCACTTGTGCATGACAAACTTACCACCGCAATCACATGTTTCAGTTGCTCATTGGATAATACACAAGTGTCAGTTTATTTCCCATCGCAGGGCTCTTACGAAATTAGTTGCTTGTGGACGTTATATTTCTATAACTGCAAGGCAAATGTACCAACTCGGTAACACAGTTAGTTACTCGGGTCACTTGTAAACAATGAAATGGTTTGTATAAAGGAGATATATGTATGATGGTTTTACATGTTTTATAGCGGAGAAGGTTGATTTTAAACAAAAAATACAGCTTTAATTACAAATATTTGCGAGTGGCAACGCAGGCATATGCACAACAAAGACCCCCAAAAAAACACGTGACGTATTAGATACAACTCGTAAACATCTAACAAGAGCACGAAAAGCAGCGGAATGGCAAAAATCTAAATTACTGCAGGGTTAACTGTACACTGAAATGGGGTTTAGAGGTTTACAAAGGTCTCCATCGAGTACCAGGTACCACGGAAGCTGGCATCGATGCTTTCGTCTGATGACCTTGCACTTCTTAGGTGAATTTCAGTGCAACGCACGCACGGCAGGTCCGCACTGATCCATCGGTCTCCTTTAACCTATTGAGAAACCTTTTAAAAATCAATCTGTGTGTGTCGTTAATGGTTTGTCAAAAAGTGCTTTGTATCTTACATGAGTGAGAGAAAAATTGAGTGGATGGATATTTTTGTAAACAGCTTTGTAATGTATTTTTATATACTAATGCACGAGTGCCTGTGTGTTAGACAGCTAACACCCAAGAATATAAGCTAGAGAGAATTAAGTTAACCTTACTGCAACAATTGTGCTGGAACTTTGCGATCGTGCAGAAATGCAGGTTAGAGAACAAAGGTGTGAGTTAGGAGCTCGTTTATCAGACAAAAACGGGAAAGCATATATGTTAGAGCATCACCCCAGCTGGTTTGATTTGGTTCTGGGAAGGGGTGCGAACTACCTGTGTGCCACTGTAAAGGGTATGTCAACCGAAAGGTCTACTAACACAACTATGGAACTAACAGTGAAGTGCCTGCTCCCTGAATTCGTCATAATCTGAAACACCGACCGAGTGCCATAAATTTCTACCACACACGTACATGAAAAGAATCATAAATTTAAATAGGCAACAGGAAGTCTAGAGAGAGATGTTAGCCGTCAATGACATCAAAATCAAAGCAAAAAACATTTTAAAACATAGATTTGCACTCAGAGGCGTAGCCATACATAGTGCATAAGGTGCGTACGCATCCCCCGTCAAGAAAATGTACATTTGTTTGTGAAATTCAGAAATAGTTAAGACCTGTGTTAAAACGCATCCTGCAGTTTCTTATTGCTACGATTGAAAGCAAATACACGAAGGCAGTTCAATTTCAAATGCCGTGACAATGGTTTGTTTTGCATTAGTTAGATGATTAGAGCTGCCTGTAAAATACATGAGAACAGCTGGTTCCGTTACTTGTGTCCGCGATACAGTAATGACTGGTTATCACTGTCATCTGTCGCATGCAGTAGCTCACAAATTCCTTCCATGCTGTAGCAGAGTTACTGCAAACGACAATGACGCGCAATCAATCGCTGCCGTTTTGCGCACACGGGTGACAACTAATTGTTCCCAAGTACCGTAAGCAATTAAAAATCGCACAGCAAATAGACCATCAGTTTACTGTTTCCATTGTCAACATCATTCTGAAAGTTCCGTATTCTGCGGTTAAAAATAAAATCATTTTCGACACAATGAATTAGCTAAATTGTCTGCGGCTATGCACAATCATTTAAAATATATACAGTGTACTGTTAAAAACCTGTTCTTAAGAAACGTGAAATGGGCTGAGCCGCGCCGCAGTTGGGTGCACCGGGAGCCGGGAGGCGAAAGGCTGAATAATCGCCCTACGCACCACCCGTGGAAAATTCCCGGTTACGCCACTGGTACGCAGGTCATGATTTTGCCAAATACTTCAGGTGAGAAGCCACGACCACGTCGGTCTGAGAACAGCGTTCTTACTGTATCATGTGATAGTAAGCTTTTTAAAATAGCTTTAAAAACATAAGATTGGCAGCGTTAATACATTCTTATGCAGTGTAAGGTCCTTTCCACAAAACATTCTGTGTAATAAACATAACCGAGGAGGCAGTCAGACATGGTGTGATACAGTCATATTATGGCATGAGATCTGATAAATTACTCTTGGCAGGGCTGTTTTTTTTTTGGTTAACGGCTTTAACGTCTCAGTAAAAAAAAAATCCATACAACTGAAACATTGCGTGTCACTTATAAAAATAATAAAAAAAAAAGGTAAGGCAAAAGAAAGAAAAAAAAAAAAACACGATGAGTTGTGCGGCGAGTGCAGGCAGGTATTAGCCCCCCCACCACCACCACCACCACCACCTGCAACCGAAGATCTGCACACCGCACGAAGCGGCCGAGCAGCAGATGCCGTTACACCAGTGAGCCCGGCGCTCTGTTTCATTAAAAAGTGACAGATTGGGGAAACCACCGTTCAGTCTAGCGCCGGTAAATAAAGAAAACAGTGGCTAAAAACAGAAAATTAAGATTTTGGCAAAAAAAAAAAATTAAAAGGAAAGGGTAAAATAAATAAGTTTCAGGCAGGCCTAACGGTCCAGCAGTGTCCCGCGGAGCTCAGGGCAGTGGGGAGAGAGTTTTGTCTGAGGCATATTCACCCGGTTCCAGGGTACAGTCCTCCCTGCTGACCGGGTCGATCAGCCCGCCCACGTCCCCATCTTCCTCATCATCCTCTTCCTCTTCCTCCTCATCGTCATCCTCTTCTTCCTCCTCCTGCAGGGTCTTGCCAGCTGTCTTGGGGCCCTTGCAGATCTTGAGGTGCCGGGTCAGGTGGTACTTGGTGAGGAAGGCCTTGTTGCACTTCTCGCAGATGTAGTCGCGGCGACCTTCGTGGGAGTTCAGGTGCTTCTTCAAATGGTTGGACTTCCAGAAGAGCTTGTCACACTTGGGGCAGCGGATCTGTCTCTCTCTGCGGGGGGGATGGGATACATCACAGAAACACAGTTTGGACGAGAACCAATCGGAATCACCAGCAAGACTAATAACTACGACTGGCAGACGTCAACACTGATGTAAACATACCACGTTACAGATACACCCTCTAAGCATCACATCACGGCGAGTCCTCGGTGCAGCCTTACTGCGTATGGGTGAGCACATGCTGTTTGAGGTCCTGCCTCCTCATGAACATCCGGTCACAGTGGTCACATTTGAGGTTCTTGGCTCCCGTGTGAATGACCATGTGAGATGCCAGGTGGGCTTTCTGGGTGAATGACTTCTCACACATGTTGCACCGGTAATTCTTCTGCCCTGAGGGGTGGGGTCGGCAGCGGGCAGCTCAGATTATTTGCCGTCTATTACCAGACACGACAGGCTGATACAGTATCATCACCAGAACTTCCATTGTTAGTCGCAATGATCCTTGCAAGGACTTTGTCCGTGTGCTTAGAACAAGCCACAGCCAGAATATTGGCCACGATCCTGGGCTGCCAACCTTGAATTTGTGATTTTGCTAACAAGACTGATTTCACTGACACATTTCATACCAGCCTTCTATTTTTACCTTTAAAAAGCTTTAAAATGGATTTAAGGATAGGCTGAATTTAATACATTTCGTTTTTAAGGAGTTTACAAACAGTTTACAAAAAGTTTTAAAGTTTACAAACAGTTGGCAACCCTGCCGCTATCAGACCAGCACTTGCGTTACAGTCATCACTCAGTGGACCAAGGCTCTGCGCCCTACCTGTGTGGATCTTGAGGTGGGTGCGCAGGTTGCTGGGGTCGCTGAAGGCCTTGCTGCAGTACTCGCACTTGTGCGGCTTCATGCCCACGTGGCCCATGTAGTGAACGTTCAGCTTGGTGGAGGAGGTGAATGCCCGCGAGCATATGCTGCACTTGTACTTCCTCTCGCGTGCGTGGCCCGACCACGAGGACCCGGATCCGGTCAGCTTGCCCTCATGGTGGCCATGGTGCGCGGGGTGGTTCTGGCAGGGGCTGTGGGCGTGGCCATGCTCCTGATCGTGGGCGTGGTCCCCGAGGTGGGATTTGAGCTCTCCAAAGGAGCCGCAGTCCTTGTCACAGTGACAGAGTTGACCACCCGGAACTTCGGAAACGCCTGTCAGAAAAATCACGCAATGAGACACAGCAGATGTAGATGTGGAACAGATGTAGATTACCGAAACATCAGATAGTCCAAATCTGTAGACCATATCTTCACGATAAACAAGATGTACTGCTTCCCACGATGAATGAATCTTGTATCACATAAAAAAAAATAAATCCAGCTCATCATAAATTACTTTTGTTGTTGTTCAATGGTGCCCTCTACTGTTCAAAAAATATAAGCGTTTATAACTTCGAAAGAGGGCCCAAGCAGGAGGCAACTCTCTTGTCCCACAATAGCAGTGTGCTTTCCCACTAGACCCTCGGCAGTAGAGTGCTGCACGGGACAAATTTTCATTTCTGAATTTCTGAATGCGGAAGAAAGCAGGAAGTGACTGATAATGTCTGGGGGAGCAAGAGAACAAAAGTGACTGGCAGGATCCCACAAAAAGAATTTAAATAAATATTGCTCAAATATGCTTTTTGTTATTTAATCAAATGGTTATTTATGTTCGTAAGTGAATAGAAAGTTACGTTAAAATTTTTTACGAAAAAAAAGGCTCATTGAGTTTTGACACAGCCAACCTCCTATCCCAGAACTTCCAAAGGGACATTAGCTCGCTCCCATTTTGAATATTACTTGTCACTTGCCTCTTGGGCAGCCAGCTAATGATGGTAGAGGCAGGACGAAAATCTTTAACGCTTGAGGATGAAAGTGCTTGCTTGCATCAATGTGCATGCAACGTCTAGATGAGCGGATGTCTCTTATCAGCTCAAAACCAGATATCATCCATAAGATGGAAACGTTTCTCAGTCCGAAATTTCAGCAACGAAAGACGCTTTAGGAAAACGATGACATGGTGAAAGAGACGGCTGATAACTGGCGGCTTCACGGTACGGTTGGAGATGCCGACCATGTGCTCCTGCCTAAAAGGGCAGCTTTCCATCAGTTCCGGGAATGGGAGGGTTTAGGTACCATGGATAGCAGCCGTTGGATTCAGAGATCAAGGACCATCTAAACGTTAAGCTGGACACACCTGAAATACAAGGACCACATAATATTCTCCAGTGGTAGAATTACTAAGTTTGCAGCTTTAACCCAACTAGCACACATGTCCTCCGAGTCCCTGCCTCCACTGCATTTGCAGGAAAACGCCTCCAGCACTTGCCGACGTATCCTGAAGCAAAGGCACGGTGCTAATTTTAAATTAACACAGTTGTAAAGTCTAGCTTTTTCCAATTAAGGCTTTTATCCAAGGTTAAACCCTTCCTATCATTTAAAAATTTTGAGAGGGTTATACATGCCTTTGTTTCATCCCGCTTAGGCTACTGCAATGCCCTGTATGCGGGCATTAGTTGCTCCTCCTTATCCCGTCTTCAGCTAGTTCAGAATGCTGCAGCCCGCCTTCTAACCAGAACGCGAAGACGTTAGCGTATTACACCTCTGCTCGCAGCCCTTCATTGGCTCCCTGTCCATTATAGGATTCATTTCAAAATTCTTTTATTCGTTTTCAAATCTTCACATGGTCTGGCGCCTTCATATATATCGGGTCTATTGAAAGTTCATACACCATCCAGGACTCTTAGGTCAGTTGACCAACTCCGCCTAGTCATTCCTCCTTCTAGACTAACAAGCAGAGGTGATCGGGCCTTTGCAGTGATTGCACCTAAGCTCTGGTAGGCGCTGCCACTGCACATTCGCCTGGCCACTGCACATTCGCCTGGCCACTGCACATTCGCCTGGCCACTGCACATTAGGGATGTGCACGAGTACTCGATTACACAAACCCATCAGCGACGACAGAGCATGAAAATGACGATCGATTGGCTCTAAAAATGCATTTTTCAAAATTAAACTACTTTCATTCTTTCTGATTGGTTATGCTGGTATTTGGGCGGTAGTCTGATATTTGATTGGTTACGGCTGTGAGAGGTAGCGGTCTATAAACAAGACCGGAGAACAGAGCGAAAATGGCTTCTAAAGTGCGCAGCGATGTCTGGCAACACTTTGAAAAACTTGGCGAAAAAACAGTCAAGTGCAAGATGTGCAGCGCCACACTCGTCTACAACTCCACAACGAGTTTGATGCGTTATCATCTTGCACATAAACACAAAAAGGCAGATGATACCGATGCCACATGGAGGAGTGTAAAGCAGAGCTGTCACGATAACTCGATTACTAAGTATAACTTTAGACTGATTTATTTATAATTTTTTTTCATTGATAATTTTGAAATGGATCATCATTAAAATAAAGCTTACCAAGTTTCGTTTCCAGTGACCGAGTTAAAAATAATAATAAAAATAGCACAACCGTTTGAAGTATGAACCGAGCACTATCGCGGCCCCTGAGATGTGACGGCTGGATCACAAGTCGTGCGAGTCAGTGATCAGTGTGGCAGAATGGTGCGGTGGGTCATGGTGTCGCCGTGTGTGTGCAGTTTGCACGTTCGCCCTGCGTGGTGACTTATCTGCAGATCCTCCTGTTTCCTTCCACTGTCCAAAAACATGCAACTTAAATGAACTGGTGTGCTTTAGCTGTATGTGTCACTGAATGTGCATCCTGCAGTGGTTGGTTGATTCCCGCATCACACAAATTATATTACGTTATATATAAACGATTATTCAATGAATCGTCAGATTAATCGATATATAACTCAATTTTTTAAATATAAATGGCCAGGTGTTCCAATACCTTTGTCCATATAGTATATATCGGGTGCCTCTAGGACCTTTTGGGGCCCAATGGACACATATGACTATTGTGTTGAGGAAGGGATTCAAAATGGCGACCTTCTTATCACAGGCACAGACACCCAACCCACTGATCCAGACGCCAGTCCTTGAGTAAGGTCATCACTGCTCACCTAGATGTCTGCAATAGTCCCGGCTGTAGTAGTATACAAGTTCCTGGTCGGGCAGGACCTCCCGGGATGAGAAGAAATAAAGCTTCCCATTGTCAGGATAGGCCACCAGGTTCTGCTCCTCCTCGGAACTGGATGCAAGCAACACAGAGAATCAGAGGTAGCAGTGATAGCACAGAGCAGCCTTTTCAGGTCATCACCGTCCACGTTTCTACTCTATAGCACTGCTAGAGACACATACCTCGCCTTACGAACAAACATCATCCAGTTGCAAACATTCTCATCTGTAGTCAGAATGTAGAACTCCAGTACATTGTTGTGGAACATCTATGGCAGAGAACATATAGAAAATTCTTCATAACGATAGAACAATACATAAATTCTCTTTTTATTGTGACCTTGTAGAGGGTGTAATTAACTTTAACTTATTCCATTGCTGCCATCTAGTGGTGTAAATCCTAAAACAGCCTTGCAATCGAGAGAAAACGGGATGACCTCACCGATCCTATCACACTTAAAGGTCGCTCTGAGCTTCTCACCTTCCAAACTTGAGGATTGTTCTTGTCCGACCAGTCTGTCAGCTCCATGGTGCTACAGTGCTGACCAACTAAGGGCCCGAAGCAGGTTCGAATCGGTATGACCTCTCGCGCAAAAACACCTACATGTGAGTAGAGGGAACAAGATGACGAGCACTGGCAAAGGAAGCATGATGACTGAGAGCTGGCATGATGACTGAGAGCTGGCATGATGACTGAGAGCTGGCATGATGACTGAGAGCTGGCATGATGACTGAGAGCTGGCATGATGCCATCAGAGATGAGCAGGCAGTGAACAAGACAACTACGAATTAAAAACACACATACAGGCAGTTCTCCACTGGCGTAAGCAATCTATTCCACAGTCAAATTTTGTTGATTTAACTTCCAATATCATTCAAGACACCTGCCAAAAAAGCACATAAACCAAAATATACTCATAATACGTAAGAACACGTTAAATAAATGAAAAGATAAAATGTAAATTTACTCACAGGCCTATGTTGCTTTTTAAGATAGCACAAAATATTGTGAATATTTTTCGCGTAATTCCGCATTTATAGGCAGTCCTTGGGTTACGAATGAGATCCATTCCCTAAGTGTGTCTTTAAGTTGAACTTGCAGGACAGTCAGAACAGCTACAAAAAGTTCTTATTTAGCATCAGATAATCAAACATTTAGTATATAGTATATGCTTTACCTTTCTATGCATATAAAACTTTAGAAACACTTCTAAATACACAAATCAACATAAACACAACAACAATACAGTAATAACAGTAACTACAAACAGTACTGTACTGTACATGAAGCCGACAAACAGCTGAAGCTATGCGATGTTTTCACAAGTGTTACATAGTGTGTGCGTTCGTTATTACGAACTATTGTGTTTCACTCAAATTTTTTATATAATGTACTTCATGGAAGTCCGTTCCTAACTACAAGTTGCCAGTAAGTTAGACGTTCTTAACCCAGGAACTGCCTGCACTTCAGTTGGTTTTGCGCAAGTGGAAAGCTGCCTGTACAAACTGTAGGTGTTGTGAACATGTGAGCAATTAACTCACCCTTAACTGTGAAGTTCCGAGTTATTTCAGAAAAACAAATAGGACCCCCCCCCCCCCGAATTTCTCCCTGAAAAGTGGTCAGGAAGTGGATGCATTAGAGAGAGGTCATACCTAAGGGTTCATCAGCCACAGAGACTCTGAGGCACAGCGGACGGGGCAGGGAGAGGCGAGCGCGGCTTTCGATGGGAGTGTCTGGGACGAAGGTAACTGGGCCGTGTTCTGGACAGTCAGAGGGGTACGAGCGATCACATAGTGTGCACCCTGCAAGTATACAGATGACAGCACAGTCAGAGACAGGGTACCCAAACAGTCATCTAGACCCCATGGTACCCAGTACTATACGGTCATCTAGGCCTCATGGTACCCGTTCCTATACGGTCATCTAGACCCCATGGTACCCGTTCCTATACAGTCATCTAGACTCCATGGTACCTGGTCCTATACAGTCATCTAGACCCCATGGTACCCGTTCCTATACAGTCATCTAGACTCCATGGTACCTGGTCCTATACAGTCATCTAGACCCCATGGTACCCTGTACTATACAGTCATCAACACCCCATCAGTAAACAGTGGACAGCACAGTCATAGACAGGGTACCCGGTACTAACCAGTCATCAACACTACGGCTGCATGATATTACATCATAATTTAATCACGATTCTATGGCACATGCACAATAATCACCAGGGCTTTAGGTAATGGGTGAAACATTTGTACAGATGCCGGTTTTTCGGTACCATACAGATATTTACTTACGCCTACAATTTGGTAAGATAATTAGTAGCACATCTATGTAAAATTTTAATGAGACGTGTATCAAGACATTGAAAAGTTAGTAATCTATATAAATTTGGTGCATACTTACGTTTATTAAATTCAGTTTGCGGAGCACACCACATGCTACTTATTTGCTAAATTATGGACATGATAAGCACTGAAGTGGCGGTGAAGAAAGGGACAGCTCAAGAGCCACAGCACCTTTTACAGGAGGAGATATTGTGGATAAGCGAGGTAAAAACGTCTATTAAACATAAAGATACATCAAATTTATACGGATTACTAACTTTTGAGTGTTACAATATGGCTCATTAATATTCTCGACATACTGCTAATCTGCTTCCCAAATTGTGGGTGTAAGTAAACGTCCACATAATACCGAAATGCTGATGCCCAGACAAATGTTTCTCCCCTTATCTAAAAGTGATTATTGCACATGCGCCGTATACTTGTGATGGGACATTGTGCAGCTCTAATCAACACCCCGTCAGTAAACACAGGAGAAGCCTCTCGCTGCGACCTGTGGGAAGGTGGAGTTGGACACCTCGTTGCATGTGGTAGTTTTGCTGCTAGTCATACATTTCCATCAGTGAGCTAACGTCTATCCAACTAACTACCAAACTCCAACTCGGTAAAGGACTTCTTGCTGACGATATGGCCTCCATGAAGGTAAGGGTTTCCAACTCCATGGAGTCCTGTTATTAGCTAGGCAGCAACGCCTCTGTGGTACCATCCATATCTTGTTTTATCACAGTTGATAACCTTAAAAACTGCATGTCTATTACTTTTGCAGTTATGTTATTAGCATGATTGACAGACTCGTGAGGTGAGGTACGGCAGACCAGGTTGGACGTGGGTTCAGGTTAGATGTCCAATCGCACCTTCCCGCAGGTCTCGGTGAGACATACTCAAAATCCAGGAGGGCACAATCAGAGACACAGACCCGGTACTAAACAGTCATCCACAGCATTGGATTACAGCACAGACTTATTTATGGAACACATAGTTTTAGAGGACTTACACATCAAAAGGTCTTCTTCAGGTTCATCAACTAGATGCCTCAACATTAAAGTCTTGGTTCCATTACAGTTAAAGCACAACAAAGGAGGACTCACAGATGGTGAAGGCAGTGACCATGTTCTCCTTGTTGGAAGTGGAGTCTTCCAGCTGTAAGGAAGAGTTGACCAGTACCAGGCTGCTGTCAGTTCCCAGGGACACTTCAGCAGTGATGGGGGACACACTGACGGACTCCAGACCCATGCTGGTAGGCCCGTGAAGAGGAACGGGCTCCAGCTGAGGAGGGGGCGCCATTGAGGAGTGGGGGTGTGAGCCAGCCAGCACCACACTTACGACACCAGATCCCAGAGCACCAGCCGGATGCAGCTGCTCCCCCAGACCCCCCCCTGTACCCCCACCTGTCCCAGCTGTACCCACCCTGCCCCCTAAGTGGTCTTGGTCCATAACCACAGGCAGCTCCAACCCGGATCCATGCAGTGGCATCACCCCCCCAGATCCATCCACTGCCCCCAAAGCCGCATGGTTTCGTGTCCTGCCAGTCAGCTGCTGCGTCTCCGCCACCACCCCCTCCATCGAGGCCAACTCCTCCGCCATTCCGTCCGGGGACATGGGGCTGCTCACACGCGACTCCATACTCAGCCCAGCGTCTAGAGGCACCTCGTGGGCACCGGCCTGGTGGAGGCTCCCCTGACCCCCCACCTGCCGAGAGTCCAGGGCCACCAAGCTTTGCTCGAGGGGCGCCCCAGATGCTGTGTACGGGTCCAGGCCGGAAGGGTTGCTGCTGCTCACAGACAGCGTTCCATCCATATTAAGGCTGCTCGGGTGGATGTATTGTGGGGGAGGACGGTCAGCCAGGTAGGACAAAATACCTGCAAAAATACCGGAGACAGGTAAAATAGGTTATAGACAGTCACGTGTATCATTTTTAAAGGTGAATGCGTACTTGCGTACCAGTTATGTCCATCCCTGGTTAGAGGTGGATGTTAACTGCCTGAGAATCACAAGCAACAGATCTCACTAAAGCAGAATCAGGTATCCTTTAATATTACCTGGAAGAATGTGTCTGAAGTAGCTACTCTCCAGGTGGGGGTAGGGAGGAGGGGGTAAGGTGTAGTTCCTCTCTGGCAAGCCACACATCACCCCCCGATCTCCTATCGGACCCATGGGCAGCATCAGGGACAGGGCAGAAGGGAGAGACCCCAGAGAGGGGCCAAGGTTGGGGATGGCCACAGGCATGCCTGATAGAAAGAAAAAAAACATTAAAGAAAAACCTTATTGTTATTTATTAATGCATTTATTGTGATTATCAAGGTAGCCAAAGAGCGGGCTGCCGCATGCCTGACCTGGAGTGGCGATGGCGTTGTGGGGCGGTGAGGTGGGAAGGCCCAGGTGAGTCCCGCTGACGGAGGACACATTCAGCTGCTCCATTCCCACCGGACTCAGGTTGATGTCATTCATCCTGGGCGATTCAGAGCACAATCCCACATACGGATAAGCCACCCCTATCAGGGAGCAGTTCCAGCTTATTTAACAAGGCTCTGCGAAGGATGGCATTACCTGACGGAAGGCGTTTTTCATTCATGACAACAAAGCCGTTTTCAGGCTACAGGGAAGAGAAAAAGGCACCAATTTTTTGTCTCTTATAATACAGCTTTATTAAACAAAGTAATAGTAACTCTAATTACAAGCGTACTGAATTATCTACTAATAACCACCACTTAATACAATCACACTTACAAGTTAAAATATATATCACAGAAATCATATACCCAAGTAAGTAACTGGAATTTGGTATTTAGAGTCAGTTACACGATGTGCAAAATGTTATTTTAAAACACTGGAAACATACCCGATGCCTGCGGTGTAAAGCAACATATACAAAGAGCACATCAGTAAAATATAAGGAAACCGACGCCCCCCCCTCACCCGCACCCTCAGTATTTTCGCCGTGCGCCCGTCATATCACTAAAACTATTTTACATTTCACTGATTATCTGAGAGCAACTTCAAGCCAGCGAGGCTTAACAGCCAGCGAGCCTCCGAGCCAAGTTAACCGGCGAGGCGGGTCAGCTGGTGCCCGGGAGTGAGCGAGCCAGGCAGCTAGTAAAGGGATACGGACTCATATGCGGGAATAAACGTCGGTTTAGCGAGTAGCCGGAGTGCTGGCCGAACAGTGAAGCAGCGGGTAAAAGGATAAAAGATAATTAATAAGAATAAACGGCGTAGGCGGAGCAGAGCCACACAAAGAATGGAGCATTAAGGGTTAGCCTGACAGCTAGCAGGCTACAACATCGACAAGGAGTGGACTGCAAAACAAACGGCGTGCTTCCAAACAAAACGCCCTGAGATGCTCACAAAACATAATCACTCATACAGTGTTTTCGGAAGTAATTATAATACGCACAACAAGGACGATATCTTTACAACACATATGAATAGCTTTAGAAGAAAATGCGTTACCTCTTCGCTTCTTACTCATCTCAAATCCATCGTTGTGAATGTATAAATTTTTTGCCATACTGCGCACGCGCGAGGATAGGGTTATACGCATAGTTGCGAGGCAAATTAAAATAGAAAATGCTCCTATAATTTAACTACTACGTCTACTGAAAACACATAATGGACTTTCATGATGAAAAAAAAAATTGGTAAAATCACCGTATGTCTTTTTACATAAATTATTGTCCTGTAAATACATTTTTGGGGAAATGTATATTTCATAAATTTTACAATGTATACAGAGGATCCCTAAGGAACAAACGCGCAAAGCATATTTTCTCTCGCACTAAAGTGAAATGTGAGTCAGTTTTTGAATGCAGCGAGCATTTAAACATCACAATTATGTTCAGTTGCTTTAGCTAAGACTACCAAGTTCTTTAATTTAAGCAGAATCAGCATACGAATCCTTTTATTCGCAATGTACAAAAAGTATAAGGTACTTGTTTTGGTACAGGCGGTGGCATGAACATACAATTTGAAGATACTGTAAAAACAAAAATACACAAAAAATACATGGAATAAAAACAGAAATAGCAAAATTAAAGTGCGCTATTAATAAATAAATAAAAACATTCATTTGAGGTTATCTAAATTTCATATGATTTCTAAATACAGCACATTTGGGCTATTTTAGTAAAATGAATTTTATGTTATTATACACTGTTGCTATTTTCTGATGTATACTGGCATATTTTGTTATATATTATTCTGTTACATTTAAATATGACGAACTATGCATATCACGAAATATGATAATATAATGCCATGGGAGTATAGCAAGCTCAGGACTGTTTGCGCCATGTAAATTAGAGAGGATGGGAGAGGGTTAACCGACCAGAACCCGATCTTATCACACTTCTGGTAATCTGATTTATGAAAGTAATACTGGAAAAAAAACAAGGCAAATACTTCTTTTCTGATGCCCCCGCAGAGCAGTACAGTGTCACATGCACAGTAGCGGAGCTGACAAGAAGGCTGGGTTTGGCGAAGAGGTATTTCGGACTCTGCCCCTCCGCACATTTCTTAATTTCTTGGGGTCTAGCGTCTGAGACTCGTGATTATAATGTAAATCATCATCTAAGTGGAGAGGTAAGAATGACTTCATGATATTATAAAATGTAATTATTGTAAAGAGGATTACCAGAGGGGTAAAACATTAATATTTTTATATAATTCGTTTAATAAAAATAATTTAATTATTTGTTCACATCCATCAAAATTGATGGAAATTTCAAACCTGAGAAATTCGTTATGGATAAAACCGTCTTGTAGCAACGCGCTGCGATCCAAAACGATTATCTCTGTCCTCTGGATTGTCTGTGGGGGACGCGGTGCCGGGGCCAGACTGGTAACTGTTCAATTGCTGTTGCAGGAACATGACAACCGAACGTCAGCAAAGTTACTTCGAGCGGCTCCAGTATCCGCGCTCCATAGCTCTTGGCTTCACGAAGGACCAAGCCGGCGCATCCTTCCGGGATGCTTTTGGGGTGCCCTTCCACTTTGAGCCCGCTTACCTGGATCCCAGCTGCTGTCACGGCTACACCGGGCGCTTTTCCTACTTGCAGTTCCCCGGACATTTGGGCGTGTACGATTGTTCATTCGAACCAGCGTTCATCCGCAAGCGAAACGAAAGGGAGAGACAGCGAGTTCGGTGCGTCAACGAAGGTTACGCACGACTCCGGGAGCACCTCCCGCAGGAGTTTGAGGATAAGAGACTCAGCAAAGTGGAGACGCTTCGCGCGGCGATAAATTACATAAAACATTTGCAGAGAGTCTTGGAGCTGCACGTGTCTGACGCGAAGGATGGACTGCGGTCGCCGGGAAACGTGCGAAGTCCACCCAGGGTGCTGCACCAAGCAGAATGCAACAGCGACGGGGAGTCCAGAAACAGCCTGAGCGACTGTGGGGAAACAAACTGTTAAAGCAAATCGAATTAGTAAACATTTAAAATAAAAGCTGTTTGTGATAGCAATGGCGCAGCAGGCTATTTACAATAGCGAGGGGTAACGGCTATGATTTTTGTGCAGCATTGTACATGTGTCAGCATTTAGTGTCAGATAAGACATCCTGTTTATTTGTAATTCATAATGTAAGACGGCATTGATTCAGTGACATCTATAAATATGATGGTAACTCAGGGCGCATATTTCCTAATGTCGAACAGTGACAGTGTAAAATAATGAAAAATATGAGTTCGTCTAATCGAGTTTATTAAGTCTATGAGGTTTTGTACATTTCTTTACTATGTCGACTATACGGGAAATCCTAATCTCCGCTTTTGATTATCTTCGTACGATATTTCCAACCTGCTGTGATTTCAGTTCATACTGGATGTCAGGGGCACGATAAAAGTGCCGGGGGGGGGGGGGGGGGGGATTTGGACCATTAATAGATTGACCTGGGTTGGAGGCCCAATATGATACGCTTTCATTGGGCACCCCTAATCAGAGTATCAGATGCTGTATCACTTGATTGTATTGCAGATTGTTAGGTTGGACTAAACATCTAGATTTACATTGTCCTTTATGAGGCAATAATACAGACCTACGTATGTTACTGTTTTTCATAGCCATATAGATAGATAGATAGATAGATAGATAGATAGATAGATAGATAGATAGATAGATAGATAGATAGATAGATAGAAGGCTCAAAGAAGAAGTTCAAGTATACATGCATACTGTATATACAGGCTGTATAAATAGGCGGGAATACAAAAATGCTTGGGGGCATAGCTAATAAAAATAGATTGTCAGTTAATAAATTCTCGCTTTTATGTAGGCTATGCGATACATGTTTTCATTGAGGCGGTTACGCTGTTAAACAGCCACAAACACAAAAGTATCACTTTTGTTTTGCTCAGGTATTGAAAACAAATAAAAGCATCTAAACGTTGATATCCAGTTTCCAGCGTGTCATTTCCAAAGAATTTCACTCGCCGGTTAATTATGCAAACACTGCTTATCTGTGTGTGTTCATGATCAGGGGCGTAGGTAGATTGGGGGGGGGGGGGACGGGGACGGGACGACTATATCGGGGACAGAGGTGTGACGTCAAGTCGCTTTATAATGCGATTCTGAAAAACTTCGGGTTTTTTTTCGTAAACTATTGCTGTTACAATATATAAGGTGAATTTTATCTTTCCATTTTACTGTTATTCGTCTTCACTAATATGGCAGTTAAAGTGCGTTAAGTCCCGCGTTATGTACGATGAATTTCCGGGAAATATTAAAATTATTTGTGAGATTCTGCCACGAATAACAGGCGATTCATAGTGGAAAATGGTCTCACCTCACGGTCCAGTGTGATGCCCCTGTTACACTCTTGCACCCCGTCTCTCTCACAAATACATCCTAACTTTCCGGAAAGAAAGACAACACACATAAAATAACGACCTTAGAGACCCTTAGAAGTAAATATAGGACATTTAGTGAACCTCTTATTGGTAATAAATGGGATTTTCCGTAAGCACTATTTATGAACTAAATGATTCTGAATTTCTGGTAACTGAGTAACTACGGCATTGTCCAAATAGGCCTAAATGCCAGATCTGGCTTCTTACTTATTCTTATGCCCTAACAGCAAATACAATGTGATGAGAATTGCGACTGACACAAACACTATGCATCGCTTCTTTATCAGCGTGGCCATTGTGTTATGCTGTTAACTCACCAAGCTAGTTGCAGTTTGCACAATCAAGTAAGATAATATTCATGAAACTTAATCGACATGAGGCGATTAAATTCCACAATTTCACATAATCTTTTATTGATTAACTGTTGGTTATGATACGAGGTTAAGTTAAGTTTACGTACAAAGCCGTACCGCGCTTCTGCGCTCGCCGCTCCTGGTGTCTCTTTGCTGACGGGTCTGGAACCGAGCGTGATACCTGCCTAGCGGGAGTAGAGAATAAACCGTTTTAATGGAGGGTTAAAAAACTACAAAAGAACATTTTAATTATGTAAAGAGATATATTAATCCTAAATGTTTTTGTAAACCAGGCATTATACGTCATATTATCGAGGGGATGATCCCCTCTGCCCCCCCTACATCTACGCCTATATGTTTAAGATGTGATCTTTTTTAGTTCCGCATAAGAAAAACCACATACCACTATCAAATATGTTCCAAAGTGTTCTCGTCGATTTCTCGGTATTTCATTCTCTCAAGCGGCCAAAAGAAATAGCATTTCACCACTTATACGTTTGAGGTTGGCATTCTACAAGTTTGTAACACCTACTTATCAACAAATTCACGGCAGCTATGACAGAACGAAATAAGTTGCGTTAGCGCAATACCTTTGATATTACAGATCTACCGCCACACAGCCAGAGAACGCACGGCTACTAAGGTAAGTGAAAAGATGTAATAGACTATATAAGTGCGCAGTGAGGTTTTGAAAAACTTTATTTTGTGTTCTTCCATTGCTCTTCAGCACGTGTTGGTCACCATCAGATACATTTTCATGGTATCTTAATTCAAATCATGCATCAAATAATTTGTGGTTTTAATGTGATTTTCAATTAATGCCGACAATGTTTCTGCAGTAGTAGGGAACTACAAACGTTCTGGTAGAAGTTTTTGGTAATTCTACGCCGAAACAAAACGTTGAAATCAACTTTAATGTCAATTTCATTAAAATACAATCTCACAAATGTACTTTTCTGCAACAAAGTAATATATACATACATAAAATCAACTGAAATAAAACCATGAAATAAAACTCCAGATTTGTGCATAATTAATAAAAGACACATCTCGAGGGAACTGTATGGATTTTAATTTAAAGTTTGGTGGTGAAGCTTCAAGTACCAAAAATTCCCTTTTATCCAGTCGGTGTCTGAAAACACGGCTCTTCAAAGCTCACCTGGAGACTTCAAAACATGAACTCGATAGTCTTGAGGAATGTATTTCGCCAGGTATCCCTCAGCCCCCAGGAGGAAGTTTATGTATAAACTAAAAAGTGCAACCCCCGCCCAATTCATCTGTTTGCGCTCCATGTATAAGGGGACCTGCAGAGACACAACCCTAACTTGCTATTTCATCTATTAGGCGTAAAAAAAACTGAAAATAGGAAGGGGGGAGGAACGCCAGCAGAGTTGGCTTCCCATGAACCATGCAGGTAAGGGAGAATGTTTTTTCACTGGCAGGGAAGCATGAAATCTCATCAAGAGATCACTTGCCACTATACGTGAATTAGACCCAATAATTAACACTCTGGTACCCTGCGCTTGATGGTTCAGTGAATGGCTTTGGAGAACGAACAGGGGATACTTAGATAAAAGCATGTTCCGTAATGGCTGTTTTCACTCAGATGCTAATCGGACGCGAATAGTGAATTCCTCAGCGCCATCTCTCTCGCCAAAATCTTTTTTGGTTTTATTTTGCTGTGTGTCAGCTTGTGGGCATCGTTTGATACTGATCGTTTTTCATTTTTTTAAAATCTTTGTTCCACCTTAGCAACGTTAAAGCTTCTTGTAATACAAAAGGTTGTATAAATTCACGAAAGGAAGTTATGAATGTTTGTAAGCCACCTGTGCGAGCTGCAATGTCTCTGTACATTTCAAGCTTCTGTAAAACTTCCAGGACATTACGGCCAAACGTGAATGCTTGTCTTGATTCTTGCCTCACTTTGGACACTGATATTTTTATTAAACCAGGAATTATAGTTGTAAAATCGGTTCTATTGACATGCATATAGATTCATAAACATGCAGACATACCGCAGCAAAATTTTCAGTTTCACTCATTTCTCAATGTATGGGTATGTGCCTGTGTAAAATATTCATCTTTTGCAAACTCCAGCCTGACTCTTCCCTGCTTCTAATTGATGAAGGGCTTCTTCCTTGTTTTATGAGTATAAAGTCCTGCTTCTGGGAGCCTGATATGAACCGTCCTAGCAGTGCACTTCACAGCTGCACCCATTCCTTTTGAACGTGACTTGAGGTCATTCTCCCATTTCTGAGTCACTGTTGGATAAGTTGACGGTCATCTCTAGCATTAGAAAGTTGCCTCTGCCCTCTGCCTGGCTGGATTTTGGTTATTGCCAGTGTCTCCTGCTTCACCTCGTTCTTGTGTACTGCCGTCTTAGAAACTTTGAGCCTGGAAGCAGCCTGCCTCGCAGTGTAGCCTTTTGCCAGCAGAACCAGGATTAAACTAGGATTAAAAACAGCACATTTTAAAGAAAAATAGAGTCGTCTCAATTTTTTTCCAGAGCTGTATATAAAAATAAACAAAAATGGAGCCTTGAACATCAAAGTAAGACCAAACAATCCTTCATTGGCTTGCCTTCAATCTCATCATAAAGCATTAATGTAAAATTCAAGTAGTTTCCCTTGGTCTTAATTATGATTTAAGGCTGATCCAAATATGGCTGGTCAACCTGAAGATATGACTATGAAGAAGAGCTGGATCAGGGAGCAGATAAGATGAAACATGAAATCGTGTTTCGGGACAGACAAAAGGATTCTGTTTCACATTGTTCATATCTCAACAAAAAGCAACATATATGAGCGTCAAGCTCCATGATTTTGCTTGTACAGACTTCTAGCCACTTGAGTTACCTGTGACACTCACAGTCATTCACCACACAAACACACTCCCACTCCCCCTCACCCTGGGATTATGGGCAATCGTGGGAAATAAACACTGTCATAACCGGTCCTTTCACTCTACACAAAAAGCAAAAGGAAACAAACAAACACACACAACAATTTCATTGTGTTTGAACAAGATGCCTGCATGACCTGGGTAAATATGTACTCGGGAGCAGAATGCCACCATGTTATAAGCTCAGAAAACAGTAACAATATTGATGATTGCAACAGCATCTGATTACGAAATCCAGCAGCAAACACATCCACTCTGCAATTCCAACAGTGTGAACAGAGCGGGTTCTATACAGGGAGCCCAGTCGAGCCAGAGACCACAGAAAAGTGCGTTGGGGTGCATTCGTGGGGCCTTGAACCTACGCGGTTCTCGGAAGCACATGTTGTGGTGCAATCAGAGCACGTGGTGCACCGGGCAAGCGTGCATCAGAGCCAAGCCTGCATCTCAGATCGGGAGCGAAGATATTCCTTATCGAGAGAGGCAACGTCAGTGTGGGACCACCGGGGGAGCAAGCGAGTGAGCGGCTACATGTCGTGACACAAACCTGTGGCAGAGCCAAGGGGAAACTCTGACAGCCAGGCTCCCGCCTGCTGTTTCGAATTCAAGTTTTGCTTTTTAGAACTTTCTGGATGTTTTTTCTCCCCGAAACATTCTCGCTCCATGGTTGGTTGAAGCCGCAGATGCGGAACAGGCAGATACAGAGGGCCTACTGTAGAAACATATTTTTCTCAACATGTAACTATCAGACTGCACTGGCTGAAATTCAAGATGTAAATAAGCACTCGACTCCTGTAAAACTGAATGCAGACTTACACAAAACAGGCCTTTGTACATAAACATAAATAAACATACATAAAGTTTACAGAAGTCGAATAGGCAACATACACCTGTAAGGTTTTTGTTGGTTTTTTCATTTGGTTTTGTTCTTTAGTATGCTTTACTTATATATTTTTGGTTTATGAGTTTTTTGCTATTAAGGGTCTTGAATGCTATGGGATGGAAAATCCTATTTATGTAAAATTTGACTTATGGAAGTTACTTACATAAGTCAAGAACTGCCTGCACTTAATCACATATCCAGAATAGTTTTATAATATAAGTAACAATACAATCTCCACTCATATTTTGTAACTCTGTTTACAACTTATTTGTTTGCATATAAAACTCAAGCTGAGTTATAATACATTTTATCCGATTCACACAGTATCAGAAGTTTGCATTCTCTGATGTTTGAATCTTCTGGAAGGATCATATCAAAGTTTTTGAATTGGATTAATGTTTCTACCAAAATGATGCTGTAAAATGCAATACCTGCAAAAAGGGTTCAGCAGGCATTTTATCTTCGAAATAAATCTTTAGGCTCAAATGAGTTCTAAATCAAGCAAAGATCCCTTCCCATTAAGTCCTTATCAGTTTTACACTAGACCAGCCCGTCCACAACACCCACTCAGACCTCCAAGGCTAGGTGTTCCTTACTTCAGGGCCAACTTTGCCAGCTATGTTACCAACACACATGTAAATATTACCCAAAATAAAAGTCCTACAACTGTGAAACCTTTTCAGGGGCCCTAGGCAAATTTTATTTGGGAGGCCCCCCAACCAAGAAAACCGATGATTGTTTCACTTTCTCCTCAGTGCTGGTAATTCGGTAATTCTGCCCATAGCACGAGCTGGTTCCGCCACCAGTCCCAACAGGTGGGCGCGATGATAGGCTGCATCGGGAATCACACACTAGATTGTGCACCAAAATAGTACACAAGACATAATAGTGTGTCCGAAACAAAAGTGCGCATTCGGTCAAAATCGGAAATGTGAACACTGTACACTATTCAATCCCACAATCCTAGACACGACATCCGAGGTTCGTTCGGTACTTGTTATGCAGAACATGTCAATAAAGGTCAAAGTCCGGCAGTTCGCAGGTGACATAGTGTGACCGGAAAGTGTAAGAAGTTTTGTAATCGCACACTAATGAATCGCACTGTGTGACCGGTGCTGTAGTGTGTACTTGTAGTGTGCAGCATGTGATTTCGGTTACAGCCATGGTCAGAGCTATAAGGATGAATCTTCCTTTGGTTAAAATGCTTCTTACATATTTAAATCCATTCTATGCAGATCTTGGAGCGTCCACTTCTGCTTAGGACAAATCTGAAGGGCTGCTGCCCCCTTGTGCCTGGGATGTGGAATTGATTTTCTTCATGTCATTTCTACAGTGCAGACAAGTTAAGCGTATTTACAGAGTAACAAATGCAACAATTCCACATTCTGTTATTTCTAAAATTTATTGAGAACTTTTTCTATAACTAATAATGTATATTGTATTATTATTATATAAATAATTACGTATCTACAATGGAATATAAACATATACAAGTAAAAATGGGGACACCTCAGTGAAATGCCTGTCCCACGTCTGTAAAGTTTCTGTAACTTTTAATGTCATTTTTCCGTAGTGCGACTGTTCGTGTCGGAACACAACGGCTGGAGCATTCCTCGACTCACGCACGATGCAGTTCCCGGAGCTTCTGAAGGAGCCCGTCCCTCTCCCGCTCCAGCGTGGAGATTTTCTGGCTCTTCCGACTCACTTCCTGCAGGGAGCACAGCATGCTGGGTAAATAAAACTATCCATAGCACAGGAGCTGTCCCATTTAAAGATAAGCATGAAGAGCTGGACTAAAACATCAGGGTGCTGAAGAGTCCATCCATCCATCCATTTTGCAAACCGCTTATCCTACTGGGTCGCGGGGGGTCCGGAGCCTATCCCGGAAGCTATGGGCACGAGGCAGGGAACAACCCTGGATAGGGGGCCAGCCCATCGCAGGGCACACTCACGCACCATTCACTCACACATGCACGCCTACGGGCAATTTAGGAAGTCCAATTAGCCTCAGCATGTTTTTGGACTGTGGGGGGAAACCGGCGTACCCGGAGGAAACCCCACGACGACATGGGGAGAACATGCAAACTCCACACACATGTGACCCAGGCGGAGACTCGAACCCGGGTCCCAGAGGTGTGAGGCAACAGTGCTAACCACTGCACCACCATGCCACCCCCGTGCTGAAGAGTCCTCCTCACCATTTCATAAAGGGTGACACCCCCCAGCAACGGGAGAACACACAGTAATGCATGAACTTAATCTGCCCTATGAAACTACAACCCTTCTTTTATAATAACTTATCATGGAAGCACAAAACACAAAGCACAGTAATTAAGTATATAATAATGAAAACAGAACTGCCTAATTCATGTTCTAGGGTTGTAAGGGGCACCATCATATTGCTTACTGGGAGGAGTAAAGTGGTCCCATAATGTTGCATAATTCTTCTAACCCAAATTTGCATAGTGAGGGCATGCAAGAGGACATGATAAAATGCTTGATAAGGCCTTTTTAGCGCCCCCCCACCCTTGTGAAACAGTTCTACTCATACCTGTATCAGAACAGTGTTCTGCCACTGAAGGCTGGAATCAGAGTTCTCTCTTTCTAGGCATGGCAGGATTCTTGCTGCATTGGGATCAAACATCAGATTTCCCAAACTGCCATTCACTCTCTGGATACGAGACCTAATCAGGCAGTCTCTAGATGGAGTTTCCTAGAGGGGGAAATGGAAGCAAGAATGAGAGAGTTTCATTGTAGAATAAAGGGTTACATGGCATTCAAGGACACAGAGGTTGTGAGTTTAAATTCCGGGTTATGGGTAGAATTCTTAATATCTTTGAACAAAATCATTGGCTGTTCTAAGTATCATCATCATCGTCATAAAAATACACGGTTGTGGGATCAGCAATGCATTTGTGAACCTTCACTTTAGTTTGGAAAACAGTGAGCTCAGGACGCACCAGATATTCAGCCCAGGGCTCAGGTCCATTGTGTCGCTCTCGATTCTCCTCCAGCCGTTGATGATACCACATTCGGGCCTGCTCCAGAATCTCCAGCCCAGCCCAAAGGCAGTCCTTCTCACGTTCCAGCTCCTTCAGTCTCTTCAACTAAGGCCAACAGAACAGTGTCGTTTACCCCTAAGCCTGTTCTACTGGGAGTCTAGCTAAATGCTTGTTTTGCACTCAGCCTAACTTCCTTAGCTAAATCAAAACCCAGTTCTCAATCTAGAGCAGGACTGGAAAGCCAGTAATTTCACAATACTCTTCCAAAGGACCAGAGTTAGGACCTATCCATCATGTGTGTATCTCCATCAGTAATACTAATGGCACACAGAAAATAAATGTTTCAGAGAATGAGGACAATCTTGTTCATAAACATGTGTAGGGATACCATAAACTGAGAGAAGCAGCTGAAAATTTCAAGGGAGATGGTGGTGGGGAGGTAGTTGGTAGATTTACATTGACATGAGTCAAAGGGGTGCTATGTTTTCTATTTTCAGGGAGGGTGGCATCCACATGTATCTCATGACAACTAAAATTCTATTTGAAAGTCTCTGAAAAGTTTAGGTTGTCCAGTTATTATTCAAAATGAATAATTTAGCCTGCCCTGCAATGGGCTGGTGCCCCATCCCGGGTTGTTCCCTGCCTTGCACCTGTAGCCTCTGGGATAGGACCCTCCGGACCCTCCATGACCGTGAATAGGATAAGCAATTACAGAAAATGAATGAATGAATGAATAATGTAGTAATGTAGTGTTTCACCAAAACACTATAGCTTCCACTACAAATCAGTTAAGCGCCATCTAGTGGTCCTACATCACACCTGCATCTTCCGTGAATAAGCAAGTTGTACCCCAAAGCAGCCAGGCACTGCATTCTGCAGGAGGACGCCACAAGACCACATCCTCCAGTGCCAGCTAGGACAGGGCGCTCATGCACTGCAAAGCCAGCTGCAAAACGATTGCTGAAGCATCCATAGCCAGTGCTTTATATTTTGAATTAGGGACTCAAGTCATTCTTGTTTTATTTCTACAGCGTTTCAATTATGCTGTATACACATACTGATAAATATTCCTTCAAGATTACACACACAGATATCTGATTTTACGATATAAGTCTATGTGCTGGTCTGTACATCGATTGTGACTTTTTACTATAGATAAAATACGCCCATTTTCCTCTGTTTACTGATAGCATTTGACATATAATTCACTAATGAATTTTTGCCATATAATTAACTATTGATTTTATGAAATCATCTGTTTAGCTATAATATTTATGTCTATGCTAGTTAATGCTTATTTTCATTATGGCTGTTTGCATGGATTACTATCGCTAATTAGAACAACACTGATAGGTATTGTTAACTATCATGATTGTTAATTGTGAATATAAATGGAGATTAGTTTGTATCTTGTTGACACGGACATATTTGCCTCACTGACAACAGTCCATGCAAGTCCATTTAAAACGTTAAACTGTTCACTGACGGGTGTGTAAAGATGGGTTTCTGTTTGTGGTGCTAGGGGTTTTTCGTTATCTTAGGGCTATTTTGTGAAGTAGTTTCTGAGAAAATGAGTTTTTTTTTCCCACATTCCTGAACTAATAGATTTTTGGAGATAGTTTTTTTTCTATTGACATCAACGATATACTATAAATAATCAGAAAAGTCTTCATGGAACTCTGTAAACTCAGATATTGCACCCCAGGTCACCCTCTGTTTGGCTTTTCAATTCCTGCTGTCCTTTCTTTGTGTCCTACTGTACTTACATTCAGCCCTCAAAGAATCCACCAATAGCATTCCAGCTAACTGAAATGAACATTCCCAAGCCGCCAGGCCAGAGCTGTGAATAATCACTATTACCCTAACGGCCGGGACGGGTGTGTCCCAACACCTAATATGTGCATAGTCATGTGAAAAAGAAAGTACACCCTCTGTCAATGGGAAAAGGTTTTACGTATCAGGACATAATAATCATCTGGTCTTAGGTAATTATAACCTCAGATGATCGACGATACATGACATTACTCCGTGTCATTGTTTACTTAACAAAAACTAAGCCAAAATGCAGAAGCGGTGTGTGAAAAAATTAAGTATATATGCTGCTAATCAAATGCACTTGATTAATTGATCCACAAGTATGACCCCCTCTATAAAAGCAGAAGCTTTGGTGGTTTGCTATTCTGGAGCATTCAGGTGTGTGTTAACACGATGCCAAGGGGGAACGATGTCAGCAATGATCTAAGAGAAGCAATTGCTGCTGCCCATCAATCTACGAAGGGGTACAGGGCCATTTCCAAACAATTTGAAGTCCATGTCCATCATTCTACAGTGAGAAAGATTATTCACAAGTGGAAAACATTTAAGACAGCTGCCGATCTTCCCAGGAGTGGACGTCCCAGCAAATTCACCCCAAGATCAGACCACACAATGCTCAGAGAAATTGCCAAAAACACCCAACAGCTACATCTCAGATTCTATAGGCCTCAGTTAGCATGATAAATGTTAAAGTTCATGGCAGTACAATAAGAAAAAGACTGAACAAGCATGGCGTGTTTGGAAGGGTTGCCAGGAGAAAGCCACTTTTCTCTAAAAAGAACATGTGAGTACAGTTTAGGTTTGCAAAGATGCATCTGAACAAACCACAAGACTTCTGGTACAATGTCCTGTGGGCAGACGAGACCGAAGTGGAAATATTTGGCCATGATGCACTGTGCCACATTGGGAGAAAAGCAACATACCAACTGGTGGTTTGGGCTTGTTTTGCAGCCTTAGGACTTGGGCACTTTGCAGTTATTGAGCAATTAATGAACTCCTCTGTATACCAAAGTATTGTAAAGTCAAATGTGAGGCCATCTGTCCAACGCTAACTTTGGCGAAATTGGGTCTTGCAACAGGACAATGATCCCAAACACACCAGCAAATCTACAAGAGAACGGCTGAAAAAGAAAAGAATCAAAGTGTTGCAGTGGCCCAGTCAAAGTCCAGGCATCAACCCGATTGAAATGCTGTGGCATGAATGAATGTCTGGAAACTTTGATGAACCGACGTAACGTTGTAAAGAAGAGTGGGGCAAAATTCCTCCACAATGATGTGAGAGGCTGATAAATTCATACCGAAAATGATAACTTCAAGTTACTGCTGCTATTGAATCATGCAGTATACTTAGTTTTTCACACATGGCTTCTCCACTCTGGCTTCATTTTTGTTAAATAAATTAAGACGCAGTGGAATCAGTTGTATGTTGTTTTACATGTCAGGTTAGATTTAAATAACTTCAGAACCTGGTAAGGATCAGATTTTTTTTTAATGTCCTGATACGTAAAACCATAGAACTGAAAGTGTGTACTTACTTTTTCACATGACTGTACATAGGGGACACGTAGGAAATAGTACCATAAAAATAAGCCCAAGAGTTACAAAGGAGCCTAAACATCAGTGTTATTAATCATCGGTCCCTCAAACAGATCTGAACAACTAAAAATATCCATAATGACTCACACAGAGTTCACAGTCTCGTACTCTTCAGGTGGGATAAAAATACACAGAATGCGAGAAATGCACGACAAACAGACCACCAGCAAACATACGAGATAAGGCTGCTACACCACACCTTTCACACATAGACGAGCACCACGCCCCCCATCGGATGCCCCCTCCCCCCACCGTGTCTCACCCAGAGGAAAAAGTGCAGGGAGTCCAGATGCTGAAGGCCGCTCTGCTGGGCCACGGTGTAGGAGCCTGGGAAGGCCATGTGGGAACCTGACGCTAAGCAGGCACCAGAGCCTCTGAGCCGACCAGGAAGGATGACAGGAGGGAGAGAGAGAGGGAGAGAAAGAGAGAGACACTGACACTGAGACACACAGGAAGGACACAGCTAGAAGGCAGGCCAATGAGACATGCCATGTGTCACTGCAGTGGGCGGTTTCCTGACAGCGTGCGACTGACTGCAAGGAACAGGGTGAAGAGAGTCGACTTTAAAACAAGGCTGACCAAAGCGTGTGCGCGCGTGTGCTGCAGAGGAGCAGAAGCAGCCTCAGAGAAGGAATGTTTCCCCAGACAGCTACAGAGAGCCTCCCTATCGATAATAGTGCTTCGAAGCCGAACTGAGATGCCGCGTGATGTAAAAAGCTTGCATTTTCGTTTTACAGCCCTCGCCTGTTCAAACACGTCGTGGAATGTGACTGTACCAGAACTGGAAGGAAACAGAACAGTGAGTAAGAGTGACTGCCAAACTTAACGAATACATTATGGTGTCCCTGTTTAATACTCGCCCACCAAGAAAACAACCAACATGCCCCCCCCAACATAGGATTTCACCTGATGATCTATGAAAGAACCCAGTAACAAACTGTTCCTAGGAGTCACTACTAGGACTCCATGCTTCATTCGCGATGGCGTACAGGGTACAGTCATGATATCAGTCTGACATTTTCCTTGTATCACAACAACTCTATTTGTGACAACAGAAAAAAAAGACTCAAAGACATACATTTCCCATACCATCACAAGGGCGAATTCAATATACATTTAGAATACAATATACTTTAATTAAGTTCCATATTTAATTTTAGGATTGACTGATGCACAAAGGAATGCTTTTGAATCGTGGAACCAGATCTCCAGTTTGATAGTAAGTCTCAAAAGATACTGGGCCAAGAGAACAAACTGTGGCCCGCTTCACCTGCCTTCATCTTTAGCGTTGTAGCATCAAAACTCTGAAATACACTGCCATAGAATCTGTGAGATGTACAATCTATTTCGACTTTTAAGCCCTATATCTACTTCAGGAATGTTGTAATACATCTCCCGCTTTGTAAGACGGCCTTTGTTTGCCTTGCTGCTGATCTGTGGTCTTTGTGTTGGATTGTATGCACTGTAATGCATCCTTGAAAGTGTGAAAGGTGCTACATAAATAAAACATCATTATTATTATTATATAGGAACCAACGCTATCCAACAAAGGGGCACTTCCGGCAGTGTTATAAATGGACTAAATATTGGATGCAATACCATCATATACCTACAGTTCGGTTGTTCACTGAAGCTGCTGGTATGAATTAAAACCTTGTGTACAATAAAAATATATAGTAAATAGATTACGTTTGATACTGAAGGAAGTTCATCTGAAATGTCCTATTTTTCATAAAGCCTTGTATACTATGCTATAACTACAAAACTTACCACTTTACACAGTGCACAGCAACCATTCTCTGGACTTTCTGTACATGCACTGACAAATCAATGTATGTAGATACACCACCGCTCAAAAGTTTGGGGGTCACTTAGAAATTTCCTTCCTTTTGAAAAAAGAAGTCTTTGTCCTAAATGTAGTAAATGACCATTGTAGCTGGAAATGGCTGTTTTTAATGGAACATCTACATGGGTGTATAGAGGCCCATGATCAGCAACAGTTAGTCCGGTGTTCCAGTGGAATGTTGTGTTTGCTAATGCAAGTTTATCATTCACCATTAGAAAACTGTTTGCAATTAAGTTAGCAGATTTACATTGTTGTGGTGATTAAAGAAGCAGTAAAACTGGCATTCTGAGGACTAACCTTGTATCAGGAGCATCAGTGATTGTGGGTTTGAATATAAGGTTAAAATGATCAGAAACAAAGAGCCTTCTACTGAAACCCATCAGTCTATTCTTATTCTCAGAAATGAAGGCCATTCTGTGTGAGAAATTGTCAGGAAACTGAAGATTTTGTACAGTGCTGTGTACTGCTCCCTTCACAAAGGCAGTGCAAACTGGCTCTACCTACAATAGAATGAGAGGCAGGCCCCAGTGCAAAAAATATTAGAGCGTGTAGTTTAAGTAACAGACTCCTCAACTGGCAGCTTCAATAAATATTACCTAATATTTCCTATATATTTTGCTATATCTCCTATTTAAACTCATTTCATGTATGTTTTCATGGAAAACACAGAAATTTCTAAGTGACCCCAAAGTTTTGAACGGTAGCGTATATAACTAAACTAGGGTTTACGCAACCTTTGATTTACCCTGTCTACAGCCCATCATTGGCTGATTGCCTGCAAGTTATAATAAATAATAATAATAATAATCGATACTTTTATTGTCCCCGTAGGGAAATTGTCTTTACGCCTCCCACAACTTCCTCTTTTTTTTCATAGAGGAAGTTGTCTGCGAAGGGCTGCCACCCGTAGCGGCGCCCAGGGAGCTGGGGGTTAAGGGCCTTGCTCAAGGACCCACAGGCTGAGGCTGGGTTTGAATCTGCGACCTTCTGATTACAGGCACACAGGCTTAGCCCACTGAGCCACATGCTAAAGAGAGCCAGACTAGGAAACCACCTTGTGAATTAATGTAACATGTAGGTTTAAGGTGCACGTCTTGTTGCATATCCACTCCTACGAAGTACAGGGCACTAGGCAGTGGAAAACTGGGATACCAGTACATCTTTAAGAAGAAATGGTTTAGAGGAATAAAACATATACACTTTCAGAGATGTGATTAGGAGACAGTATGTTTACTTTAGAGATTCAATGTACCATACCAATAATTTAGCTCCTGCTGAAATAATATCCAGTGACAGACTGAAATATAAATTTAATGGATATAATCTCTGGCACCCTCATCAGGGTAAGTGGTTAGAAGACGAACTGATGAAACAGTGATGAACCCAGTTTAATTACATTTCTATATATTTTTATTTTAAAGCTGAATAACCTGATTTTTAAGAGGCACAGTTTATGGTGACCAAACGTTAACAGAACAGACTGCTTAGCTAAGTTAGTGTATCTGAAGGTGTGGCTTGTAAACAATGGCACATTCCAGCACAAGTTCAACAACGAATTATTGGAAAATCACAAAAACGCAGCTCAACTGATAAAACAATAGCTTCTTGTAAATTTTGCTTCAAGGAATTAGATAGTGACAAGATGTGAGAGGCAGCTGGGAGTAAAGTGGGCTCAGTTCCCACATTCCTCCGTGCTGCCATCACCTATCTGTCAGTGCAAAAGAACGTGTAATTTACAGAAAAGCCCTGAAAGGATTTTTTTCTACATCTTTTAAATGTAATGAATTGTTTTTAAAACACATGCACTGCAAAGTCAGATGGTAAAGATAAACCAGTTAAATCACCACTGAACTACAAACCTTTTCCATGAATAACAAAACACCACTTCGTAAATGGAGGGAAATTAACCTCTTTAACAAAACAAACCATGCTGAGGTCTCTGCGGCTATAAATTCTCTCAGTCTGTGACCGTTTCTTCGTTCAACGGGTAAGGACTGAGGTCCAGGGTCAGGAGACGGCTGAACATGTACTCATCGTACTGCAGGAGAAAAACAAATGTCAGAGAAAAATGGCATGAGAAAGCGATGGAATAGGAATATAATCAATACCAATAAATAAACGTAAGGAGAAAAATTAGATAGTAATAAAATGTTGCATTTATAAAGACATATTTTATCGCAAACAAAGTCCAACCTTTATGCCAATGCAGTGTCACGTACAAAACAAATCATATTCTAAATGAAGTACTTTTACACAAATTCTGGCTCTGGCTTAAGCAACAGCAGTGAGTCATAAGGGGCTCTTCTGCACACTGCACGAGGCTGACCTCAGAGTATACTCCCAAAAGAGCATCTGCCTTGGAGTAGAACTCCTCCTTCTGGGAGATGACAATTATCTGGAAGTACACCCTACACTGCTCGCGGATGTAGCTGGTAAGCTGTGAGTAGGACAACGTGACAGTTATCATCATTTGCTAGGCTGGGTCTTGAAATATTAATGGCGCCCGGCCAAGATTAACATAAATTTTGGGCATATGATACTGTGAAATCTGTCTTGCCTTATTAATGTTGGTATTGTCTAGGGCTGCATCAACCTCATCCAGAACAAAGAAAGGAGCAGGACGGAAACTGCAACATAAATTCAGAATGACAACTGCAGAAGACCCACGGTACCAAGAACAGCACTGAAATTGCTTAATTCCCCTCCCATTCTTTCTATAGTTAATCATATGCAAATATTCTGCTCATCTCAACGTTGACAGCTTCTGGCCTCCGAGGAAGCAGATGACATATTGACATTTGTTGTTGCACATCAAACAGTTTACACTCTATTATTATAAGTTAAATTCGTGACATTCATAATTCCTGATTCCAGCAACAGTGCTCAAACGAAGTTCACCAAGAGCCTGTCAGTGAATAGGGCTGCTTTGCAATTCTACCTCCTATCAACATGGTAGTTAACCCATGGGAGAGGAGTGAAGATCTTTTCGGAAAGACCTCGGCTACCTGTGAATGGCAAAGACCAGGGCCAGGGCAGCTATGGACTTCTCCCCCCCTGACAGGTTGTCCATGGCCATGAAACGCTTGCCTGGTGCCACACAGTTGTAGCTGATGCCATCCAGGTATGGCTCGTCTGGGTTCTCCGCACTGAGGATGGCCTGCAAGGCGAACTGAAGCTGCCAAACTGTCCGCAAGTGTGAATATGTGTGTGCTTGTGAACAGTGTGTGCGTGTGGTGCCCTGTGATGGGTTGGCACCCTATCCTAAGTTATTCCTTGCCCTGGAATCCCACAGCCCTGTATAGGACAAGCAGTACAGAAGATGAATGAAAGAAAGACAGTATCTGCATCCAATCATCCGTCCGGGAGCCTAAGCAGAAGGCTGGGCTACACCCTGAATGAGTGCCAGCACATCACAAGGCGCTGAGAAGCGCTGACTCGCATAGCTCTGTATATTCAGGCAGCTGACATAAAGCAAGTTTACCACTTCTATGAAGACATTAAACCATATTTATTCACAAAGACAATGCAATGTAATGTTCCAAAATGCAATGGTTTTATCCGAAATACAGCTTCAGAAAATTGTAACCTATACAAAGCTGTAAGCAGCATGCAAGCTGGCATCTGATATTGGCAGGGCCCATATGAATTCATATACATGTGGTGCTATATCTGCTACATTGCCAGAGGAACCACAGCATTCTCAGTATTTTGAACCAGCAGGCTTAATTTTGTACAGCCGCTACGAAAGATTGTGAAGACACTGCCCTGTTTTAGTCACATGGCCATAGAGTAACTACATTAACATAAGGTTGAAGCAGCTTTGTCTACAGCAGCTACGAACTAGATTGCCTTAGAACGATCAAAATGTGAAAAACCAGAATGACAAGCTACAAGTTCTTCTGAAATGCCGTCTTAAATGTCTCCCTACAAGAATTTTGATCTGTTGTTTACTTACTCAAAAACCATTCTTGCATAAAAGTATGGCAAGTAGTTGTCTAGTGTTACAAATTACAATTTGGTGTGGGATATGCGAAAATGGGCCGAAAAAAAAAAATTACACAAAAATTTAAAGTGAAACTTTAAATATAAACAAAATGGCCAGAACAATGGGGGAGCCAAGGAATGCAACATATGCACAAAAACGCGACGGCGCAGTCGACGCAGCGTTAGCATGCAAACAGGTAAAACTAGCTGCCACAAAAGCTACAGGCAGACGTGATGCACCTGCGCACAGGGGTTTCTGCAGAGCTGCTTGTAGATCTGGTCGATGCTGTTGGAAACGTGCTCAAAGCACTCACTGAAGAGCCGGGAGCGCCTGGACTTCACCTGCTGAAACTCGTGCTGGCAGCGGCGAGTCATCTTAGTGCTGGCCTCAAAAGCTAAACATGGGTGGGGGGGAGAGAACAGGGGTTCCCAAGAGGAGTAGTTACTGGTGTTCCAGCCAGTGGTGATTTTAAAAACTACGTCAGCTGAGAACTGAATAAACAAAGAAGTAATCTATGATGCCAAGAAGCGAGCAAAGATCCTACCTGTGATTCAAAAATCGCAATACGATTCGAACTGTGAATTTTGCGATTCAATGAGCCCTTAATGTCAGATATGTGAAAATGCTTTCTAAAGTAGATTTAGTCAACTAAATATCCTGTCATTTTTGTCGACAAAACTAGACAAAAAAAATTAGATGGCTAAAATATGACTAAAACTAAATTGCATTGTCGTCAAAAGACTAAATCAAAATACGCTGTCAAAATTATTACTGCTTCCAGCAAGAGCAAACCTGGCACCAATATGGCAGGTGTAAAACATGCACAGTTTATTCTTTACCGTTTGTTGGTGTGATAACACCAGCATCTCATGCAAAATACAGCCATGCTCAAAGGGCCACCTCATAAAAACCAACTGCAGTTCAATGTTGGCTTAATCAGTCATCGTGCTACATGTGCTTATTCAGATTATTAGGCCGGCACAATGTGTCATGTTAATATCAACAATGTGTGATAAGGACATGCAAATTATCATATTGCAAGGACTGCAAATCAACTGGGTTGAAACCATCAAGTTTTGCTAAAACATTTTTACTTGATCATAGGAAGCAAAACTTAGAAAGCTTCGTAATTTTAATGTAAATTATCATCATACTACCTACCAGAAGCTACTTGCACCTATGCCCATTTCAGTGTGTGTTTATTCAGTGGTAACTGAAGCCTACCTTCCACTATCCCATGGAACATCTCCTTAACCTCATTCATCTTCTGCAGGGCTTTGAGATCTGGTGTACCGGAGCGCTGGAGCGCTGTCTCCAGGGAGCCAAGCGTTTCCTGCAACTTTTCCAGTTCTGATTCCACTTCCTCCTCCCCTTCCAGTTCCTGCAAAAAATTACGCACACATTAGAGTGATTCTTCCAGAAACACCAAAAACAAGCCCAGCTTTTGCACAATGAGAGCTATAAAAGCTGGTTCATGCTATTCCAATCTTTATTCCATAGACTCCTCTGTAATTTAACGTTAACGTGAAGGTGTTATCACACTGATTACCTAAAACACTACAGGTTATATATTGGGTATGACACATTCAGCAAATCATCCACAGTTTATGCCATGTGTTTGACTAGCATCCTGTCCAGGGTGGCCCCTGTGACTTGCCATAATTTACATGTATTCATCTACCAGATGTATATGGCTTTGGGCAAAACTAAGTGAAGAAAGCCTAGTGTCAGAGAACAGGGACAGAGAGAGATGGTGCTGCTTGATTAGCCGTACCTGAAGTTCCCTTCTCAGTGCACTGTAATCGATGACCATTTGCTTCTCACGTTCGTAGATGTCAACAGTGACTATGGTGGTCTCAGAGTCAAGCTAAATAGGATGAAATGGTTAACATAACTATCGACGAATTACATTTTGTAAACTACTGTCCACAAGAAAAGAAAAATCAGGAAGATCAGGAAAAAAATGTTAGACCATTATGCATCTATAATACTATAAGGCTAAGCTTAAAGACAAGCCACATTCAAAGCATCCTTTTCTACAGAATGCGGTTCCCCTGTAACTTCCCGTCTTCCTCCTCTTGCTCCCTCTATCTCCAGCCGCCACTCAGTACCTGCTCCTCGGTGATGTCATCCATGGAGCCGGACAGCAGCGTGACAGGAAGGTCCCGCACCTTGCAGCTCAGCAGCAGGTTGTGTCTCTCTTGCTGCTTCTTTTCTAGCGCTACCTTCACAGACATCAGCTCCCTCTGGAGCTTCAGCAGCTCCCTGAGGACCAGAAGCCATGTTACATCCCTAGGAATATTGCGCATATGTGTTTGTGTTCTAATGATACTGATTACTGCCGGAATAGGGTAGGATTTATCTGAAGTCATCTGGGTTTAAATAAAACTCCCCTTTAGGGTAGTTTAACCGTTCTCAGATACACTTTTTTGTTGTGAACCCAGAACTGGTTCATAACAGGCAGGTTCTGGTGAAACAAGAAGTACGTTTATACATGGCCCTGATAGCACTAGAGGTCCGTTTGAAGCAGAGTGCGGTTCTGCGGGGTAGGAGTCTGTACTCCAGTGCAAAAGGTTGCTGGTTTGAATCCTGTGGCTGGCAGATTAACCAAATCACTGTTGGGTCCTTCAGCAAGGTCCTTAACCCCAAAAACTGCATAGAGGGTGTGGGACAAATGGCTAACCCTGTGCTCTGTCCCCCAAGTTTGGCTCTCTCACCTGTAGGTGTTTGACAGGAGAAAGACGAGAATTGTGAAGACAAAACGATTCCTACATACTTACATTTGTATTTAGCAGATGCTTTTATTCAAAGAGAAGTACATCTGAGAAATCGGGGTGAGCTGGTCTCGGGGCCAGCTGGGGTTAACAGGCCTTGCTCAGGGTTCCAATGGTGCAATCACTCTGCAGAGCTACATCGCCCCCTTGTGCTTGTGCAATGATGAGCAGTATCATTGATGAGTGAGAGAACGAGCATGGGCAGCATGACAGTGTACAGAATAGTAGACAGAAGGTGGTGTGGTGCTGTGGTAAGCAGGGTAAAAGTAGCTCTCGGGCTGCTGTGCTTATTGCGATGGACTCCCCTTCATTTCAGCTTCCCCTAGGGGCTCTCGCACCTGGAACACTGCTGCCGCCCTGTCACCTTCTCGTCCAGCCTGGCGTTACAATCGCTGACCAGGGACTTCTGCCCGAGCAGAGAGTTCCTCAGCTCCTGCACTTTAACTATGATCTCATCCAAGCCCTTCATCAGCTGCTCCTCCTCCTTGGAGGAAACAGAACATCAGGCATTACACATATGTTGATGCTGGCACACATAGGCAGGCGTCCATGCAACTCCTGTCCCATTTATCCCTGTATCTCTGTAAAGACATTGTGAGAATATTCAGCGTGAGATGGAGAATTGCCTTCCTCAGCTGGGAGACTCCCTGCTCGCCCTTGCGGAGGGTGTCCTCCCACTCGCGGATCTTCCCCCGGCTCTGCTCAAGCTGGCTCTGCTCGAACTCCAGCTGGGTGGTCAGGCGCGTGCGCTGGGTCTCAAACTGCAGCCTGTGACAGAGAACAGACAGATAGGAAGGAGAAAAAGGAAGAGAGGGAAAGAAGAAAGTGTTTCATAACAAAGCTAAATATTATATAAGGATGTAGAAGCCAATAGTGCCAAAGGTAAAGAATGAATATAAATAACAAAAATTCAATTATGGATTCCTTGAGAAATTTCAAACAATTCGAAAACATCAACACATCATCGTGCATTCTATACAAAGACTGCACCATTGACCCTTCATCCTGAAGACTTTCTACTATATTCAGGTGCTGAATTAAAGGCGAACACACCAGCCTTTTCAATTACATAATAACACCATACAGGCAACACCCATCCATCCAGTTTCCAACCGCTTATCTCACGCAGGGTCACGGGGCCCTGCAGCCTCTCCTCTGCAGCCCAGGGCACACATTTGGGGTACACCCTGCACTGGATGCTAATCCATCGCAGACAATCACTGTCATAAGATCATACCTCTTGCTGTCCATTTCCTGCTGCTGTTTCAGATACTCTTGCTCATACTCGCGGATGTTTGCGACGCCAATTTCAGCGCAGAAATCAGAGAACACTTGGTCGTCCACCTGGAGAGAGCGTGGGAACATGCGCAAGCATGGTAAACGCCAAAACTTACACCGAGACCGCCGAAGCTACAGCGGCAGGAATCACCCAGGCAAACCTGCCCACACCATATTACTGTAAGCTCTCAGTACGTAACTCTGATCACAGAACATGAAACAAAGCAAAGAGAAAGGCGGGTAATAATCCATCATTTGTCATCTTAAGGTACCTCATTCAGCTTAGTTTGAAGATCCCCTATTTTTTTTTCCTTCAACTCCATGTTGTCCTTCTGCATTTGAATCTCTGACTCCAGATTGAGAAGTAAACTCTCCAGCCTAGATTTCTCCTGTGTCATAGGTAGACCTGGATCAATGCTAAGGCTCTGTACTAATGCTCATGCCATAATGAGATAGACAGATAGATAGATGCTTTCTCCAAAATATAAGCTGCTTTGGATAGAAGTGTCTGCTAAATTAATGTGAATGTCTGACATTACATTTCAAGGTACAGATGTTGATGGAGCTGTTAGAAATGCGTGCAAGCAGAACACTGAACAGCCATACGACTGATGGCGGAGGCGTTACCGCGAGACAGGCGGGGATGTTCTTCTTGCGGATGGCATCCAGCTCACTGAGAGAGAACTTGAGACGGGTCTGGATGCCTTTGACCTGAGTCTGCACCTGCTTCAGCTCTGCCTCCTTATGCTTCAGCTTCAGCAGACCCTGTCACGTCGCACGTGGCATAGTCCCGTCATGCTGCCCTGACACGCACTCATCAATTTACCTGTCTGCCTAATACAGGCAATACCCACGTTACAAACAAGATCCGATCGCTAAGTCTGTCTTTAAGTCAAATTTGTAGGCAAATTAACAATACAGTACATAATAATACTGCCTGTACTTAAAAAATTGAACGTAAATTCAGATACAGTGATTAGGAGATTAAAGCAGACAGTTTAAAAGGACAAACTTTTATGATTTCCATATGCTAGCAAATATACAAGACATTTAAAACTCACTGACTGAACAAGCATTTCTCTTAATAATTACACACGATTTAAAGGCCAACCAAAATGTATAATGCATTTGTCAGTGGAGGGCACCAACTGACTTAACGACAATAGAGAAATATATAAATAAGCAAACATATATCAGAGGCGCTTTTTAGGAATTTTGCATAGAATGACACGTCTTGTGATGTACTATATTATATAGTAAAATAGTTTCTTCTGCTAGAATCTGACATTATGAAATGGCCAGATTTTAATGTGTATATACAGTATATTATTGCTTAAACTAGCTTCCCATACAGAATGTACCCCGGCCTATTGCAATACGCCGCCTAGGATATGCTCCCGCTTAGAAAATGGATGGATGAAAGGATGATTATTATTTATGGCTGTTTTGTATTGATTGGCACTAGTCTGAATGATGTACACAGAATTTCACTGTATTACACACACATAACAACTAATCCTAGATACAAAGGTTAAATACAGAGACATTCTTTGGCCCTGAACGTTGTCACAATTTTAACATACTGGCACCATTAAAAGAAAATGCTCTTTCTGAATAAGAAAAGTTTTTCCCTGATGATAATTTAAGTTTTTTCTATTCAGAAGCATACTTGTGCGCCTTGTCATAAAACACACTCGTCAAAGTCACACTCGTCCTTCACCTTCTGTCCATAATACAAGTAAAATGCCTTATCTAAATTAAGTCATATTTCAATAAATAACAATAAATACGAAATCAGCTATTAGAAATGGCAATAAATTTGATACAAACACTAACCATTACAATTTGATCTGGTGAACAGAAGATAAAGTACAATTTCTCTCATAACCCTATATCTAGAAGCTAAGTCTTTCTTTAATAGCGACGATGCCACCTACAATGAGATTTCGCAGCATGCAGTAGTGGGGTAAACCATAGTTACGTTAACAAAATACCAATATGATCAATGGCCTCAGAGCAGGGCCCAAGGCAGAAGCACATTAAGCGACTGCTTAGAGCCAAGTGGCCACCAGGGGGCCCCCACATCTAAACAACCTGTCAGAATGGGAAAGAAGATGACAAAAGACAACGAGGTTAATCAAGATTTTGCTTAGGACCCTGAAAAGAGTGAGACCAACCTTGAATGGCCTAACCCAATCAAGAACCTGAAACAGTCTTATAGTGAGAGCCCAAACATTCTATGGAGAGCAGGTAGAGCAGGTAAGGCTGCTGGGAGCAGCACGCAGTCGCAGACACTCACGCGCAGCTCTGCTGTCAGCTGCTCTCGGCGCTCCTTCAGCTTGCCCATGTCCTTCTCATCCCAGCGCCGGGCTTTGCTCCGTAGGTCGCTGGCACCCCCAGAGATGGCCCCCGACTTGAAGAACATGGTCCCATCCAATGCCACCGTCTACACGTCCCATAGAACCTCAGTGTCAGCATCTTCATCATCAACATCAGGCTTGTTTTCATTCGTCACTCTATATGAGCAATTAGCCTTGGGCAGTATAACAGCATATGGCAGAATTTTGGAATATTTTTGAGCTGGGGGGGACAGTCACCCACATTATGCTTTATTATAGTATTTATTATGCTTTATTATAGTAGCTCCTAAGTCCTTCCTTATTCTGTGTGCATGAGTACACTATCAGAAAAAGTACCAATACCTTTGAGAGAGTTACTTGTCATTGGGGTTGTACCCTCAAGGGTCTGTCAACCGTACTTTACCATAGGTAAGAGTACCTTTAAAGGTACAGAAATGGACTCAGGAACATTTCCGTACCATCGGGGTACATTAATGTTGTTTGTACTTTAGGGTACAAAACTGTACCAGGGTTGTACCCTTTATTCTGACAGTGTGCTGTACTGAGATACACTGGCATTGCTTAAAGGGGAGAATTTTGTCGCTGTTGATTCAGTACAGGGTTTTACAATGTTTCACTGCAGTATAAGCACTCAGTAAAACCCGAGGACAGTCATTGTGTCAGACCTGTGGGAGGCGGAGTCTCCTGGTGAGTGGCCCCGCACGTTTACCTTGAGGCGCTGAGGGCCCCTGAAGGCAACATGCTGAGCCTCTTTGACGGTGTCGCACACGAGCGTGTTCCCGCAGACGAACTGCACGGCCCTCCCCAGCGGGGCGGCGTACTGCACCACGTCCACCCCCATCTTGGCCCCGCGAACCTCACGCAGCCGCTCGTTCAACGCACTCACCTGTGGCGGCGGCATTGCGACATGCGCGGTTACTGCCTCAGAACGTCACATAATGTTTGGTCAGTAACAATACAGGATACCACAGCATCTTGGGTATATCACAATATTTGGAAAAATCCTGATAATTATGGGCACAAAGCAAATTTCATCGGCAAGATTTCAAAATACCGGAACTGTGTTTCTTTGGAAAATCCTACTAAAATACCATACCCTGCAGCATAACGTCTGGAAGGTATGACAGCATGAAAAATTTTATACCACCCAGCTCCATATAGCCATATATACCCATATAGCTCCAGTCTTTACAATCATCTGGTTCTTCTATTTGTCTGTTACATTGTTTCATGTTCTGTGACCAGAGTTAAAAGTAACTTTAAGGACAGTAAGGACAAAAACATTCTATTCCTCAAAAAAGCTACAGCTGTTTTCACTCACAGGGGGATAGATGTGATTTCACGCTAAGGTTCAACAGGTAACTACAAGCACTTTGTGAGATACACTTTTTCACAACTTCAACTGCCCTACAATGGCAAAAAACAGTAAGTACGCTGACAGTGTAACAGAAAGAGCCTTGAAAGACTTTTGGCTGTCTGCCTGTGTGTAGTCAGTAGGTAAATGACGATGTATTTAGATGTGTAATAAAAAAAAAAAAAATCAAGCATAGCTGATTTTTTGTCATGAGATAAAACATTGCCTAAGAGACCCGATTTTGGTCATAACTCAATTCTGATAAAATTGGTACTTGCAGCGTTTTGCCTTTGTATGGCAGTATACACCAAACATGCTAGAATTCACACCGCAATACTACATGCCAACACCAACACAGGAGGAGGAAGCGAAGCGTCAGCCGTGGCCCCCTGACTCACTTCGAGGTAGTCGAGGGGGAGGAAGGTCTCGGGATCGGCCCGCTCCTGCTTCAGAAACCTGATGCAGTCGCGTGCCACCTTCTCAGACGTCACGACAATGGCATTCATGTATCGGCCAAACATTTTGGTCACCGCCAGCTGGTACTTCTTATGAATCGGATGGCAGAGGTCTAACAGACGGCCGATCTGCAGCATGAGGACCGGGAGGGGAGGGCATGGCCAGGAAACACTCGTAAATAAAATCAACGTGCTACAGACATAACTGAACAATTAGCGCGCACACAGCAGCAATCCATCCGTCTTACAACTGCTTATCCTGGTCAGGGCTGTAGGCAACACATGGCACAAGGCAGGGTGGTATTCCAACCTATCAGAGGGCAGATACACATATATACTCCCACATGCATGAGCAATTCAGAGACAGCCATTCAGCCTAACTGCATGCTTTTAGAGAGTGGGAGTAAACTGGAGTGGCTGAATGGAACACACATAAGACAAACATGCAAACTCCACGCACACACACGCGCATCTAGATTCTTTGTGGGGACTGACAATTCATTTCTATAGGAAAACCTTAACCTCAACTATGACAACCTTAATCCTTACCCAGCCCTAACCTTAACCATAAATAACCAAACAAAATACATTTGGAATTTTTCATTTTTTGATAGCAGTCAAAGATTTTTATAAAACACAGCTGGGGTGGATCAAACATAACAACAGTCACAAATTTGTTTTATTTATCCAACACTATTCTAGATTAACACAGATTATGCACTTTTGATGTCAAAGGCTAAGATCATATTTTATGGACAAAAACACAGTATCCCCTTCACATATGCGAGGGATAAGATGTGTGGCATACCCAAGCCAAGACGTGTCATTTAAAAAATTTAGTATGCACTTACACCAATAAATATTATTTCTCACTAATATTTACATATTATATGATTTTATGCGATCCAAATCATTTTTGTATGCATCATGCATCTCCCGGCAAGTTTCTGTGATGTTCAAGCAAGCTCCACAAATACTCCAATTTAATTGTTCACGGCCAACTCACAAATAACCGTGAACATCAAGTCCATGAATGTGAAGGAGTTACTGCATGTCTTTTGGATTCTGTCCACAGCCCCCGGGAATGAACAGAATGAACCTCTCATCACTTCTGTATGGAAGCTGAAGGCACGAGTGTTACCAATGCCTCTGGGTAGAGTTTCCTCAGGCTGTCCAGCATCTCGCCGCGGCGCTGCTGCCGCCGGCTCTCGTGGCCGTCGACGCAGGCGTTCTGTAGCTCGTCGATGGTCTCGGCCAGCTCCCGCTCCACCTCCCGGCTGCGAGCGTGGCCCTCATCCAGTGCCACCCGCAGACTCTCCTCCAGCTGCTGCTGCTCAGCCAGGGTGGCACTGGGTAGGGATAATGCGGGTGGGGTTACCGGGAATCATGGCAGGCAGATTCTCATATGCCATCTTATACACGTTCACAGGACGGCTGAGTGCACTCAAACGCACGGCGACCGCAGCAGTGACACACCTGCAGGTGCTGCTGTATTCCCCCAGCTTTTCGGCTCTCCTGCTGCACTCCTCCAGCTGTGCTTGAGTGTGCTTGATGCTTGCCTTTGAACACAGGTATATTCAGTGCAGGGCCATCAGACAGCAACCATCTCAGCAATTGAGATATAAAAAATTAAGTGATAAACACCGGCTGTGAAGAACCAATTAAACACTTGTACTTGGATCCCTGCAATCATTCATCAGCTCTTAATGTCATGGGCAAACATGCAGGGACACACAAGCACACAAACACAAAAAAATTCAGGCTCAGCTATAGATACCTGCACTTCCTTCTTCCTCCTCTGGTCAAACTCCAGTTTTCCCCAGTCAGCCTTCACCTCCCAGCGAAGCTTCTCCACCTGCTGCCTCAGGGTGGAGCCCTGCTTCCTCGACAAATCCTTCAGCTCTTTGTAGTGTTCCAACTGGGCCAAGACACACACACACACACACACACACACACACACACACACACACACACACACACACACACACACACACACACACACACACACACACACACACACACACTTACTTAGCTTTAATTTCATTTTCATTTGTGTTGCTGGGTCATTACTGAAAAGCTAAAAATCACTGGCAAAACCTAAGACTGATCACAAAATATGACACATGTAGAGTATTTATTCAGTATATATTTTCTGTGATAGTTTTCAGCAAGCTTTCCAGATTTCAAAATATTAATTATAGGTACTAAATAAAACTATTAAGCTATCAATTTATAGGTTATTCAATTAAACCCATAAAACTACTTTGCTGGTTGACTCATAGATCAAGGCTCTTGTTCATGCTCAGGTTGAGAAGATCAGCAAAACCTTCCTGGAGTGACTAACTGCTCAGCTCTTAAGTCAGTCTGGGACACACCGAGTCTAATGCCAGGTTTTTCACTTATTGCACTCTTATGTAAAAACATTTCTTTATATGTTGTCTTGCATATAACATAAATTAAGCAAATGACACCCAAAAACAATGGCGATAACTGATCATTAAGACATCATCCCATTCTGGTTGTACCCCGTTTCCACAACGCTGTCCAGGATGGATGGAAAAATGGAGGGAATGCTGAGCACTACTGGTTATGCTAGATTATAAAGTGGCTAACCAGCTAACAGCTGGAATTCCAAATGCTGACAGCATCCAGCTGCCGAATTCCCACCGTTTTCACCAACTCCAACCCCCACCTGGGCCTCTGCCAGCTCCACAGTAACACCCCTGGGGGCTCCCTCCGTTTGCGCCTCCTCCTCAAACTGTCTCCAGGAACGGTCCAGCTGGACCAGCTCAGCACGCAGCTCCTCCAGCTCCTGCTCTTTCCTGCGCTGCTGCTGAAGCGCCCCCTGCAGGGAGCTGTGTGCCGAACCCAGCTTCCGCACCTGGTGAGCCGTCTGTTCTTTGGCCTTGAGATACTGAGACCTTCGGTGGGCCTGTGTCTGTTCCTCCATGCTGGCCACACACAGGAGAACAAGTGTAGGAGAAGAAATGTAGTAGCAGGGAATACGAAGGGGAATCAAGGTCCACATATGCTCCTTGCTTTACGATAAGTCAGCCTACAGTATTTCGACTTCATGCGATATATGTTCAGCAGTCATCAAAATTTAAATATTGATCTGTTCCTGGACTAGCAATGTCGTACGTTCTACTCATGCCGGGCAATAGCAGCATCCACTCAGGCACGCCTCCAGTGTCTGAAACGATCGGCAGCATAAACATCAAGCTTATAGCAGAGTAAAGTCCTCAAAACACAGCAGCACACACCGTACTTCCTTCTCTATCTTCTGCAGACCCCGGGTCACATGGCCCAGCTCCTTCTTCAGGACCTGCATACTCTGTTCCCACAGCACAAGGCCACTCTTCTTCTCCAGGACCAAAGCCTGCCAGTGTTGCCGGGAGGCCTGCAGGGCATCCAAGTCCTTCTCGTTGTGAAAGAGCTGACATAGGATCAGCTGTACCTTATTCTGGTTCAGGTCATCCACGATGGCCTGGTACCGCTGCACCTGGAGAACAGAAGACGAAAGGGGGTCTTGTCTTTCACGGAAATGCTACCTGTGGCAGAAAAATAGGGGCGGCATGTGGACTAGGATGCTGAGCCTGTGATTGGAAGGTCGCCAGTTTGAATCTCAGGGTCAGCTGAATGAGGCCTTTAAGCCCAAACTGTCTTACCCTGCCATCTCACAACATTATCTTTGGATAAGTGATTTGCTATACAAATAAAACGCAAAAAGACTGCCTGTTATACATGCAAGATTTGACGCATCATATCTGTTGGACAGACGACATCACTCGAGCCACTATGCTCCTCTTCCCCCATCCCGACTCTTCACCTCCTCCTTCACTTGTGAGGCATGCTTCTTCTCTGCAGCAGCTGTCTTCTTCTTCTTGAAGTGGAACTGCGTGTCCTCCTTGGCCCTCAGCAGGGCCTCCTTGGCCCGGATGTACTCATCTGCCAGCTCCAGTGAGCCGCTGATGCGCTCAAACACGCGGGTCATCTCCTTGGCATTCTTCATAGCGATCGACTCCACCGTCCCCTGTCATTAGAAGCCGCCCCATAAAGATACAAACTCACAGTAAAGCCCCCCCCCAGTGCTTCAGCTATATTTATACAGGATTAAATGTGCTTATTTCAGCTTTGGAAATGGGTGTACTCATTTAACACCAGAGTCTTCTTAATACCTCAGAATGACCACCAACGTATGTTCATCTAATTCCTCAACAAGACACACCCCAGTTAGATTAGACGCGCTGGCCTAGAGTGATTATTAAGGTGGTCAGTAACCACCACTGGTAAACTTCTGTCAGTAACATAGATTATCACACCACTCTGCTTTGTAACTAAACTCTTATTGTTGCCATTTTATACTGCTTTGTGTTTCTTAATATTACATATTTCCCTTCACGCACAATTCTGGATGTAGGTAGAAAGCATTTCACTATGAAGATGTAGAGTGTATGAATTTGTATGTGATGAATAAAACTTTAAACTATGCTGAGGCAAGAAAACAGCCTTCCAAGGGTGAAGTTATAGCGGACTGTGAGTTCCATACGGATTCTTGCCTGGAATACTAGACAGTTCCTGGCTTTAATTAGCACTCCGATCTTCTCTAGTGCCGACGCGTACTCAGTAAAGGTGACCAGTCTGCCATTGATTCGATATTCTGATGCATCTCCTGCATAAAAACAAAAAACAAACCACACACACAAACCAATCCAGCACAATACTGCCACTGAGATGGCGGCGAATTCTGGGGCGAATCTCAAAACCAAGAATGTAAAGGCCGTACTTGTTGTCTTGGCAAGAGTGGTCTTGCTAACTTGCCTTCCAAGAACAACCTTGGGGCACAATGAATCATGGGATTGGTGTCGTTCCACAAGGATGCAACTGATGCATCCTTGATATTTGGGGTAGGGGCAACATAGACATCCAGGGATTGTTTTCGTCCTCTGTATTTCTGTTCTTGAGTTTTGGGACGATTGAGGTTCACCCCTGCAGTTTCTGATGTCATGGAGGCCATACCTGCCACAGTCCTCTTGAAAACGATCTCCTCACCGTTGTCTTCGCAGTAGACCATGGAGACGCTGGCGGTCCCAGCCACGGGCCGGCCTACGTGGGCCCCGCAGATGAGCTCCCTGGCCTGGCGCACCCGCAGCGCAGCAGCCCGCTCTCCCATGACGAATCCCAGCGCATCCATCACGTTAGACTTACCTTAGGAGCCCCAAAAGAGACAGATAGGGGTACCAGTCTCAATAAAAAAACTTTTAATTCGATACTCAAAGATGGCCACAAGCCTGCAGGAAATTCACGTACCGGAGCCGTTTGTGCCAACAATGCAGGTGAACCGCTTGAACGGCCCGAGGACCTGCTTTCCGCGCCACGACTTAAAATTTTCAACTTCTATCTGCTTCATATAGCCCATCTTGTCGTTTTTGTGCCGTGTCCCGATTTTACCCAAAGGAAAAGCTCTTTATCTTAAATTAAGCTGTTAAACTTAACTGTCCACTAATATCGTCGGACTGCGCAGGCGCTCTGAGGGGGATCGTTTTCGCGGCTTTTTGGAGCTACGAAATATTGCGCCTTTTCTACTGCTCGACTGTTTTATATGAATAACTTTGTGTGACTGCAGTGTGACAAAATGCAATGATAAATATTCCGTAGTGAGCAGCCAAATGATTTGCTACATCTAATGCAATACACAATTTTTATTTGGCTATTGTGTGGAAGCGTTAGTTTTCCTGAATTTTAACTTAACCACACTCGCCCCTACTATAGAACAGGCCGTCTGGAATTAAACACGAGGGAGTATTACTGTATTTCGTGTATAATAATGTATGTTATGATTCACAACTATAATCCCAAAATGTGGGATAAATTAAGAATACACTTACGAGAATTTAAATACAAAATGCAGCCTATTTTGAACTAAGTTAATAAACTTGTAGCAAGTAAGAACAGCACACCACTGTATTGAGCCTGCACCATTAAGAGGCATTTTTTGCTGGTTTGTCTGCCAGATTGGAATCTGGAAATTGTAAATTAACATACTAAGGGGTGGAAAGTTGGGCATTACGGTTTATTACAACGACAGCAGATATTTAAATAACAATGATCTGCTAATAAATGTTTATGAGCATAATCAATGTTTTACCAGAGCTTAATTAACACATAATTTCTAGCACTGATTTAGCAAGTGTTTCATGAAGTGAATATTTGCAATAAAAACGAGTAATGGTCAGAAGGTTATACGATAATCTATTAATTTCCTCGCAGATGTTTGTTGTTGTTGTAGTCGTAATATTTTTTTAAAAAGAAAAAATGTTGTCAGTGTAGACGAAGTGACAAGGCTGACCGAGCAGTTATTCACTTAGACAAACAGAACAACACATTACGTAACTGTTTTGGTTCTATTAAAAACTGCGGGAAAAGTGGCATGGAATTAGCAAGAATCCCGGTCACGTTGCACGTCAACGTGACTGGCCATCTGAAACGATTCCAAGGAAAAACGTGATGCAGGCAAAACATGGGAATATGTGTCAAAGGGGCGAGCAGGGGTGGTAAACTATGTCTGCCAAGAAATCTGACCTACTTCTGAATGCAATGTCCCATGTGCCTTCTACAGAAAACGACTGCAGCTATTGGGGGGAAAAAGAAAACTTTCCAAAACAATGGAGTGACTAAGAAGTTCACTTGGAGCACAGAAAAAAAGTTTTGTCGAAGCGCGAGAATGTTTGCAGATTATTAATAAAGTTATGCAAAAATACCCGTGTGCGTGATTTCTGCAATTGGGGGGAAACACTGGAATTTAGTACTGGCACAGAGCAATAATAGTTCCTACGCCGTTTAAAAAAAATCTTTCGTAGCGGAGTCGCTTGCTTAAGAATGCAGCCGTATTCGGCCATTGAAAAAGTTTCTCTGGCCCTCATCCAACTCACGAAGCGAGCTCGCTGTGAAGGCGGTCACGTGATTAACTTAACAGTAGGACGTCCCCTTACTTCCAAGATCCATAACAAACAAGGCTAGTATAAGACTTTCAGATCGCCCAGGGACAGCATCTTTAAGTGTTTCTTGCATCCTCTTTTGGTGCCTGTCAAGGATCTTGATCTGTTTCTTGGCGTGGCTAAACAGTCTGCAGTGCTGCACGCACAGTAATTTAAATCGTGGTCGACTATCTCCTGGGTTTACTCCGTGTCGAAAGGTAAGAGAAAACACCTAGCTTCTATTTTACCGTGTTGTTTTGTAGTAAAGTGGTGATCGACATTTTATTTGATTAAAACTACTCGTTTTTACAAAGTAACAACATTTTACTACGTGGGCTACAAGCTACAGCAAGGTTATACTTAAACGTTAGCGAGTTTGAATTTTAAAATTGGACGAGACTCAAATATTTTTACCTGCAAAAAGGAAGGTATTTCGGTATATTGTAGCAGTTCTTATATATCGAATCACTTATTTTGCGTGCATGACCAGCCTTTCTGCAAATGAAAGCATTGCAGTGGATTTTGGAGTGCGTCATTTGTACTTTTCTGTGTAGAGATAGGTTCTGAACTTGTTTATTCATGTTCTAATTATTTGCGAGAATAACGTTTTGTGTAGTTTAATTAGGGGCATAACAACTTTTTTTTATACTTGAGATTAAACATAGTGAAGGTTGTGTGTCACTGTGTTGTTGTGGGTTTTTTAGGCTTCTAGTAGTAACTCGATCCCCGTACCGCGCCCACTTTTCTACGCAAACAACTTTCACTTCTGTCGGAGGGGGTACGTACTGAGCTACTAGTAAAAACGATTAGCAAAAATTACGCGGAAAGTGTTGAATTAACGCAAAAATGTTCTTGCACATCAGGCAGTGCTGAATTTTAAAAAATTGATAAGCTTTTAAAAAATGAAACTGATACTTGACAAAAACGGGCACAGTTGTATGTAGGACGTGCTATTTTTCGCAAGCAAATTGGGCTTTTTTAATCTATAATGTATAAACAGTAAACTCAAACGTAGACGTTTGAGCTTCAGGTGCAGCACAGAGACGAACATCACTGCTGTAGTAATGCAGTAAAGATTACAAACGATTGCGATGCATTAATATATATTTACAAACATATAGAAATCCTCGTTCGAACAGCCAGAGATAAGCTTTTTCAAACTGCACTGGGTCTTGGGAGTGGCCTAAGCCAACCCCAGGCAGCGTAGGGTACATCCTGCACAAAATGTCACTGCACCACATGGCACACGCACCACTTCGCCTAACTGCGTGGTCTTGGGGTGTGCGCGGAAAACCGCGCGACGCGGGGAGAGCGTGCAAAGGCCGCGCGCAGAGGGAGCCCGGCTTTCGGACCCGCAGCAGAGGGAGCGCGAGGCTGCGTAGGCTGCCGCCCCTTCGTGCTATCACTATTAAAACTGTTAAGTGTAATAAAAAAATGCGTCACACGAGCTCTGCCGATATTGAAATCTGTGCAGATACTTAGTAAATGATTTACCACGCGTAACTGTGGTTACAGAAGTTAGTATGTGTTTGGAGAAGTATACATGTGAACCGTTTACTATTAAAATTTAAATCGTGTTGGTGGAATGCACTTTAGACCTTCATTATGTACTGATGGCCTGCATAGCCCACTCGCTTTATCAAAAATAAGGGGCCTGACTATATTTTTCAGCGAGCCTAGGATAGACTGACCCGAAATCTTATAACTAATCATCCCAGCAAACATTTTTTTCGAATTTATTTTAAATGGGGAATGTGCACACTACCCGTCATGTTTTCCGAAACACCATCCCGAATGACGCAGTATTTATTTAATTTTCTTTATATCTTGAAACCACTAAATTGAGTTATTGAATCGCGGGCCCCCGCCCCCCGTGGAGCCTTGTTATCCCGGAATAGCTGATAGTGAGCAGGGCTCTTTTTTGGGCCGCCCTGCGCACTTTGCGCCCCTTTCCGCGCCGCTGCTCCTTAAATGACAGGCCGTTACCCGAGTCCCCGCCGCGGCTGCGCGACCGGCGCGAATAAAGGTTTCCTAAGGAGGCAAATCGGGCACCACAATAAGCAGCGGCGACTCTGTCTGTAGCAGGGAAACGCCCCTTTCAGGCAGCCGTGGGCAGCGCGCAGCGTAACAGGTAGCCGGAGCTTCATTTCATTTTTAGCAATCATTTCTATTATTTCGACTTACATTGTCACGCAAATACAGTGTTATGATGGTAGGCCTATGTTAGTTTAAAAAAATTACGAATTTTTATGTCATTTCAATGTCGTGTTTTGGAAACGTGTTAACCACGTTGTCACGTTGCTCCTCTGACATAATCTGGGTTTAATTTAGTACAATTTATAATTTGCTTAAATTAGCCCTGTGTTTGTTTGATCCCATAAAATTTAACTGGGCTAAGGAGTGCTAATGCTTGTTTTTTTTTGAAGGACTGTATATACAGGTATAAAAATGTATATAGCAGGGTTTTTTTTTCAATGCACAAATACCATCATAATTTTATACTTATCCTTAAAATATTAATTTTCTTAATGGCCTGTTTTTCAGCATATTCTGTTTCTCTTTATTTAAATTTGTTTGCACTACATGTACTTGTTTGCATTATGTGTGTGTTCATTTGTGCTCTACGTTCTTGCTGATGTACACACAAGAATTTCCCCCTGGGATAAATGAAGCTTATCTTAATTTTAATCTTAATCTGTATAACATGCCACATGGTACCGATGAGTATCGCTAAGCTCGCCTTTTTGGCACCGCCTCTCAGGAACATGGCACTGACCTCGTCCGACCCCGAGGCCGCGCCCTTCCACGTGGAGGACGCCAAGCCACGCACGGCGCGCCGGAACCTCTTCGGGCCCGTGGACCATCAGCAGCTGCAGCAGGACTTCCAGCAGCTGCTGTGCATGAGCGTGGAGGAGGCTACGCGACGGTGGAACTTCGACTTCCAGCGCGAGCGGCCCATGCAGGGCGCCACCGAGTGGGAAGAGCTGCGTTGCTGGGACGTTCCCAAGTTTTACCGCAGCTGCGTGGTGAAGGGTGGCTGTGTAGGGTCCAGGCCGGAGCTCTTTGGGGAGGAACGGGGTCCCAGCAGCCCACCCGCGGGAGGCTACCTGGAGATAAAGGCCAGGGAGACGTACCGGAACCGCAAGCCGGAGAAACGGTCACCTGCCCCGGATGCACTCAACCAGAAGCAGGCCACCATTACAGGTGAGTGGGCTCTTCCAAGACACACTGGGTAGGAATCCTGGGGCTCATGCTTTAAAATAGTATGTTCTCTGTAGTTATACAACAAGACATTTGATTGGTTGGACCCACCTTCTCTGCATTCTGATTGGTTCTCTCTCTCGGCCATCATTTTTCATTCTGCCTTGAGATCAGAAAAACTCTCATGCCCTTTGACAGATAAAGGACAGAGCTGCTGTAAAGCACAGGCTTACCCAGGCTGATGGCCAGAGGCCTCAACTAACTGTTTAATAAAATGGGTCGCCACCCATCTCATATTGAAAAATAAAATACGAAATGTGAACTTTCACCTTCTCATCACCAGCTAGCCCCCCACGGTCGGTAACATTTTCCATTGTCGTCGCCCCCCCATGAGTCGGGGGTACGGGGTCGTCTGCCAACTCAAACACACTCTGACCATTTCGACGTGCCTCGGCATGTGGGTATCACACATTCCGGGGAACAGTCTGAGCAGCATATATAGGGAACAGCATGATGCAGGAAGGTGAAACTGGAAGCGAAACTGACTGGGGTATATGGGAATTCCTGTCATCAAGGAAAGTGAAACTATCGGAATCACGGTCAAAAGTGGTGGCACGTAATTTGGCACCTATAGTGGCGTGTATCTAACAAACCACACTGTTTCTCACCTTACCAGACTTCTTCACCGTGAAGAAGAGGCGACTCCTCCACCCGAAAGCCTCCACCCACCAGTAGAGGGCACCTTGCAGAGACAGAGGGAATCATGGAGCCATGGTCACGGCAGTCTTTGTACATAGGCCTGTGTATATACTTCCTGTGTATATACTTCCTGTATATGTATCAAATCTAACTGACAGTGCGAGTCCATATACTGTAATATAGGCTTCAAAATGGCACAGAAACCCATTTAACAACAACAAAGAAAAAAAAAATCTATGTGGAACCTTTCAGGGGGTCTTTCCTGCACAGCGAGACCTCAGAATGTTTTATTTTTTTGCAATATTTCCCCCACATATACTGTGAAAAAAAAGCACCTTGATTTTTCAGAAAACAGTACAGTTTTAAAACGATTAAAGGATACATGTCCTTTTTGCATTCCCGAGATTTAAACCTGGGCACAGCACCGAATTAAGAACTCCATTACCCAGGCTGCATCTAGGTCATCTGCTCATTCTGACAGGTGCCTAATATGTCTGAAGTTTCACGCTGAGTTTATAACTCCTGCACACAATTACCAGTCGACTGCAAAGTCAGAACCTTTACCCAAGTCTGAGACTAGACTGCATGACTGCAAATTTACGGCGAATTCCAGCCGCAGTTCAGACAGTCCAGGCGCCGGTGCCCTTGCAATGCGGCCTGGGAGATCCCACTCACAAAGTTGTATATATAGTGTATATAAGAGGTATTTTAGATATCCTCATTGATAGCTGAGCCATTCCTCTTGACACATACTGAATATGTCGTGACTCCATAATTCCTGAGTTGCGCCAGGTGTGTCAGTGTTTAGTGTTGGGCCATGTAGCTACAGAGGCCACTGGGCACTTTTCAGTCCCTCTACTACATGCATTTCACAGTGGAGGTGGCAGACACCGAGCTCCAAGCCACCAGACTAGAAATGAAGAAGTTTAGCCAAACTGGTGTTTCTAAGATCACAAACTGTACGATTATACCCTCCCCCTTTAAAAAAAAAAAAAAAAAAAATCCTTCCTGGTCAAGTTCAGGTATCCAAATCCTGCCATTGTTTTTGTTTGAATACTGACCAAGGAGTATAAAGTGTTTCGTAGGTATTGTACAACAGAAACTGGTATGTAGCATGTGGCATGTAGCTTGTATGCAGCTTTCATAGTAAGATAATGTGTAGCTTTAAATAAAAGTATTCATTTTACGTAGCAGCATCATATTGTAGGTTTTGAACATTACAACAGGTGAATGTAGTATGGATATCGTCAGAAATCGTTACTTTGTTTCCGTTAAAGAAAGGTATGAAATATGAACATTACTAACAGGTTTTTTTTACTGGCTAATACAGGGGAGTCTCAGTCACATCATATACAGCTGTACACAAATTTGACTCGACATTTTGGGTGCAAGTTTTTTTTAATCGATCTAAAACAGGTGACCAAACAAGCTTTGGCCTTGTAGACTAACCTAACCAGAATCACTTGAACATAGTCTCTGGTCTCAGATTGTCGGCTAGACACTACGGCACGGATGGCAAAAGCTTTCGGAGAAGTTGGTCAATTTCGAAATGCGATTGTGCGAAAGTCTTAAAATGTCCAGTGCGATACCATTGTGAGTGCCGGTGTCCTTTTGTATCAGAAGGTTTAACATTAGAAAAGTAAAGGCCAGAGCAAGAATGTCTAATCGCAGCCATAATCTGGACGGCCTACCTCACCTCACTAGGGTAATCATGCTTTGATGTCCGTCGTGCCTCTGCTGGACGGTGTCCAGAGGGACAGGGCTGGACACTTTGCCGTTTCTGTGCTGTTCCGGCAGTCCAGTTACTAAGGAGTCCAGCAGTGTCAGAGCCCGAGTCTGACACACCGGGAGCCAGACTGAGGAGAACTTAGAGAAATGTTTCTCTTTTTTTCCCTTGACAAGTGGCATTCAGAAAATCCTCCGTTTAGCAACAGCTTCCAAATTATTTAAAAGAAAAAAAAAAAACACAAAAAAGTCAGTTCCAAAATGCAGTATTTCACTGCAAGTTTACATATTTCACCTCAAAGTAAAAAAAAAAAAAAAATTAAAAAAATGGATGTGCTGAAGTTGCTTTTCAGTTCATTTTTTTATTCTAATGTGTATTTGTATTTTGAGCCTGTCTGTGTTTAAATCAGCTATATCTTAACTTATTTGGATTTTGTGTACTTCCATGTGTAGGGAAGTATTTGTAAACGATTTTGGAAATTACTGAATGATGTATTACTGTACCATCTTTGCACTACTTGTATGCGATGTTAACGAGTTCCTGCCTTATGGTTTTGGGAGTTTCTGATGGTTGAAGTTTGGGTCTTGGGTCTCTCCTAATTAGTAAGCAGAGACATTACAGGGGCAAGAGCAGGAAGACTTGCTCGTACCACTACCTTTGTGGGGACGGTTGGGTAAAGCCAGGAGGGGCTACTGTTCAGACAAAAACTATTTGTTGTGCATGTTCTTTCCTTCCAGAAAATTCCGGGTGGTAGCAGCAATTCTACTAGCTCTCTTTATTTTGTACTTGTTTATTTCCATTTTATAAAAGCCTGTATTATAGACCTCTACAATATATTTTCTGCTAACAAAATAAATGAATAACACTTCCATGATTGTCATATTTACTTGTCACTACACCTCAAACAACCTTTATGTTTCTTTACCCCACGATTAAAAGAACTAAGAATCCATAAAAAGTCTGTAGAAGACGGGAATGTCCTGTGCCGTCTATCCCCATTGGCTGAGCCCACCACCTCCTTGGTTTCTATTGGGTTAAAATTGGCACTGCCTGACAGCGTGCAATAATCCTACCCACTCAGGATTTTGTGGCCCATATTAAGGGATCTTGTGTGTAAAGGGCAGTTTGTGTGGCAGGCATGGAATCAAAACGGACACCCAATTATGTTACTTCCATGCAAAACTTCAGGATTCTGAACAATCTTCTGAGCCAAAGTCACCGCCTGCGAGCACTGACCATTCCGGCAGGGTCTGCATCAAGACCTGGTCGAGGCATTTTCAGAGTAAGACATGTAAACTCCAACATGAATAAACCAACACAAAGAAAGGAAATCCCTTTCCATATGTAGCGCTTTTCTGATTGGCTCAGATTAAATTACTTGACATCCCCAAGAAACGGTCTGCAGAAGAGGCAGCCCTGCAGGCCAGCTGACACGACCCTCAGCCAAAGCAAACCCGACTTAACTAATCGAGCTTTGGGTCGCTTGCTTAAAATATCCTTGATACCCCCCCCCCCCCCCACCTTATAACTTAAGTCTCTCTCACCTGGACAGATAACAGCACAGTAAAGAACACAGCCGATCCAAAATGGTGCGATCATCTACATTTATTCGGACTGGGTGACAATTTTCTGTTAAAGTGCATCTGTGAAAAGCAAACGTCTCCATCCAGTAAAATCAGGGCATGGAGACATGAGGTAAATTACAGCTGTGAGCCTGACAACCAGTTTAACAAGCAAAAACTGAAATCTCACAAACATCCTGCAAAATGTTTTCCTAACGCAGACCGGTAGGTGACACAGTCACAAAACAATGTTTGAGTGCAGTAACATAAAGCTGTGGTTTGGCTGCAAATGACTGGTAGACATTTAAAGGGCGGCTGTAATTGTCGACAGTCGGTAAATTCAACGTCAGGCGCAGATGGCGATTCATGAAGCGAGCGCATTTGCATTTGTGTGCGTCACCTGCACTGTGGTAAAAAGCCACCCAGAAACAGATGGACTGGAATGACAGCAAGGTGGGCACTCCCAACACGAGGGGGGAGGAACCTGGTGAGAGGGTCCCGCCCCCAAACACTTGTTCATTAAAAAACAAAAAAAATAGATACCAGCATAAAAGAAGATCCCCCGACAGTCCAGGAGGAGGCCACTGTGGTCTGAACATACCTCAGTCCGTTTGGCCACTGCAGTTCTGACCTCAAGACAAACAGCGCCTCCCCTAGGCCAGCTGACACTCCAGCACCGTCACTCCGCATCCCCGCGGCCTTTCTGAGGATGAGTTCCGACCATTACAGGGTGGAGCATCGCGGTGCCTCGTAGCCGGGGGGTTCAAATGGGAGGAGACCCGATGTCAGAGCTGGTATGTTCGAGCCCGTCTGTCCTGCCACATGGCGCACACCTCCGTCATGATCAGCGGAAAGATAAATATCAGGCTGCCTCCGGTCTGTGAGGACATGGACACAAAACAGTTAACCTAGGTGGGGGAGGGGGCACAGGCAGAGAGGCACAGGCAGAGAGGCACACAGAGGAGCGCAGGCAGAGGCGTGCAGACACTTACCATTACTATGAAGAAGTAAAACACACACATCCAGCCCAGCTTGCTCTCGATCAGAGACACCAGGTACTGTAAATAACCAATTATTCTTCTTAATTAAAAAAAACATATATATCCACAACCAATTCACAAATCACCGGCTGATACACTGAACAGCCACAGAAACTCCTGTAATACACTGAGGCTGTAGCCACTACACCTACACACACCCACAGTACGGGTTCTAACCGACAGAGCGCCCCAGGCGAGCATCACGGCCGGCGCCCTACGGCCGAGACAAAGTGAAGCTGGCTGGCAGGTCGGCCCCCCTTCACATGTTGGTGCCCTAAGCGGCCGCAAGTGTCACCTATTGAATAGACCGGACTTGACGACATCAAAAAACTACCATCCCCCCCCCCAGCAGGTAAAGGCTAATTAGACGGAGAAGGGGTGTAACTGCCATTAGGGTCAGTTATGCTGCTTTAAGTTTATTTAATTAATTTAAATATAAGAATAATTTGATTTAAATGAAGAAATTAGTAATTAACATAATTATAATTAAAGGCATATGTTTGTAAGGATCTTTCTAGTATTTCTATGGCGGAACTAATCCTGCGCTTGGGTTGGGGTCTGGTCAGTTTTGTTGGTAACATTTTCGTTTTGGTCAGATATAAGTGCAGCACTTGTTATGCGGCTGAGAAAGTGTTTTAAGTTATAATGTCAATATTCATGGAGATTGGAGCTATTGTATGAGCTGCATTCATAACTTTTCTTTCTTTAGCTCCTCTCGATTTAACGCGGCCAATAAGGCACGAGATTCTATGTCCATTTTGCAGTTTGCAAGTTAATGGCGTGAGCGAGCCGTAGCCTATTTATGTTTGCTTTTGGTTATTTTTAGGAAAATGCCTGTGTTTTTACTGATTCATTTCATGATTTATGTGCTTTATTTTATCTAGCTCTCACGGCATGATCGACCGGATGGATATGCGAATAAATGCCTGTGATCAACTTGTGTTCGGGGGGGGGGGGGCCGCAGTGGCCTCATAGGAAAGTTATGTATCATTATTATTATTATTATTACTACTACTACTACTTAATAGGCTTTGCTAAGCAGGCAAATTCATGTGGGCTTGTTCTTTTCATATTAAGACATTAATACCAACTAGTTTTAAGAATAGTGGAATGTTACACTTTTTTTCCTTCCTCCGTTTGTGGTGCCCCCTGGATGGATGGCGCCCTTATTGCCTATGCCACGGGCCGGCCCTGCATGCCCATGATGCATACGGTGGAGACATGCCCCCCCCCCCCTTTAGTACCTGTCCTCCCGCAGCTCCAACGCTGCCAGTTCCGTCCACGATGCCCGTAACGGTGGCCAGAGCCTCCTGACTGCCCTGCAGCGCCTCCTGCCTTCCCAGATCAGCGGAGATAGCCGAGCTGATCATGTTGGACGGGCCACCAATGAAAAACCCTGGGACGGAACGAGCGTGGGGTTTGGGGGTTCAGGATGAGCATGGAAGCCGGTCTCACATCGTTTAGAGATGATTAACTCACCTGTCACAGCCAGAAGCACGCCATTGATCACCTGATCTTCCGGGGAATCTAAACGGGAAGAAAAGGTGAAGAGGGACAGCTTCTGTTTCCTCAGTCAACAAGTTGAGGTAGGAGCTGGAGAGAGCGGGCGGGGTGCAGGAAACACTCACGGCTGTATCCCACCAGGGAGCCCATGGCCAGCAGGAGGCTGATGGCCAACACCGGGGCCCGTTTGCCCAGGATGTCAGAGACCAGCCCCTGGACGGTCCCGCCTACAGGTGGCAAACACACATAGCATGACACATACCGAAAAATTCCACCCAATGCTGAACATCGTCGATTGGCTGAACGTCCCAATCACTCACCCACAATCCCACCCACGTCGTACCACACGGACAGACGGTCCGCCTGCTCTTCCTTCCAGCCAAAGTTGTTGCTGAGATAAAAGGGCAGCCAGAAGAAGAAGGAATAGTTCACCAGTTTCAGACAGGCGTATGCCAGGGAGTACTGCAAGGAGGTCCAAGAGGCAGATGTTAGACTCTGTCTGCAAAAGACTAATAAGCTTTGAAACCAATATTGCATCTTATGCTATACTCAGTTGTAACCAGTCAGCTTCATTCCCCAGCCTGACGAGTACGAAGAGCATCTTCTGTTACTGCAGCAGTGTGACCATTTGTGTCCTGCAGATCAGCTGATCAGTCGCACACAGGACGCCTCCGTGACGACCGTCTCATGTCCTCGACTTCATGTGGCTGCCACTCACCGGCAGGACACCAGGAAGGCAGAAGGCCTTTAAGAAGCCGATGGCAGCTGGTGGTTCTTCAGTCCCCAGGTCCTGGTCCGGCTGCTGGATTGAGTAGCTGGTATCCCGCAGCATCCCTTCCTGTTCGTCCTCATCGTCACTGATGAGCGGCTGGTGGCTGTCCGAGTCCCTCTCCAGGGGAGACTCCAAGGATATGCTGAGCCCTGGGGGGGAGGGGACACACATGAGATGGATAAACAGGAAATGCACTCCTGGACAGGGCGCCGGCAGGAGAGCGAAGCTGTAACCCCCCCCAGTAAATTCAAGACTCACCCACTTCCTTGGGAGCTGTGAGCAGACCGAAGAAGACGATCACCCCTCCGGCAAACTGTACAGCTGAGGTCACCAGGAAAGCATACTGCGGAATGGCAGCGATACGCCCCGTGAGATCGATGACACCGACCTCCCTATCCCAGCATCCCCCCTCCCTCCCAGATGACATCACTCGGCTCCTCAGGGTCTCTAGCCCAACAAGGATAAGCCGAATAGACTCACCTCATATCCGTACTTCAGCACGCTGGATGCCAGGAAGGCGCCCAAGATGTTCCCCACGGAGGCACACGCACTCCACAGGCCAAACACGAAGCCTCGGCTGCGGGGGAGGGGGGGAGCACTCAGTGTTTACCCACCCAAGAGCAAATCAAGCCAGGAACACAACATCCCCTAAACTGCAAAACTGCCAAAACACCGATTTTCAGCTCCAAACGTCGACACAGTGAGATCACTGGAAAATGTAGCATGTGTGTGATACAATGTAGGTACGTAAGGAGGGTCATGGCTGGAAATTCTCGGGCATTTGACAAAACGTCACCTTGGATCAGGCCTGTAGCAACCCAACCAATAGGTCCCCCGCTTGATCATCAGGTGAAAATTTTTTTGCATGGGGGCGGGTCTGTCAATCCTGTTATTTTATTACATGGCTACGCGTCACATGCTGGGCCCTCTGAATTTGCCAGGGTCTCCATGTCCTCCCCGACGCCCATGTACACGGGTGCGTTTCTGAGCGTGTGTGGATGTGAAATCAGGACGCCTGAGCAAAGGCCAGATTACCCTGACTTGCCGAACCAGTTGCCCATGACGGCCACCACACAGGGCCAGACAGTGGACTGCAGCAGCCCATTCAGCACCCACAGGAAGCAGTAGAAAGGCACATTGTAGAAATGAATCCATTCTGTCAGCGTACCAAACAAAAACTCCTGCAAAGGGGCAGGACAGTGGGGGGGGGGGGCACACCAGCACCAGCAGAGAGAACATCAGAAGCTTCTCGCACGCCACTCCAGTGCACTCCAAAACAGAGAAGACAGGGCAAACCGCAGTGCTGCTTCTTACCACCAGGGCGGAGCCACAGAGCCCGAAGGACAGTACATAACGAAGGTTAAAACGATCGCCAATCACCCCACTCATGTAGAGGCCCTGTGGGATTCAGAGAGAGGGTCTTCTCACTCACTTGTATATGTAACCACTCTCCTAATCTGAGACTAACATGTGAATCTCAAATCGCAGTTTGGTACATGAAGGCATGACAGAATGGTAAGGTCATAAAAAACATTTGATCGGATATTGACTAGTCAGGTCTGAAAGCATACGAGTCTGACCAATAACAGCCGGACAGAATGTCTGAGGCATAGAAACAACACAGTACCCATACCCAATACTTACAACAGCGTAAGAAAACAGGAAGATGGTATCTAGTACCCCTAGAAAAAGAGTAGCCCCCTCTGTGTTTTCGAACAGCTTATTTCCTTCCCAGGTCTAAAGAAACAAAAAGAAAATTCAGGAATCTATGCGAGCAGCAGGGCAATAGACTTGACACAAACAGACACATTTATACGATGTCAGAACATTACAGAGCATACAGCCACATGGCCAAGTTCACCAAGACTAAGCAAAAGGCATTTAGGATGGTAAGACCTGCTCAGGGGAGAATGCAGGCGAGCTGCCATTGAGAGGCAGCGGCGTCCACTGCGCCGAGATGCTGACTTTCACATTGCTGAAGGTCTTCCTGGAGGCGTGCAGGAGGACATAGCTGGAGAGGTTTGGGAAGAACTACATTGAACAGCGCCCTCTGCTGCACTCAATCCAACAGTACAGCAAAAATGTTTTGAGGATTGAAAGACAACAGGAGATGTACATTATAAACGCAGCTACAAAGTTCAGCCATTATATTATTAGCCAAAATAATCCCCCCATACAAAACACTAAAACTCAAGGGTGGTTTCATGCATCCCATAGCCTCTCAAGTCTAGATAGTACATATAAACATCACGAGGACCATGAAATCTTCATGAAAAGTTCTGGAGCATAGAGGGCAGATTTCAACCTTCTCCTCTCAAAAACCAGGAGGCTTTTCTTCTAATAAAAGAATCTGAAATTCCATTACACACAGACTTCTATGACGGTATTTCAAGAAGGTCTGACGTTCAGAAAGCACAGGGTGATCCTACTACATGAGGTTCCTCGATATTAATATACTCTAAAGTCATCCACCTCCAGTTTAAGTGCAGGATGTTCAAGAAGTACTTTGCATGTGGTTCCTACCAACAAAACTCTACAAGCAGAATGTACGCAACTGTTTTCTATAAAGCCAAACCACCTTGACCATCATCATTCACACAGCAGAGCTAAACCAAGCACAAGAGGTCAAGTAAACAGCTTTAGTTTTGACAGGTGGATGGCCAAAACAGCTTGTAAATTTCAGGAAGTAGGCAGTGTTACACATCAAAAAGTCTAACAGTGCAGCTCTACAGGACATAAGAGAATAAAAACCTTCCCCCCAGGGTACCTTATTTTTACTGAGAAGGTGGTAATGGAAGCACTTTCTCCAAGAGTTCTAAGGCATCTCTCAAGATATTTATCAACAGTGGCTATAGAGCATGAAAATTCATTGTTTGTGGGTCGTCTCACATAAAACAGTTGAAGCAACTAAGATCCTGTTTACACTTTGTTTTTCAATGCATCTTGGACGATCGGATCGCAAGCAGACTGCCGAGACTCATCGCCGTTTACATCTGTTTCTGCCAGGCTTCTCCGAGGTGTCCAGCTGACCACGTGTTCTGGTTTCGTTACTACTCCGTGCACAGTTATTGTGACGTCCCAGTGGAGGATGCATCCAGGACGCCTTAGTGTTTACACTACACAAGATATGTGGTCAAATGCATCCCAGACCAACTCGGCAAGTGGTTTGAGTGATTGGATCACAGTGTGTCTTGTGGCCGTTTACGCTTGTACTTAGTGCTGACCACTTGTGATCCATTTTAAAACAATGTGTCTACGGGGCTTAAGTGAATAAGTAACAGGAACAATCGGGCTTTCGTGGCTACAGCTAAAGAGTCACTAGCAAACTGCCGAATTGGTTCACTGGTTTAACTGTTTTTGTTCCAGTGAGCACAGAGTGCCAACAGCACTTTAAGAAATCCGGTATGGGAGGGGCTGCGTTTACCTGAAGAAGGTGAGGAGGAAAGCAATCAGGTGGTGATGGGTGTACTGTGACAGGAAGCCACAGCAAGGGGGCGACATCACAGGGGTCTCAGGGTGAAGGCGCAGGCCCCTATCCTGAGGGCCGGCTGGAACAGGAAAGAGGGGGGGGGGGGGGGGGGGTAGGAGCATAAAGTTCATCTACAGCAGCAGCGTGCACTAACTGGCATGCAATGCCACACTACCTCTGTCTGGCGCAGTATGCTAGGCAGGAAGGGTCAAAGGTCACGCCAAAAGCCAAGCAGGCACAGAGCATGCCTCAAAGTTTATAATTAACCCACCACACAACTTCAATGAACAGTTAAAAGTGCAGTATTCACAAGAAGTCCACAAGCCAAGTCCACTTTCGATTTTGCTCTTTCCTCAGCAAATAACGTCTGTTATTGGTTAAAGACAATAAATGATCCAGTTCTGCCACAGAACGAATTCAAAGAAGAAATTGCACGGGCCTCACTGCTCAGTCCCAGCCTGCAACATTTCCTTCAGTGGTTATTTTACGCTTAACTAAGGGGTGGGATCAAATTTAAAGGTGTTCTTTCAGGGTCTGACCTAATTTCGCAAGAGAACTAACAGCGCCTTAAGACAAACTACCAAGAAATGTTTATTTATAGAGTTTGTTAAATGTCTTTAATTGGCCGTGATCGAAGAGCTGAAAAGGGATCCGATTATGGTTAGACAGGCTAAACTGCTTATTTATATATTAGACATACACTGTTACAACACTAGCATTCGGGTGAAAAGGCAATAAAATCACATTCTGACAGCGGGTTAAGCTTGTTTCGCTCCATATGTTATTGTGGTTATATTTTGTGTCTCGGAAGCCGCACTGGCTATGCAGCCGTGCATAAACACTAACGATACGCTCTCATTTGGGGGCGATCTCGAAAGGAATAGGCGTTAAAATGATGAAGAAACAAAGGCAGGACTGACATGATGCCATCCAGTAACTGGAGCCGAATCGACTTCCTCTCGAACTACTTATATGAGTCCGATCGCAATGTGTCCGAATGACTATGGCGGATTTAGCCCCGAATGGCACGGATGGGTAACAAACGAAGTCCCGGTACCGACCATCCAACACTTACCCCAGATCTCCGAACGACGGCGTGTGACCCACGGGCAGTAAATGCGCACTTTTCGGGGCGATCTGCTTATGCTTCCTGTTAATTTCCCCGATGCACGGCGGGAGGTGTGGTTTTCCAGCCGAAATGCGGGGACCTTGAAGCTGTAGGAGAAGAGAAATAAAAGGCTTAAAAAAAGATAAATTAAAAAAAGGCTCTGGCTTTGAGAAGAAACCGTATGGTTCGGAACAAGGAGTCATTTTACAGGCTACATTACTGGCTGATTTTATGGAAGGGAGCAAACACGACCATTACGTCAATTTTTTTCAAATAATAAATAAAAGGATAAATACAAGATGACGTCTTAAAATGACCATGTGAGATTGCTCATGACACGTATTTAACGAACGTACGCGGTTATACATGCAGATACACAAGCCGTTTTATAAGCGTAAGCCCAGCATGACGATCCCAGCTCTTGTGGTGGAACAGCGACGTTTAGGAAAAAGCACTGGAATATTTTACACATATCATGTGTTTTTATGGCCCCAATACCCTCCTTCTGGCTTAATACAACGCATATGACTGTCACGTCGTGTTTCTGCCTTTTATCATGTTTAAAGAAATACCGGTTCTTACTGAATGCCTAACTATAAGATTGCCCACAGAGAAATGCATTCACTAAAGTGCATCTGTAAAACGTTCACAGCGATTCAATAGAAGTCGGCTTCTTTAATAGCCGCAGGAATCTATACACACGAGGATGTGTGTCCTGCGCCGCGTGGGTATGAAAATCTTTTATGACTCTGCTGGGTAGGGGGATACACAAGTTATGTCACTATGCTGAAATATGCGCTGCCTAAATAAATCATTCTCTCCATCTGTGCTAGCGTGAAACAGAGCCAGCACTGTTTGGTGAAAGCTGCCCCAGCCTGCCCTCCACCCCCGTAATTCGCCCCCCCCAATCCATAAAAGGCAGCCTAGGCCATTCTGTATAATCGCTTGCATTGTCTGGGTTCCCCAGCTGTACATGGCTCTCTCGGGACTGAGATGATGAGAGATGTACTTGTGTGCTCAGGGCATAGTGTCTGCTTCGAAGGGGATATGCTTCTTGTCCTCACTCTGCCATCCTGCTGAAGTCTCCATCGCCGGTTTCTCAGGTATGACAAGGACAACCTGTAAGGGTGCTTGATCGTCATGAGATCCTTCCTCGAGGTCACCTGTTCTGCAGAGGCCTGAGATTGGGTTGCTGGTGCATGTTGCTATGCTGATATGGGGATGAACGCTAGCGAGGGAAGGTTCTGTGTGTTTACTGTTGTCTATAGTCCAAAAGGTCACCCTTGAAAAGCTCGTGTGTACTTTAGCCATGACAAGCTGATTTGTTCAAGGGGTGGAGATATTTCAATGATGAATATTTAATAAAGTGCATGTTGGCAACCAACTTTTGATAAGCGTTACTGTTGGGGGGGGGGGGGGGCAATCATCAGATGATTAAGTGATTTCTCTCTTTTACCTTTTCTCCTTATCTTAACAGTAACCGTGTGGTGATTTTAGATACTACAGCTCCCAGCATGCAATTGTACCGGTGGGTGGAGAACTGGAGGAGGAAGTCTTACCTGCCAGGACAGGTAGGGTGGGACTTCATTGCGAGGGAAGGTAGGGGCAAAGAAGGGGAGAGAGTAACTTGAGAGAGAGCAAGAGAACGAGAGAGAGAGCATAAGGGCAACAATTGTGCAGTGGAAACTTCAGGAAAAACAGGCAGTAAACTGAAGAAGACATTTAGAAAGGAAAGGTGAGATTTTGACTATGTTCTGGAAAACCACAATGTCCTGGATCCCCTTCATTCAGGAATAAATGGATCATCTACTGCCTGCGAGTGAACGTGTTAGAGGGGAAAGGGACTTTTGAAGGGATCTGCAGCTCATTCATCTGTAGGAATAGCGACAGGACTGAAAGGAGGTGCTGCACCATGCTTTACTGTATGAGGTAGAGCAGAAGACTCTGTAAGAAGAGGAGGAAGGACCGGGCTCATGTTGGCGGGTTAAAGCTGCAGAGTTTGACGGGGTGGTGTTTAGTTTTCTTCTCTTTAGCCCAGGAGACTTAAGCTAGCTTGACTGCTACTATAATCAGTGATTCTTCAGTTCTCGCCTTCTGGATTAAGGACCCACAGCATATGAATATCACACAGCCTGCATTGAAGGGTATTCTAGAATGTGATGGAAATTTGTATTAGGAAGGAGGGGGGATGGTGACAGGTATGATACCTGAATGACTGGTGTCATAACAGGACATTTTTGCCTTTTGCCTTCCGTACGGACAAATTAAACCACAGCGGAGTGTAATAGCAGAGTTCATCTTTCAGCTATCGCTATGCAGTTTGCAGGGTCAGGGCAGGACGATTCCTTTGACTTCCTGTTTAAGATCATTCTGATTGGGGACTCCAACGTGGGCAAGACCTGCGTGGTCCAGAATTTCAAGTCAGGGATCTTCACTGAGAAGCAGCAGAATACCATCGGGGTTGACTTCACAGTCCGGACACTGGAAATCGAGGGCAAAAAAATCAAGGTAATCTTGAGACCGTTCTTCAAAAAACCGATGAGCTTCGATACGCCTTGTGGCGACTCTAAATGTCATATTTGTGTGGGACAGACTGATAAAGGGATCTCAGAAGCACTGAGGGTATTTTTGCACACATTATATTTAATGTAAATTTTCCATGTCCCAAATTAATACTAGCTGAGTACTGTACAGGTGGCACAGTGACTGGCACTGTTGCCTCAAACTTCACACCCGGGTTTGAATCTGAATGGTCACATGTGTGTGGAGTTTGAATGTTCTCCCCGTGTCATCTTGGGGTTTCCTCCGGGTACTCCGGTTTCCCCCCACAGTCCAAAAATATTCTGAGGTTAACTGGAGTTTCCAAATTGCCCGTAGGTGTACATGTGTGAGTGAATGGTGTGTGAGCGTGCCCTGAGATGAGTTGGTGCCCCATCCTGGGCTTTTCCCTGCCTTGCGCCCGTAGCCTCTGGGATAGGTTCCTGACCAACCTCGACCCCGAATAGGACAAGCGGTTTCAGAAAATGGATGGATGGATGGTATAAAGAGCCGAAATGCCAAGCACTTAGAATTGGAGGAATTGTTTGCTGTATTCCAATCACTCTTTAATGCCGACATTCTTACGGGAGACAGCAGAAGCCTGTAAAACTTGAAAGTGGCCCCGTCTGGCAGGGGTGGATGCCGGACAGGCTCAGCCTGTTTGGTGGAGCCTGCTCAACTTCCACATGTCAAAGCCCAGGGTCTATAGTGTCGTCAGCAAACAAAAGTCAAGACCGGTAGGCAGCCAGGGACACTCGGAGAATGTCCTTCAGCTCCCGTGAGCGTGAACGTGTGTGACGTCTTGACAGATATCAGCATTCACTTCCTGCGTAGCAAGTGCTGATGGCATTGTTCTGGAACCAGCTGAACAACTAAGGTGGGGGGAGAAGAACGAGTGGAATTCCCATTCTCTTCCTGAAGGTGTCCGAGTTTGGGGATTGTGCTTAAATTCAGCTGAAAGCTGGGAGGAAATGCAGCTCAAAACTTTTTCATTGTAGTCAAAGTTGTAGTGTGTATTTTATAAACAATCCACTTTGTCCAAGTCAGTGTTTCATGTGTCTTCGGGGTAGTAGATGATTCATCTGTGAATCCTGCTATCGTTCTACATTATGCAATGAAATGCTACTGTGTTGATATAATTAGGACTAAATTGTATTATTTTAAAGGATGGAAAATGCAGTGGTAAATGAGGCATAAAACCAGATTCTTCTGCAAGGTCTTGCCAAGAGGCACAGCAAACACATATATCGAATGCATGAGTTTAATTTGTATCTGCGGATATGTTCCTTCAGGGTACATAGCTACCCGTGGCTTGCCTGTTATTCTTGAATTTCTTTTGTGGCAAAAGTCTGACGCATTCACGTACACGATGTTTACAAACAGCCAGGGGGTGGGGTGGGGGTGGACGGAGCACGCAAGGTTAAAAGTCTGCACAAGTGTTACTGGGTGTGTGCAGTTGCCATGGAGACGTGTTGTGTAGCACAGAGGCCAAGTGGCTGAGAGACAGACCCTCTGGGAGTTTAAAGCTAAGCACAGCAGGAAATGAGAAGGCAGGCCGTCAGCTCTGCTTCGCGTGCTTTGGTTCTTCATGTGCGTTTAGGAGTTTATTCAAAGCGACTTGCTCACGTGTAAAACATTGAAACGTAGCTACGTCAACATACCTTGGCGTGTGACTCTCTGAAACGTGTCTTTTACAACAAAAGAAGTTCTTGATCAGAAGCAGGGGTGTAGTAGGGTTAGGGATGCCCCCGGAGATTCAGGGGACCCAGCACTTTATGTAAAATGCTTAAATCTTTTTTTTTTTCGGTAGAAACCCACTTTAAAATGGAAAAAATGGCCTTTTAAGTATCATGGAGTTATTGCAGGCATTAGCAATTCTAGCGCATGCTACGGGTTAGCAGGATGCTCATGGTTTTGGGACTGACGGTCTCTCTATCTCACACCCGCGCAGATGCAGGTTTGGGACACTGCCGGCCAGGAGCGCTTCCGCACCATAACTCAGAGTTACTACCGCAGTGCCCACGGCGCCCTGATCACCTACGACCTGACACGCCGTGCCACTTTCGAGTCTGTCCCCCAGTGGATCCATGAGGTGGAGCAGTACGGGGCTGCCAGTGTGCTGCTCGTCCTCATCGGTAGGTTGGGGGTGTGGGGGAGGTGGTGTCATGGCGAAGTCCCCTAAGACTCCAAGGATAGGGGTCACCTAAATTAACGCTATAACTGTTGGGGTGATATGTAGCTTAGCGAGTTAGGAATGTGTACCAGTGTCCAGATGGTTGTGGGTTCAGATCTCATGGCTGGTAGGGTAATAATATCATCATTGGAGCCAGGACCAATACCCTTATGTACTCCAGGAGAACTATGTACTCCCTGGTTTCAAACTTTGCATATATTGGACAAAAGTATCTGCTCAATGAATAAATCTAATACAATGTGTAGATCAGGGGATCTGGTCTGGCCGGAGTAAAGTGGGTTTAAATCCCGGCCTGAGCTGCCCTAGAGGTGATGGGTTTTAGATCAAATTAGTAGCACTTCTAGATATGATCTGTTTTGATTCAGAGCAGTGAGGCATCACTGTCTTACCCTCTTCATGAGGCTTCATTATAACCTCCGCCACACCTCCAGGGAACAAGTCAGACCTGGAGTCCCAGCGGCAGGTTCTGTTCGAGGACGCCTGCACGCTGGCAGAGGAGCGGGGCATGCTGGCGGCCCTGGAGACGTCGGCCAAGGAGTCGCACAACATCGAGGAGGCCTTTCTGCTGATGGCGCGAGAGCTGATGGCGCGCAACGGCATGATGGTCCAGCAGCAATCGCCGCAACAGCAGTCTCACATCCTGCTGCGTGCCAACTCAAGGCCCATCGAAGGCCCATCTCCAGCGGAGAGGAAGGCCTGTAACTGCTGAGGGCTGGCTGGGGAGGCTCTTAGGCCCACTCACGCTCATCCGACTCGGCTGTCGCAGTGATGGAGAATCCCCTCAACATGGCTGGTCCTAGTTGGAGAGGGGGGGGGGTGGGACAACAAAATATACTATGAATAAGCGTGTTATTTAATTTACCGTATGGTCAATTTGTCTTTTTTGAACAAGCTGACAGGATCACAGATGCATGAATGTGAAACAGAGATAGATGCCAAAATCTAAACTCATTATAAAGAAGCCAGATGCCTTTAAGTTGGTGGTGGTTGAGGGTCAGAGTTCTGCCGGTTTTTGATTAGTGTTTTATACAGATAATACCAAGTAAGGTCATTCTCAGCAGAGTTAACATGCAGGGGCGGGCTTAGGGCACCTCTGCTCTGCTCTGCTCGTCCCGTTCAAACGCTGCATTGTTTTGTTCTAAGCCTCAAGTGCTGCAAGCAGGGAAAAGGCTTCAGAATGAGGAGGGCAGCACCTGTTCAGGATATTTTATGGGTCACTTCGAGTTTCACTTCAATAAAAAAAGACACATACTGCAATTCAGTTTCTGTCTGTCTGGACCGGCATCATGGAACCTGTTACATTTAGCATGGGAATTTTGGTTTCATTTTTGTACGTCCTGTACTTACTTTTCATTTAAGTAGTGAAATATTGCCCGTATAATATACCCCAATATAAAGAGAAACCATCCCCAATATATTAAAGCATGAAGGTAGGAAGAGCTGATACTCACTGTGAAGGATTTAGCAGGCGTCTGTGGTACTCAGATGTCCTGTAGTGAAACCGCTTTAAAATGATTATAGCTTAGTGAGGTAATCTGTGAAGAAACCTGCATTTTCACCTTGCAAAGAGGATGAACGCAATTCTATGTATTTCACCACCTTGGATGTAGTCAGTAATATTGAGGGCAATAAGGGGCAGTAGGGTTAAGGTAATAAATCCTAAATGGACGATGAACAAACATTGGTTCTATTGTGTACATGTTTCTGTTTGCCGTCAGTTCTGCTGAACCACTTCCAGACCTGGTCAATAAACCCAGGCTGATTTTGTCCCATCGACCTGCAGGGTGTTGGCAGGATTAGGATAAATCACCTTTTAAACTGAAAGCACGAAAGGTAAAGAATAAATAGCACATGACATTTTTCAAACAGGTTCTTTTTTTTTTTTATAAAACCGTTTGGAGGGGTAAAAATCCAACCATAAACATTAAAAGGTGAGCATTCCATCAGTGAAACACAGCTTTGTAAAAAGTACATCAGGCACGCAAAACAGCTGGTAGTTTTATGGTACCTCAACACTTATAAAAGCTCTAGTAATAAAACGAGATGTAAAATGTTAATTAAAACACAAATTATCCTGATGTAGAACGCAAATGGACTTCTTTTACACCGAAAACATGGTGATCTGTGTGTGTCCCCTGTATCTAAACAATTCCTCATCTATGGTCTCCGTTTTGAAGACCTTTTATTTTATACACACGCTTGGCTGAGGTGACTATCAGGATGCTTCAGATTGAAGCCTCCATCCAATGATGGAATGTTAATGCCCAGGGCAGGCTTCCCTGGAGGCGACAGGTCACCACTAGGGGTCGCCACTGCGGAGGCCCTATTCCAATTGACAGCCTTCCTGCTTGAAGATGAGCTCCACGGCTTCTTGGACGTCCTGAACCACAAAGGAAGGATCTGCCAGGCTGGGGTCGAAGCGGAAGTCACGGTGGCCATGGAAGACGCGCTCTGTGACAGCCTGCAGCGGGTCGGGCGGGAGATCCTGCTGCTCACGGCTGTAGACGCCGGTGCACACCAAGATGGAGCGACAGCTTTCCGGAAGGTGCTGTCCTCCTTGCGAGCCCCCTAGCTTGGCCCCGCCCACCACGCTGCCCTTAACTTTAGCTTTTGTCTGGGCTTCACGCGACTCCTGCAGGAAGCGGTTGTACAGGTTAGCTCCGTAGATGTCTGCCATTGGATTGTCACTGGAAGAAAGAAGTGGAAACACATCACAATCAGGCATGGTGGGGGAGGGGGGGCTGGAGGTGGCTGAACACCTGCCCGTTTTGCGCAAACTATTTAATATGAACTTATGCATGAGCATTAAAATGTACCAAGTGCCCTTTTTTAACCTTTGATCACCTCTCGCTCAAGAAGTCTCTACAGAACACTGATCTCTACAATCTTTCATAGCTTGGGAAACATTTCAACAGTAATTGCAATTCAGGGAAAGAACCTCTCTCAGGTGCATACATACAGAGTTTCTGAGACTGCAGGGGGCCCAAGCCCCTCCCGTTTCTACAGAATATACCAATGGACCCCAAGGTAACATTTTTCCAGGGGGCCCAGAATTCATTACTACGACCCTGCTTATACCAGCACCTTAGTGTTGATAACCACTATGCTACTGGTGACATCATACTTTAGATATGATGCATGTCTTTTTTCAAGAATGTTTGGAAGAGGGATGTCCTGCCAGTGGCGTACCCTATGGCATAGAGCCGTTCCACGGGTTCTGTCCAGCCCAGCTTCTCAGCCTCCTGCCGAATCAGTAGCTCCGCATAGTTGTATGTGACCAGACTAGGTTTGCCAATAAGGGCCTCATACTTCAGCTCACACCCTGTGATCTTCTTGTAGATGTTCTCCAGGCACACCAAGAACATGCCGTGACCAAACCTGAGAGAAGAAGGGGAGAGAGGGGAGGAGAAAATCATGAGAATGATGCTGGATGCTGTTGGTCACATCGGTGTGCAAAGGAGATCACAGAAACATCACAGAAACGCTAAGGGCGTGACCTGGGGTTCCTGGCTTCGGCCATCCACAGGAGGTCCATGTTGCAGGCCAGTATCGGGATGTGAGGGTACTGCAGTGATCCCACAGTGTTCCCCGGCTTCCCGTGGGTCAGGAGAACATCCACAATCAGCTGCAGGTTGGTCTCCCATCGGATTGGCTCCCCAAAAAGGATCACAGCTAGCAAGGTCGAATCAAATGAGCAGGAGAAGTAATTAACAAGCAAAACTTCAAAGATATCAACAATTATGCCAATGCAAGATGGTTATGATTAACGGGAGAAGTGTCACCTTCAATGGGAGGTAGGTCTTTAGATGGAGGTATCTGTAAAACAGGACAAAATTTACTCTGTAGATCAAGGGATTCAAGTGAATTTATTTTTATATAACGCCTTTCACAACTGATTCGCCCAAGGTGTTTTACATGGGTGTGTTACTTCAACATTATTAGGGATCACCAGTATAATGGCTACCATAAATAAATCCAACAAGAGAATACATGAAATCTGAGACCTTAAACTGTGGCTGTGTAAGTATCAAATTCCTTAGCAACACCCGGTATCTTGATCATTTTCCATAACTGGACTTACTGCGCCCTTCGGTCTGCGATTGTGGTCAACCATATCCAGGAGAGGGTAGGCTTCCCTCAACATATCCACAGTCACCACGTTTTGGAAGCCCATACTGTGAGGTTCCAGGGGTTAAGGGCAAACTGGCTACACACCACATCCACAATGTGCACAAACAAACAGACCCCAAGAAAGATTTGGATGAATATAAACGACCCTGAAAACACTACATGGTCCCTGAGCACAAGTGCTCAGCTGAGACCGGAAACAATGCAGGAAGGGATACTTTTGGGCCACTTCCACGATTGGGCCCTGTCCCGATACCAGCACGTGCATGCTGTGGTACTTATTGAAGATCCGTAAGGGACTGTGAGAGAGTATCACCTGGTCCGGAGACACCTGTGTGGGAGGGGATTATGAACAACAGGTCAAAGAGGCTCTATTCTGCGTACTGAGGCCATTAGGCGCTTTCACACCAAAGTTCAGGGAACCTGCTTCCTGTTTAAGTCCCTGGGCTAACTTGGAACTTCTGTAGATCCTGGCCACTTTTGTATGTCGCTTTCACACCACACAAGCAGGGGGAGACACAAAAAGCTCGTAGGTTAAAAGAACGGAGGATAAATAAGCCATTTTATTGGGGGGACTGATCGTGATCTAAACAGGACACAGCCTTTTATTTATACGACCTGTGACAAGTTTATAATTCGTATCAAATCTGGCCGGCAAATCGATCTTTCATTTTCCACAGAATAAAAACGATGTAACGTTATCCCGCTAATAAGTGCTGGAGAGCTTCACCACCGCCATTACCCATATTACACAAAAGCCTGTCGGGTATCAGTAAAATTTTCTGATACAGAAACATAGACGCAAGTTAAAAATGCATCTCTTTTCCCTATTGCGTAAATTCCAAGTTAGTGCCAGTGCTTGTTGTCAATCAGTCAGCAAGTTCAATGCAGTAAGAACCTCCCCAGTAGTTCAAGTTTGAAGGAAAAGTACCTAGTTTGGAATAAGGACTAAAAAACGGTTCCAGAACAGGAACTACAATCGGACCAAATTCCCGGAGAAGGGTCTGGCTGCAGAACACTGAGCAACCTCCAATCAGGAGGACCTTCATTGTGGAGCCAGACTCCTTCAAAGGCGTTCTAGGAAGGCATCCTTTTTTTGTTGGTTGTGAAGGATCTACCTAATGGATCCATTGCAGGCCAACATATCCTAAGATTCATTGCGTGAACCTTTGAAGGATGAAGCATAGAAAGGCTACATAGACCGCCTCCTCTGAATAATGCAGCCCCTGAATTCAGATACAGCCTGTGTTCCCATTAAAATTATGAAGACGGATATGTCTCATAACATCTTAAGCTACATAAAGGTGAGAATTGAAATAGCTCATTTAAAATAGACTATTAAACTACATTCCTGTAGATTCTCTTCCTGTAGAAGAGACGCAGTGGAGATCTGCCTAGTAGAGGTCGCCCAGTATTCTGCATCCAGATCCACTTGTTGGGACGGTTTCGGAAATAGGTTCTGGTTCCTGGAAAAAAGTTCTTACGGTGTGAAAGCGCCTATTATGACACACAGACGTTCTCCTCTAATGTCCGAAGAACAGAAACATATTCCTCAGTGTAAATCATGACATTTAAATCCAGTCCCAACCGGTCATCCCATTTCACTGCCCCTTGCTCCTCACCTCAACTTCCAACATGTGGGACAGCTGTTCAGCCTTGGCCTGCCGCATGCAGTTCCCGGCATTAGTCACAAAGACCACCGGGACCCGGTACTTCCCATTCCTGTCCACCAGGTTCCTGAAACACTGCTTGGCGGCAGGAATCGGTGTCCGACCACGGGCTAGAACCCCGTCAATGTCAAACAACAACCCAAACGAGGTTTGGTTCTGTTAAGGTACGAAAAGCGACCTCTGTGAAAATGGATGACAAGGATTCCCTATATATGCATAGCAGATGGTTAAACACATGGATCTGTGTTCAAAGTCTTTTCCAGATAAGTCACCCATGGAGTAAAGGGTCCACATTCTACCCAAGGGACACTAAACCACATTATGTAACTAAAAATGAAAAAAGGTAAAAATGAATTCTCTCTTATAGGCGACTTCAACGTTAGAGTTCTGATGTCTTATGCGTACGGAATGATACAAAGCGTATAAAAAGATTCGCTAATAAATCAAGATACACTTTGTCTTAAAACACGGGCAGGATCGCGGACAACATTGGGGACCGTTACATTAAACAGAACCCTTCAATCTAACCAATTCAATCTTTTCTAAATACTTGAAACAGAGGGTCACGGAGGTAAGCCGCAAACAACTAGTCGCACTAATCTGACTTGTTTGAAACGGCGACGTTTAGGACATGCCGACATAATACTGTTAACGGACACTAGGCATAAGTGTATAACTTGTTCATAAATGACACAACTTCTCAGTCTTGCGATGGCGGAAGGACATCAAATAAACGCTTCCATAAACACACATTTAACTGGACAATAAAACGGTCTTGCAAATGACAAGTTGCTTTGTGACACACTGACAACTAATCATTTCATTGTTTCAAAGACTTGCATAACTAACGCAGAGCTGAACAATTTATCTGAGCAGGAAAAGTTTTTATATTAATCATTTAACACTAATACTCTCGAATAGTGCCGAATGTGTAAAAATGAAAGACGTAATGACTTACGTTGATATAGCGGCGATGAGTTCCCAAAGGCATACATCTCCAAGGAAACAAGGATCCGCCGGATTTCACAGCTTGAAAACCTAACTTTAAAGCATTTAACTTACAAAACAATTCAGCCATTTCCCCCAGCGACAAATGAAGACAACTGTCTCCTAGCAAAAATATATAATTGCGTAACGCTACTACCTAACAGACTTAATAAACACCTTAACTTCAGCGAGATTACAAAGGAAAGACGGGTCTTCTTGAGCTCCTAAAATGACTCAATGACAATCGTATAATCAGTATTATTTTTTTTACAACCCATACCGAATCCGACTGTCAATAAGGTAACTTCAACTGTACCATATTTGCGCCTGCGTGTGTCATGCTAGACTGGTTCTGACCCTGGATCTGTATAACTACGCCGTGAAATTTACTACCTGTACGCAATCTGACTCTAGATCAGTACATCAGCATTTCTACCCTAACAACATATCACTCATACTGATGTCGCGAGGCCGTAAAGGACCAATGAGAGCGCCAGCTTGCACAAAACTACAGCTCCCAGCATGCCCGGTGCACGTCACAAAACACACAACGGTGTACTGTTTCGTTTCTCTGACATCCATTAAGGACTTCATTTTCACTTTCATATATATATATCTCATTCGTATACATTTTTCCAAATCTGATTAGCACTAGGTAGTTGTAAATTTTAAAAAGGAAATTGACTGAACTTGCCCTACTTGAAGGTAGTGGCCAGAATCAGTTTTAACAACTGTGACCTTCTGAAACACATTGTTGAAAACAAGTAAACTTGAACAGATGCAGAGCAGAACAATATTTCACAGATTGATGTTAAAATGTTTTTTTTTACCTCTCTCTAAGCAATTTAGAAATTATGCAACAATAGTTAAATAGCAATAGTTATATATAGTTGTATAGCAGAGTTTTGTCCAAAGTGATTTACATATATGTGCAAATAGCTCATTACAAACATACACTCTGTCAAAAAGTCAACGAGGCATCGCTACAACAATTTATAGCTTTAATATAAAAACAAAGTTGAAAAATTCTATTGAAATTCAACTTACAAAAAAATCAAGTCATATCTTACATAATAAGAATTCAGAGCAGTTTCCAAAATATCATAAAACATTCAGCAAGGTATAAAATTGTACCTGTATCTTTTCAAACCTAATGTGTTAATCCAAAGTGACAAACTGTGCTTTATAAAAGACAGCGGGCGAGCGGCGTTGTGGTGGCACATCTCAGCAGTATCTCAGCTCGTTCTCCAAGCCGTAGATCTTGGCTTTGAGGGTCCTCAGCTCGCCCTGGACCTTCTTGGTGCGCTCATTGGTCTGTCGCACCTCATGTAGGATGGCCAAGTCCTGGTTTGGGCCCACGTTCAACATCACCTGAACAGATGGAAACTGTCTGACTGTGTGAAGCCACAGCAAGTTCCCACGCCATGAGACAGATGCATGTGGGCTTATGTACAGCCAGTTCAAAGCTGCTTACCAATTCAGCTCTTTTAAAAATTCATTTGTCTATGTTTTAACAGTAAGTTTATTTCTGAAATATTTCTGTAATGATGGTTAAAGAAAAAAAAAGCTGACTGCATTAGAAAGCTAAGTGGGAAGAAACTGGGGGGGAAAAACTACAAACCAATCTTAAATTCCCTCTTAACCACTGAACAGTTAATTAGTAATGTTGATTAATAAACCAATCAATGGAAGGAAAGAGGAACACCAGCCAAAAGGCTCTGGACTCACCCTGAAGAGCTGCTTCTCCACGTCCTTCAGCTTCTGCCGCAACTGCTTGATGTCTGTCCTGAAGCCTTCTACCTCCATGGCCCTCCGCTTCTCCAGAGCCTCGTAACGCTGCGTCATCATCTGCAGCCGCTTGGCCATCTTGTCAGAGCGTTCCTGGAGAAGGGACATGGTTATGACGGCCGGAGGATAGTGATGGACAAAATGATGCTTTGTGAACCATTAGACAGTTTGGGGCCTAATTTGAGCGCTTGTTTTGAACAGAAAGCATCATCTATTTGGGTTAAAAACACAGCGAATGGTTAATGGAACGTCATTTTAGTCCTCACTCCCGGGGGAGGTAAAGAGGTGAGATCAGAAGGTGGCAGGAATCTGTGCAGACTTTCAGAGTCCCCCTCTGCTCCTAACCCCTCACCTTAAAGATTTCCCTGCCAACGTCGCCCTCCTCCCGAATTTGTGCCAGCTCCGCCTCCAGGCCCACGCACTGCTCCCTGTACATGGTAGCCAACCGATGTGTCTGCTTCAGTTCCTCCTGGAGTGCCTGGGGACATATGTCCAGCTTTGCCATCACTTTATCTTCTTACAGGGGGATTTCTTTTAATATTCACCCTTATCCGGAAAACTGAATCGCTTAGTCTTGAACCGGGCAGCATACCCTAATTTCCTCCTTCTGCGTCTGATGTGACTGCAGTTCAGGAGTTGGTGTGGAGAGGACGGGGGCGCTGTAGCCCAGGGTCTGGCTGCCGCGGTGCTCCCTTAGCTTCTCCTGGAAGGAGTCTAGCTGCCGCAGAAGCCGGTCCTTCTCTGTCATCCAGCCCTTCTCGCGTGAACGGGTCTCAAACTTGAGCTGCAGGAAGTCCCTGGTGCTCTCGTACAGAAGGCTCTGGGTGCGCTGCAGCCTGAGAATGACGGCAAGCAGAAAGTGGACATATTTCTACTGTTTACTAACATCAGGAAGGCAAGTAAGAGGATGAAGGGTATGACCATACTTTTCAGTGAGCGCTGCGATTCGGTCTTGATCCCTCTGTTGCTGCACTTGGGACTCCTCCATATGGATCCGTCGGTCCTCCTGCAATGTTTCCACCTGTTCCTTGGCAAGGCGTGTCTGCTCTTCCATCTGGGCCTGCAACGCCTCCACCTGGACATGCCGTGCATTACACTAAACGTCATGCACCAGTACAAAAAGCCTCCCTAAATGAAATGGACGCGGTTGCCATATTTATGTACCTGCAGCAGCAAAGTCTGGTTGTCCTTCTTGTACTGCTCACAGTTAACCCCAATGTCTGTGCCCGTCACACATCTGGACACCTTCCGCCGCGATTCTGCCAAGGAGAAAAACAGCGGTTTTAGCGAACGGTTCCTTACTGTTTGAAAAGTGCTACATACAAAGGCCTTTTTCCAGTTGAACTGCTTAAGTCGACTTATGACCTTGGTCCACAACTTCCCATCAGCGATCAGATGTCCTTACAATAACAGCAGCAGTCTGTACAAATCAGACCTGTTTTTTCTGGTCTCCGTCGATCCGGAATCCTGGGCTGAATATTCTTTTGAGGGATGATAACCTGATGAAGCCAGAATGACAGACTGCTGAGAATAACTATAGGCACAAGTTAAAATTTAAAAAAATTCGTACACGATGTAGCAAGCAGATCTTATTTAGGCTAATAGCCTCCAAGCCCCAAATTCAATGTCAGAATAACTATACCTTAAAGCTGCCATTTGGAAGTAGGAACTTAGATGATTTCTTACTCTGTGTGGAGGCTCCTGGTGAAAATATGTGATCTCTCCTACATCTGGACCCACCAGCGCCAGAAGGTGCTGGATCTTCTTCCGGTCTTCCAGCTCCCTATATCCAAACAGAGAAACCCCATGAGCACATACTCCTGCCGTTTAAACCGTGGCTTTCGGAGATGAGGAGGCCCACCTGATTTTCAGCCGGTCGTTCTCAGAGTGGAGCCTGAGCGCCTGCTCCCTCTCCTGGAACAGGCAGAGCTGCATATCGCTCAGGGCCTTCTGCAGCTCGGCGATCTCGCTCTCCCGCTGCCTCACCTCCCACTGCAGCTTGTGCTGAGTGGACACCAGAATCCAGGCTGAGAATCTGCATTTCTCCACTGAGCCGGAGCATGTTCAAGTCCCACGCACGACATTTCTGTGTCACCCCTGAGCGAGGTGTTCGAGACAAACTGCTTCAACGAGCAAACCTCATTAAGCAATAAAAATGCAGCCAGTAATTAGTTATACGCATGGATGGATAGATGGATGGATATAGACAGATTAGATGGATGGATTAGATCAGCCTTTCCCAACCCATTCTTTGGAGAACCTCAGACAATCAGCATTTTTGCTTTGCTTTTATATAATCGCTTCTTCAAACTAATTTAGCATAATATGAAAGAGATCCTGGGTAAACAATACTCAGTTTTCAAATGATCATGTTTTATTGAAGGATAAAAGTTCTAATTTTTCACGACACAAAAGACAGGCAAGCAGACAGAAGGACATCAGGGGCAATGGGGAGGCACTCGTAACCCTCCAATACTTAATTTGGCTTAATTCGTCCCTCCAACAAAACAGAACTTCACATTTAAGTTATTAAGTTGTGCCCCCCCCCAATGTCGAACTCTCTCCTAGTCATAGGATAGGCAGGATGGATGGATACTTTATTAATCAAATACGTAAAAAACAATGGCATCCAAGTATGGGGATGCATGGCAGTTTGGCCCAGTACCTGGTCCTCTGTTGTGGACCTGTGCTTCTCCAGCATCTGCAGCAGGTCCTCATGCTCGCTATCGAACTGCGCCACCTTCTGCCGGTAGAACTCCAGCAGCTCCCGTGAGGGGCGGAGGTGAGCCAGCCGCTCGGAAACGGGGGGCAGCGGGGAGTCGGCGTCCCGGCTGAAGCTGCCATTACTGCTATTGGGAAAGAGGGGCTCTGAGTGAAGTTCGTACCCCTTAGCTAAGCCATACCAAAGCAACACACACAAGATGTTACAGACACTTAAGGTGTTTTTCAACACGCGTACTTGACTGCACTTGTGTTCTTGTGCACCTGTTTTACGTCATATTCCATTGCCGAACACCAGTTCCAATGCTAAGGGCAGAAGTACAAAGGACAGCAAAAATCCCCAAATATCAAGGATACATCAGGGGCATCCTTGCTAAACGAGACCAATCCCATAATTCACTGCGCCCCAAGTTCATTCTTGCAAAGCAAGTTAGCAAGACCACTCTTGCTAAGACCACAAGTACGATTATTCTTGCTAGCGAGAAACACCCTTATACAAACAGCAGCATGCATTCAATTTTCACCTGTTCCTATAAGCACCTGTTCATTGCAGGGTTGCAGTAAGATTGGAACGTATCCCGCAAAACAGCATAAAACATGGTGTGCAACTGCCAGGCGATCACAGGACACACAAAAGTGTGCACACACACTATACAACTGCCCGTTTATGTGGGAAGCATTTTCGGCCAGGCAACCCACAACTATGATGGTGTCAGGTTAGTGTTACACACTGAGCCACCGTGAAAGTCTGTTCTGGAATTTCTTAAATATTAGGCAATACAAACAAAATGAATAATAAACAAAAAATAAATAATATAAAAACAAGAACAACAGGAAAGCATACCACTGAAAATCTTGATCTCTGGTTGGTGGAGACTCCATTGTCTTGTATACCAAACCTATAGATGATACATTAAACGCACACTTAGAATAATAGTGCAATAGTGCAGCACATTCTAATAATAATCTGATATGCAAAAAAAATTGACAGGTGTTATTGGAACGATTATATTTTATTTTAAATAATTTTAAATATTTAAAATACGTCTGTATTTTACACTACCATTAATACAGTAACAGTAGTCTACTAGACAATTTCAAAATATATTCAATAAAGTGAAGCACAGACGTCTACACATACAGTTTAGAATAAACCGACAAAACCGGCGAAGAGCCGCCGCGAAATCAACACCAGAAGTTTCGGCGTTTGATTGCTTTTGTCTACAGCGCCCCCGTGCGTCTTGTTGTCATATCTATCCCAGCAGGCAGTTTAAACCAACTGAAAAATTCGCACACAAAACACACACCGTAATTCATTTAACAGTGGTGATCACTTCATTTCCAAGTCCACCAGTTGTTTATTATGACCGAAGTGAATAACCTTGCACTTTATCAACAGAAACAGTCCATCTAACATATGTAGAAGTGACCGTTACTAGCAAATCACCTACCTTTCAGATATTTTGGGAATTTTATTAACGATTATTAAATTATTAAACTAATGCTGTTCGATTAAACTCTGTAAAAATCTTCATCTTAGAACTTTCTTAAAGCTACAACTCTGTGGCTTTCCTATCTAGTTTAAACTGTGTTGCGTAAACGTACCATTCCCCGGAAATCTCCACACGTAGCAACGGACCCTCGTGCAGGAACCGCTATGGTGTATGGGTAATGTATTTTTAATGCTAATTTGTAGTACCCACCTTCGCGAATTCTTCCACGACGTCTCTGTGGGTGTGCGTGTGTGTGTGTGTGTGTGTTTATCAGTCGGCAGAAAATCAAACAACACGGAACATTAGGAAATTCATTTTATTTTCAATTTTAATAACATCATTCCTTAGATAAAAATGCAATGTTACAGGAATATACATCAGAGATTAATTTAAAACTTGCTTCCAAGGACCATACAGTCTAAATATATTTTCCCTTTTTTATTTACTGGTAGCGTGCGTTATAAGCAAGACAGACTCTGTCACCAAAGACAGACTGACAGTTACAGATACAAACTGTACATCACCTATTTACAAATAAACTTTTTTGATAAATTTTTATAATTTTTTTTGAAAATAAGAGTAGAAAAGTGATTGGATTTTCTGATTTTTATTTTTTCTTTCCCTTTATATTTAAAAGAAAGAATTAAAAATAAAAAGAGAAAAATGGACGTGGCAATGCAAAGATAGCCAAGGGGGATCAGGCATCGGACAGCACAGAAGCTGCTCTGCAGGAGAAGAAGCTGGACTGAGAGAAACTTGTGTTTTTATATATAAATAAAACACTCTAAAGGATTCCCCATCCAGAAAAGCTGTCATTAAAGTCGGTTCCTAAACTGCCAAGATTACTATGCTTACAACAGCTTTTAATCAGGACATCTGCCTTTGGCTCTCCTCTTTATAGCCACTAACCACTAACAGTAATAAAAGTACAGTGAACAAAACATGGCGGCTTTAGGCAGTTTTCCAAAGTCCTCTGACCAAAGAGATACTGAGACGTACGAGTCCTTTTCACATTTTGCCTGTTTTTTTAATTTTTTAATTTTTTTTAAATGATAATCTGGGTCTGAGCTGAAAAGGCCAAGAACCCGGACCTGGAGTTATGGACACAACATACTTATTTTTTTGCAAGGAACCGAAAAGAAATTTGTGAGACAAATTCAGATAGAAGTTTTCCCAAATATAACGTTAACCTCAACATTCACATTTTCAGAAAACCCTGCTGCACATCGCTTAAAGACCCCGTTGACCACGATATGACACCAAAACATTCAGATGGCTGTTTATTGACGTTAACAATCTGTTTCATGGAACCTGCCAGAAGTGGACTGCGCTGCCTCCAACCACCTGCTTTTCATGACGACAAAAGGAACTTAGGGCTGGCGACTGATAACCAAGAAGCAAATAATTCAAATATCTGCAAATATTGATTATTGCATTACTAGAGGTGCAATTATCCTACTTCTGCAGATGACAATTATGATGTTAGGGTTAACAGTCATTTTGAAAGAGGATGCGCAGAAATGTAATGCAGTATTATGTTAATAGACCGAGTGCAACGCGACCTTTTATAAGTGTAGTTCTTTGAAATAGGAGACCTTCATAACCCATATAACATAAGTAGGGTTTTATTCAAAGGGGATAGTAACTTATAATAAAGTGACTGATGACATGCTTTCATTTAATAAATGCATGCAAACATTCTGACATTCCTTTCTTGACCAATCACACACAATCTTGAGAAATGCCAACCACAAGCTGCTGTACAGCACCGTACACTAGTTATGTAAACCTAACCGAGCCCCGACACACAAAGAAAGATATGGTTTGAAATATGTATGTATGTGGGAAACATTCACATTCTATTTAAATACACGAAGAAGCATTGTTTCAAATAATGCCCTCAAAATATGGAATGCCCATATTATTCTCCATGTTTGGACGTACCTCTTTCTAGGAAAAAAGTTTAAGCAACAACGAATTTTTAAAAAAGTATCAGAACTTGAATGGTGCCCTGAATTAAAATGAACTTTCTCACAAACTCTCCAGGGTTACACTTCCATGCAAATATTGGATCCAGCTGCCCGGTAACTTAATATGATTTTAACGTGTAGCAGTTCATATTTCACGCTTTTCTGCCTAATATGATACACTAGCGTATAAATACAAATAATGTCTGTACAGTAATAATGAGGATATAGAAAATGGCTGAAATGAAATTTTGCTCATTTTTTCAAAAAGGAAAATTTGGGCCATTAATATAAGTGTTGTCACTTTTTGGTTCTGTTACAAAAAGAAAATAATATATTTTCAAAATATTTCTGTAAAATATTTTACTGTAGACCAAAATAATCAATAATCCATGTACAAGAAAAATTAGTGTGTTTTCCTCTATGCCAATGGGGCATCAATACTACAACACAACCTTTTCAAAACTATTCAGGCACGCCAGTAAAAGGACAGAAGATAAAAGACAACAGCCTCTGAGAAATTAATATTATACAGCACACACCATCTAACTAGTTTCCTCCCCGCCCATATTACGTCACACTAATTAGGTCACAATGTTTGTCATCACACCTTCGTGACTATGGACAGTCCCATACATCTGAATTAATGGGAACTCAAGCCATCACTAACGTACTATCAAAGAAGTAAAATATAGTATGTCTCATAATCTTACAGTTTTGGTACTATATTAATTAAAAATGTCTAAGAGCAGGTAAATGGCGCTTTTTCTGCACCACGTTTTATGATTTAAGACCGGGCAAGAGAGCTCCCAGTGCAGCTAAATCACAGCAACCCGCATCGTAAGGTCTTTGTCAAACACCCTGTCCTTTCAAGTGGACAGGAAAACAATGGAAATGGCTTTTACTCTTACGAAAAATAAATTTTTGCATTTTTTTGGTCTATTCTTTGCAGCCACCCAGACCTTCCCTCGGCGCTTTTTAATGACTGCCTGCGATATAAATTCAATATCCCAAACAAGTCAGATTAGCAGAAGCCCAGCAGTCCATCGCCTTGCCAAAACACACGCTGCAAAACATGTTTAAGAAGCTCAGACTGTGCTTCTGAGGAAGGTGTGCAAGGATTCTGGATACAAAAAAAAATTCCAGGGGTTTGATTTTCCCCATCTGGTGCTCCCCGTGGACTGTACCATGACAAAGAAGCTGGGTGGACAATGGAGCTGCAAAATGTGCAATAAACAACGGTTTAGCCGGATACACTCCTCACATGTCACTTCTCTAATAAAACACTTCTCTATGCAAAACCTTGAAAATGTTGATTATCTTCATAACAATTTACAGATCCTCTCTGCGGTGATTTTCACACTCCCCTGAGGAACCCAAAGAGTCTAAAAAGACAGCAGAGAGGGATATCAAATAGCTTATGATGTGTCAAGGAATAATTCTATAAAATATTCTGTATCCACTCCCCGATCATCTTCGCCACTTTCTTAATAAGTACATTCTCAAAATAATAAACGACAAACCTCTAATCCCAATGTTCCAAGCAACTATACACAGCATTGAGACGTGACACTTTATATATTCTGTAAAAAACATACAATCATTCGCTATTGAAATGAGGCGATAAAGTTCCAAAGTGACAAATGCAGTCATTTCAACAGGACCCGTACGTACACCTACTAAATATGCCAGCCAACGATTCTGGACAACGAGCATCCTAATATGGAGGCTCTACTTAAATGATATATATATCCATCATTTAAAATTATAGTATGTATTCTTTTCTTCGATTTTTATACAATATATATTCCCTTCACAATCTGAGTGGATTGTCGTCTTCATGAACGTTCATAAAGCATAAAGTCTATAAAGTGGACATTAGTTAATAACATCATAGTGTCTTTTTAACTTATACCAACATACTGAATTAACCCACAACGTTCACATCCTTTCAAACAGAACAGCCGCTCGGTTAACATGTCGAGAGCAGCGCAAAGACGAGTAAATGACTGTTACTGAGTACAGAACACCGAGCAGACAAAATATTGCGATAAAGAACAGGTGAGGACAGACATTGTTCGACTCTGTGCCTTCTTTATACATGCTTTTGCACTAAGGTTAAAGAAAACTCAATAGACAATACCTTTTCTTCACCGTAATGTTTTTTTTTTTTTGCTTTCTTTAAAATGGGAGAGTTGGATAAATTTGCAGATTTTGTTTTACATTCTACAGAGCCTACAAAAGTGCTGACCATCTTTTGCCATGGGTCACTACATCTTGAAACTGCCCTTTGAATAACACCTATATTATCTACCGTTTAAAACACTCCTTAGTCACAGTACAGCATTTACATGTCATATAACACACATTTTCATTTCATTGCGCTCCTCGAACCTTTCAGCAAACCACTGGTTATCCCTGAATGAAACGACTCCATATAAAAACCTTGAGACATTTACACCATTACCAAACAACTCAGTCATCTCAAACCGTAGCTGGGGAGTAAAGGTGGGGTGACCGAGGGTGGGGCACATGGGAAGTAATGTATATGTGCGTGTTTTTGTCAGTGTCTGCGCACGAATCTGTGCCTGCATCTTAGAGGAAGAAGCCTTTCACAATGCCATTAATTGAAAGAAACAAATAACAGTCCTTGATGAAATCCCGCTCCGCTCCACCAGCGAAAGGAAGAAGTTATGAAGGAAGGTTAAGGAGAAAGAAATCGCGCCGCTGAATAAAAGTAATTTACCGCCGCCTTAAAACTGTATGAACACAAGATATGCAAAATCAGATTACGTTAAACATCCTCGTAGTGCTTACTAACTGAGCTAGAGTATTTACATTTCTGTACGTGTCTCTATTTTACAGAACAGCATGAAGAAAAATAAAACAATTAATTCTCTTTAATTTTATTTGTGTTCCTTCCCCAGTTTTGTTTTTAAAAAGCAGTATTATTTCAAAATTTAACTTGGCACACTAAAATACTAAAATGAATCCCATGCAATTAATATACAACTAGTGAGTTTAATTAACATAAGTAAAATATTATAAGTTACAGAAGGAAAAACAGAAGTAAATTAAAACGCCTGACAAGATATTTTAAATACTGAAATGCACCTGATTTCAAGTATAACAGGTTTCTTCAATTTAAAGATCTGCAACTTAATAAAGTCTGAATATATTATCTATGTCACTTCTCTATATTCATTTTCATACAGCTAGTTTTTGACACTCGTTTACAGTCATATATATGTTATTGCATTGTTTTTGCATATCTTGTGGAATGCGCTTGCGCACCCACGTGCTTCCTCCTTGAACCCTGTGCGTGTGCGAGCGTGACACGGCGCGCGCCCACATCGCACCCGGGCTACCATCGTCTTTTAAACACACAAAGCCACAAAACGGTTCAGCCACTCGGTCATGGATGCCACTTATCCATAAATTATGGCACAACCTGCTTTGGAAGGAAAAAAAAAAAAGATAATCAAAGGAACATGATGGAGTGGTAGAGGATAATCCACCTGCATGGCACAAGGCAATATACTTTGCATTTCTTTGTTTTGGGTGTGTGGGTTTCATTTTAATGTAAACATCTACCAGTTGCAACTCACTGAAATCATCGTGAAACAGTTGAAAAGCTGAGACACCTTAGCCCCATCGAACACGTGGTGGGTGAAATGAACCTAAAGAGAGACGCGTCATAAGGGAATTCTCTTACAGATTGAGAAGCCCATTGTGATAAAAAGCCCAGAATAGATCCAGACAGCATTGCAGCAAGAACATTACCTTGACGGTCTTGTTGCTGATAAGGAACGAATATAGAGTAAAAGACCCTGGACAAAAATTCCAAAGATGGGTTAAACGATAATGCAAACAATTCAGTATATGACCCTAAAATGACTGAAAACCGAACAATGTACTACACACCATGCTGCAAGAGTTTGTGAAATGCCGGCTCCCTCAACCTCGCCGGAGAACTCCTTAAAAAAAACAACAACAACAGTTGCAGGTAAACTGGCACAGCAAAGAATAATTGTACAAATGAAAGTTTCACTCCTCTTTTACAAGCTGTACACAAATAGCAAAAAAAAAACCCAAACATAATCATAACAGCAAAGCAATGTTGTCTGTAATGTGACACTCGAGTATCATACTTGCATAATTGATCTGTATGTATGACTCACGAAATCTCTCTGGCACTATTCCATTATTTTTGCGAACTCATACTGGTATACGTATACATACAGTGCTGGACAAAGGTCAGAGAACACCCAACAGAAAAGTATAATAATAATAATAATAATAATATAGCCCTGTAAAACCATAACAGTTCTATTAAAATAATGCAAATTGGGCGACTCTGCTAGTTCTATTGTGAGCGTCTGCTAACTCCAGTCCGAATTCAGTTCAGTGACGGGAAACAACACGAGTCAGTCAGGATCACTAGTCGCTCTCACATCACGCTCAGCTCAGCACTTCCCGCGTGGCGCATCTGACCTGACCTCAGTAGTTCACAATTCTTTTCTTTTTTTTTTTCTTTTTTTTCGAGAGGAACAATTAGGTTGTTAAAGCAGCATCGTAGCAGTGGAAGCATGTTGGTCTGTTTTCCTGGTGTGTAAGTGGGTCATATCAAAATTACATCAGACTTTGGCTAACCTTACTTAACCTTTAGGCATATGTTTAACATCAAGAAATATTCACCCACTCCAAATACAATTTGTTGCAGGGAAAAATAATAATAATAAATAAATAAATAAATAACAATATGAAAGGTGCATACAGATAGAAAGTTTCCCACTTAAATACAACACTAAATCCTGCGGCCACAGGTTGGTTACCTAACTTCTTAAATCTCCTAAATAAATCAAGCAAGAACTGATTAAGGTCAACAACCAAATTTGTGGAACGTAAAGTTAAACAAAACCATGAGAAATATAGGCTGGTCTCTAAATTTTGCACAACACTGCACTGTATAAATACACAACCTATGGTTTTTGAATTTTTGATGCGAATGCGATTGGCTGCTCCGATCGGCTGTTCCGATTGGCTGCTCCGATCGGCTGCTCCGATCGGCCGCTCCGATTGACTGCTCGAAGCCTCGCACTTTCACTCAGGCAATGAGGAGTGCAGAAGTGTTGGTCTCCAGCCTAGGTACTGAACATCCTCCCCTCTTCCCCTGGAACTAGATGCGGGTCAAGCCCAGGAGCAGCCTAAAGCTACAGCTAAATCCACAAAACCAAGATGTCAACGGAAATGAAGATGGAATGAAAAGTCGAGGTACGTGGCAGCAGGTGGCGCTGTCCCTTAGATCCAGACTTAGTTCTGCCCCCCCTCCAATTCTTCCTGTGACAGACAGGAAGTGGCATGGGGCAACAGATGGCAACAGCAAAAAGAGAACGGAGACCAGGGTGAACGCCGTGTCCTGCATGCCAACTGTCTCTCCGTTGAAGTATCTCTTCATCTCCAACTTTTCTGTCTCCTCTGCCCAGTGTCAGTTTTACTATCATTTTTCAAAAATGAATTGGTGCCCAAGGGTTGGAGAGGGAAGGGCAAATGACCACACCCTCTCCATGATCCCACCCTTCTACCTGGCCTCTGGATTCTCTTCCCCGTCTTGTTTTCTGTGCTGGTTACTAGCTCCAGCAGCTGGTTGGCCTGCAGTTTTGAGCACAAGACTTTATGGGAAGAAAACAGACTCGTCTTCCTCCTTCCCCAGTAGCACGTATGTAAGACCAACGTTGATGCCTTAACAGCCTGTAGAAACTGACCAGCACAAACTGTATCCCAGGCGGGCTTGCTGTCCAGGACGCTTCTGCCTGGTGGCCAGAACAACAAGAGTCCAAACGAAAGAAGACAAAGCAAAAACAAAATGAAACAGAATTATTTATCCCACCCCCCACCCTCTATTTATCAAGAGCAGAAAAACTGTGAGGCACTTTTGAAACACACCCGGAAACACACTCGCACAAAAACCAGGAATCAAATCCCAAATCATAATAAAGAAATAATGGAGCCCATCGAGCTGTTGGCCACCAAGATGCAGTCACATCCAGCAGAAAGAGAGAGAGAGAGAGACCTCTGCATGGTTAATCCTACAAACTGGTGACGCAGTCCATGTCCTCGTCGTCCAAGAACCCAAAATCCCGTGACCGGGAGTCAGCCTCCATAGGACCCTCCCCTTCCTGCTCTTCCACCTCCTCCTCCCCCAAAAGGTGGGCTCTAGGCTCCTCCCCCTTTTGCCCACTCATTGCCCCCGGGGGCCCCTCGGTCTGGACGGGCCGTTCTGTGCTGTGGTCCCTGCAGTGCATGAAGGGTAGGAGGCTCCCGTTGGAGCTGGGCTGGCTGTTGCCGTTGAGAATGCTGTCCGCAGCACTCTCCATCTCCTCGATGGTCATGTCGCAGGCGTCGGCCAGCTCCTGCTTGGTCACCTCGATGAAGGAGGGGTCCTGTGCGTAGTGGCCAAGGCCCTCTGATATCAGCACCTGTGGGGGGGGGGGGCAGCATGGCAAACACCAGGTCAGTCTCCACATAGACTGAACCGCAAGCTATGCAAATCCTAGTGCAACACTTAATAAAATCTTTATCCATCACAAACTAATAAATCAATTAAAAGACATAAAAACAGAAATGGAAACATGCACATTTAAATTTTAGGTTTTCCTCGGTATTGCACTGCAATTCCTGTTCTGTTTCTTATTGAATGCATTTTGTACTGTAGCTCCCGATACGAATGTCGCCACCCTATGGCCCATTAATGTAAATAAACTAAGTCTTATGTCAGTTTTAATTTATTGTTCTACTCTGTACCAGGATGCTAGGGGAACTGTAGTCATATTTTAGAATGCCCGATTGGTGCTGTAATTTATTTCCAAATTCCATAAATACATATTTATATTAATCTGATTTTATATATGAATATAAACTTAGTTTAATAATCTTAGTTTAATCTTTTCCACTTTACTGAAAGTTGCTAGATTGGTTTTAACAAGATCCACATCTGGGGACACCCCTAGGGAGATTCAGCAAGTATGATTGGCACCCCAGTGCGTTCGCAGGCTAAATGGTGAGTCCCGTCACACCCACTGTGAATTTCACGCGCCACAGGCGACCTACACATAGCGATTTGCTCATAATGATCATGATTTGTCTGGTTCCTTTCTCAGGCAGCTTTATTATCATTACTTATATATTATTTTTGAGTCTTTTGAGGTTTTATTGTTTTTTTGTTGTTTTTTATTATTATTATTATTATTATGGTTATTATTATGAGGGCAATATGTGGCTCAGCTGTTTAAGTTGCTGTGTCTGTGATCGGAAGGTTGCTAGTTCAAATCCCAGAGTCAGCAGAGTGACGTCACCATTGGGCCCTTGAGCAAGGCCCTTAACCCCGCAATTGCTTCAGGGACTATTTGACCCTGCATTCAATTATGCATCGCTTTGGGTAAAAGCATCTGGTAAACAAATTCATTTTAATTGTAATTTTGGTCAGCTATTTGAGATGTTTGCTCATTCTATGGCTGCTGAGTGGTCACTGACTATGTCCACTTAGGGCGTGTTTACTGTACAGAGTACGCAAGTGCTTCAAGCAAGCTGTCAAAGAAGGAATGAGGGCACGAGGCCGAGCAGGTGACTGAGCGGCGTCCTCACCGCCTCCACCAGGCTGCCAGCGCTGCCGCGGCACAGTGACGTAGAGTCCCTGCCCACTGTGGGGGGCACAGTCAGGGAGGCGGGCCGCGGCGAGCGTCGGCTGGGCTGCGCACCGTCACCGTCGCCGTACCACGAGCCACAGTTCACCGAGGGCAGGCTGCTGTTGAGCTTCTCGTAGGAGCCGTCGGCTTCCAAGCGCAGGGAGGGCACGCGCTGGTACGCACCCCCCCGGCCGGCCCGCAGGCTGGGGCTGTCGGGGGGCGTGGAGCACAGCCGGCTGAAGAGCGTCGGAGAGTGGCTCCGTCGGAGGAGAGGGCTCAGGCCGGCCACAGCCAGGGCCTTCGAGGGTGAGAATGGGGCGGGTCCGAGATGTGAGAGGGCCATACGAAAAGAGAGGAGTCACACAGAAGCAAAGAAAACTGTGTGTAAATGCCGAGCAACTAGAAACACTTTAAAAAAAGAGTAAACCACCCTCAAAACTACGAGATGAAACAGTTCTGGCTCATTTTGCTTTTTTAAAAACATTTGTCTGTATTTGCTGCAGGTTACTAGTGGGTGGTGTGTGTGTGTTCCATACCATTTATTTCATGTAGTCCAGACATCAATAAAGATTGAAAAAAAGAGCACTAGTTCAACCAAATTCTCCAGTCAGGCAGGGAGCCCAGCACTAATCGTGTTTGCATTCATGAAGGAGCTGTATTGCAGCAGTGGCTTACAGTGCTGGCCGGCACACAGACGAGCCAGACAGCAGGGAGTGCAGATTTAACCAAAATAAAAAATACTTAAGAATTTCGGGGGGGGGAGGGTGTAAATCCAGAGGACACCGCCACCAAACCCTAACAGTCAATTAATCAGGGACAGCTGAGTTTCATTATTCACACAGCACGCAGACACTAGGCTGGTTTTGGGGCGATCTTGTGTTTCCATGGCGACTGAATGAAACCCAGCTGTCTGTGCTGTACTGCGGCTAGACCTCCCTCAGCCCGACAGACAGACCACAGCCGAGGTCCTGCGCTGTCACAATGACCGTAACGATGAAAACTTTCCTTTGGAAAGTGCCATATCTCCTGGCTCCCCGATTAGCTATGTTTCACACAGCTGTTATGGTGGGACTTTGAATTCATAACGTACAACAGAAAGTGGAAGAGAAAATAAAACACAAACACACGAATTCTGTAACATTATACTAATTCTGAGTTACAATTAAGCAAGCTACACAAGCTTGTACTCAACAGAGGTGGAAAGTTCAGGTTCAGAAAGTACAAATCCAGAACACAATTTTGTTTCGACCAACCAGTTAAGTACTCTGTGAATGTGATTCTTTATACTCGACTAGTTGGTTGAAACAAAATCTTGGTCTGGATTTTTATTTCCTGAACCTGAACTTTCTCCACTTTTGGTACTCAAATAATAAATAAAGTTTGGGCAATAGCACACTTTCCAGCGTATAATCTATACAAATTCATCTCTCTTGTAGTGTACGGTTGTATATAAGGGATAATTTTTCTTATATGCAAGTATTTCTAAAACTTTTAAAAAATATATATGGTATCAAGATGCAAATTAAGCATGGTTTTACTTTGAATTATAATCAACGAGGGGGATATGGGGACAGAGGGTGCGAATATACAGTAGCTTTCCTTCCCTACCCACGTGTCAGCTGCCATGACATACACAGACAGTCTGCCTGCCTTTCAGAGTGTGATTAAGCTTTATAAACATGGGCGGTGCGTGTGTGTGTGTGTGTGTGTGTGTGGATGCACCCACCTGATGGTGAACGAGGTGCAGGGGCAGTGCGGTCCTCTGGGAAACATCCGCTCTTGCCTGCCGTTTAAGACACTCCAGGTGGAAGGAAGACCGTCGGGCTGTGGGGTGGGGGGGGCACACAGGTTGTTAGCTTAGCTTAGCCGGCTGCTCACATTGAGAAAATGCAGCGGGACAGTAGACAAGCAGCATTGCTGGGTATATAGCTAAAGAGTCGAATGCCATGGACAGAAAGGCCAATACAAGGGTGGGGGGAGGAAGGGGATTAGCTGGGGGGGCGTGTTATTACTGACTGGGGGGGCTCCTAGAGTTTAAGAAAGTTCCCACCGCAGAATCCAAGCCTAACTGTATTCCCTCCAGTTGTGTCGGCCAAAGTTCAAATGACATTTCTGCCTCGTTATACTAACATTGGAACCCTTCCGGAATTTTGAAGGCCAGGGGTCCATGCCCTTACTCACAAAGGCACCCATGGGTCGGCGTAGGGGTATCCCAGGGGAATGAATGTCAGCAGCAGGTCTCACCTAATGCAGTGGGACACAGGAAAGCCCTTCTGGGGGACGGCCAGGCGCGCCGGTCGCTGCCATCCTCGCCTTCTTCCATGGGAGCCAGCTGCTTGCTCTCCTCATCCTGATATGCCAGCCTGCCACAGAGACACATGCAGTCGCCATGAGGAGGACATAGCTAACCAACACGAACGTTCCAGAATTAGCCAGACATGCCTAGCGCCTCTTGGGGGGTTACGGTCCTGCCCTGTGTGTGTGGAATCTGGATGACATCCCTGTGATATGCAGGATTCCCTTTGTACTCCCCTTTCCTCCCGCTGTCCAACGATATGCAGTTAGGTGAATTGGTGTCTCTAAATTTGACTGGCATCCCTTGTTGCTGTCCTCCAGGCTGGACTACTTTATAACACTCTTTTGGTGCTTTTCCACTGTCATGAAGAACTGAGCTGTACCCGAGCCGTACTGCAAAGTGTTTTCCACTGTAAAGTAAGCGAGCCGTACCCACTCTGGGTGATAAACTGAAGGAAAAGGAAAGGGCATATTCTATATGTTACTCGCAATGTTATTCTTCATAACTCTGAACCTGAACATTTGCGACTTACAAAAGTATTGGATAACAGAATGGATTCGTAATGTGAATTAATGCTATCTAATGCTAATTCTACTAGCAGTTGATGCTAACATAACATGGCGATTCTCACAGATGTGCTAGCACAATTAGCACATATTAAATGAAGATGTACATAAACAGTGAAGCCAGCAACGCCCTTACCGAGCTGACCTTTCTACATTGGAAAATCAGAATGAGCTGAAACTGCGCTTCAACGATTGCTTTATCATGGTACAGATCGCATACGGCCTGGTTCCTGTATGCCAGTGAAAAAGCACCATTAATTTCAGGACCCAGGCTCTGAATTCTGACATAAGTAGTTGTAGTACTCAGTCAGCCACATGAAACTGACACAGATCATCGACTCTTATATGTCAAGATTTCATTCTTATTTATGATTTTTTCATGATCAGGAATGAATGTACCATGAAATCCAGGGTGTCCCTTGCCTTGTGTTTTGTGTTACTGGATAAATGCTTGTAGACGGATGGATGGCATGTACTGCATATGTATATGTGTGTCAGTGAGTATATGTGTCTGTGCTGCTAGATGCAGCATGTGTGGTTTGAAATGTGACAGGTACATTTCAGCGGAGAGCATGCTCTGGTCGCTGCGGTACTCCCTCTCGTCCACGAAGCTCTCGTCGTATGTTTCATCGACGGACGCGTCCTCCCTACGTATGATGGGCAAGCGGCTGTCGCTGGAGTCCGAGCTGGAAGAGAAACGAGGGGGTGTATTATGTGATTAGGCATGGGGGGTGGGGAATGAAGAACATCGATTCTAACCTACATCTACATCTACAGGCCGTAAAGAAACCAGGGAGCAGAGCCACCAAAGCCAGCCAAAGCACTGAGGGTTTTATAAAGGAATGTCAATATACACCTGAATGAGGCGGCCCACTTTCCCAGAGTCTTTTGCTCTGAAACAATGGTCCCTCTGAGAATAAGTCGCTAACACTGCCTCTAAGCAGGTATGGGTGGATGTACCAGCTACCTCTACCCAGGGGTGCCCAGTCTCAGTTATGGACAGCCTCACAAGTACATGTTCCCCGAAATCTCTTCAGGATGGAACATCCAGGCACCGGTCACCTGTAGCTCAGACGACGGAGGCAGAAGGGTTGTCATAACTGTCTGTACTTACCAGGTGGCCCAGGCAGTGACGCGTAACACTGGGACACCCCTGCACAGGACTGATGGGGTCTTAAGTGGGACTATACAGGGCACGCATGCAGTGAGCGTATGCACACGCGCGGATAAGCGCAAACAGCACGGACCCCCCCACCCCCTCACCGTACCGCAAGAGGAACACATACCGCAACAGGGTCTCATAGTAACGCATCCTGGTTATAAGGCGGCGGGAGGAGGGGTGAGAGACAAAGGAGAGGCTGTTACTTTCTCTGGAGCAGCAGCCTGAAGAAGCATGTAGGATGAGGAGGGGGGTGGTACCCGATGGTGCCAGGCTTTCCGCCCTAGTCTGACAACGGCAGATGGATCTAAACATGACATGCCAGATGGATTTAAAATGATCTGTCCAATCAGATGCAAGGCATGGACTAAACCCTCAGAGGAAATTCTACACTGGGCTACAGACACATTTCAAGAACCCAAGCAGCTGGACACTGCTGACCCTTCGAGATTGACCCAACTCACAACATTCCTGATTTAGAAAATCATTAAATCATTAAATCCCAGCACCTAAACTTGATCAATCCCATAGCTGACTGCCGGTCTCCCCCCAGCACACTGACTAAGTCCCTCCGTGACCGACTGCGGTCTTCCCATTGCCTCTTACTCAGTTCATTCTGGGGCCAACAGCCTCTTGAGCAAAAGATGATGATGATAAGCTTTTATTTTGAGCATATACAACAAACCAGTATATATACATACACGCATACCTGCCTAAGATAAAATGAAAAAAATGGTCAGGTCCGAAATGGAGTAGGAGGAGGTCTGTTCATACTTATTAATCCCTAACCCATGTTCAACACTCTTGATGAACAGCACCACCAAAGTTCATCCTCTATCAATGGAAATGGCTATGATGCGGATTAATGACCCAAATCTCACTTCAAAACAAGAGAGAAACGAGATAAAGACCGACACTCCCAGCGCCATTTGTCATCCCATGAGGTCCTACAGAAAACCAGGTTCTGTTTAAGACAGGATCTAATGAAAGATATAAAAGACATGAGCTTATAGTGCTAAAAAGGGAAATGAGTAGGACACAACCAGAGTCTGTCTTGGGTTTGATTCACTTGGGAAGAGGCCGTGACAGTGTGAGAATGAGGAAGAGATGCTAACAGCAGGAGATGGGCTACCTCTTGGAAGGGAAGTGCCAGGAAGGCCGGGGTAGCAGTGTGGGCGTCACGGACTGCCCACGGTGCCCGTCCACGGTACTGATGGACGAGCCGGGGAAGCGGCCGACGTTGGTGTTGTTGGCGTTATTGACGTTGGCGTTTGAGCCAGATGAGGAGTAGCTGCTGGGCGTGAAGGTGGAGTCCACTAGCTTCTCGTGGGACGGCGACTCGCCATCTCCGGGGCTGCCCGACTTGCTGAGGTGAAGGGGCCGCTGCGTGGTGAACGACTGTGGGAAGGTGTTGCGCCCGTCGCTCTGGTGGTAGTAGTTGACGTGGTTGCCGAAGAGGCCGCCCGCCCGCTAGACGGAGAGAGACATGGCAAAGAACGCGTCGCTTGGGTATTCTGAGCTCATGGTCTACGTCTGGGCACAGTCAAGCATGTAGTGGAGCAGGACATTACCCTGAAGATGTCATCCTCCGAGGCGGCACACACTGTCTCCTTCATGGCCTTCTCCAGCTCCTCCTCCACCGTCAGGTCCCCTGAGATAGCCCTGCGAATCTCTGGCCCCATGTCGTGAAGCGTCCGCAGCCCTGCCTGCAGGAATGGACAAGGACACAAAAATGTAGGCACACACTCGCATGCAGGAACGCACAACACACCAACATACCATATTCAGTGACTGTGGGCTAAATGTATCAAAAAGTGCTTACAACATAAATGTTACTTTAACACCGCTGGTACTAGGAGGAAGGTTGATATGTCAGCAGTAGGATTTGCTGTGGGACTGTCAGTCCATACCTGAAGGGAGAGGGCGGTCTTTGGTGGCACTTTTGCCACCAGACCCTGCTCTTTGCGCTTCTTGAACTTTCTGAAATACTCCTGGATCAAGAAGGTGGCATAGAATTTTCCCACGGTGACCTCGTCATCTGTGGGGTTAAAAGCAAACAGGACCCTGAGAATGTCGAAGCCTAAACTCACTGGACAGATTTGGTCTTCTCTGTCTAGGGTCCTGCAGCTTCCTTTGAGCTTGTCTATCGGTGACTCCTGAGATCTGAACCTTGACTTTTTTTGTGCACTGACCTCCTGCAGGCGGAACCACCTGGTCCAGCAGCTTCATGCTGGTTCTTTTCCAGATCTTCTTCACAATTGCTCGTAGCTCCTCATTTGCCTGCTCCAAATTACCTCGAAATACAAAAGATCATACGTACAGGTATCCTGCTATACTAACAGGAGCAGCAGCATTTTACAGAAGTGCTAGCATCTGTGGAAGCAGTTTTCTTCTGTGTGATCAGTAAATTCTCCAGTCATACGTTATCGACATTTAAATCTTCCATGACTTATCCAGCAGCTCCTGCATGCAGCTAGCAAGCGAAACACACAATTAGACATCTCCTGGTATAGTCCCACCTAATGAAGACCCATTTTTCAGCCCCAGGTGGCACGGGGAGAAGGGTCTCCTGGGGGTTGGGATGTGCAACTAAGCCTTTAAGGTCCCTAAACACCCACAGGTGTGGGAAGTCGCTGAAAGCCCAGGAATGACCAGTACATATTACTGAAGTTCTTGTGTATCGTTCGCGGCTATCGACAGTCTTTCTGGAGAAATAATTGTAGAATCGCCTCTGAGCCATAGTGAGATAATGAACACAATGCTATGTTTTCATGTTTTCATGTGTAGACAGGGGTTTATTAGTTAATTTTTTTTAATGATCCTTTATTAGTCATTTAGCCAATAGCCTTTGGTCATTTATTACAGCCTTCACGGTGAAGAGGCATCTGAAAATCAGTTTCCAGTACCTTCCGTCTTGATGCGCAGTGCCGTCCTCACAAGGGCGAACAGGGTGGCGTTGAACATAACCGTCCCATCGCTGTTTAGTGGCATGTTCATGGACACCAGCCGCTGTGGGGTGGGGAGGATAGGGTATCAGTAAGCCCCATTTCCGTCGTTTCAGGGCCATGTAATTCACCCACCACTAGACTATCACAGAATGTCCTTCCCCCCCTGCTCACCTTCTTTTCTTTTAAATACACTGCATGTGTTTTTAAAGATTTTTTTTTTCTCATTTAGGAAGCATCGTGCCTGTTTTTGGTAAGTCAATTAAGGTTAAGCATCCAATGGTGACATCACTCTGCCGACCATGGGATTTGAACCAGCAACCTTCTGAGTGACAACCCACAGAGCTTCCCTCCAACAAATGATTATTTTTGCCTAATACTTGCTCAGTGCTTAACTTTGCTCAGTGCATAATTACATATATGTTATTTTATAGTTTTGATGTCTTTATTCTAAAACGTAACAGATAGTACAAAAACTTGTCTACGAGTAGGCGTGTCCAAACGTTTGACTGGTACTGTATCGAGTAACGGCTCCAGATTAATGTATCCCAGGTTCTGCCGTCTCAGGTCCTCCTTTCACCCCTGCTGTATCCCCCCAAACATCCCCCCACCCCAGGTCTTAGCACCCCCTCCCTGTCACCTTGCAGGCCACACGGTGGGGGCACAGCTTGCCGAAGCCCAGAGGAGGCTGAATCCGCCGCAGCAGTGTCACCACATCCAGGTGTTTGATCCTCCCCCTGCAGGCAGGCGACACGTTAGCAGGAGGCACACACCTGGCTGACGTTGATGACATCATCGTCCGTTAACAGGGCACCGCTGATGATACAGCAGCCAAACAGCAGGCATGGGCCCCCCACCCCAATGACCACGTCAATCATGCTTTCACCTATACAGGCATCATCGGTCTGTGCCAGCAGAGGGAAGGGGGTGGATATGAAGGGACTGGGGGGTAAAGGGTTCACTGACTTGGCCTCAGGGTCATACTCGGCCCAGATCCTCTTGAACTCGTCGAGGTGGTGCGGGCCCAGAATGGACCAGTCTCGGGTCAGGTAGTCAAAGTTATCCATGATGACGGCCACAAACAGATTAATGATCTGCAGAAGGAAACGCGGAGTCGGCAAGGGGTCGTGAGGAGCTGCTCACATTTTACTTTCGCTTTCTGTTTTGCAGCTTCATAACATAAAAAAATATCGTGAAGCCTAAAACCAGCTGAATTCAATTGAATCAGACTGGGGCAGTTAAAGGAGCACGAGGTCGAGAATCAGGCTACCAGCCTGTTTGACAGGGTCTCACCAGGAAGGCACACAGCATGTAGAAGGTGACAAAGTAGATGATGGCGAAGTGGCTGCCACAGTCGTCATTGGGCGTCCCAACCTCTGATCCATTCTCACAAGGCTTATTGGGGCTGCATGCAAGCATAATATCCTGCCAGGCCTCCCCTGTTGCACATCTGGTGGGGGGGGGGGGTACAGTTGGCATGACCAGAGACTCACATCGTTGTTTCTTTTCCATTTTAACTATCTGCCTTGTTCTACATGCACATTTATAAAGAAATTATTTTGTGTGTTACCTCTAATTCGGCTGACAACGTCGTTTTAATTAAACCTACAGCACATATTAAGGGCTCTATCCACACCATGCTGGGAAGGATGCCATGAGAAGGAGCTGGATAATCTCAATCTTGATATAGTGTTACTGGCAGTGCACGGTACCCTTCGCGATAAGCACCTGCACGCGGCAGCTCCGCTAAGGCGTGACAGGCAGCTTGCCAGGCTCACCTGAAAAGCAGGAGGACGGCCTGAGGGAACGTCTGGAAGTTGTTGTTGCGGTTGATCTGGCTGGTGTCCCGCAGGGCGATCTTACCAAACATCTGCAGCAGGTGTGCGGGATGAGAAAGAGAGAGAGGTGAGGCTGGGTTGAGGACGTGGGAGATGCTCCCTTTTCTCAACACACCATCTGATGGCCGATCAGGGTAACAAAACCAGTCAGATATGAGAAACAGATCCCTAAACATACAATACAATCAGAGGTGGAAATTTCAGGTCCAGAAAGTCTTGATTGAAACTAAATCGTGGTCTGGATATTGACTTTCTGGACCTGAAATTTCCACCTCTAAATACAATATTGTGCTAAAGTCATAGGCAGTCAAAAGAATGTTTAAAACTGTATATTTGGGTATTATGTGTATATTTGCTCAGGAAAAAACACAATTTAAGAACAGAACATTATGCAATTTAACAGTAACACAATAAAAAAGTAACAAGAATTTCTCTTGTTCTCCAAAAAGTCTCTGATATCTTGCCAGATGACTAGATGATCACCGCTTCAGGTCACTAAACTCTCCTCTGGGGCACCTCAGCCATTCCAAGTATTTATTAAATTTCAGCACCAGCTTACTTAAATAATTAAATTGGGGGAAAAAAAATCAATGAAGTATTGATTAGTCATGCAAGGTGTACCTGTGGGCAAGTCAAAAAGTACATGGGTATATCGAACGGATGCTGCAAATGCTGGAGTCATTTAAGGACAGATTTTGAAAGCTGACACACTATGATAAAAAAAACCCATAGTTTTATACAAACATGAATATAATTCAAACATTATTTCCTTTTGCACGGTACTGTAAACATGTCCTTCCAGGGACTGATCTATGCTGAGCATGAACTCTCACCTGCATTCCAATTACAGCATAGATGAAGAACAGCATCACGATTAACAGGGCTACATAAGGCAGGGCCTGCGGCGAGAGAAGGAGACGAGCATGTGGATGTGCGTCACATTTCGCATGTGTTATACAGCAAGTCTCTGCTCGACCTTCTGTCCTTTCAGCAGCATCCTGGCAGCACAGCAAGTCTTTTCATACGATCGGTTCACGAACAAATATATCACAATTAGGTAGCTATCAAGTATATTTAGTAAGAAAGATGCTTCTAGGGAAATATCTCACTGTACTTCATGAGATAAAAGTTGAGTGAGTTTTGCCCTCCAAACATACAGGAGAGATTTAATTACTTCTTTGCTCCTTTTAGTGTGTATTAAGAGAGTGACATTGCATCACTACCATTTTAATGGCTTGTGAGTTTCTGGGACGGTTTAGGCTGAAAGGCTTGTCTAGTGACTTGTCAGTGAGGAAAATGTGCTGAGCTGCCCTGCTGCATGCTGGGTACAGGGCGCAGTCTCACTTGAAAGGACTTGATGAAGGTCCAGAGCAGAGTCCGGATACCTTCACCCCGAGACAGCAGCTTCACCAGCCTCATGACCCGGAACAACCGGAAAAAAGTGATGGAGATCCTGGCATTGTCTTCTCCGTTTGGCGATACCTTTTGTTTAGGGACACATGCACGCGCACACACACAGACACAAACACACACACACAGACACATACACACACACACGCAGACACACACACACACACACACACGCAGACACACACACACACGCAGACACACACACAGACACACACACACGCAGACACACACACACACACAGACACACACACACACACGCAGACACACACATGCAGACACACACAGACACACGCAGACACACACACACACACATACACACACACAGACACCCACACACACACGCAGACACACACATACACACACACACATGCAGACACACACACACAGACATACACACACACACGCAGACACACACACACACACAGACATACACACACACAGACACACACACGCAAGCGTGTGCTGAGTTAGTAGATAATTATAAGAGAGGAATCATCTTAAATTTCCCCAAACAAAATCCCACTTTAAACTCAGGAGAGAAGCAGGCAAAAATAATGTCTCTGGTGGCTTCGTAAAAAAACAAAAAAACTGAAAGAAAACAATACCAGTTGTTGCAATGCATTATTTTTCTCCCCACATAAAACACTGGTAGATGTCAGAATGCATTCGAGGCAACTCAGCTATGTACACGACACGACAGCGCGAAGACCACACCACAGATATGTCAGCACGGGGGTGGGAGAGGGGGGAGTCTTGCGATTAGCAGCTAATGGGACTGGCTGTTAGACACTGCTATCTACTCAACTGCATTCAGACCCTGTGTGACTGGAAAGCCTCTATACATTAAATATAATTCAAAATTGATGCCCAAATGTGCTCGAGTCTGTCCCATTTAAACAGCTTTATTTCAGCTTGTTTAATAACAAGGAAAGTTGGAATGTTATCTCCTTAATTTGTATGACAATAACTTGTACAGATACCAGAATACCAGGACAGAAACACACAGAGAATCTGGATACACGACACTTATAGCCAGGAATACACAAATCATACATTAAAAACAATGCATTGAACAATGTCTTTCTTCTTATTTTTTTTTTCTTTTTTTTTAATTATAGCCACCAGATTTGTTTAAAATGGAGGTGCCTGCTTCTCTGATTAAAAAAAAAAACAGCAGGGAACAGTAGGGGGAGCCACTGTGCCACAGAGACGAGGAAACCATGGCAAAAACGGCAGGACACCAGAGGAAAGGCGACACTGAATGGGACGGAGGGCTGGGGGGCAGCGGTGGCAGGGACACAACAGCAACCAGAGAGCACAGGAAGTAGCCTACAGGACACCACAATTAATGGGCCCCATAGGGGCGGCATGCAGGACGTCTGACTGGGTACTGTTGGTGATGGGGACAGTGCTACAGCTCGAGGTTCTGGGGGAGGGGTGCGGGGGATGGGGGAGGGTTAAATGAAGGTTACCGTCAGTCCGTACCATTGGTCTTACCATAGGGGATTGGGAAGACGAGGTGGAGTCAGCTGGCTTTAAAGAAAGGCAGACAGATCAAAGCTATAGTAGTGCAGACCTCCCAGAGAGAATGATGCTAGGCATGGCACTGGCGGGGCGGCCCTCGTCAGGCACGCACCAGGACTGGTGGGTGGGATGGAGGTGGGAGATGGTTCAGAGAAGTCGGCTCATGATTGGTCGGGCAGGTCTGAGTGGGAGACGAACGAAACCACTGCACTTCCTGTCTGTCGGGGCAATGGCTTCACGGTCAGGGAGAAGTATGCGGGACTGGGCGTTTGACGAATGCGAGGGGAGGGCCACTCCCACCTGTTATTTTTTTACTTAATGATGTCAAGATCAAGTATGGGTGGGGGAGGATGCTTCTAATGTATGTCTTTTGGATACATGCTTGGGAGGGTGGATCTGGACTAAGGCTGTGTGTGGGGGGGGGGGGGGGCTGAGGAGGGTGTATGTGTGGGGGGGAGGGTGGGGGACGTCAACTTGTGAGACCTCGAGGAAGTTGAGCTGGAAGATGGGAAGGTGGGTTTGAGAGGCAGGGTACATAGAGAAAGAGGCTCCGCTATAGCGATCTCTGTCTTTCTGCCAGGGCTGCCACAGTTCACTTGTATGGGCGGGGGGGGGGGGGGGGGGGGCTGTTGATTAGAGGTGCATGGTCCCTGGAAAGGGAGCCATCCACATTCTTTCCCCTCGACCCCAAGCACATACTGGAGGGTCACAGTGTACAGGAGTGGAGATCGACCTTGCAGTGTGGGACCGCGAGTCTTTGGGACTGCTGGAGTGACACTCTTTCTTATAGGGCTTTGAGGACCTAATAGCAATTATCTGCTCTCCTAAAGCTCTAGTCTCTGAAGAGTGGCTCAGTGGTTCCTCTAAGGCATTGTTTCTCAGCCCAGTCCCCTGGGACCACCAGCCAGTCCACATTTTTGCTCCCTCCCAGCTCCCAGAACACCTGCGCTAGGTATTTGGTGTTTTTGAGTGGCTGGGAAGGTGAGAGGTGGGAGGGTGTAGAAATATAAACTGTCTGAAGGTCCCCGAGGGCTGGGTTGAGAAACACAGTGTGAGGTACGGGGGACAGAAGTGATGGCGATATGGAGTTTAGAATTTGGAGAAAAATCAGAGGCAAACTGCATCTTAAAGGACTGATACAATCTGACATGTGGACATCAGCAGGGAAAATAACTGTGGTACAGTTGTATGACATGCTGTGTGTGTGTGTGTGTGTGTGTGTTTGTGTGTATTACGTTTTTATTACACTGTGGGGACCAAATGTTCAGGTCCCCACAAAGATCTGTGAATGCAATCAAAAAACCAAAAATGCCAAAAGTCTTGTATTTTGTTTGGTTACTTACAGTTAAGGATAGGGCTGGGTAGAGGTTAAGGTCGTCATTGTTGTGATTAGAGTTTTCCCCATAGAAATGAATAGAGTCCCCACAAAGACATGTGTGTGTGTGTGTGTGTGTAATGCTTTAAGCCTGGGTGAGTTGAGGGTTTCGCAGTTATGTGGGAAGTATCACCTTTCCACCAGTATTTGCACACAAACCCACTGCAGCGCAATGGCAGCTATGACACCCACCGACCATCCAAAGTCCAGCTGCAGTGGGTTTGTTGCCCTAATTGTACATTATGGTGCAGGGCTCAGATTACGTTACTGTTTTAAATGAGTAATACGGGAGAAAGCCAGATATTATTAGGGCGCAACTAATAGTTTCTTCACAGATATGGTAAATATAGCTATAATACATTATGCTCCATAATATCCATCAATATTGCTATGGATTTCATCCCAGTCTATACATTCCAGTTACCTTGGTAACCCAGGAGTCGCTATTGTAGGCCTGGTGTCCAGTGTTTGTTGCCACGGCCGCTGCTGCCATGGAAACATCTTGCCATTTGACAGCAAGGACAACTTCCTTAAGCCGATTTTATGAATTATATGATCAAGTTACCCAACCCAGAAAAAAAATAAAGCTAATACTAATTAACCAGTATTGTGTGTATAAAAATGGTGGCACTTTGCAACACCTTTCCCCAACCCAGGGACAATGTGGACTTACCTATAGGACATCTAATGCATGGCTAAGAAACATCAGGCTGCTTGGCATCGGAGGCCAATGAAGTAACGAGAACCACAGCACATGTTTACGCAGGTCTGCGGTATCTGCCGTTAATGTTCATTAACTGCTGCACTGCATGTCGACAATTAACCTGGGTTACCAGTTTGTATCTGGGCGGAGAGGCATCACATTCAAAGAGATGACAGAGAGAGAGGAACATCCATGAAAAATAGCAGTGCACTGATTTCAGATCAGACAGAAATGGTTCGGCATTCAGGGAAAATGCAGAATGGAATTATCAGCAAGACACTAGAACTGGCATACGCTTCCTTTTACCTTCTAGCTTCATAATAACAAACAAACAAACAAACAAACAAAAAAAACATATTTTAAGAAGCATCTGCTGGTCCAAATAGTAGGCCAGATTTAGGAACTAGAATACTGGCAGAAATATAGGACCAAAACTCTGGGAATTTAAATCTGGAAGTAAGAAGGTCCGATATACGCCCGTTTTTCGGTAAAAGCAGGGCATTCGTGTCTATGACGATTAATTGGCTTTACTGTTATTGGAGTTAATCTGGTTACCGCAGGCCGAAGTGCAGAGGGTTTCTTAAAAGCTCAACTCAAACGACTAAAGGTCGATAGAATAAGAGGAGGAAATCAAGGTCATGCCTAGATTGAAAAGTAAACCAAACCAAATCCAAAATAATAAATCACCATAAAGGAGAACAAACTCAGGCTCAAACCAATGTTAGTGCAGAGTCAGACAACTGTATAGCAGAGGAAGGTATATATTTCTGGCCTGTACACATACTAAACATGGAGGTGGTCACTCATGAAGGCCTTGGCGAATGTCCCTTCATCAAATATAGCGTCACTTTCAAAGAAGGAAAATCAGTTTGTGCTGCCACTGGGGAGCTGCCACTAGCTTATGTGAAACGCCGGCAAAACCGACGGCGTCGGGTAGCTCTCCTCAGCAGACACGGTCATAGTGAAGCAAGGAAGAAAGGCTGAGGCACAGACAAGGAAGCTACACTTCAGGCGAATCTATAAATGTGAGGAGTGATTCTTCATTAAAAAATGTTATTGTCCGTACAAATGTCTCCTACATTGGAAGACTGAACAAAAACAAATATTCTGATGCAACTGGCATCAGACAGACATAATTAGCACTGCGTTTCAGCCAATAAGTAATGGTGGATATCTGATAATAATATGTAAAACTTGTCGATCAAAGGAAGTTACTGAAAACGTACTGAAATGCTTAATGATAAATTTAACAGCGGAATCCCTGGGTTTGCGATCCCCGAGGGATTAGCTTTAAATGCACGTTTGTCCGTTACCAATAGAGCCACCAAAAAATGGATTTTTTAATATTATAATGAGCTTTAAATATAATTTTTTTAAATCACAGCAGCCAATACTGGCTAAATAATTAAACTGAACTCAAAACTAGCATTCAGGGACATTAAAAACTGAAAGATATATATTATAAATAGACGGTCTAATTGGTAACATTCCCAAATAAATCAAAGCAGTTGTAAAGTTGTAAAAAAAAAATCAAAATTGAGCTGTAAAACAGCAAAATGGGTTGTAAAAAAATCTTTAGTTCTTAATATTAATTCATTAAAAATGTGTTTGCAAACACTTGTACATTGTATAAGTTGAAAGCAACCTCAGTTTGCCTGAATATATCACCCTCATTTTCTTACTATACAGTGTCGTTCATGCCACAGGGAAGAGTGTATCCCTTCTTAAATAATACGTATGTAAGGAAAATAAAAATTAGAAAAGAACGAAATTAAGGGTTAAGGTAATGCAACCGTTGAGATCCTACGGATACTCAGACAGACATAGTGAGAAGCAGGCAGGATCACAGAAAGGTGAGCTACTTACGTTAACCTCAGTGATAGCTATATCGACAATGCTACCCACAACTATTAAGGCGTCAAATGTGTTCCATGCATCAACAAAATAATGCTGCAAAGGGTGAAAGAACAAACGAAACAACAAAAACGAAAGTCAAACAAAACAAAAGGAGAGAAGAGAAAAATAAGAAAGAAAAGTGTTATACACAAACTTTTTTGTAACGATAAAAAAGGGGACTGAAAATTAAAATTAAACAGTGACTGTGAAAATAAACGGAAAGAAAAAACATAATCCGAAAATAGACCAGGAAGAACGGTGATCAGTCATGCGTGTCGACGGCGAGGACAACACCACCAACGAAAATATCGGGAAAGTAACAGTTTGAGCAATGTCCCGGTAGCTGGGCTCCTTCGGTTAGTGATAGCATGTTCCGTTAGTCACGTCAAAACCTCCACACACGACACAGCCTGTCACGTAAACGTCACGTTTTGCTCTCTCTCTCTCTCTCTCTCTCTCTCTCTCTTTCTCCCACTGGCCCAAGGTCCCTGTAGGTTCTACCTTTGAAAAGCCCTTCTACCCACACTCAAAGTCTCCACCAGAGCAGAGGGACACAGCGGAAGCACCCTGTCCGCTGTGTGTGATAGGAACCTGAAGAGGATAATGGCCTTTTTTGGATGGGAGGCTGAAGGAGGCTGAGGGTCATGGGAAACCGGAAGAGGAAGAACAGGTTACAGATGAGAGGAGGACAGCACAGGGTACAGGACAGCATGGTAGAGAAGGAGCAAGGAGACAAGGAGCTGCGATGGAGAGAGAGAGGAGGACAGAGTGACTGCTGGGAGTAGTGACGGTATACTCACATTGATCTCACTCAGAATGACGTCTATTATGCTGCCAATTACGATGAGGAAGTCAAAAACATTCCAAGGATCACTAAAGTAACCCTATACAGGATGGAGGGGGTAGGTGAGGGGGGGGTAGAAAGGCAAGTTAGACAGGCGTCATTAAATGCGAAAGCGCTTTTAACCGTTAACTTGTTTCTCACAAAAGGGTTGGGGCAATTTCTCTCAAAAGAGTCTGTCTCTTTGTAACAATGGATGGGGTTTTGCTGGGTAATTTTACTCCTGAAAGGGAAGAGAATAGCAGTTAATGGAATCTAAACATGTCAGCCTCAAGGACTGCTTACTGTAATCCAGTGGAAGTAAAAAAGAAGAGAGGCAAAGGGCAACGTATTTAGTCTTCTTTGGCCACTTACAGATGTTACTGTTACTGGTAGGAGTTTTAAAGTAACGTCCGGACTTCACCGAAGGCTTAAGCACCATACTGTGAATCGTGAATCACAAGTGGGACAAGTACTTATATATTTGGGTTAAGAGTTGGGAGCTGGTTTTAAAGAGACAGCATTTCTTTGATCGGCCTTGATTAATCGTTTTATCCACATACTGTGTTAAAGGTGTTTTGTCTTAAGGTTTTATTTTGGTTTAATGGATTTGAATCACTGCTTGATGCATATGCAGACATGATAAATGTACTTAATGCTCAGCATGGGTTTCCATCTCTGACAAACCCATGGATCACAGCACCAAAGCCTGGGGATGGAATGTTTAGGGAAACCCCTGGCTAGTGACATCGCTGCTTCGCCGGAGAGGATTCTGGGTATTCTGTACTTCCTGTTTAAAGGCCAATGAGCGGCTAAGCAGAGTACAGCAGTGCACAGGAGACTTTGCTCTATATCCCGGGTAAAAGGACAGCAGTATGCTAGCGGGTGGGAGGGGGATGTTACGTGTTGAGTTGGGATATATGTATATATATATGAATAAATACCTGAGTACATAAATGCAAACTTAAGGTTTCCTCTGAATGGACACAAAGGCCATGTACTAATGTGTATTATGACATGGTTCCTGATCTACACAGTAAACATTATTACATAACTGTACCATCTATATCATGCACCATAAGCATACAATTTCATTAGATTTAAATAAAAAGAATCTACTCCTATTGCTTTTTAACGGGATCATAATGTATCATGATGTTATGGATCATGTTACATTTGTGGAAAAACCTATTTTACTGTGTCCACCCGCCCCCACTACAATCATTTATAGCCCTGGACCTGCTCCCCTAGGCAGCACTGAGATCCAACATGGATCATGGAGGCATGAGGGGAAGGTGGGGATGGAACCAGTGGAAGTGGGTGAGGGAACTCCATTGAGGCAGGCCACTGCTTTCCAGTGGCTGATAATGATCTTTCAGGGTGATGAAAGCAGTGAGTGAACACCCTCCAGTGGTGGACATGATGGTAAAATATTGAGGACTGGACAGTGTCCATTACTTCGACCCATGGACGACATTAACACTAACAACAAGCAAACCCTAATAAATACATAGATAAAAATGAGAGAGAAAGAGAGCATGAAGAAAATGATGATTAATCAGACACTCGTTGAGAGCCACACCTGCCTATTAACCCCGATGGTCACTCGTGTCTCTGGTTTTACATTGTTATTTGCCATGGCATTTCATTGTTAACGTTGTTAAGAAAGACACTGCAGAGGAAAAAGAACATTAAGGCGATAGAGAAATACATTAAAAGGACGAGGGTATCGCATCAGAGATGTCATGTTAAACCACAGACTGAGAAGGGAGAAGAAGAAAGCCAGAACAATATGACTATCACACAGCACCCCCTACATGCTGGGGGAACCTGTGTGAGTTTCCTTGCGGAGTCTGCAATCCAGAAACAAGCAAGGTCATCACAGGTGTACGGATTCAGAGGGGAAAGGGGTGCAGGTGGAGAAATGCTACCGGAAAAGGAAAAAAAAAAAGATACAAAATGATATTAGGGAAGAGAGAAAAGGAAAAGCAAAGGACCTTGGAAGAAAGATGAGACCATCTGAGATATCAGAAAAGGAATCACAGACTGTCATGAATAAAAAGGTTAGTCATCCCAAAAGAGAAGACAAGAATAAAACACTCGTGAGAAAGCGCATGGTCCTAAATGCTCCTGGTCTGCACTTTAGAATGAGGCTGATACACACAAATCGGCTGAGGCCCAGGGGACACGGAACGACAGGGTTCTGTCCATGGGAAGCACCACAGAAGCCCTGTGGGATGAAAACATGGTGTCACCTTAAAAGCCCCCAAACCCTGAGAGCCAGGGGTCTATTTGGAGGAGGAGGAAGAGGGGAAAACCAGGGAAACGTGGCCATGGATTAATTTCATTCAATTATCATTTCACTGCACGTTACCCTAGAATGCAGGATTTAGCCAAGCATTAGGGGTAAACTGGAATAATTTGAAATAAAAGCTACCCAAATGTATCACTCCCCTATCTTTTATATGAATGACCTTGTCTCCGTTACTAAGTCAAAACACTGTCGACCCGGAACATTCTGTGGCCATGGCTGTGGGATTAATGGCACCGGCCATGCAGAGGCCAAATTAGCACCGGGGATAAAATGTACCCCTTAAACAATCGTCATGCCCGTTAGTCATAGCGGTTATTAGCAATTAGCTCATTAGCAGAAGATTACATTAAGATGAACTGTGCTTTTCCGTTGCGTGAGCACACTAATATGGATTGTAATTCTATCAGTGCATCCTTTGATAGTTATTTCTACGGACATGTACTGGGACTGAGATATAACAGAATTGTTTTCCTAGCTGCTCATGAGAGCAACATGGCGGCGTTATTCTGTAGCAAAACCTTTGGTTTCTGTGTCAGCGGCTGCAGCAAACAAGGACTGCATGTTGTCATGGGGTGTAACTTGGGTTCTTTACTGAAATTGTCCACATTGTAACAGCTGGGACTAAACTGCCTGCAAGCTCCTCCTATGGGTTGAAAGGATGAGTTTGAAGGTTATGGGAAGGTCCCATGACTGGGACCCATGACTGGGACCCACCAACTGCCACTGGCTACAGAGCAGTCATCCCCAAAAGCCAGGAGTCACCAGCCCATGTCAGTCCCCTAGGAGCCATCTTTGTGGTCTATTTGAGGAAGCTACTTATTACAAGCCATGCTGGTGCTTAAAAACAGACCGAATGACAACCTTCACAGGCCGTGTGACAAACAGACGAAACTGTGCCGTAAAAAACAAGAAGCGTAAACGGTGTCAGTAATATTTCTTCAGCTGGGAAGAGACACACAGAGGGGACAAGGACTCATAGAAAATCATAACAGAACCAACAAAATAATTAAATGCTTTCACAATTAAAGAAAGGGCCAGAGAAACTCTGATGGTCAGGCATCCCCTGGACAAATCCTCTTTTCCTCCACTTGAGAAGTTTGCCACTATTCCCAGTAATCAAGTTTCAATTTACAAAGTGTGGTTTTAGCATTGTTTCCGATTAACGGGACATTGTAACAAATTAATTATGCTTGACGGGGCCAACAACATAATATTTATCTTGAATACTTCCATTTATTAGACGTGCAAGGTGGCAAACTTCATGTAACCAAGAAAAAAATATCAAGGATCACTGTTAATAGACGAAGTGTTGCTAAGCAAAGAAACGTGGAAGGTAAAAACGTGGAGGGTTTTTTTTAGGAAGGTAAAAAAAAAAAACACCCAACACGACGTCCTTATGAGGGATCTGGGGTCAGCATGCGGAGGTTCTACGTACCCGAGGCTTGAAGGCGATGAGCTTGAGAATCATCTCCACGGTGAACAGGCCAGTGAAAAGCATGTTCAGCACATTCATGGCCTTGTTGAAGGAGAGGGACTGGCCGTGGTGCTGGGGGTGAGCCAAGCACACAGACAGGAAATGCATGCTTTAATCGGCACCTGGCACCTCGCACCCTCTCTACATCGATTAGTGCAGCTGTTCACTGTATCGCAGCTGCACTTTTGGGGGGTTCCCGCATACATCAACGTCACAATTTTTGTGCAATCCTTCCCCACCAATCAGGTGGTTACCTATATTTCCTTGTCTTGATGTCCATACCTTAAAATGTCATGTTTATATTATGTTTATATGACTATATGATTATATGACGCCTCATTTGCAGGATCAATGAGAAAGTGTAGAACTCACCATATATATGACGCTGACAATAAAACACACTTTGACATGCGAAAAATCCTTGAATAAATGGTGACATTAAGCTACACTTACTCAATGCTGACAGAAGGTCAAAGAACTTCGCATTTGCATTACTGTAATGGCTTATGGCTGCATACACGAGCCAAATGAAGGAGCACGGAGCTGTCCGAGAGCGGAACCGCAGCTCAGTGTTTCTCAAACCAGTCCTCAGAGACATTCAAACAGACCATGCTGCCCCCAAGGGAGCAAAAATGCAGACTGTCCAGCAGGGAGCTGGGGGGGGGGAGCAAAAACATGGACCATCTGGAGGTCCCCGAGGACCGGGTTGAGAAACACACTGCTGCAGCTTATATTGCGAGTGACAGCTGAGCTGACTCACCTGCATGGCCAGGCAGATGGTGTTGAGCAGAATGAGGACGAACATCAGATACTCGAAGTAGGTGGAGTTCACCACGTACCACACCTTGTACTGATATGGGTTCTTCGGGATGTACCTCCGCAGTGGGCGGGCTTTGAGCGCATATTCCACACACTGGCGCTGGGTCCATAGGAGAGACGTGCATGCACACAGACACGCACCCGAGGGAATGCACGCACGCACACACGGAAGAACACGCATCAATGATGCACACTGGAGTTCCCAAAAGAGCAAACAAGTCCTTCCACGACCATTTTACCATCTGCTATACCCAAAAAAATCTGATTATCTTTTACATGTTATGGGTGAACCGCATTATGAATCATAGATGGAATCCTGTGATGATAATTGAAAAGCCACTATTAGCAGTGTTATTAAAGCAAACAAACTAAGCACTGTGGCGCATCCTTTTCCATTAAGCCCCTCAATCCTGCCACCAGCACGACCCACCGGTGCCTAACCTGGTTCTTGTCCAGTTCACAGTTCTTGTATTCCTGCTCCCCTTGCTCTTGGAAGGTGACAATGACGAAACCGACGAAGATGTTCATCATGAAGAAGGCAATGATGATGATGTAGATGATGAAGAAGATGGAGATCACCACACGGTAGTTGTAGATCGGCCCAATGTCCTCTGCATGGGAGTCTATGGCCCGGTACAGCAGCCTGTGGTGAAGCGAGGAGATACGGTATGGTGAAGCAGTGCTTTACTGCACCTGAACAGGTGTCAGAAGGTGTAGTTGGCCGTGTGTATTGTGCAGTGTTTTTTCGAGGGACACATAACTTGGTGGTTTGGGGACCAAACTTGTGGTGTTCCTGGTGCAAAATAAGTCATTTTTAAAAGGTATTTCTAAAGGAGGAACAGGGCACCCCAATATGATTGACCTGGACTTCTAATAAGATTCCGGAAGCTCCAGCGAGTTCCATTACAGTTGACCAATTGTAGCCCCTTGGTGACCATACTTTGGGCCAGGAAGGTGAATACATTTTTCTTCATATGTCAGGCAGAGGTGAAATCATCATTATCTGTGAACAGAGGCACAGATGACTTAACATACCCTGGCCAGCCCTCGAAAGTCGAGACCGCAAACAGCGCCATCATCCCCTGGAGCACGTCGTCGAAGTTGAACTCGCTGTTCTCCCAGATCCTCGTCGCCTTCTCCGGTTTGGCCACGTCCCCGTCCTTGTAGAGGATGTAGGTACCCCTGCGAGGAAGCATATTTACGCATTAACCAGAGAAACCTGCTTGGTGTCCCATTTACTATCACGGGCCTTGATAATATACAGAAGAACCAATATTCAAGTGAGCAGAGGTAGGAGGCCTGCACAGGAAGTCGTATATAGTCAAATCAATATATGTACAAACAAATAACTACCTAAAAAGAAACACAGGCAGGCAGAAAGACTCACTTGCATTCCCCTTCTGTTTGTTTGGAATTGTCGGTGCAGCTGTAGAACTTGCCCTGGTGATGGGACAGTGCATTTATCAGTCTCAGGAACATGCGACTGTATTTATCAATGCCAGAGATGTGACAGTACAGCAGACAGGGGGCGTCCGGGTTGCGAACAGGGGCAAAGCCTCTGCCACCACCTTGAACAGCTGCACTCCAATGCAGGCAAACATGAACTGCAGGAGCGAGGTGACGATGACAATGTTCCCAATGGTGCGGATCGCCACGAAGACACACTGGACCACGTGCTGGAGAGATGGAGAAAGAGAACTGTCGGTGTGAAGGAAACACAGGTGAGGGTAACCTCTCTGGGGGGGGGGGGTGCCTGGGGATGGATCGGGGACGATGCTGACCTTCAGGCCCTTGGCTCGATTAATGGCCCTTAAAGGCCTCAGCACCCGCAGCACCCTGAGGATCTTCACTACATTAATGGCACTTGACCTGAACATAGGGTGGAAATAAGTGGTTTGCAAAGGTTAGAAAAACATCTTTTATGAGACATAATTGGTAGATAATACATACAAGTATACTTGCTTGATTGTATCTAGGAGTGAGAGAAATACATATTACACAAACAATGAAAATCTCTGTGTAAAACCTGCCATTTGAGAACAACCAGGTGTTGAGCACTTGAGACTGAATCGTTCTGGGAAATGAAGGAAGGTAGTGATTTAATGTTTGATCCACATGAGATCTACACTGTGTTCTATCAGGTATGAGCATATGGGGTCATCAGAGCACTCAGATCTTGGTGTGAATCTCAAGACCCCAAAACAAAGAAAGCAATACCCTCACAGCTTATTACACTGTGAGGACAGCAGAGACACACTCCCCGGAAGCGAGCGATGAGTTAAAGAAGGGCACTCACTGAATCCCAGAGGAGATGAGGGACACACTGACCACCACCAGGTCCAGGATGTTGAAGTAGTTGCGGCAGAAGGAGCCTTTGTGAAGGAAGGCCCCGTAGGCTGTCATCTACAAACACAAGAGGGAACCAGCAAGGTCTAACAAAAGGGGAACGGATATGCACATCTCCATCCACATCTACAAGCCAGTGCCTGGCATTTGTAAGAGAGAGTACATATCTTTGCCGTTCAAGGCAATGTAATTGGTTGACTAATGAGTCCTGGGGATTCAGGTGTCAATCTGGCACACATTAAATTGCACTGGACACTCTGCAGTACCCCAGTTGCTGTGGGATCACACTTAAAAGAAGGATGTAGAGCAGAGTATGCAGTCTTCCTGTTCATGTAGCGCAAGCTAAAACCCTGGGTTCCTTTAAATCAGAGCTAGATGAGATTCTAACAACTCTGAGCTATTAGTTAGGTTCTGCCCAAACAAGCTTGATGGGCCGAATGGCCCTCCTCTCGTTTGTAAATTTCTTATGTTCTTATGTTCAAAGCCATATGGGAAATTGCATCGTACCTTCAGTATGATTTCGATAGTAAAGAGTCCCGTGAAGACATAATCAGCATAGCCTAGTATCTGAGGGAAAGACACCGAGGTATCAGTGTAGAGTTCAAGCAACGTTCTCTTTAAATTCAACAACTGAAGGAATATCAAAGCTGAAAAAAACCACAACTATAGTGATATGCCACTTTGTTCAATTACCATGGACAATTGGTTTTTGTAGTGCAGCAGTATTCTTACAGTCGACTGGTAATTATAATAGCTAATGAACTAGACAAGGCAAGTTTTCAACAGCAAAAATGTATAATTGCTTGAAATCTGTCTGTCACTGATTGCAGAAGTTATTTGCTTCATTGGTTCCCTCTGCGCTGCCGTGTCAGAGTGCTGTAATAACACGCATTTCAATGTGGACAGGAATCTGTGCGTGAACCTGATTCCTAAAGGAGTCGTTCTTCACGGGGTCTTCTGCAGCCAGCGAAATGCTGCTCAGCAGAATGAAGAAGAGGATGAGGTTGGTGAAGATGTTGTGGTTGACGATCTTGTGGCACAGTACCCTGAACCTTTGTGAGAGACAGGGAAGGCGTCAGGAGTGAGTGAAACAGGGTCGGTTGGCACGCTTCACCCAAGTCAGTAATGGTGATTATTACAGTACTGCAGAACTTAAAGCCTGAAGTGTTCTTGAAAGCAGACAAGGGTTTTTATCTGATTCCTCTGTCTATCAGCGTCTGCCATCTGACTTCGGCCAGTCTCTTAAATGATCCACATTATACACTGTCTATGGCCAACCCTTAGTCAGCTCTTGGGCAACCCGACTTCAGTACGGCTTACTTGTTGGTGTGGCTAAAGATGAAGAAGGCCCGAGCCTCAGGCATGGGCACTGCCTTCTCCTTCAGCTGGATGTCCGACAGTGGCCGGGGCCGAGGTCCCACCGGCATCTCTGGTTCCTCATCATCTTCATCACCTACAGGTGCAGGCAGATACCCGTATGATAGACAGGGAACTGAAAATATGCAAATATAAACGACTGGCATTATGAAACGGTACCAAATACAAACAGAATTTATGCAAAACCCTCTATACATAAATTATGTCACAATGATTTCCTATTGAAATGACTGGAATAAAACTTCCTTTGGCTTACCTGGAAAATCGTTAGCGGGGTAGGGGTTCTTCTCTTCGTTCTCATCACCTTGATATTCATCTATGTTGATCTGAAAATCCAAGCACATGCCAATACAGCAACCTCAAAGACGCCATTGCTATTTGCATCAAAATTTTCATGATACTTGTATCAGAAAAGCAGCCGGAAACAAGAGAAAAGTCAACAGTTCTGTCAAACGCGTGTGGGCTGAGAGGAAAAACAGATTCATGTGAAAAATGTCAACGAGAAAATCCTTTTATCAAAATATTAAAGGAATCTTTCTCGAGCTGATTATTTGTTATGATTGTTATTGCTTCCCTGGAGGACAAAAGAAATGTTATATAAATCCCGCCTGTCGTCTGCCCACACTCACCTTGGTGGCAGTGGGTGTCTCTCCATCTGAAGTGATGGATTTCAGCTCAATCTTCTCCTCCTTATGTTCTTCCTCAATCGGTTGCTTTTCATTTTCTGGCCGCTTTTCTGGGCTGGCGGTTCTTCGCGTGACAAAAGGAGCAACGACAATAGAGGACGCTTTTGAATGAAGATACGGGCACTACTCATATGTTTATTACACAGGAGTTTGCCTGCATGGCTATTACATACCTTTTAATAGATTCAGTGGCCGCTAAACTAGATACACCTGGCTAGAACCCACGTTTGCCTCCAGAATCGCTTCTAGGGTGATCATTCAGAGAAGCCCATTCTGCACACTCCTGTTGTACTGAGCACTTGTGGCTGTCCTGTTAGTTTTAACGAGTATGGATATTCTCCTGCGACCTCTCTCATTAACAAGGTGTTTTCGCCCACAGACTAGATGTTTTGTGTTTATCGCACCATCCTCTGTAAACTCTGCACGGTATAGTGTGTGAAAATCCCAGGAGGGAGGCTGTTTCTGAGATGCCGGAACCACCACGTCTGGCACCAACAATCACACCACGTTCAAGACCTCTTGGGTCACGTATCTTAGTCAATCCAATGCTCAGCCAAACAGAAACTAAACCTCCTGACCCTGTATGCATTCAGCCACTTGATTCATTGTTTGGAGGAGCAGGAATAGGAACAGGAGCAGGAACCGGAGCAGGACCAGGATCAAACTGCTTTTCTGAGCATGTAAGTGCAGTGGGGTACCTGGCAAGCTTTTTCCTTTCCTTCTCCTCCTCTTCCTCCTTCTGGGCTGACGTCAAGCTCTCAGCATCTGCAAGATTGTCCACAGCGATGGCCAAGAAGACATTCAGCAGGATGTCTGTTCAGCACAACTGTCAAGGAAACACCGTGTAACCATCTGAATTCGGAAGTCAGGATTCAGAAGTCTGGCTTACCTGTGTCTTGCCTCAAAACACCCGAATTTATATTTTGTCTTCAAAAAGAAGTGGTAAAATTTAGTAAAGAATACTGGAAGGAGACCTTTGTAAAAACCTGCAAACCAGGTGCAACCATGTTTGAAGAACATTTTAGAGACCTCCTTGCCTCATACATGTTCTCATGTTCCTGGCGACCACAGCAACATGAGCTCAGAACTTCAGGTACCAGCTTTCCGGAGAGAGCTCTGAAACGGAACTGGAAGTTAATCCAAGGTAAGGATACAGTTTCCACAGATGAAGAGGATGATGAAGTAGATGCAGACCAGCATTCCTGGGAAGGATGGCCCCCCATATGCCATAATTCCATCATACATTACTGAGTTCCAATCCTCGCCTGTCAGGATCTGTGAGGAAAGAGTTCACCCATCGTTACAAACCAACATGTTGAACCAGATCTTACAAGACAGAATGTTGAACACTGTTAGTTCTTTGAGCCCATGGCTCCCTCTAGTGGGAATGCTGGAAAGTGATACCTGAAACACAGTGAGCAGTGACTGGGGGAAGTTATCGAAGGTGCTGCGGCGGGTCTCGTCGAAGTTGAACTTCCCCCCGAACAGCTGCATGCCCAGCAGAGAGAAGATGATGATGAAGAGGAAGAGCAGAAGCAGGAGGGAGGCGATGGACCGCACTGAGTTGAGCAGCGAGGCTACCAGGTTGCTCAAGGAATTCCAGTACCTGCAGGGGCAGATGGACGAGCCAGACAGTAGAATCAGATTCAACTACATTACCCATGAGGCACAGCGACTACACTGGCACCCACCATATATTAGAAACGCCTTTCAAGCAGGGCATGGCCAAAGTCTCTTGTGTCTGTCACCACTCCATGAGGAGCACTGCCCTTTTTCTTTAATTTTTCGGTTTGATTACAACAGATTTGGCCATGAATAATAGAGCTACTAAGCACTTATCTGAAGAAATCTGGAAAACCTTCAAATGAAAAACATCCTTTTAATCATTCCTCAATGATGAGAGAGCAAGCAGCAAAGTATCGACAGGCACAATTTGTGCCTTTTTTATTGGGATCTGTGTTTTCAGGCTTTCTTTAACATCTTTTGGTACCAGAGCTCTCAGCAGGTCACATGACAAACCGCTTCGCCTCCACAGACAATGGCCATGCCCTGCACATTCAGATGGCGAGTGCCAGTGCTGGGATGCCGTATGCATGGCTGGTAGGGGACCTCCTCTGGCTTGCAGCAAGGGGTTTTCTGCAGGGGGCAAAGTTCTGGCATTCGGGATAAGATCCATGCTGAGTAAGGGACAGGGGAAAACCGACTCACTCCAGCTGGTTACAAGGCATACAAGAGTTGACGAAGGAACAGGCACTCTGCTTTGGAAACTCACTGAAGAGGAGAAGACAAGACAACAGGTGTGAGAGAGGGGCGTCGAGCCAGCCTGTCCAACCCCTGTCTGACCACTCACCAGCAGAACAACAGACCCCACAAAGACACAACATAGAGAACATAGAGGGAGGAATGCTGTTACTATGGGTTACCAGTCACATGACACACATCTGGCAGCTGGAGGGGTGGGGTGGTGAATATGACAGTGATGACGACAATGACCTTGGCGATAAATCACATTGGTAACTGCTAATATGGGTGTAAACAGCATTCAAAACAGGCAACATCAATGGTGTACCTTTATAAAGGTAATCACTAGTGCATGTACAGTTTTATATCTTCATCAGCATTTAAATATAGAGATAGCATGTTGACTCTCTTTAAACCACCTATCAACTGCTCCGTAAAACTGCCCTCGTTAAATGGAGATGTGGTGAATCGGTCAATAGAAAAATATCCTTTACAAGGTGGAAAGTTTGACTCATGTGTTGTTGATGGCTAAAATGGTCTCCTGGGTTCCTGGACTTTCAGAAGCCATGGGTCTTCAGATGACTGGGATGAACCGATACTCAAATCAGCTGGTTGAAAACACGCACAGGTGTGAGATACCAGTTCTCATGCTTGGCACGTTGTCCTGAAGGCAAAAATCTTGATGAATGTCCCAATAAAGGTTGTAAGGAGCATTCTGTATATTCCAGAGATTAATTTGACTGTTGCAGCCCACTGGGGGGAAAATGTGGCTGTTGGCATTGAGTTAGCAGCAGTGTCACATCATAAAACCAATGTGATTATTTAACGTAGGAGAAAAGCCAAGGAGAACAGTGAATGGGGGGCAAGGCGCAACCAGTGGAGTGCAGAACAAAAACAACTGAACCTTGAGTAGCATGGTAAATGTGAGTACAGATCATGTGACATTATCACATATATCATGTGATAAGGGCATGGTCATGTGATAAGAGAATGATCATGAGATAGGTCATATGATAGGAGTATGGTCATGTGATAGGCCATGACTCTGGTTAATCTTTGCTCCAGAACAAGACCACTCCAGAGTACCCAGGATACCATTACCGTGGTGTGAAGGCGACGATGTAGCAACTCCATCAACCTGAACAGGATGACGATGACTGCTTGTTGTGGTGAAGCACAGTAACAGTAACAGGGTGACAGGACAGCACAGGTGAGGTGACAGCACAGGTGATGTTACCATAGTGACAGAGACAGGTGGAGGTTTTTGCTTGGGCGGGTGAGGAGGGGAGGTGCACCTGGTGATCTTGAAGATGCGCAGGAGGCGCACACAGCGCAGGACTGAGATGCCCAGCGGGGACATGATCTTCGTCTCCACCAAGATGGTCTCCAGGATGCCACCGCACACCACGAAGCTGTCGAAGCGGTTGAAGAGGGACACGAAGTAGGCCTGCAGGCCCAGGCTGTACATCTTCAGCAACATCTCGCCCGTGAACAGAGCCAGCAGCACCTTATTGGCGATGTCTGGGGGGACGCCCAGCACACAGTTACGGCACGACCTCAGAAACCACAAATCACAGGTGCAGCCCCATGCAGGCACTCAAACACAAAACAGAAACAGATACTGATTGGTCAGACACCCATAACCTATCAGAGATCATAGTCGCCCTGTGCATTGACTGACAGATGGCCCTGAAGACGCACACTATTCCATCAACAGTCACAGGACACCTCAGCGATTGCAAGAAAACAGGTGTGGATACAGAATATGCAAATAGTTCATATTATTGAGAATCACATTATAATGTGACGTTAGGCAGCTGCATTAATGCAAAGGACGGGACATTTTTGGGATGAACTGGAACATAGAATTAGGGCAAGGTCAAGATAGTTCTCTAAAGGAGGAGCAGAGCAAAATACCACCGGTACTGATACTAGAATGCTGCCATGACTCACTGGGGCAGGGAATAAGGCCAAAGGCATGCTGACACCATCTATTTCTGTCCACTTGAAGGATCTATACATCAAATCGATCCATCCCACTGATCCAGTCATTTGCATCAATCTGCTCTCTCTGGCTGGCCTCTGGCAGCAACCAGGCAGGACTGCTAACCCCCAGTCAATAGCAACAAAACAGATAATCCCATCGTATGTGTGTGTGAGATCTGTGAGTCAGTCATGTAAAGATAGTATTTACTGTGAGTATCACTCAATTACTGCTGGGGCAAAAGGGGCAAGGACAAAATGGCTCTTTGTGTTTTGCATTACTACCCCCCCCCCCATGCCACGCCCAGTGCCCCTCCCCTTGGGCAGGACTGCACCTTGCACATCTGTGAGCCACTGGGGCTGCTTGTGGTGCTCCGAGGCAATGGTCAGCGTGTTGAGGAAGACCAGGAAGATCACCAGCCAGTAGAAGACATTGGACTTCACTGCTGCTCGGCTCTTTCGCCGGCACAGGCGGTTCCAACGCCGCGAATACCGGCTGCAGGCAGAGAAGAAGAGTGCGAGAGGGACATGGGAAAAACAGCCTCTTACTGACACACTTAGAGGCGTCTAAGGCTTCATTTACAAATAAGAAATCCCTTCAGGGAGGAAGAGTACATATTTAGCTTGAATTAATGGCTCTACAGGTTTAAGATGGACATAAAACTAAATACAATTCTTAATTTTTCTCACAACTAGTAAATTTTCTTACGAAGTGGACTTATCTGTTATAATTTGCAAGTACAAGATGAAAAACTAGTAACTAATGGAATCTCCTGTTGAATGGAATCCCAGTTGAAATAGAAAAAAGGAGCATAAAACACAATGGGCACCAGTTGCTTATATTTCCTTCTGGATTGGAGGAGAAAGCCGCCATATTGGTCAGGAGGGCAAGGTGAAAGGTCGTCTAAGGATCTACAGCTAATTGCAGTGCCACTGCCAGTAATGCCGGAGACCTCGTGAAGCCTCATGTGAGGCCGTGTCTGAGTAGTCAGCGTCACGGAAACGCTCGGCAATTCAGCACAGGCCACGCTGGGGGCTGTGCACACACACACGTGTACACGCGCGCACACGGACAGCACAGCACGAGACGCACACAGCGAGCTCCAATCACAACAGGACAGCAGCGAGCACAGCAGCACAGCCCAGGGGTCACCTCTGACATGATGTACTAACCTGAACTTGGATTTGGAGATCCTATTTCTGGAACAAAAAACAGAATGGATTATACACATGAAACAGGACATGACATCATGGGAGACATCTTTTCAGAGAGAAGACAGTACACAACATGTCAGTGGTGATGGGCAATGACAGACATAGCACAAGTGGGTACAACTGCTTCCACTTGGGGAAAACAAAAGCACTGGAATGCCTCTGGATCAGAATTAATTCATTTCTTTATTAACACCTTTCCTGAGATTCAAATTCTGTTTAAGCAGACCTCCGTGATGGCAGTAACAACGATGTTCTTGTGTGTGGAACACTCTCTGCCCTAAGCTCAACAGTGAGACTTTGTCACACTGCAACCGGTCACATAACAGGGAGCGTGAGGTCACCCATAATTCACAGGCGGCCCCTTTGGAGTGATGAATGGGAAATGCTGTGACCTCTGACCTCTGTCTGCACCAATACAATGAGCTCCGGCTTGGTAACAGCCAATGACACGCAATCTACCGTCAGCACTGTCCGTGCTGAGGTTCTGGGGACAGCTTCACATGTGTGTGTGTGCATGAGCATGTGTTCACGCATTGGTCATACAACACGCGCAAAAACACAAACACAAACACACATACAGATACACACACATATTGTGCTAATCCAGACTGTGCATCTGAATTTTACTTGGGCCAGACTGTCAGGTTTATGTGCTTTGGGTCTGGTATACACTGCAGCTATGAAACGTTTTTCAAACACAATCAGATCTGTACAATAGTTGTTATTGTAATAATATCTGCAAAATCACATACACAAGTGCATGCACACATAGAACATGCTTTTCATAAAACACATGCAGTTAGGCTTCGTGAACGCAGAAGGTAAGGTCATTTCATGCGACACACTGTGCAGTAACACGCTCTATGGTCACATTCTTCTCCCGACACAGCATGCAGGCTGCTGCATGCGCCCGACCTCAATGACGATCGAACACAGCCAGCTCCCATTCTAGCTCCATGCCACAGGCCCAAAATCAATCAAGACTTCATATATTTGAAGACACGTTGACCCGAGCTTCTAAGCCCCACCCCTTCTGCTCAGGAGACAGGTGATTGGTGTATATTGGTTCTATCAAAACGGCCATGTGAATGACAGGCTCCCCCTTTCCAATCAATGCCCGCTGCCTGTTTCAGCACTAATTACTGTGCTACGCAGCAGAAGCTGTGTCAACTCCATTGTTAATTACGCAAACCAAAAAAGGCTTGTTATTTAACCAGACAAATTTTCAAAACAAACACCAGAATAGTAAGAGAGCGCTCAGGCGGTATATGTGTGTGACTGTATGTGTGCATTAATCTCTCACCTACTTCCTCTTGCTTTTGGCAGGAAGGTGATACAGAAGGTTAGCCAAAAACATCCATTAAACTAGGCTCCATTCCAAGTACATCAGCATTGCCTACTGTATGCTCCGTGTGTTAGCTTGAAACGGCTTTTAACATGATGCTACTGTTAGCATGCTACGGCTGTTAGCATGTTATTGCTGTTAGCATGCTACCACCAGCCAGCCACTGAGCCCAAAACGGGGCTCTCAACCATACAGTGTCACAGCATTTCCTCACATTTAAAGGTTATAGCTTCAGTGTCATAATAAAGGTTTATGAGCTGTTACAAAGCATGCAAATATTTGCTATTTATGCCGTGAAGCACAACCATGAGAATTACACTGATGAAGAAGCTGGTCACCGTCCTCAAGTCCTCTACCGTGGTCTAAGGGCTGCAGTTGGATTGGGGTTATGGGTATGACAGGCTCACGGATGCACAGGGACTGTAAATACACAGAGACCCACAGTGGGCCTGACACACAGCGACTCGGTGCCTACAGGCCGCACTGTGATTGGCAAGTCCAGGAGCGACCAAGCAACAGAAGCACAGAGGGGAGGACAGTGAATGTCACAGGTGTTGATGTGACACAGAGGACCCAGGAAAGCATCCTGATGCTTCATTCACAGCTCAGCCAGCAGGGGGCACCCTCCTCACCCCTGCCTAATGGTCAGTAGAGGGTCAAACTTGCCCAGCAGAGGGAGGGGGTCTGTTTTAAAAAAAGAGACTCTTGCATTCCGGCATGACGGGTTCAGGGGACTAGCTGGGGCGAAAAAGACTTAAACTGCTATTTCAAAATCAGTCCTCCATGTCCAGTTCCCCATACAGCCAATAAAGTCAGAGGAGTGAAACGCCATGGAACATAGGAAAAGGAGTGAAATAACGGCAGAGGACAGCTGGAAGGGAAAGGAGGAATCGAGAGTGCGCGTGTAAAGAAGAGTGCTAAGGAATCATGCTGCATTTGGGTGGAACCGCAGACGGAATCGAGGGACAAGGGCAGCCGGTAGACCGGAAAGCCTGGAAGAGAAAGTACAGTAATAGAAGAATGACGTAGGAAAACCCAGGTTGGGAGGGAGTGGGGGGACATGAAGGTGGGGGGGCACTTACGCCAGGCGGGTGCAGCAGGTCTCCCCTTCCATGTCCCCAGCAGGCGCGTTGTCAGTGTTCACCGACTCGTTCTCACTGGCGGGCATGCTCACTGCAGGGGGGGGGGGGACGGGGGGGGCGGGGGGGCAGGGGCAAAGATGAATTACCAGGGCCTCTTCACAGACAAAGCCGTCTTCACAAGCTGGTTATTACTCTGACCCTTTTATTGCAGCTCCTACACTCTCACTGCATCCTCAACAAGAGGTAGGACTCTCAGAAAGAGCACAGGAATGGCAGCAAAACAAGATACCCCCCCCCCCCCCATTTCTTATCTGTCTTTTCTACTAGACCTTTCCAAACATGGGAATCATGGATATTTTTTTTTTTGGTTTGGTCTCAAGGTCAGTCCAGGCTTCAAAACTTGATGCGATGATGATAGCTGGTGATTTGGGAAACACAGCTAAACTGAAACACATATACACGGGCAGGTATGGTGATAAATTATTTAGCTCCAGTGACTGCACTTCTCTGAAAGTCAAAAAGACACAAGAAAGAAGAGTCATACATATTTGGGAAATTGCAGCCATACCGTGGATGCTTAGACAGCAATGTATAAAAATAAAGAATCAGAAATATGTTTCTACATTAGTACTTCTGCCGAAGTATGTGGCCTCTCTGTGGCGGCATGTAGGGTCCTGCTTTCTTTACAGGTCCTCACTGGCCATAAAATACTTTGAAGTTATAGCTTTCGGTCTCACATCATGCATATAAATATACTTCTATATATGGAAGCTGCGCGAACACTTTCGCCAGAGCCACTGCTGAAATCGATCCTAATGACCAGAAAACAGAACCACGGCAGAACTTTGGTCAACGTCATGCATTCCAAGACCCACATTTCCCAGCATGCTTTGGGCCCAGAGACCACGTTCTCAGCAGGCTCCATGCCTCGCTTGCTCTTCCTAGTCTACAGACTGCATACAGCTTCCAATCCATATCTACCTCGGCTTCATAGAACCTCATTAGCACTAACACAGGACATGTGCCGAACAATTGCTAAGGCTAACCAGGACGGCTGGGACTTTATCTGTAGCCTGAAGCCACGCTTTGATAATTGATAGCAGATTGTTTGTTTTGTAACTTTGTATCGGGTTCTCCTGGATCCGGTCTAGCTGCTGTGGCTGGCAAATACACTAGATCTGTCCCAGTCATTCTCCAGCGCTAGTGCTAATACTTGAGGAAATGAAACCAGCCCTCTATGCCTAGCTAAGGATGCCATAGCCAAACCTTTTCATCAATTGCAGTTAATTCGCAAGAATGACAATCCAGACTGAAATGTATGTCATGGAAGGATCACAGGTGCAACAGAAAATCACATATATGAAGCTATATAGCATTGTTTTTTATTTTTGACATTTTAAAATATTGGGTGTGTAATGATTAAATTGTGGTTATTATACTGTAGAGTTTCTTTCTGTCCAGTTTCACATAGATTATGTTACACAGACAATAATGGATTTAGTCTATATATTCACTTCTAAACAACCAAATCTGACACCTTGTTAAATAATGGACATCTGTCTCAATTAGAGTAAGTTTGCGTGAAGCCATGGGGGGAACTTCTTATATTGAATATTGTCCCGCAACACTTAATCAAAGATGTGTGACAATTTCCAATGCAACCATATCACCAGTTCTGCCATTCTGCCCTGTTCCAACTTGCCAATTGCACTTTCAAGAACAAATATCTCTAGAGGCAAACAGCATTAAATATATGCCCCCCGTCGAAGTGAACTAGTTTAATCTCTATTATTAGTACAGGGAAAGATTAACAGCAATCAGAGTTGGGATTTGTTCGAATGAGAGGCTCTGCTAGAGCACAGAGGAAGAAGAGGAAGGCAAAACTAAACCATGGAGATGAAGAGGTGCCTTCTTGTGCCTTCCTGGTCATGTTGGGGGGGGGGGGGGGGTGGGGGGGGTAGGCTGCTTATTTACAGTGGAGACTAACACAGAACAGGGTTTCTGAGTCAATATCCTGTAATTAAACAGAAAGTGTTGACCTACTGAACAAAACAAGGGACCTATGTTTGTCTCTAAATGGTCCAACAGGATGTAATTACTCCACCGACATGTGAAATCAACCGAGGGAGAGGTTAGTGTAAAGACCACATGTCATAGACAGACAGAGGAATGGGAAAAACAGAAATGTCTTCATTATTAGGCACAAGCTCCTGACATGTAGCTTTAAGAGAGAAGCTCAGAGGAGGAATTGCGGGAAAGCAACAGTGATTTATGAGGAAATGAATTACATGACAGTATTACTGATGGAGTCAAGGGTGGTCCTATTGATCTGTTTAGAGGTGGGTACATTGATTCCTTTAATCATCTGTGCTGTACATCCACAGGAGGCGTGAAACCATCATCCAAAAACCACACCTTCTGCCTTTGATACCTTCAAGATTGAAAACACTACACCAATAATACCTCCTGCCAGAACTGTGTGCCAATAACGCTGTTTGGAAGTGGTTTAATTACAAGGGTGTTACCATAACAACCTACACTAGCCTTCTCGCGGTCCCTTAGACCTGCTGTGCACCGAGGCGGATCCGCTTTATAGAATGGGATTTCAGTCCCCCGTTCGGAGGATCACACAGAACATGCAAGACACCGAAGCGTCAGAATCTCAAAGTGGAATACCTGATCTTTGTGGAATGGCCTTCGCATGTCCCTACAGTGTGCTACAGAAAAATGGCGTACTTAAGTATTTGTGTAAATGTGGCACCTTCCACCCTCTTGTTCACTTCAACCGCAGCACAGAGACGACAACAAAACATCTCCAGTTAAGAAACATCTGGAAAATGGAAGAAACATGCTCACTGTCCAGATATTTCGGCTGGTACTGCAGAAATTCAAGCAGATATCCCTCCTCAGGGAAATATTCATAATACAGGGTATTCATGCAGGTTGATATTCAGAATATTAATCCAGAGCATTAAATTTGGATCTTGAAACGAATTCAGCATAGATGCCGAGTGCCAGACATTCAGCTCAGTGGAGGATAAATGAAGGTGCAGAGGTATAGATGAGGACGTAGGTTCGATGCACGGATGGGAGCGGCAAGACGGAGGGATTGGCATGCGACCGCACACGCCTTACGAAGCATAGCTGCTTTTCTCTTCACTGCTTCCTGGATGTACTGTAAGCGGTGACTCTTCCCTGGAAACAGAGAGCACCCCTGAAAACACGCGCCCACAAGCACATGGAAAAATCACACACGCAAGGACAGACAACCGGGGGGGGGGGCAACATGTTCACACTCAACAGTGAAGGCTGGACCTGGTGCATCTTGCATGATGGGTTGACATGTTGTCCATCGTTGGGGCTACGACGGCAGATCGTGAATATGGATGAAATTAAAATAATAATCTCATTGTTTTGCCGTTAGAACCATTAGATGAAAACCATTAAACAAACGTAAGTGCAAATTCCACCCGCTTATCCTATAAGGTTACGGTTTCTGGATGACCTGGAGCACATGGTACAAGGCTGAGGTAGAGCAGCATGTCTTCGGACTGCAGGAGAAACCCAGAGTACCTGGAGAACATGCAAACTCCACACGGGGTGGGTGGGAGTAAACTGCAAACTCATCTGCTGACTACCCTACACAGGCCAGGATCCTGCAAACTGATGGATAATGCTACTCCAGACAATCAACTTTCTCGTTCCCTCCCAGCTGTCAATCAAGAACATCGAATACCAGGTACAGGTGTGTTGGGAGCTGGGAGGAAGCAACTTGTGGGTTGTCTGGGAGGTCCCTGAGGACTGGGTTAGGAACCACTGGTCATTACATTCCCACACAACTTCTCTACCAACCCAGGATATACGGTCAGGTCCATAAATATTGGGACATCGACACAATTCTAATCTTTTTGGCTCTATACACCACCACAATGGATTTGAAATGAAACGAACAAGATGTGCTTTAACTGCAGACTTTCAGCTTTAATTTGAGGGTATTTACATACAAATCAGGTGAACGGTGTAGGAATTACAGCAGTTTGTATATGTGCCTCCCACTTTTTAAGGGACCAAAAGTAATGGGACAAGTGGCTGCTCAGCTGTTCCATGGCCAGGTGTGTGTCATTCCCTCATTATCTAATTTACAAAGAGCATATAAAAGGTCTAGAGTTCATAAAGCTGAAAGTCTATAGTTAAAGCACATCTTGTTCATTTCATTTCAAATCCATTGTGGTGGTGTATAGAGCCAAAAAGATTAGAATTGTGTCGATGTCCCAATAATTATGGACCTGACTGTATGTACACTCAAGGGGGAGGAGATACTCAGGCAAAGCGAACCATACAAACGACACCTGAGAGAGAAAGTGATGTGGAGGAGAGGGGTACAGACTGGGGGAGTCCCGCGACACACGGCGTCTGAGGTTCGAGCTGCCAAGCGGATTAGCCTCAGCTGTCATCCCCCCACGCTCCTGTCCCAGGTCCTTAAAACCACGAAGGCCCGCAAAGATCCGCGGGAGGCGAGCCGAGAGCCCAGACGGTGGATTAAACATAGGAGCATCAACTAGACACCCATGAGAAGTTATAAGGAAGACGACGGCGTCCAAAAGTACTTTCACCGGAAACCTGGGATTCTGAAGTGCAGGGGAGATGCTGGGGAAGAAGAGTCAAAGTGGATATTGATGTACACAAATATCAAATATTGAGTATCAAATTATGCGGTTTGAAACAAACCTCCTACTGACTCAAAGCATGTGATCCTAGTTTCAGAACTGCCTTAGCTAAATCTCTCCCATCATAACTGAATTTCTTTGCACTTCTATATGCATAGAATGCAAAATGTATACAGTGCACAGAGTGAATATGTTAGTTGCGCCCCTTACAGGACACACTTCCTGTTCCTGAGTCTAAGCAGAGGTGCAGTAATAGCCAGCTCGTTTCAGGCACCCGAACGCGACGGTCCGGCACAGAGACACGGAGACACTGAGACTCGCACCTCACAAAGAGCGGCAAGCTGAAGGTCACAGGAGACACAGGACGGCCCACTGGAAGTCAACAAAGCGACAGAGGGCATCAGGCCCCACCGACACAGCAGCACACAGACACACATGACGCGGGTGTTTACCATGGGTCTCACTGGAGTGACTAAACCAAGCAAACTTCCCCCTCTTCTTGTCAAGCAAGTCGGCCAAGGTGACTCCTTCCTCGAACAAGACGGGCAGGTGATTCAGCATCGTTAGTGAAGACACACAGACACACAGCCAGAAATACACAATTATCACAGACACGTAACGTCAACGTCAAAAGCACGGGAGCACAGATACACAAACTCTCACAGAAGGATGACAAAAAAACCTTCATACACACCTGCTTGTACTGCTGTAGCTTCAGGGAGGCAAACATTGTCATCACATAACACAAACCCATATAATCCCCTGAGCTGCAGGATCAGAGCCCTGCACCTACACACAGATGCATACCTATGGCTGAACTCTGTAGCCCCGAAAAATCAGCTGTCCCTATACTGGGTCATTCCCTCTCTTACAAAACACACACACACACACACACACACACACAGGTTTGTAATTATATCTTTGTGGGGACTCTCCATTCATTTCTGTGGGGACAACTGCCAACATGACGACCTTAACCCCTACCAAGCCCTGTGGTGGGAGGGTTCTTAAATTCCAGGACCCCCCCCCAGCTAGCAATAACGCCTCCCCCCCAGCTAATCCCCTTCCTCCACCCACCCTTCTATTGGTTGCTCTGTCCATTGCACCCGGGTCTTAGACTATATTCCCAGTAATGCTGCTTGTCTCCTGTCCCGCTGCGTTTTCTCAATGAGAGAAATGCTGCTAAGCTAAGGACTTGCGCCCCCCCCCCCCCCCCCCAAACGGCAGGCAAGAGTGGACGTTTCCCAGAGGACCGCACTGCCCCTGCACCTCGTTCACCACCAGGTGGGTGCATCCACACACACATACACATGCACGCTCACACACACACACACGCTCACACACACACACACACAAACAATGAAACAAAAACCTCTGTGGAACAGACTGCTCTGATGAGGACATTTCAGCCACATATGGTTCATGCATTCTACTTTGTGCCACCAATATGTGATACTGTCAAGGCTGCGGCACCACTGCCAAAAAAAGTCCTTGGCCTCGCTTCCATGTCCCACAGAGAGTGGGAACACAGGCGGCCATAGAGAAAATGTGAAGAAAAGGAGGAAGAAACGAATGAGCAATCAGTAACCCCCAAACTACAGCGTGTGTGTTACCGAAGCTAACGGTTCACTCCGGAGGCTATTTCAGTCTCTTCACATACAGTCCTGATGGCCTGTGATTGACTCCTTCCTTTCTTTTGAAAGATTAACAAGAGATGGACAACCCTCATGACCCGGAGCACCAGCTGCTCACACAAGCAGTCATGCCATCCTCTGTCTCGGCTTCAGCAAGCTCACAAGAACATCTCAGAGCAGAACCATGACATGGTGCTATGCAAATTACTACCATGCCCTCTATGAATGCCAAAGAGTGGACGCTTTTAGAGAATATAACACAAAATGTGATCGAAATCCCTTCTTCATCACTGCTTTCGTTCCATGCGTAGGCCATGTAGGAAGCAAGAGTATGGAGGACATATATAATAAACATCCCTGCCAACCTAACACGACTACAGACGCATCGGATTAAAGCGAGATTAAAATGCTGCAGCTTTGAATACCATGCTTAGTCTTCAATAAACAGCACCAAGATTATGCCTGCAATTTCACTCTAGAGGTTGGTCTACTGTTTATTTAAAATTTCTAGCAATGCATAGTGTCTAGATCAGGGCACGGCACCTCAGCAGCTCATTGGCTCCTCCGCAGTAGTAGACCAAAGCATATGACGGCCAGCAGATCAAGCTGTAATACCTAGCTAAACCTCTAGATGGAGCCCTGCCAACATCATGCTTCGGTTGCCCTTCTGACGCCTTCCCTGGGGAATTCAGTCAGGTTCTCAGGCCTGTCAGCCCTGCTCCTTTCCCCACTTCGGCACATGCCATTATTCACCATGGTGACCTTGTTATGAACCTGTAATGACAGAGCTTCAGGCAAGGACGAGCATCCTCTAAAGCAGAGACGTAAAAAACAGCACCGAACGTCGCGCTCTCATAGACATCGACGTCAGCGTCTTTACTGTAGTTTTAAACTGACAGAAGCAGCCTGACTGAGCGGGATGCTAAACATCCACTGGGACAATCCTGAAACGGGCACCATCTTCAGGCTCCTCCACTTCACTCATTGCCTTCTGTGCTTCCACTGATCCGGCACCTTTGCTTTCCCGCCCAGCACCCATTCCCCCCAGCACCCATTCTCCCCAGCACCCATTCCCCCCAGCACCCGTTCCCCCCAGCACCCATTCCCCCCAGCACGCGCCCTGTCAGCCGCCGGCTCACACCCAGGTGGCTGCTGTCAGACTCGGCCGAAGGTGCAGCTCTATCGTCAGAGTAACGGCGGGATCAGTGGTGCTCACCGCACTTCCTAGCCATCTTTCCACGAAGGCTGGGATAAATCAGACGACAAAAAAGACCACACCTCTCTATGTCACTGGGTTGTTTTCCTCGTCCTCCTCCATCTCTGCTTTCCTCATCATCCCACCCAGGATCACCTCTCTCCTGGAGGCACAGTGCTGAGCACACTCTCCACACTGCAAGCTCAGGGCTGCTGGCTTATGTTTCTTACCCAGTTTTTCAGACGCTGCCTGGCTCAGTTCGTACGGGCTGAGCACTGAGACAATACCGGGCACCAACTGGCCGAGAGGGTGACCCTGTGACACTCCTCCACACTGACGCTACACAGACACAATTTGCCCTTCATAAGGGTGATTTCCTCAAACTATTTCCACAGTAAAAAAAAAAAAACCCTCGAAAAACTGTAAAAAAACGTACAATAATCAAAATAAGTTTCAGAGACATTAAGGTTTATAAATAAAAACAAAATAAATCGGTAAAAAAATATTTGCTTTATAATCATGTCATCATCATCGTGGGGACGTTTACTGAAAATAGAAAAAACAGCCACAGTTTGGCACCAATCTCAGGACCTTGAGTTCAGCTCTCAGACTTGGCCACAGTCAGCAGCCGTAATTCAGACAAAATGACAAAGAAAAGCAAAGAGTGACGCAGAGTCGCCCAGGAAAAAGGCACCCCTGAGTCTCAGACTCTTGGGTTCAGTGGTCACCCTCAAAGCGTGTAAAAAGAGGGTCGGTTCTGCACACAAAGCATTCAAAGAGTCTTGTAAGAAACAGCAGCATCACTCAATCCACTCTCACTTCCGGTCCTTCAACCATTTGCTCCGAATGGGTGAGGCCACAGACAACTAGGGCACTGGTCCAGGTCCGCAGAGAGCAGAAAAGTCCTAATTAATGTAGAAAGTCCTGCCCGAATCCAGGGGCCCTTCTACTGTACTTCAGCTCTGACGTTAGCAGAACAGGACCCCCTGAACTGTTGACTCCACACACTGGCATGAGTTATCAAAAGCTAAGTCATAACAGTGAAAAAGACAGCAAAAAAAAAAAAAAACACCCGACAGGACCCGATAGAGACCTGCAATGCTTCCACCCTGCCAGCTTGATAAGGCTGCACCTGCATTGACCCTCTGAGTAATAAAACACACCCGCAGATACACCAAGTACCCAGAAATGCTACTTGGAGCCGCCTTTATGATCTATGGGCCTGGTGCCAGAGGGCCACAGCATCCGACTGGGTCTCTTTAACGGCTTACAATGTCAGCGCTGAGAGAGGCCTAAATTAAATTAGGAGAATGATCAGCTCAATCCTGTGCTTAGGTAGCATGAAGATGTCGCGCATCAGGAATCGGATTGAAGAATCCCAGTCTGGAAGCAACTCGTTGGACACATACACACTCAAACACGCACTCTGTCTCTGCTCTCATCATCTCTGTGTGGAGTCTATGAACACAAAGAGCAGACTCTATTCCTCACTGAGGGCTCATTAACCTGGTACAGCAGAGTTATGGGCAAAAGAATCTAAACTCTTCCAAAATCAAAATATCCAAAGGCTTTCTGAAGAATGCCACTGACACTACAGCTTCTCCCCGCGCCCCTCCCTGGATGGTGCTCAGCGAAAGCTCAGGCTGATTTAAAGTAGCATTGGACCCAAATCTCGGACAGTACACCTGGCACTATGAGTCATCTTAAGGCACCTTTAAACTGACCCAAATATGGTGCCCGGCTCCCGGGTTCTAGGATAAGCCAGACGAGGGACTTTCAGGTTCCCCCTAGCATTCCACGATGAAGGATAACTAACAGCTGTAGGCACGGTGCAGAAAGCCGGGCTTTCAGATCAATCTCCCCCCTCACTTAAGTCCATTACACCTCCTGGGGTGATCGGTACAGGACGTGATGGGGTGCGGAACAAGCAGAGCTTTCTCAGAGCGCTGCAGAAACACGGAGTAGCCCTGCATCTCTGCCCGGCGGGGGTAAGACACAAGCAAGCGCCATATGCTACAAAGTTGCTCTGAGTGAGGAGCTCGGCCTGTCCGACTGCTGTGCAGAGCCATTAGGACACGATGAGAAATGAAAATGAAGTTAGCACAGTCTGACTGCGTATGCACCTCACGGCCCATTGTATAGACTGACCATATACTGCCCATACTCATGCACAGGGCAGTGTCGGAGGGTAAATGTGATTATTTTGGTCATAGTGGGTAGGTGTGGGAGGGGGGGAGATGAGGGGGTGTGTCCACCGCAGGCTCGTTGACACGGTGCATTTCACTGCTGTGATTAACATAGCGACGCCGCCGTTTACAGCTGTCCCAACAGACACACAAATAACCGGGCCCGACGTGAAGCTGTTAGCAGAAATCGATATCCCATAGACAGCGTAGAAACAGGATGAAAGCAGTAGTCAGAGCATATTACTGTCTCAAAGTCACCAGGGCCGTACCATCATCGCAAGAAGGGGGGGGGAGGGGGGTATAGTGGCCTATTGACCACTCAGCCACACACATATACATACCCTCACGCATGTGCATCCCCTCGCCCACCCCCCCACAGCGGTACTCACGGTTCCTGGGCTTGTCCTCATCCAGCCCCTCCTCTTCATTCTCAGGGTCAATGTCTTCGGCCTGGGTGATCCAGTCCAGGTAGCCCTTCAGGTCCTCCTCCAGCTGCTGCTTCTCTCTCAGCTTCTGGAAGTCGCCCCGAGCCTTGGCCTTCTCTCGCTCCTTGGAGAACTCGCTGAACCCCGCAGAGGACGGGGGAGCAGGGGACAAATACAGAAGAGCGAGGAGGCAGGACAGGGGAAAGACAGGCGGACAGACGGGAGAACAGAGACAGAGAGAAACCTGAGTAAAAGTTCATAGACACTGAGAGAGATCAACAGACAACTGGCAAAGTTCTACGACGGTTTTCTGTCAGGAATGAGAGACGGAGCCTGACTATCAACACTGACAGAACAGGAAGGATTTGAAGAGTGGCAGGAGGTGAGGGCATGCGAGCTGTGTATATGTGTGCTCCTCGGCCCTGCAGCCACACAGAAGTGGGCGGAGCCGAATACGCGTGCCGGCCAGGCCCTCAATCACGTGTGGGGAGGGTGTTTATACTCTCTGCTGCTGGCCGAAATGAAACGTGTGAAAAACAGCTGCATTACATAAAGCCCGGCATCTTCTGACCAATGAATAATGCAAAACATGCTAATTTATTCAAAACATATGCAACGATCAAGTATGAGATGCCGGAAACGGTGAATGAGGCTGAAACGCAGTTCTGATGTCCTTCTGCGGTGCAAAGATGTGCATCAGTGTTTCGAAAATGCTGATGTGGGTACGAAAGGTGCTGGATTGCCTGCTACGGAGAAGCATGTAGTAGGACATTAGAGAACGGCAGATTGGCTCTCTGCTGGGTGACATCACTCTCTCTGCCACCTCCAACAAAGGGCTGGATTACAGGCAAAGTCAGGTCTCAGGCCCGAAAGCATCCATTAGAGTGGACAGTAGACAGAGTGATGTGACCTGGGTGAGCGGCAAGAGCCAACGTACTTCCATGTCAATTAACCTGTGAACGTGGCTTGACGGCATTTAAGGTTCACTGATTTTGAACTGTTCCGCAATGCAGGTTAGGACATGCAAGGCTGGGAGGGTCTCAGGCACGTGGATAACACTTGGAAAGAGAAGAGCAGGTATGACATCAGACGTGCCAGAAAGAAAGTGTGATGGTGTCTAAATGCAGAGGACAGATAAAAGGTATGAAGCATGAGCCTCTTACTGAAGTTCCAGAGAGCAAATGCCATTTCCAGCAGAATGAAAACTACCGATAATGACACTGTCCTCCACCGATGGCTAATCCCATTGTGGTATTATGACTTTTACATTTACAGGCGAGAAATTTACGACGTACACTGACAATTACTGTGGCCAGTGTTTACTCAGGTTTTGAGGAGTGCATTTCCACCTTTTCAGCTCGTCCTACATGACTGAGCTCTAGTGTGCGTGTAAAGGACGGGCGTTTTGTAGTGAAGAAGGAAGGAACCAAAAATAAAACGTCATGTTCTTACCCGCTCAGCACACCAAGAACTAAGTTAAGAACGAAAAAAGACCCTATGATGATTAATGTGACAAAATAGATCCACGGCCAGGTATTCCCTATGGCGTCATTGACCTGTGAAGATGGAGCAATGATTAGTGTGCATGAAGCAAGCAGATCAACAAGACTCCACCGGGCGTGACCTTCTGATCCCTGCTCTTGTGTTCTACTTCCCATCCTACCAGCCCACGCATTCCAACTCCAGAAACACACACTATGTGATATTCTGCCTACGGTTGGTCATTAGACAAAGTCAAAACAGACAAGAATGAGATCTTTAGTGGCATTGGAATCAATAAATAAATGTATGTGCACTGCAACACTGCTTAACCACTTTAGGCCAACTCAAGGTTACCTGATCCCTTTATATCATGGAGATAAACAGGATCGGGGCAACAGGGGCATTGGCCCTAGCTGAAAACTGATTGGTTGCCGGGGTGACTCCTCCCCTGTCATGGGTCGATTCAAAACATACCATTGGCTAATGATGAGGTTCACCCCTCTGTATGAATTATTACGTCTGCTTCGCCCTCCTAGAATTGGACCTGCTAAGCACGGTGACAGAATTCTGCAGTGTGGGGAACCCAACGGCTACTTCATGGTGTCCTCACACTGCCCCAGGGCGTAAAGCGAGGAGAGTGATGAGTGATCGCCGCCATCTACGGCATCCGTTCGTCTCCGTTGGGCCGAATTCAAAACAACTCTGAGCTTAACTGGATCGAATCTGTGGAACAGCTGTCAGTTATGCATTGGCTACGTGTCGGCTGCGGAGAAGCATGGAGATCATCGCTCAGAACGGAACGTGGACGATCGATTTGCTATGACGTGCGATGGGCGAAATGAGGTTTTGCTTTCAAAGCTTCAACAATTTAGTGGGAGGAAATGGATACACAGATGGAGCCTCCACCTTTGACCAACCAGTGCTGATAAACTGGTAAGATTAATAAATATTAGGAAGTGTGGTCCCTGGGTTGGAGTGCCCCCCCCCCCCCCCCAATTAATGGTAATTGCTGTTTTTTTTCAAATCGGCATTTCGGAAATTGAACCCTGGCCGATCATTGACTACACACACCTGCTCCCCCTACTCATTCTCCAAATGCCCTCTCTGTTGGCATGTACCATTATCCTGCCATGACCCAGACCTGATGCTTCTCCAGTCCCGCCCGCTGCTCTCTGGAGTCTTGTTGTCTGGTCAATTAACACAAGTGGCTTCCTTACCCGCTCAACACCCCCAGAACCAGATTTAGTACGAAAAAGGATCCGAAGATGACCAGACTGACAAAATACACCCAGGGAAGCTCATAGCCCATAGCGTCCTGCATCTGAAAGATGGAAGGAAGATTTAGAAAGAGAAAAGGCGGGACAGGACAGGACAGGACAGGGGGGGGAGGGGAGGGGAGGTTTCGGCACATCAACCAGCAAGCAAACCTGCTTGGGTCTGTTACAGAGGCCTTTTGACGGGGGCTGGCATGGTGCCCTTTAAAACGGGGGTGGGGGGGAGGGGGGTGAGAGTGATCTGGACATGGAAAAGAACAGCATCCCTCAGCATACAAACAGCAATGTTCCCCAGGAAAAAAGAAATAAAGTGACACAAGGCCTAACCGGAGGAATACCGATGCAGAAGCCCTTTGCTTGTAACCTTGGACAGACATCAAGAGGCTGCACCAGCCACGGCAGCTTCGCTACCCTGCGCTCAGCGTTCAAAGGAGCCTCCTCTGCACACAGAGGCACCAGAATGGCCTGTCAGAACGGCACCTCTGACATGGACACAGCTCTCACACACACTGCCACCTCTATTCTCATGCTTCCAGCATGTGCCCCTCCCGAGAAATTACTGGTCGTGGTATCTGTGTCTGTCAGTTAGTCCCTTCTGGGTCTGACCTCACGAAGGTCAGACTGTCACTTGGGGTTCACAGCCAATACTGAGATATATAATTATCCAACAGGAAATTGCTCCAAAACACACATCATTAGTCATAAGTTCGGTAAATGCATGCTAATTTCCCTCCAAAAATAAATTATTCATTTATGCTCAATATATTTTGGGTAATTGTTACATATATTATTAATATGCACATTCACATATGTTTCAAATGGCCCGTATTTAAAAAAAAAAAGGTGATAAGCAGTCCCTATATGCTCCCCTACCCCCTCCTCTCGGAGAATTGCTGACATCATACAAATATGGCCGCCACATACTAAAGCTGTGCCATATGGTCTCCCTTATGGGGGGGCTCCCCCTCTCCTAAAACACAGTAGGCCTACTACGCTCCAGAATCCGTTTCGCTGCCCCCGGAAAAAAGACCTCACGTGTGACCCAGAGAGAGGGAAGCAAACGTGACAGAGGGGGAAAGGAGGAGAAGAAGCGGACAGGGCCAGGCCATCCCCACGGCAACGGCGTGCAGTGCCGGCTAAATGCGCACGACTGCTGGTGCTCAGGATGCGCCTTTGGTCTGTCACTCAGCGTAACGACGCTGCCACAGGGCCCCGGTGGCTTAAAGCACTTCCCAGAATCCCATGTATGAAACAGCGCATCCGAGCTCTTTGAGCGCAAAGCAAATAAAATTAGATGCTGGAATGCATCTGTTGTAGAACATCAGTTGTGGGAGAAGGCTGTAATAACCAATTTATCATTAATTGGTGATTCTATTAACTGTTAATTGCCGGCGCTTAAAATCTGCGCACGCTCAAGTGCTTGGCCAAAAGCGCAAGACTGCGCCAGCAGCAGATAAATAGCCCATAAAAGGGAACAGAATAGCACCTCATTTCAGCCATAATCTTCATACTACCTTTGCAACTGAAGGCATAGACAATAAATTTATTACGTGCAGCAGAGATTAATTTATTCAATGATTTTGAAACATATTTGTAGTTGACGTTTTAATGCGCAGGTTGAATTTAGGAGTCCAGCTGCGGAGCCGGTTCTGAACACGAGCTCTGTGAGGAACCAGCATCCAGTGTGTCTTGACAGTGGTTGCTTCACTGTGATAATACATTCAGACACGTAAAGGACCACATTCTGGCCATAAGCAGCAAAAGACATTAATCTGAATGGGCTCTCTAGTCGAAATCAACCATTCAACCCTTGCTCTTAATTTGGGTAGTTTTTATCCCGAATAGCATTGTAATTTATCACAGTTATATACTCAAGTATCTGTGACTACATTCAAAGCTTTGTGTGAATGCATAGATAATGCGATTTATAGATATTTACAGTGCTATTATGCTTGGTGGTGCATGTCTGTCTTTTGGAGCAATATTGGAGCATATTGTTTTGGAACAATATGTTTGGAGCACATTGTTGCTGTTGATGAAAATCATGTATGTCCACTTTTTGAATTGCGACTTTTTACTATAAATGGACTGTGCCCATTCTCCTCGTCTACTGATAGCTTTGACATCTAATTGACCAATAAAAACATGCCATCCATCCATCCATTTTCCAAAACGCTTATCCTACTGGGTCGCGGGGGGTCCGGAGCCTATCTCGGATGCAATGGGCACAAGGCAGGGAACAACCCAGGATGGGGGGGCCAGCCCATCACAGGGCACACTCACACACCATTAACTCACACATGCACACCTATAGGCAATTTAGCAACTCCAATTAGCCTCTGCATGTTTTTGGACTGTGGGGGGGAAACCGGAGTACCCGGAGGAAACCCCATGACGACATGGGGAATACATGCAAACTCCACACACATGTAACTGAGGTGGAGACTCGAACCTGGGTTGCAAAGGTGTGAGGCAACAGTGCTAACCACTGCACCACCATGCCGCCCCACATGCCATCCATTTAAGTACTATTTATGTTTGTAGTAGTTAGCATTTGTATTCATGACAGTCGTTTGTATGGAGTGCTTCATACCGCTAATTTACTAATTGTCAACTACCGTTGTTAATCTTAAAACGTTAATGTTAAAAGCAAGATATGTTTGTATCTGGCTGGGTAAAGGCAGGTTTCTATTTATGGTGCTAAGGTGCTCTTTTAGGGTTATTTTTTAGTTTTTGAGAAAATGCATTTTTCACGTCCCTGAAATAATGCATTTTTTGGAGACCTGGTTTTCTCATTGGACGAGGATACGCCCTTCTGCATTCCTAGTGCAGGGTTTTGTGGCACAACATGCTGGGTCCCGACTCACCCAGTACAGCACGTCAGTCCAGCCCTCCATAGTGATGCACTGAAAGACAGTCAGCATCGCAAAGGCAAAGTTGTCGAAGTTGGTGATGCCGTTGTTGGGCCCCTCCCAGCCTGACTCGCACTTTGTGGTGTTCTGGGGGCTGCAGTGCCTCCCGTTGGCGTGCTGTGGGGCGCATGGTTCAGGCCTCTCCTCCAACAGATGACCTGATGATGTAGACACAGGTGTCACCTTACTCCGAGCCACAAGAGGGCAATATGAGCGGCTCAGAGAATGCTCAGAGAAAAGGAGACATTGTGCTTCCTCTTTAGAGTCCAGGTGATAGATAGACAAAGGGCTCCAACAGGCAGAAGAGCTTACCCAGCTTCCCGTCCCGGTGGTGGAAGCAGGTGCGATGCATCTTGCCCATAAACAGCTCCAGGCCGATGATGGCATAGATGATGATGACGAAGAGGACAAGGAGGGCAATGTGCAGTAGGGGAACCATGGCTTTGATGATGGAGTTGAGCACCACCTGGAGGCCTGGAGGTGGTATCACGGGCACACGTACAAACACACATGAGCACACCATGGAAATACACACCCACGCAGACAAGTGAAAATTGCAAAACTGTGTCAATAACCTTTGGTGAGGGTTTTTCTTTCAAATTTAACTGGTAAAGGGCTGGAGGGCTTGATTTCATGATGACAGTGATGTGATGACACTATGACGATAATGGTAGTTTGTTCCCCGATACCCCCAATGCCCCCACCCCCCCCCCATCGAAGAGGCACTCACTGGGCACGCCGGACACAAGTCTCAGGGGCCGGAGCACCCGGAATGCCCGCAGCGCCTTCACGTCGAAGCCCGCCGCCTTCCCACCGATAGGCGTGCCCCCTGCCTCTTTGGTGGCTTGTTCCAAAATGGCACTAAAAAGCCTGATAGGAACAGAGGAGAAGGAGGGGAGACTCGTTGTTGTTGGTGAAGAGTCAACAAAACCGCTGAACAGAAGGAAAGGTCAAAGGTCAGAAACGGAACAGAATTAACGCAAGAGTTTCCTCCTGCATGGGTGAGGAACTGGGGGGAATGTTAGCGTGGGACATTCCAATAATTTCAGGTTAATCCATGGCAACCAATGGGAAGCTCTGGCTCGCCTGATCCTACATTGTACTCATCACTCCCTCAGATCGACAAAGCTGTTTTGGGTAGTGCCACTCCAATGGTGATCAGGGCCTGTTTTATGTGGCACAGATCACGAGGAAGATGTTTTCAAACGAAAGGTCTAAATGCATGTTTGAAACCTTCTGTCAAGCCATCTAGGCCTCTCAAAACAGCCTTGGCCAAAAAAGCCCCAAGCCGGGTTTTGGAACGTACTCCTGAAACCTTCGATTCAATTGGCAAGTTGGAGCAGGAAATCCTGCTGCACATTAACACACCAACTTGCAGCGGTTTTAATATAAAAGGCTCCGTGCTCTATGAGAGAATCACACTTTTGGGGAATTGTCTAGAAAGACTGTAAACTGATTTATCTGAAATGAAGAAAACTTCTCATTACACAACTGCCCTTAATGTCAAGCAAAGGTCATGTGGGTCAAACGAGTAGAGAAATTCAGGGAAGGGCTGGGCTGACTTTCACAGAAATACCTCACAGGACTACAGATAATTCTGCTCTAAATTAGCTGCAATCCGCTGCTAATTTCTCTGTCCCAGAGGAAGAGGAAGGCATGGAAACCCAAGACGACCCAACGAGCTGGGCGGTGCATGTGAACGCCATGTTCCTGAACGTCCTTCAGCTGGTCTCCCGGGGACAGGCCACTGCTAGAGGGCACTATATATCGACGCACTCCAGCTAGGCGTGTAGAGAGACCTTCGCTCCCCAGCTCGCTGGGGACCCCTGGTGTCAGCATGGTCCTCACCCAGAACGTTTCTCTCACACGCTTCGCTGATGTTCTTGAGTCGCACCGTGCCTGTACAGTCACGGTGCCGTTGTGCCCTTTGTTACTGGTCAGTCTGCAGTCTGGGGTTGGATGATGCTGTCATGCACTCTGAAATCGGCTGGTTTTGCCTGCCCTGGACTCTGCAGTCAGCTCGCTGTCCTTGTTTCTACCTTGAAGGTGTCAGCGACTGCACTGTAAGCCGAGCCTGACCTCCCGGTGGATTTTGGGCCCACAGACTCAGGATGTAACAAACAGAAACACAGTTCTTAAACGAAATCTGACACAAAACTAAAAGACGTGTTCTGGGAGGATCTCTCAGCCCTCACATCTGGTAAATAAAAACACAAACCAAATCATTCAATGTATTCCTCCCTAATGATAATCGCTCCACCAGAGGGTCCCAGGCCAAAAAAAGTCCAGCCACACTGCCTGCCTGTCTACCTGCAACGTTACAGATACTAATGATCTGTCATACCTCTGTCACATAGAATCAGAGCAAGCAGGACGGGTTTCCACAGAGATGCAAGCACGCTGAATGGCTTATATCGCTTCCTGGGCTGGATTAGCCCCGGTTCAGGAGCTCAATCGTGCTGTCGGGAGAAGCATGAGGCCAAACCGCCAACAGGACCCCCCCTCCCCCTCCACATCGTTGCCCTCAGGCGCAGACGATGCTAGATGACATGTAATTGCACAGACAACAGAATTACATCTAGCGTAGGGGCCACAAGAGGAACAAAGTTAAGGAAGCACTCGAAGGACAAGAAAAAAGGAGGAAGAGTGCATCTGATAGGAGAAAGAAAAGAGAACATTTCTATCAACTGAAGGGACTTTATTATGCCAATTGCAGTCTTGCCCAGGAACAAAAATCATTGGAACAAAAATTCAGCAGTATCAGTAATGACTCCAACGGTCTTCACATTAAAGGGACTGATTAGTGTGGAATAAACCTCTAGATGTACTGTAGAATACAGTGGTCTGGACCTGCAGCGTGACTGAAATGATCTACATATTAAAGGGAACTGGCTGGTGTATTGCAGAAATACTGCAGAATATAGTGTTGGGGAATATTCCCCAAACATGAAAGTAAAAAAGGGTTTAAAACCAAAAATATAATCACCAGTTTTTAAAACAGTTAATTGTAAATGTCATACAGGCTAATTAAAGCTGCACGATCCTCCCATTTCAGCTCAATAAAACTGCAGTTGGTCGACACGTGCAGAGTGCAGACTTTGGATCAAAGTGTTCAGATGGTCAGTACTAACAGATTATTCCCTTAAACAGCACAGGTCTTAACACTTAGTTTAGACCAGTGGTCACCAAGTGGCCAATACAACTGAATCCAGACCATTCAATTGTCCCCCGCAACCCCCCCCCCCCCTCCCACAGTCAGTAGGTTTTATCATTGGAGGATCCCCCCAAGATAGCAGATTTTATTGCACAGAGACATCCCACTGCCTCAGTTGGCTAATTTTATATTTGTGGACCACCCCGCACCCCCAGGTGGCCCCCTACAGGCAGGAGCATGCTTTTCTGCTTCTCCCCCCAGAAATGCCCACGGTTCCCTGCCCAACGCAGCAGACCTCAAAATGCAGGCGGCTCTCTGGCCCATGATGGGCAAGCGTATGGATGAACCCTGACTTGGGGATTTGACACAGCACAGTGTACAGTATGAGCTTTATGGAAACGCTCAAGTCGATTCGATTGCCGGTTAAATTACTTAAGTGCCCATCGCTCACACGCGTCAGGCCCTCCGAGCGAGCTGTTGTAATAATGTGGCCACGCTCATCACGCCGCTAAGCTACGCGGTGGCAGATACCCTGCACCACATCCACCCCAAGACCTGCAAATCTGAGATCTGCAAATCTCAGCCACGATCATCCTCAACATGGCTGCCTTTCGCATTCCAGGTACACAAAGACCAGAGGCACATTGACGGGTTCAGAGGCCCCTGGTCTATATGAGGTGCCAGAGGCCTGATGGCAGGGGGGGGGTGACATGCACAGCCCCATAACCTGCTGAGTTGCACACTCCCAACGCTCTCTAAACCCGCAAAAGGGATCAAGAACCCACACACAGATGTAGACAGGCAAACACCTTCACATCGGCGAGCAACAAAAAGGAAATTCTTGTTCAAAAGCGCCTGTCATGTGGATAGCCGGTGGCCTTTTCAGACGCACCAATGAGGAATCGGCTCCTGCCCAGATCAACCAGGACGGCGGTTTATTTTTAGGGACCAGGGAAGCATGGGGTTTCAGACTGTCTGAGGCACCGGCAGACAGGCTCCTCGCCGAGGATGCTGGGACAGGGCGGGGGTGCGTGGCAGCAGGCGGCGGCAGCAAGGTACTCACCCTACGACTACGATGATGAAATCCAGAAGGTTCCATCCGTTACGCAGATACGCATTCGGGTGGAAGAGCAGCCCGTAGGCTATGACCTTCAGAAACGCTTCCACGGTGAAGATGATGAGGAAGAGATACTCAACCCGTTCCTGGAGAGGGTGGACAGAGAGAAAGAGCAATCAACGTCATTCTGGTGAGGCACCGCCGCTAAAGGCCACATACCGATAGTGTCAAACATCAGACACAGCACTGAGCTGCAAGATAAAACAGGAAAATGCAGACATTTCTCAGCACAGAACCTACATCAGGGTGCTGAGCTCAACATACTCCAGTGCACATTGTATTATATGCACATTAAATTATAATAACAGGAATGGAAAACAAACTGTGGTATCTTTTACTGCCTCACTGAACTGTGAGTGGCAGCTGAGGTCACAGGGGGAGAAAACTTAGCCCTGGTTCTTTCCTCCACCAGCTCGTCACCGCCCCCTATAGCTCAGTGCATGTCAAGGCAGCAGCAAAAAAAAAAAAACTCTTCAGCCCAGTTCCCCATAATTAAACCCTATTATAGAGGCTAAGAGGTTTCAAGTGACCGGCTGAATCCTCTCCTCTCTCAGGTCTGGCTCTCACTTTCCCCTACGGGCAGAGAGTCTGACCCTTGTTGGCAGCTTCCCTCTTCCTGCTTCTGGACACACAGAGTCTGAGGCGGGACCCTCGCGTTGGCCGTTACTCATGCCCCCATGCAGATGTCGAGAAGTCGGATCAATGGCGCCATGTGGGATAAAGGTGCCAAGGCTCTGTAACCGTAAAATAAAGTCAGCCGAGCGGAAGAACAGTCCGGAAAAGAGGACGCACCTGCAGGGTCACGACCGGCCTTGAATACATTCACTCCGCTGGCATCGCTCACGCGATGATGCGGAAACATCTATTCAGGCAGCGTGCTCCCAGCTACTGGAGCAAAACCTCTGAGTCATTCCCAAAAATGCCCACAAAGTATGCATTCCTTCCGGGGGGGGGGTTATGTTGGGGGTGGGGCGGCGGACGAGGCCATCGTGCCACCCCAACCCGTTCGGACAGCCTGGTATTGGCTGTGGCCCTCTCATCGGATTTACAGTAGGCGGGCTGTCAAGCTGGCAGAGCAGGTCCAGCACCCAGACATCACACCGCTAGTCTTCCAGGGGAAATGGCTGCCAGGAGACCTGGGGCCCAGCCAAACCAGGCAGCATGGAGCCGCCTCCCTCCGTAAACGGCCACTGCTCTTAGGCCAGGCCTGTTGGCATCACCTCGGCACACTATTACTGCCTGCTCCTCATTACTGTCCAATCAGGGGAGCTGATCCTCCAACCTCATTACCGTCCAATCAGGAGAGCCGATCCTCCAACCTCATTACCGTCCAATCAGGGGAGCCGAACCTCCAACCAAAAAGAACTGGAAGGGGAACACCCCAAACAGGCACACACGTCGAGGAATGGGGCAGACTGGGGGAAACTGCCCCCAGGAATCCTACAGGGAGAACATTTCCAAGAACCCTACTCACTACTTAGGGTAGGCATTCTGCCTCATGACAGAGATGTGGAGGAACTTTCTAGAAAGCTTTGTCTGTATTATGAGGTTCTACAGGACTGGTAATTGGTTTCTTTATTACTGGAAATCAAAGATCATGCTTTGTCTTTTTTTTAAAACTGAAGATAAGCTTGTGGGTACAGCTTATTGAATAATTTAACAGCCTTCTTGGGTGTAATGGGGGGGTAAAGCAGGGGCGTGACGGGAACAGAGCATCTCAGGAAATATTTGGTTATAGGACAAGCGATGTGTAGTTTAGCCATGGAGGAAGACTTGGCAAGCGCTTTTTGGGAATCTCCAGTGTCTGTGAGGCTTGCATCCAATCAGCCCGGAAGAGAGCTTCAGGGCCAGCCCTCGCGCTAATTACCGCCTCGACCAGCAGCTGCAAATCTTTCCGAATTCCTGCCGATCGCTGTGATGATACACATCTTTACACTAACACCCGGACAGTCCTCTGTAGGCTGCTGGACCAGAAGGCATAGCTCTCTGCCGTGAGGAGGTCATTTGTTTTGTATGCCCACACTGACAATCGGTCCAATGGCTCTGGAGAGCCTCTGTGATCCTCCATTTTGAGAGACTGAGGATTGTGTCCCTGTGGGACGCGGCAGGCACCATGTGACAGCAGACCTCTACTGGGATATCCCCGTCAGTTCCCTGTCCCTTCCTCCCAGAATGCCCTGCTTGCCCAAGCACTCGACAGCAGCCTTGCGATGTGACTCCCTTCCCGAGGCCATGGGAACTTCTCACAAACTGGCCGAGGGCTCACTTACGTGGGCTCTGGGGGCCTGGGTGGGTGCCCCTGCCCAGCTGCACCGCCCCCCCCCACCCGCCCATCCCCCAACCCTTCTCCTGAGAACCTCATTCCCAGGGCTGACGCCCTAGTGGGGACAGGGCGTGCTGCCAGATGAGAGCGGCACTCTGGGAAAGTGCGCAGAGCAAACCCTGCGGCTCGCTCTGTGTATCTAGGTGTGTGGCTGTAAACACCACCCCAGACCCTGCCACAGTTAAACGTCTTCATGAACGAGAGGGAGACATCCACAGCTTTTTACGTCTTCCTCAGAAGCCTGTTTATTTTACTACTTAAATAAATAAAAACTACACATCCAGCATGGTCTTCCATCCATGGGAATTCAGTCGTCTATAAAGGGATACAGACAGGCCTGCGGACCGAGCTCTGAACCCATCTCCCCTGTGGCCCAGTCTGACGGCCGATGTGGCCATCGACCAGAATCCTGCTGTCCTGGGTGGGCCTCCGGGGTTAGAGATCTGCGAAGAGCCTGGGGAAGGGGGGGATGGGGGGGGGGGGGGTGCAGGGGGGAACATCGCTCCCATTGGGCATTTAAAACGCGTTCTCGACAGCAGCCTGCAGGTGGCGCAGCGATTTAGCAACAGACCTGCCGACCCGGAAATTAGGTAACGGTAAACCTCCGGTGCATTAACAGCGTAGAAGTATGAGACAGTCAGGCAGTGTGTGCATGGTGGGCTCTGCTTTTACCCAGACTGTCACAGGGCAGGGCATGCAAATTAATTACATCTGTATCATGAAAAAAGCCAATCAGAACAAACGAAATTGCAGACAGGACTCAGCTACTTAGAGTAGCATGTTTGGGGGATTTATGAAGAGTCTACAAAGTCGTGTATAAAACACGACCACCAGAGCTTGGGCCCAATGAGCAGCAGCCCAAGGGTTGAGCCAATCAGCACTCAGGAGTTCATCCTTAGTGTTCTCTGTGCCAGAGCAGATACCAGATACAGCACGAGGCTTACGGGAAGAGGACAGCATGGCCCCCAGCCTGCTACACGCATCAACTGGCCAAATGCTTGTAAATCTCCTTTTTTCCCATTCCTGAAATTCCGTCAGTCCACAGGCCGTAGGAGCCAAACCCCAAAGCCATTCGTTCAGTGCATCTGGGCCGCCTCACCTCCACTCACAGAAACTTGACACCGAAAAGAACCCGCAGACACCATTGCCAGCGGCCCCCGGATAGGGGCCACACATGATCTCCAGACCATCATAGATGGGGGGAAAAAAAAAACAACCAACCCAGCCTCCTACACAAGAAATCCCCAAGAGAAAAGCAAGCTTTATAAAACTGGGGCATGAAACAAGACAGCTGCTATGCAATACAGAGACACAGACGTCCGGGCCAAGTCGAGATCAAAGTTTGACGTCAGTCAGCTGACAGCATCAAGCATTGACCGCCCACCCCTCCCCCCACCCCTCCCAAAACCCACCCCCAACCCCCGGCTCCATACCTGTTGAAGGCTCAATTAGCTCTAATGACCAAACTCATCATCAAGGGAATTTTCATGAAGTTTAAATATTTGCCCTCTTGTCATCAGCAGTTAAAAATCTAGCCCTACTGGGCAAGCGGTTTTGGGCTGTGAGCCCCCACAAACATGAAGAGAGATGTGTGCGTTAATCCTGTACCAAAATCCTCAGCAACTTGCTGACTAAGGAAGTCCTTGGGGAAGTCCTGACCTGAAGTAACCCTGTGATGTTGACCTGGAGTAAACCCTATGAAGAAAGTCTCAGACGTTTGCCTTCATTCCCATTTACATTAAATGCCAGCTGAGACTCTATTCAAAGTGACTTATACTTTCTAGCCGTTTATATACTGGAGCGATTCAGCTGAAATGCTTTGCTTAAGGGTACGACAGCTAAAAACCATCTGGGATCCATGTCCTTTACCACTATGCTAATCCAACTGACCTCAAGCAACCCAGCTAAAAACAACCCCATTAGCTGGTGTTAACTTGGAGTAAACTGACCAATAAAGGTCTCTGCTCCTATTTTTGACATGGAGTAAACCCAGTGAGCGACCTCTGCTGCTGAGTAAGACTATGGCCAGTCCTGCATAGTTTCCCAGCATGCTCCTGCGGGACACGCCTCTATGTGTGCGGCTGCATATCCTCTGCTGCAAACTCCAGATTCATACCTTTACAAAACCACGAATGACGCAGCTTGTCGGCTGTCAAAAAAAAAGACCTTATTAGGAATTCTCCCCCTCCCCCCGAGTTCCTATCAACCCCCCACTTCCAGAAAAACGGCCACATTTGGTGAAACCCCCCTACTTGTTGGCCAATACTTAAAATCCAGCGAATTATTATATTGGTGTCCTGCAAGCTCCACGCTTTTGGAGCTAATCCATTTATCGAACTCGGTTTAATCCCAAAAGCGTTTTTAGAAAACGTGCTACTTACTAGAAACGCACTGTTGTAATATCGAAGGTTGCAATACCTCTGTTTGCAAGTGCCTGCAGGAAATCAGATGCTGGAGATACGATTGGAGTCGTGTTAACACATAATGCGAAACGTAAAAGACGTGAAACAGCAACTTGGTTAGTACAGCATAGTTAGCCATAGTTAAACTCACACTCTGTCCATCCACCTTCTAGCATATGGTCAACATGAGTCTGGAAGCTAGTCCAGGTAGTACAGACACTCTGGACAGGATACTAGTCAATCACAGACACACACAAACACTACGCACAATTAAAAAACACAAATTTACTTAACTATATGCTTTTAAACTGCAGGAAACACTCACGAGATGGGGAGAACCTGAAACTGCACACGCAGAACCAGTGGGTTGGACTTGAACCTCCAGTCCTAAAGCCATGAGGCTGAAATGCTTCTCAAACTGCATAAAATCCTCGGGTACAAACTGGTCTGCAAGAATGACAGTACACAGGTGGCTGCACTTATCTGAAGGACATACGAAGGGTTCCCAGACGTTCTAAAACTTTCAGTGGAAATCCGCTCAGCCCGAGATGTTGGCTGTGACCAATCCCTGTCTCGGTTGGCAGATGCTACTTCGGCAGCAAGACGGTAACAAACTAATAACACGCTACCCTGACCGTTTCAACTGGCCGGGTAAAGCAAACAAGACTGACTGTTTCCGATCTGTACAGAACACAGAACTGGCAGTAGGATTCCGGGAGGCCATGCTGTAGTGAGAACATTACCGGCACCTAATGAAGAAACACCTGAGAGTTTTCTGTATAGGACACAAATACTCTCAAAGAACAGAAAGGGGGATGGTGGGAACCCTGCTGATCATGGAGGGCAGCTTCATTCTACCCCATTATTACAGATATATCCTTAAAAGGTTATAGTCGCAGTAGCAAATACGTACTACATCAATATAAAGGTGCCATACTTACGCTGTACTTATATATAACTGGATGCTGCTCACTCTAATACACAACAATGTGATCTGCTTTTAGAGAGACCTCGCGTTTAGGAGGAAAGATCTGTGTCAGGACACATGCTTCTTTTCGCATCTTTTTTTTTTTTTTTTTAACTATATTTTGTCCATTTCGCTGACACTCCTGTCCTCCCTCTCCCAGGGTAAGCGACGCTGCCCGGCCAACATGGCAGCGCGCAGTGAAGCTGTGAAAAAGAGACACACCGCGCCTCGCGAAGAGGCCTAGAGCTGGGCGAGAAAATGAATCAACCGTGTAGAGGGAAAAAAAAATAAAATAAATAAACCGCGGCGAGGCACAGTGCTCAAAAAAGGAAGAGGCGGATTTTTTGAGATTCCTCAGGTATGCTCTGTTTTCTGATTCATGGTGTTTACAAACGACGGACTCCAGGCGACGCAGACCAGAGAGAACGTCGGAGCCCGACTTGGCCAGCGAACAAAACAGCGAAGGCGCGCGCCACCTCATTGGCCCACTGAAAACGGACAAACGAGCGGCCCGGCGGGTCCAGCTAAAAGCATTCCACACTGCGGCTCTGTGCACTGTTAGCATAAGGAGCGGCCACTGCCAGCTGTCCCAGGCCAGCTTGGGGGACAGTGACACATTAGTGTGAGCGTCGGCCATCGGGTTTGATGTGAGGTGTCGACAGCGTTCTGGAACGTCAAGAAGCCACAAGGCGATCTGGCTGAAAAGGCGACGATTTTCCGTGACTAAGAGCTGTTCTGGTTTGTGTCTTGAGTACTCTGCTGTCACGGGCTGTAATGCCACCCTACCCCCTGCCCCCACCCCCCTATCCTTGTCCTCCGCGTTGACCCCACGCAAAAGTATTTACCCAGAAAGCCATTTCCCGGCTGGGTCCATCCTACCATATGGACTCAGCATGGCCCACCTTGTCCATCAGGCAGCACTCTGTAACCTTGACCACCCTTCGCCCCGGCTTTCCGTGCTCTGCCTTCACCGGCGAATCGAAACGGGCCTCGCGAAAAGTGTCACAGCCTCTGCCTTCAGACACTTGCTTCGTGGCCTTTCTTGCCCGTGGACAGGCGGATTAACTGCCACTTCCTGGTCACCTAGAAAGTGCCACTCCTGCTAGCTGGCACATGGGCCGGGTGAGCTATGGATCATAGAGACGTGGAGATCGCTACTCTGGCGGGTCAGCAAGATGGACCCTCTGACGACGACAGTAGCAAGTCCTGGGCCGGGAGCCCATAATTGCAGAAGATGATGCATCGGATGGTGATCAATTACAGCTGCCAGGCAGTGAAGCCTGGAAGGAACGACAAGCCCCGGGCCGGACTTCTGAGCAAAACTGCTTAGGGGCCAGGCTCAGGGAGGGCAGTTTGGGTGACCCACCTCCATCCTGTCACACCCCAAAGGCTCACCACCGCACCACCAGCATCCCCCAAAAATGCAGACAATCGATGAATCTTTAATGAGCCAGATAATTAGCACAGGTGCAGAGCGAATCTCAACTGTCGCATGAAACGTCGCTGCTTTCAGCGCTATGGTCCCATTTTAGCCCATTAATGCCTGCGCAATTAATTCAGCTCTTAATTCAGTTATACCCAGGAATCTCTTTTTCAAGCAACTTTTAGGAAAAGCAATAGACGAGTGTAAAAAATGTGTTTCTATCTGTGATATGTTTCGGTACCAAAGGTGCATGATTTCGTAACGCTTTGACATCAGCAGCGGCGGGTGTGGCGACCTAATCGTGAGCCCGTAGGCTGTGCAGCTGCCTGGCACCTGCTCGTCACCACGGCCTGACTTTCGGTGAAATTACAGAAATACCAACAGCCTCCAGCAGGGTATCCACGGGGCACAGAATGCGAACAGATAAAGCTCTGTCTCTGCAGGGAGGGAGGACTGCTGTCACCGGAACTTTCTGCAGCTGGGTTCGAGGAAGACGAACAGGTGTGCACGCGCTGAGGTGGAAGCCAGCGACGAGAAGGCGAGCGCAGCTAGGAGCATCAAGACTGATGCAAAGCCAGCAGCCGCAGAAGTCAGTCAGCGCCCCCTGATGGAGAACGCTTTAATGGCTCCCTCTGAAATTGCTTATTCCAGAGCTCTAAATTATCCCTCTTTCACAAGCAGGAGCACCGGCCAAAATTTATGAGCACCTGGGGGAAAAACTGAGGGGCCCAAGCCAGAAGATAAACTCACATCCGTGGCTGGCTCAGTGTCAGATTAAGCCCATGTCTGCATCAACTGGTTTCCATGGCGAACAGGCGAGACCTCCCTGCCTCCATGCCACGCCACAAGCACCAGATGCAGCCTCCGCCCTCTCATCCGCACGCCTCGGCCCTTTGGACTTCCGTGACAAGCTCATCCGTCTTAGTATTGGACAAACGGATGCCAGCGGTCAAATAAATGAAGCCGGTCTTCCCAGACAGGCTGCGCTTCAACCAGAACCTTCTTTGGCTCCGCCCACAGAGGGATGCTCATCACTGGTAGTCACATGGGTGGACCATCCAGTTTAAATGGCATCCGCAGCAGAAATGAGTGCCGTTTATAGCTTTACTCTCATTCAGACTCCAGTTTTGCGATGATGCCAAGATTCAGACAATTCAGGCGTGTAATTGCTTCATACAGCAGCACGCAGGAGGCCAGGTGGTGCTCTCCGGCATGAGCTGAGCGGCTCAGGCAGGTGAGAGCGCAGTCATGGCCATTAATCTTCAGCTCCACAGGACCTGCATCCCGTAGCATAAGCACGGCGTCTGCGTCGGGGCGACTGCAGGGGAATGCTGCACTGGTGCGCACATACAACGAGAGGCATATGTGCATGCAGGTCCAGGGAGACACCCACAAACATACACACGTATGTGATGTCACTTCCTGTTACCCCAAGCTGCCTCCTGAACCGTCTCTAAGAAGCTGGTACCTTTAGCAGAGCCCCTCTGAACGTACAGGCTCAGGCCGACCACACCTTCCTGAGCTCTTATCCGCAAGGGAGTCCCTAACACTCCCATGCATTATGATCATAAGCCAGAGGTTCCAGCCCCCGGGACACCTTAGCAGGGTCCTTCCCCCACGCGTCACACAGAGGAGGCCGTTCTGCTTCTGCACCTTTAAACATTAATTACATTAAATTAAATTTGCCCTGATGTATTAATGGGTTCAGTGAAAACTGCCTCATCAGTGTGAGCTGCAAGTTACCAGCCATCCATCCATTTTTTGCAACTGCTGGTCCTATTCAAGGTCACAGGGGGTCCGGACCCTATGGGCACCAGCCCATCACAGGGCACATTCGCAGTGCATTCACTCTTACAGGCAATTTGGAAACTCCAATTAACCTCAGTTTGTTTTTGGACTGTGGGGGGAAACCACGGCACCCAGAGGAAACCCCGTACTGAAACAGGAAGGACATGCAAACTCTACACACATGGCGGAGACTTGAACCCTGGGCCCAACAGTTTAGCGACAGTGCTAATCACTGCGTCACTGTGCCGCATGCCGCAGTTACCATATCCCATAAATAAAGGAATAAATGAAGCACTGAAGGAGCCGTGACTGAGTGAGCGAACATCAGCTCTCTAAACATGCGATGAAGGAGGTAGCAGGGTGGAGATCTTCGAGGAGAGCATCTGTGGGTAGGCTTAAACTGAAGCGTGGCTACAGCTTTCCAAAACCGCAGTTTGGATAACACGAGCGCCTGCACTCATGCAGACGCGTGCACACACACACACATGCATGCACACATACACACTCTGGACAGGGATTGCCCTCAGGTTTGAGAAGCAGCCCGATTGGGCTCCTGAAGTACCAAGAAGGAAACAAACGCATGGAGAAATCTCTCAAACGTAAGTGGTGCAACTCGAGCATCTTCGGGGCTAAAGCATCTGCTGAGCAACCTGTGTGTCTTCCATAGCTGCGCTGCTGCAGGTGCCATGCACACGCCGCATGGCAGGTACCCAAGCATGGGGGGGGGGGGCAGAGCCACCTACAGAAATGGGCTCCTAAAGCTGTCGCGCAGACTGCGCTTGCGAGGTTAGCATGTGTGCCACCTGCATGCTGCACAAACATATTTAGAAATGCGACAGCCAGAGTAACAGCCTACCCACCCACTCACTCTGCATGAGACCACCCCTTGCTACATGAGTGATGGCTTTGCTGTCAAATCAGAGCACCGGATCAGTCACAGTCGCCCTCCCCAATGCATTCCGTCACGTTTGCTTGCTTGGTTATGAGGACCTCAACTCAAGACAGGGAGAAAAGGAGAATCTGGGATTATGATGCTGACACGCCCCACACCTCTCAGGAGGAAAACTGCCTCACCAATTCACTCTAGGAAGCAATGAGGACCTCAAACCTAACAGAGAATCGTAATTCTGGTTCTCCCACAACAGGGAATGTCCAATCAAATCCTGGGGGTGGAGCTTGCTGATGACCTCACAAAGGGTTTAATGCAATCTCAGAGGCCCAACAGAGCTTCATCCCCAAAGAGCAAACCAGATGGTGGCTGCCACAAGCGCACCTGCCAAAACACTGCCACAAATTACGCAGCCATGGCCCAGCTCTTGTCCCAGATCGTAAGCATGGATGTAGCTGCAGGGACACACAGGACGACACAAAACACAGCTTCTCATGGGCAATTAATGCCAGTCCTACTGGAGGCACCCTAGCAAAAAAAGTTGCAACATTCCGCTTTTCTTTTTTTTTTTACGGTAATGTTAAGTTCGCCACGGGTGTTACCATGGAAACCAAGATTGGTTCTGTTGCCATGGAAACTGACAGCAGCATGAGGCAGGCTGAGCGGGCGGTCTGGCCCCCTCAGTGGTGGGGTGATGATCAGTGTTTAACCCAGAAAATTTACAACCACGGCTAATTGCTGCTTTCCTCCAACTTCGAGTCAGCACCCAAAAGGATCAAAGTCCTCTCCTTACGGAGTTACAGTATGCATACACGTGGGTGTGTGTGTGTGTATGTGTGTGTGCTTGCAAGTGTGTTGAGGGAGTGCTGGTGTGTCTTGAATGATCAAATTTGATGTAGGGACTTAACAACATACAAATAAGTTTTGCACTTCCCAAAAACTGTTCCACATCAGTACGATTAGCCCAACCATCAGCATCTTGTTGAGCTTGAGGCTTAAGCCTCAGATTTCAGTATTTCTTCAGTACCCTGTTTACAAAGAACCAAGAACATTTCCTCAATGGCTTTCAGAGACAAAAACAGCTGCAATTTTCACTTTTCACTGCAAGGTGTTCATGGGACCAGCGAAATATATGTAGACGCAAAGAAGGCACTTCCAATTTGTGTTCCACCAAGTTTGTAGAGACATTTTCTTTTAAGCTGCTCTGGCCAGATGTGACAGGCAGCTCTTCCCAGCACGTATGCTTGGAAAGGCAGAGAATGCAGATTTTCATGCAATTTCAATATGATTTAGTTTTAAAATCTGTGCCTTATTTTAAGCAAAAAATGAGATAAAAAAAGTGCTTCCTTGAGTAATTTGTTTTCTGAATGACATACATTAAGGTAGCTGATGTCTTCGACAACCTTGGACCAGTCCATCTAGGAAAACCTGCCCACAAGTCAACCTTTAAGAGTCACTATATATATTTGAAATTGAATTATTTCTCCTCTGATGACCAGATAATCGAGCAATAGATTGACGAGCCCGACCACAATTCTGTCTCCAGGGAGGACCAACAAGAAGGTCACATGGTCAACCACAGCCTAGACCTCTGTAACGTGCAGTACAGAACCTACAGAGACCCCGTGCAGTTATAACGTTTCTCCTCACATCGCATATCTCAGAAGCTATTTTTTTGCTTGCTAAGTTACTTTCAAAGTAGTGTGTAAAAGGAACATTTTTCCCACTCTGTGCTTGAGGTCCACCGTGCGTTAGACCCTCATTATCTAAAGACAGGGTCCGAACTGTCCAAGCCGGCAGGTCAAGGCGACCGTGTACACTTTCCCCTGCAGCCTAATTGCAAGTGTGGGCCCGATTCTCTTCAAGTTCTGTAGGAAGGATGGGGGGGGGGGGGGGGTTTAGTGGGAAGACCCACTTTGCTCATTAGCCATAGCTAGCTCACAGCTGGTGGCTGGGTCGTCTCCCTCACATCAGGGACATTGCTGCCTTGTTAACAGAAGAGAGACCTCCCTTATGTTTGCCTGGGGCCAGCCAGGGATGGACCGACGCATGAGTCATGTTCTCCTTACATACATTTAGGGAAACCAGAGAGGGTGGTTTAGGGCTGGGGGTAGAGACATGGGCCAGAGCTACATTCACATGCTAATGTGCGATGTGGAGGAGAGCGCCTGAAGTGAAGCTAAAAGCAGGAATCGCTTCCATTTTGAGTCCAGCCGTCATGTACTGACGCCACCTATAGTCTGCTGAAAGAATGAAAAGGCATGGTTAAACATGCGGGATCGGTGCACCTCTTGTGAGAGACTCCGATGGGATAGCAAATAAAGCCCATGTTTCTCATTAAGGATATGAAGTTGCTGCGATTGACTGAAGCCAATGATCCTGCCAGGATCAAACCAAGCCTTAGAGCGCCCAAGTCCAACCGTCATATGAGCCTGGTCATCTTTTAACTGGTGACATAATCTCGTTAGGAACCAGACTATGAAGGCTGCAAGCCACAAGTCAGGACAGGAACAGAATCATTTTTAATCACATGCTGAGAAAAATCACGAGGATCTAAAAGTAGGCAATTCCGCGAGATCTTCCAAATATGAGAATTGGGAATCAAGAAATAACGGCATGATGGTTATCGGTGCACTATTCATAGCTACCACTTATGATGTCATTTCTGATGTGCTATCCGCTGCCCTGGCCATCGTTATGTTTATGAAACCCGCGGAATAGTGTGCTTCACACCTGGCAGGTCACCACGAAACAGCAATGTGTGAAACATATTCTCACCATTTCCATGGCTACCTACCTTCCCGGCCGTTCCATCTACAGGATGACAGCAGGAATAAAGAAGTCAGCGGGAGCTGGAACGGGAGATGATTCAAAAGAAATATGGTATTCCGCAGGACACTGAAGCATGCTGCTGGACAGCGTTTCCTTCTTGTGCCATTCTCACACTTACAATTGCTTTTCCCTGCATGGTGCAGAATGTTGCTGAGTATCACAAGTTTTAGGAAATTTTAGTCAACAATACGTTTGCCAGCTGGCATTGCTAGCATACGCTAATGTTACGGTTCGTGAGCTGAAGCCAACGGGCCATCAAGAAGTCCCCAAAACTTCCACCCCATAATTCATTCAGAGGCGTCAATGTTATCATTAGCCAATAATATGTTTTGGGGGCACGCTGGGGTCTAATCAGCTTTCAGCTGGGGGTCAGCGATCCTTGTTTCTCCGCCCCTGTATAGGCGTCTGCCACCCATCAGTTATTTCTCCTGTTATTGTTTTCCACATTTTATAAATATACTTTACTAGAACTACATCTGGAGATGCACCAAGCCGGATCGGTGTTGGCGCTGATTCAGGCCTATTTGATGGATCGGGAATTGGCCGATCCACATCCGATACTTACATATTTAGATTTTGGCAGTCTCTAAAAAGATCTTTTTCTCCTATCTTGTGTTAAATCAATCAGTCACATGACAGCTCTTTCCCATTTTAAATGTGTCTTTTGCGGCATTCAAGCTGAACGCTAACCCTGCAACTCAGTCTTTCTGCCACTCAGTGGGTGTGAGCACAGTGACTTCCGCCTGCTGTGACGCCAAGCGCATACCCTTTGCAGTACGAAGAGCGTAAGAACTTCAGATAAGAGGGTGACGGTCTGGAGCTATTTTATGCTTTTAACAACAACTAACAGCACGGCGATTTGCAATCTTTGTAAAAAAAAAAGTTCTGAGAGGTGGGAGTAGCCTTTAGTGGAAATTCCAGGAAAAAAAGTGCACGTAATTGTGCAAGATCATGCAAAGTAATATGAAAAAAAAACAATGGATGACTGTAGCTGCTTTGCGCCACTGGCTACTGCTTGTGATACAGGGTACCAGCTATCGCAAGGACATGCAAGTGATGCTGCTGCCAGTGGGAGAAAAACTGTGGGTCATTTTAATCATTCGCCGCTTGATTATCCTCACTTAAAGACATTCAAATCAAACTGCGAATGCCTCAAAAATGCTTAAAACAAGATGTACAAAGAAGGTGGAACAGTACGTTATGTATGTTTATAGTAGCCTAATTAAATATTTTTTGGCATACATATATTTTCCATTTGAATTTACTAGTTTTAAAAATATTAATATGTAAAGTATAAATATATACCTATTATATATATTTATTATAATAAAGTATCAAAGTAAAAAGAGCTCTTGTATTGGAATCAGATCGGAACTGAAAAAATGAAAAAAAGATTACATCTTTTAACAACCCACACCCACTAAAACGTAAAAGTTCATCTAGCTTCTCAAGAACGTTCTTGGGTCAGCTCAGATCCTTCCACTTCTGAGCCCTGACTGCTCGTTCTTTTCACGTTTTTCAGTTACAGCCACCAGAGCTGATAATGAAGACCTTCCCATGCCGAGGAGCCTGGCAGGCCCAGAGCAGAAGGTGAATCACACTATCCGTTACAAAGCCAGACAACTGGCAGGGAGTGGAGATGGAGACGTGGGCTGACAGGCCGTGTGTGGCACATGAGAGAACGTGTGTCGCCCTATTTGGTCACTGTCCTGTTTTGTCTTACGGAAGCAAGGACAGCTGACCATAGTGCACTGCCAGGTGGGGGCTATCAATCCCTAATCCTGGCATTGCTGACCTCCATCTAACATTTACTTGCTGTGCACGATTCCCTTTGCGTGGCGAGTGAGTGGGTATTTCCGGACCTTGAGCCTTTTTCAGAAGTATTCTATAATGTGATGACAAATGTATAGTTACTTTCATCGCCAGATACAAAAGAAACGACAAAACATAGTGGAATCTAGAAGGATGAATAATAAAATACAAATGAACATGGACAATGACAAAATGAACAGTAATAAATCAGAGGGCGCCAGTAGGCAGGGGACAAAGAGAGAAATTTAATCGTGGCTCTTCACTGCTATACCTACCATCGAAATAAATAACACAATAGCGTAATAATCAAATACTATCGTACACTTAGCACTCATGGCAAGTACATTTTGTTTAGAATGCTGAAAAAAATTCCCTGTCCTCTTTTATATTTTAGAGTATAGTAGAATATCAGAATCCAAAGCACAAGATCCACGCCTGACATTCTTCTCTGACAAGTGAGCCAATCCTTATGCCACAGGACCTGGCATGCTGGTATAATTACTATAAAATCGTAATAATTACGTCCTAGTAGTAGTACTGTACTCAGCGAGCTTGTGGAGCACCTAACCTGTGGAGAAAGAGGTCTGCTGCCCAAATCAGGTGCAGCCCCCTTTATTAACACCTCTACTTTCTCAAAGAGGATTCTGGGTAATGGCAGGACATTTATTCTTCACTAAAGCTGCGTTGTGATGTTGCTGGGGGCAGAGGCCCGGACCGGGCCCACTCCAGCAGTGATGAACACGGTGAGCCGTAATCAGAGGAGAGAGGCACTTTCTCCCAGGGGCACTTCTGCCTTTGATGAACAACAGCGACTGTTTCTCAGCCCAAAAAGGCACGGGAAGAGGACGAAATGCACCTGAGCAGAAGTGAAAGCTTGTCCCTGTTCGCATAGCCTTATTACTCATGCATAAAGATCCATCTGCCTAAGCCAACGTCATAATATTAATAAAGAACAAGCCGCAACCTTACAGTTTGTATGGAAACACAAGTAACAATAAATATTAGCAACCAAAAGCCTTAAAACGAAATTCTTAGAAGCAAACACCGGTTGCCATGTTTCCTCAAATGGATTCCGACTGTCTCCCAATTCAATTACGGCACGGTTCCTCTTTCCTCCTAAATTAGCTCCTACTTCTTTCCATTTCTAGCTCCCTCCCACTGTTTTCTCTTTCACACACACACTCTGCTTCATCTTTTGTTCTCTTATTCTACTGTTTTCATGATTCCTCCACTCCATTCCAGTTGTCTCTTACTGTTCCAGCTTCCTCCTCATTTTTCTCGGCTTTGTGTTCCTACTTGCACCCATGTTTTGTCATTCCTCTTTTTTTTCATACTTCCTTCTACTGAGTTCTTTCTTCCTTTTCTGCTCTTACTGTACTTCCTCTCAATGTGTTCTGCATTTGCTCTTTTCTGTTCCTACTTCCTCTCAATGTGTTCTGCATTTGCTCTTTTCTGTTCCTACTTCCTCAGTGTGTTCTGCATTTGCTCTTTTCTGTTCCTACTTCCTCTCAGTGTGTTCTGCATTTGCTCTTTTCTGTTCCTACTTACTCTCAATTTGTTCTGCATTTGCTCTTTTATGTTCCTACTTCCTCTCAGTGTGTTCTGCATTTGCTCTTTTATGTTACTACTTCCTCTCAGTGTGTTCTGCATTTGCTCTTTTCTGTTACTACTTCCTTGCATGTGTTCTGCATTTGCTCTTTTCTGTTCCTACTTCCTCTCAGTGTGTTCTGCATTTTCTTCTTTTTTGTTCTTACTTCCTCCCATTGCATTCTGCCTTTCATCCTTCATACTTTCAAACTTCCTTCCACCGTGTTCCGTTTTTCCGCCTTTATGCCCCGACTTCCTCCCACTGTGCACTCCCTTTCTTTCACTGTGATTAAATTAGAGGGGGTCACAGCAGGAAGTTTCCGGCAGATTCTGCCAAGTCGCCAGGCAACAGAACACCACACTCTCTCGCTGTCCCGCTTCCAGGGTTTCTGGGGGGCACTTTGTACAGCTGATTTAAGGGGGCCTTAAAGGCCAGGCGGCAAGTGTGCCTCACACTGGAAAAGGTTTCTTTCTTCCTGAAAGGAAGCACGCCTATGCTGGCAGAAGTGAAGCCAGAAGCCAGTGCTGTTTTCATAGAGCCGTTTAGTCACGAGCCATTAAACATGGCAAAGTCACATCCTTTATTTGGAGCTTTATTAGGAGAGAAACACACACAGCCTTCCATCCCTTTCGCGAAGTGCAGACATTTCTTACTATGACTTTTCCAGAAAGACCATACACCATTCAACAACATAACACACAATACCATAAAAATACCTGCAGTTCATTGTATCACTTACAGTACAGAATGGCTGTTTGTAACTTGAAATGTTCGTAAGTCGTTATTCAACATCGTTTTAATGGTATACACAAGTACAAAGAACTAGGATGCTGGGAGTACACACGCTACTTTGCTGGGTGGCAGGAGTAGCGGTCAGAAGTCGTACTAGGCGGAATTGGCGTGCAGAAAAAAAATTATGTTGCGGACAGGAAACAGGAGCCCAATGAACACAATTTGGACTTACTCTTCGTTCGTATGTCTGAAAGTTTGTAAGTTTAAAGTTTGTAAGTAGAGGAGAGTCTGTATATACCTAACCCACCCACACACACACACACACACACTACAAGGCTCACATGCAGTGTAGTTATATCTCTGTGTATGTCACATGAACACCTATTTTAATGTTATTACATCTCTAACCCTAAAGTAAAAAGAAGATGAAAATGAAGAAATGAACAACAAAAACTTCTGCGTAATTCGGTAAAACAGTCAAAATTATAAACTGCTTTTTTTAAAAAAATGTCCCAAATATACATACATTATTACCTTTTTTTACCAAAGACAAAGTATAATTTATCCATACACTCACTCACTCACTCACTCACTCAGGAACACAAGACACATAGACTCATTGTCCGCTCCCTCTCTCTGCTTCATTCCTGCCTTCTCAAGACCACCTTAGTGCTGGAGGAGACACGTTATTACAAAACCTCCAACCAGGAGGAGAGTTTCTGACATCCAGAAGCTATTCAAGTCCGTCCCCCTTTCCACAGGCCAGAAGGAGCCGGTCCCTGCTGCTGTGACTCAGAAATTTCCGGAACAAAGGCATGGGGCTTTTCTCAAGGTGCACAATCACAGGGTCCCCCCTGGGACACAAATCTGCGATCTCTTAGTCAGTAACTCACATTTTTTAACCACTATGTAACACCAGCATATGTATTTCCAACAGTCCTGCAGTCTGCACGGATTTGAACTATCTGGAAGCATTTCAAAACACACATTGCATGTGCTCCAAAGTTGGAGCCCCCTTCCTTTCCATCAGGAAAATGGTTATTTTTACAGTGTCGCTGATATTCATAGTTACGTGCCGCACACTGAAGTTCAGTGCTTGGCTGCCTTTCTCATGGCACCATGTAAGTTGCTAGGTAACTAAATTCTCATTTAATTCGATACCGTCTTCGATAACATGGCTGAAATGGAGGAAGAGAAGGCAACTGTTAATTGTTTGACATTAAAAGAGCAGGCAGAAAGCCGGACCTTCCCTGGTTCCCGCAACAATGCATTTAATGCGACAAGGCCGCAAACAATGCGAGTGGGAACCCTTTGGTGTATCAGCAGTGCAGAGCAGGCCACAGCCTTAGTAATAGTTTTCAGATTACAGAATCGAGGAAGATATTGCGTCGCTGCCCAAAACATTAACGTTTTTAAACATGGCTTCATTGATACAAGCACTTTATAAGACTGCAAACCAGGTAATAATGACTACAGAAACCCCCCCCCCACATTATCCAAACCTGCGTGGACTACAGCGATTTTCTTTTCATAAAATTTCAGATGCCAGGAGAGGGACTGGGTTAAAGTGCCCTGGCACACAGAGCAGGTTTGCCACAGGCCCTGTATGAGAGAGATAATGGCTTCCAAAATAAAAGAAAGAAGAGGTGAAGAAATGAGAGAACATAAATCATTCCATCCACATGCTGGGGACTGGGGTCAGCAGTCCCATAGGACAGATAAACCAAGCTTGATCCTGTGTGCATGTGTGTGTGCGTGTGTGTGATTACAGGCATGAATTTGTATCTCTGCCTGCAGTTCTGTGTGATTGTGCATATGTCTTCAGTGGAGCAGGCTGACACCCCTGTCATCACACTCAGCTCCTACAGTTCAGCACACCACCATCCCTGATACTCAAAAGCATACATGCAGCCTGGCCACCCCTCCCCGCCACCACCCCCTGGTCATAGATCCTCCTGGACTGCACCCCCGGCCCTCACACCAAATAGGCCACAGATTAAAGGGGGCCCTTTCTGCCCCTCTGCTATGAGGAAAAGTGGGGCAAGATGGAGGGGGGGGGGAGCAAAGAGTGGTGGAAAAAGAAGGGGCGAGAGAGAGAGGGAGTGAGAAAGAGGGAGCCTCAGCTCTTGGGGATCTGATCTGACAGCTTCATTAGTCTCTTCGCCTCCTCGTGACAACAAAACGTCTCATTGGTTGTTCGGAGGCAGGGGGCGGGGCACTTTGAACAAAAGAAAGTGTCAATGAGGATAGAAAACCAGCTCCACCTCCCATCCCATTTTTCACATCGGATTCTAATTTTACCCTTCCCCTTATCTGCATTCTGGTCTGCTTGCTCTCCTCTCCATGTTTTTCGTTCTTCCTCGACTTTCTCTGTAATCAGCCATGGGTGGCAGAGGTGCCTTCTGCACCACTGGGAGACGTGTACACACTCCTGAACTACAGAACGCATAGGGGGCTCCATGTAAAGTCAGAACAGTCCAGAAGCATGTGGCAAGGTGAACTTGCTTCGCTAAATTGTCCACAGTGTGTCAACATGTGTACTGTGATGGACAGGAGGACACTCCTAGCCTCACACCTTGTGCACCCTTGGAGAGTCTCCAGGCTAACCATGACCCTTTACTTGATGCAGTGGATGGATGGATGAAAGCTGTATAAATTGCAATAGTTATGAAACAGCTAAATACAGTGATACAGTGAATACAGTAAATACTGTACAGTGCCAGTATAATCATCGCAGGTTACTAGCCCGCCTTGCTGCGGGTGTGGTAAGCTAACCACTTCTGTAAATTCCACCGTTTGCTTATCCGGTTGCACAAAAGACTAAAAGGTACAAATCTTGGGGTAAAACAACTGCAGTGAATCATATGATCAACAATGAAGAGACATAGACCTGGAGGCAAGACCTTAACGACTCCAGCGGAAGAGTCTGAAGAGCCACATCTCCCAGCATTCCCCTGGGTGGCAGTATGGAGATGGAAGCAGGGAGCGTCGGTAACAGAGAACTGGGCTTCGCTGCCAAACACCTGATTGGGACACATGGCTCTCCATCCATCACACAGCGGTGGGACAGCATAACGATGCTGGTAAACAGTGGGAGGAGCTGTTTGGACATCACTCAAAACCCACCATCCAATCAGGTTCTGTTATTACATCACTCTTGAGGAGAGTATTATCAAAGGAGACCATTGGTTCTGGTACATTTTACATCCCAACTGTGTAACGGTAACAGTGTAAAAGTTAAAGTGAACACCATTCCCAGATCAATGTTACCCTGAATATCATCACACCTTCTGGACCAGTGATAGGGACCTCCAGCACAGACCGCTCCATGAGTCTCCATGAGGTCTTGGTACAGTACAGCACAAAATAACCCAGTAAGTGCTTTTATCAAACTGTTTTTGACGCTGCTTGGGCACATTCTGCACATCTGCATTACTGACTGGCGAGCCAGCAGATGGTGCAGCCACTACGCCATCTTTTGGGAGCGTCGCAGACAGAAGAACCTCCATCTCAAGGCTACAAAACATCCTCTGTTCAGCATTTGGTCACCAGCTCAATTTGATCACCTTTTCCTTGATCAGATGAGGAACCCCCCCCCACCCCCCACCGTCTACCTCCAACAAACAGCAATGTCCTTTAGGATTTAATGTCAGGCTCCCAATTAGCACCTCCGCTATGTGAGGAGCATCAGGTGAGGCTGCGGAGGAATATGAGTAACACCTTCAGTGAAACATCTGATGGCTGGAGGGGAAGGAAGCAGCGGACCGGGAAAACTGAGGCGGTGCATCAACGCTCAATGACATGATGCCTCATTTGCCATTCGCGCTATTACAGGTACATAGGAATGCTTATTTTTGCATATCCCATCATGCTCTCCTTTTGAGAAAAACACACAGACATAAAAACACAGTATATATACACAGCTCAAAGGGAAGCTTGGAGTCTGAGTATTGGGTCAGCCATTGATCTGAGGCCCCTGGAGCATTTTTCGGGGGGTTAAGGGCTTTGCTGTAGGGCCCAACGGCGATTTGACTATACTGCGGAGAACACAATCACAGGGACAGAGGCCTAACCTGGCCAGACACGCACTGCCCCTCTATTTTCCTCATTGTTGTTGTAGCTTTATTTAAGTCGGAGTCCGAACGCAGGACGCAGATGGGCCTGGCACGGGCAGGATGAGCGGGCGCTGGTGTAGCGGATCCTTGTAGCCCAGCCGGCCTTTACTGCAACACGCCCGGTGCTCGAAGTGAAGCCTCACGAGGGAGACACTGCCCACGGCAGGATGCGGCGGTGTGCCAGACACGACGAAGTGTGGGCGGAGCCCAGACGGCTACCGATAGACCCGCAATCCGGAGCTGTCTCCGCAGAGCACGTGGACAGGAGCGGACGGCATAAGCTCCCGGAGCGCGACGCTAAACCGTTTGCCCTATACGTTAATTAGTCACCTCTGCCCCTCTGTGCCGCTCCCCCTCCTGTGAGTCACGGAGCAGCAGTGAGTCACCCCCACTGCCGTGACTGCCACCGAATCCTCCGGCCGACAGACGCACCAACACACATCCCCGGGTAAGAAATACTGCTGGGACTCGCAATTGTCTGTTGTCTTTATTGGGGAGGCACTCCGTCTGTTCTGTGGGACATTTGCTCTTTGATGGTTTTCCATAAACACCGATTACCCCCAATGACACACGCGCCCACACACGCACGCACACACACACACACACACACACACACACACAGCAGCACCGCAGTGTGTCACACTGCCTCTAGCCTTTAAATGAGATTTAATGTCACTTCTTAGATGTTTGTGACGGTACTTTTTCTGAAGACATGCCACCTACACTTTCTATAGTTACCAAGCATGTTGGGTAATTCAATCCTTCTCGAATAAACAAGCACTGATATAATGTCAGTTTCAGACTGATTTCTCAACCTTTTTAGCCCGGTGACCTCAGATGCACAGCTGGACCGAACATCATGCCATTAGGCTAATTGAAAAAGTACTGCAAAGCGCTTCGTTAGTGAAATCACTGCAGGTTTTACTCATCTGCGGTTCTTCCACGGCATCCATGGCAACAAAGTGTACTGGCTGTAGCCCAGGCGAGATTCATGTGGTTCCTCAATTCCCCACCTCCGAAATCCAACCACACCCAACACAAGCTGATATACATTAGAATAATGGAAACAAGCATTCCAAAATTCACCGTACACCTTGGTGGAACCTTCTGTTTGGCGGACTAACTAATTCCAGCTACGAAAACGTCTTCCATGCGATTCTCCCGCTCAGCAACTTCACAGCATCACGTTCTGTAAACTGTTGCCAGCTCCCAGCTCACATCTCCACCGTTGTCACGGTGACGCCTCGCTTTTCTGCTGAGGGGTAACTAATGTTGTGTACTGAAGGAACAGATGCTGGGGGGGACAGAAGCCCCCACAGGTGCTCGTCTGACACGTGGGGGTGCGAGTCAGTCAAACAATGACTCAAGATCTGGTGCGTTCACAAAAATTTGGTTTTCATTAAAGGCATCAGGGCTACAGGTTTGCGGCTTCTGACCCTGAGAAGTTCATCTCAGATTGATGTGAAGGAAAAACCCCAAAGAGGAGGTGATTGAGGTTTAACAGAAAAGACACGATAGGTCCCGGCTTTCGGATGCTCCTGAGAAGCAGGCCACTTCACCTCCTACCCCCAGAGTTATTAGCAAGAGTCAGAAAATAGACCTCCTCTTAACCACGGCTGTCAGAGATCGATAAATCATCTTCCACGCCGACGTTATTAATGGGACAAAATTCTTGGAATGAGCCATTTAAGAGGCAGGGGTTATTTAAAAAGCGGACGGGAATATCGCAGAACACGAGGTACTCCTCCAGGGCTTTCATGAAATGAGAAGTGGAAGGGCGAGGTGGATGTGCTCCACGGGAGACAGCAGAAGGAGGCCTGTTCATCCCACACGGTGACAGCGGGAGATGGGTGGAGGCCTGCTCACCCTACTCAGGGACAGTGGGAGGAGGGTGGAGGCCTACTCACCCCACATGGGAAACAATGGGAGGCGGGAGGAGGGCTGCTCACCCCAAATGGGAGACAATGGGAGGCCGGAGGAGGTATGCTCTCCCCACATGGCAGACAATAGAATGAGGGAGGAGACCTACTCACCCCAAACAGGGACAGAGGGAGGTGGTGGAGGCCTGCTCATCCCACACAGGAGACAACAGGATATGAGAGGAGGCCTACTCACCCCAAACAGGGACAGAGGGAGGTGGTGGAGGCCTGCTCATCCCGCACAGGAGACAACAGGATATGGGAGGAGGCCTACTCACCCCAAACAGGGACAGAGGGAGGCGGGTGGAGGCCTGCTCATCCCACACAGGTACAGCTACTCACAAGGCTCCACCTGCCCCAGACACCTTATCATACAGGAACTAAGGGAAGCAATTCTCTGGTGAGTTACACCCATCAATATGGGTAAAAGAGAGGTGGAAGGAAATGAAGGAAGATGGAAGAAAGATGGCAGGCAGAAAAAAATGAAAACCAATGCATGCCAATGTGGCACCATCTTCCATATGCTCTCATGCTAAATAGAACATCCTGATTGGGCTGACTCTACCTTTGCAGGGGGGCCTAGGTAAAGCTTTATTTGGCCTCCCTACCAAGAACTCTAACGATCATCTTACTTCATCCACACCTAGCAACTTGACATTCCCCCTATAACTACAGCCACCCCTGAGCAGACCCTTAGAAATAAAGACAGACATTGAGACCTGGAACTAGTCCAGTTTAGATGCAAACAGCAGTGTCATTAATCCAATTCAATGGCATTCCGACTCATACACTCCTGAATATGAGGCCTTGTTCTGCCTTTTAAGGACAAGGTGTTCCATTCTGCGATTAATGATGGCGATTTAACACGGCACACCCCCAACTCGATGAGCCTGAGAGCTCTCTCATGCAGTTTCCTACCCTTCGGCCCCAGCATGAGGAGAGAGTGAGTGTCACAGGAGCATTATCGCATTCCCATCTGCATGTCCAGGGGACAAAAGCAGCCCTGCAACGTTGCCTAACACCGCCCCTGGTGGCCACAATAATGCAGGAATCTCAGATCTTGATGTAGTTTCTCATCAATCAACTCATCGGAGGAAGGGACCGGCGGTTCCTACACTTGGAGGGGCACTTTCGGCATTGTCCTGGCAGGGATCACAGTGATGACATTCTTTTGTCAGCGGTCCACTACCAGTCTCCCAAAGCTCCCCGACCTTATCGTCAAATTCTGTGGCCTGGCCGGAGGTGCAGGTGCTACACGCATTTTTTTTCCTTCCCTGCTTCCTGCCATTTGGCAAACGGAGCTCAAAGATGCCCTTTCGGTAACGGGTGAAGGAGGCTGGTCGCTAATTAGGAACCCGGAGCACACAGAGGCTCGACCACGTGACAGCGGCACCCTGCAGTGGTCACTCCGTGGTTCGGCACCCCAGCGCTGCCCGCTGGGATGGAGAGGCGGTAATGAAGCAACGTAGCTGTATACGGGGACACATCCCCAACCCCCCCCCCCCCCCGGAGTGTGACAGGACTGCATCATGGCTACCGCATTCCCCCATACAGCACATACCGGCCTGCATGCCTGGGCTCGATTATTTACACACGTACACATGCCTGCGTGGAATGTAACTGAGCATTGTGTTCGAATGTGGAGTCTAACTGAGCAAGTGCCATACATGGAGGATACGCCGCCGCCCCAGCGGCCACCTGTGTATAGATCAGTGAGCTAAGATAACCGCAGGCTCGCATCTTAAAGTAAACCAACGCGTCGCCCACAGAGACCCGGCAAACCACCACAGACGTCACCCTGATTCGCCCAAAGCCGCAAGCATCACTCAATAGGGGACATTATTCATTCCGAGCCGGAACGCGGGGAAGCATGGCGCAATCTCCCCCCGGGTTACCACAGCTCGACAGACGTTATACAGTCACCCTGGTGTTTATGCTCTGCAGTCTGCGGCCTGTGGGCCGAGAACAGGGAGCGCGACGGAAACATAAACACCACAGTGGAGGCTTGGATCAATAGGTGCAGCGGTATACATTTCATATATATAGTGAGGTCACCAAGAAGCCCACTGTATGCAACAGATTATAACAGTCCCATCGTGATACATCATGCTATGGTACCACTGAAGCAGTCTGATAGGATTATCCAGTGCTGCCATGGAAACAGAATGCAACAGAGGCTAAAAAAAGAAAAACAATACAAAATACATTAATTTATCCGCCGACATCGTCGCCCGCGAAAGTGATGTCTGTCACAAACAATTCCGCTTGATGCTTACTTCTTTTTTTGCATAAAAGGTAAATAATAACCTACTTGTCTCTGTACGGTACCCGATGCATATTGTTAAAATGACAGATTTGAGGAGTCCTGAATAGTTCAATTATAATTTCAATTTCTGACCACAAATTCTCCACCAGATGCTCTCAGAACTCATATGTATAAGACCTGGATTTAGGCGTTAAAACAAAACTGAGTATTGTTTTTATATACAGATCAAGTAAATCTAGCGATGCTGGGGTGGGGGATTGGGGGCTAGGAGGGGACTCAACAGGACCTGAGATAATAAGTTGCTTGGTCCAAAGAAATATGAGATGTAACTCCCCTGTAAGTGTGTGTGACCCTTCTCCAATTTTACAGTTTTGCACACAAATATTACCGAGGGGGACCCCCCCCAGTTGGCAGAGTTTACTGGTCAACCATCTACCCAGTTCATATCTACCAATGAATCCCAATGCAGACATCACAGTGTTGAAGGCGTGCATGTGTGCAAATGGACTGTGCATGAGGAGGGTGCTTTGGTTTATCTATAGTCTGTGGCTGCGTGTATTTTAGGCGCACTGCCATCATTGACCCCCCCCCCCCCCCCCCCCCATACTCTCGTACTTTTTGCTGGTTGGAAGCGGTCCGACCACAGGGGAGCTGGGGAGGCGGGGTGTTGGCGGAGGGAGCTGACAGGCCGCAAAACACATGGATGTCCAAGTGGTACCTGAGCTGGTCTCTATGCCCAGGGCTTGCTAGAACACCACCGGAGTTACTGTCCATCAGTGGGCTTCTGACAGACACACACACACACACACACACACACACACATAGACACACACACACACACACACACACACAGACATAGACACACACACAGACACACAGACACACACACAGACATAGACACACACACAGACACACAGACACACACACAGACATAGACACACACACGCACGCACTCACATAGTCCACATACTCATCTCTTTGCGGGGACTGTCCATTCATGTCTTTGGGAATAACGCTAATCCCAACAATGACAACCTTGACCCCTGCCCAGCTCTAACCTTATAAATACAAGACAATGTTTTAGTTGTGATTGCATTCACAGATTTTTATAAAATTAAGTTTCCCCTTATGGGGACCAAAAAAATGTCCCCAGAAGGTTAAAACGTTATCACATTCTTATGGAAATCTGGTCCCCACAATGTAATAATTACAAAAAGCCACCCCCCTGCTCCCAAGGTCCAGGATGCTGTCCTGAGGACAAGACCCTCCGTACTGGGGACCAGCAACCCTGTAAAAACAGCTGCTCACCTCATGCCTCTTAGACTAATCCTTAAAACCATCTGGAGCAAAAGGCCATTGAGATAAGAGCCTAATAAGGGTGACTGCCAGGTCACTGTCTCCATGGGCCCGTTTCATGGTATCAAAGACTGGCCGAGTAGAGAACAAAAGAAGTGTCCCGGTTGCATAGGATGTTAGCATAGCTGGTTAGCATAGCAGACATCAGCAGCCGATAGGCAGAGCCAGGGAACCTGATGATCGGCTACAGGCTTTATTTGAGGATTTGCTCTGGGTGCCACTGCCCAATACTATTCATTCCGGTCAGATTACTGCCGTGCTGAAAAGGACAGCTGATCCCCAGCAAAAAAGCTTCTGCAGCCATGCTGATATCCAAGCGGCTCTTCACAGCTCCTTGGCTATTATTCGCTCTGTTTTTCTCCTTAGAAATATATTGCATATTCTCCAAAGAGAGTCCTAGGAAACAAAGTTATTTCGATATCGATCGCCCACACGGATCACGGACCATAAATTAGATTTAAAGCATTATGAAAACAGTCGTATTTTGGGGTTTGCCTTACTGAAAGGGACACGGAAACTTAAAACAAAAATTAAAACCATTTAAAGGGAAGAGGGGGGGGGGGGGGAACAGTGTTTGATTAAAGATTTAAGTGATATAATCTGAATCGTGGGAAAGGAGGAAAAAACATAGACACAAGTGGAGATTAACGAATAAGTTGCACATGTGCTCGTAAAGGAACAGCAAAGCAAGCATAGTCGCGTATCTAATTTCCACTGAATAGCAGCGTATCTCCAGGTGACGCAGCCAAGGAATGCAGTCCCAGGGGAAATCTGCCGCTGAGACTTCAAAAGAACAGTACGGGGACAGAACCGGGAGCCGGAACACCGGCTTTTAGAGTGAGAAGAACAATAACATCTCCTGAAGGCCTCAGCGGAGAGGGGGTGTCACCCAGAGCGGTCCTCCCTCCGTGGCGAGGCATGCACACCCACGGTGTGGATGTGCTGCTGTTACCATGGTTGCATTATCAGTCCGAGCAGCTTAATCCTCTTCAGACAGTAAATACTACAGTATTAGAAAAAAAAAGAAAGACACATTTCAGAATTTCAAGATGGCTTTGACGACTAGCGTGCATGTGCGGCTTGCGTCCGATGGGCTGGTGCAGCGGCATGTTTGCCAGGTGGCGTAAGCCGTACTGGTTGTGGCGCGCTGGTCTGTTCCCCTCATGCCCACCCCCCCGTCCCCCGCCCTTTCGGTCTTCTTCGCCATTTCGATGGAGGAGTCGGCCACAGGACCCCTCCTTCCCTCTTTGTGATACCAGCCCAACTCAAATCTATTTCCGGACCTGACTCGGCAAAAACAGACAAAGGGAATGTACTTAGTCAATCCCTGCACCTCCCTTTTACCCGGGACTCATCATTCCACACTGTTCCCATTAGTCACCTGTCCAGGGCACACGCCCAGGCTGGGAGCTGCTGCCTTTGGGTGCCACTTCACCTGGCGCATTGGCTCTGAACCTGGCAACAGGACCCATTGCTGCCCCCTGCTGGACCACATGGAAGTTCCACACCTTCATCCATCCGCACAAGGTGGACTATGCCGGATTACAGAGTATGTTAAATAATACACATGGCTCCTTTTCCGATTAAAAGGCCCATTTCAGGCCAACTGTGTTTTCTAACAGTGTCTGTTTTAAAGATGGCCGCTGCTCGATCCCAGGGTGCAGGAGGCATCTCTTTACATTCCCCTTGAGGCTCCTGAGGCTCCCGGGGGCCCCGAGCCTAAGCCCTTAACAGAAAATAATCTATGCATCCATTTCTTTGTCGGGTCGCTAAAATAAGAAGCACTAAATTATTTGGTGGCCTGCTGATGACTGATTGCTCAATGGAAAAGTGTCTGCTCGCCGCACCTAACTAGGGGGGCTAAAAATAGTGGAGGTGGTGTGCCCCGCATCCAGGCCAGCCCCCCTTGGGCCGCGTCGCTGAGGATGTGTACAGTGGCGTGCATGGAGCTGCACAGGAGGGGCGAGGATCAGGGGCCGTGGAGACGCACCACTGCTGACTCAGTGACTTCAGGAAGGCGTTTTCTGCACACCTCCGTGAAACGGACCCGTCGGAATGCAGTGTGTCGTGTCTGCATGCGCGTTTGCTCTCGCAAATCTGCTGGTTTGCTGCCAAGCTTTATGTTTGGCATGGCTGAGGATGCCTCCAGTCCCAATTAACGCAAATGTTTGGGCAGACGCACAAGGTGGAGCAACTCGTGTGGGCCGATTTTGGATCATCCCTGAGGAATGCCATTAAAAGACCTCTAATCCACATCGGGGATGTTTGATTACTTGCTTTCATCCAAAGAGATTGGATACATCCATATGCAGTTCAGATTAAGTATCATGTCTTATTGGCTCCTTTCTGCCTGCCAGCCCATGCACTGCATTATGATGTCATAGCAGTTGCACTGGACCGCCATTCAGGATTTTCTGAATCTCAGTAAGTTCTGCCTACCTTTCCCACACTGTCAATCCTGAACCAGAATTTAATCTGCCACATATATGCATGTTGTCCCTGCTGCATGAATCCCGATGTCTGTTGGCCTCATTGAATAAATGCCTCCATTAGCCCAGTCTGGGGCAGCAGGATCCAGTCTAATTCGTCCTTACTTAGCAGAGCCTTGGCTGCCATATTAGAGGAGCAGCACTGGTAGGGAGCCAGCGGTGCATAAGTTTAAGCGCCACAAGCAGCCCGAGGCGAAGGCGCAGTAAGCTGCGCATGGCAGGTTGTCTGTAATTGGCTGCAGCATTTATGGGACGTAATCTGAGAGCGGCCTCCTTGACAGGGTCCGTAAGAGCCATTATCATTTTATTCAATTACCGCTTAACTGCAAAAACAAGCCGAGGGCTTCTAATGGAATTACTGCCTCATCTCCCTCCCGGTACTTGGGTGCCCAAAAGCTTGTTTTTTTCAGATTTGTGGTGCCCCCACTGGTCGAAGCGAGCCTCGGTGAGCTGCACTGGTCCCGAATGCCGGGAGGCTCGAGTTCAGAAGCGCCCTCCCCTTTCCCACATGGCACCACTTGTTCAGGTCTCACATCAAAAACCCCGGAGAATTCCGTCCTTCACCATCCGAGCAAATTAGATTTTCAGTCGGGTGGGACGTGTTTTTATGCTTCATCTTTTTACGAAATGAATCCCCCAACAATGATGTAATAAAAAGGGGAAACCATTTAGAGCACAACTTCCGACCCACAAGGAGGCGCTGTGTGGTGGCTGAGCCTGTGCACATCATTAGCTTTAGCTCACGGCAAGCACAAACGACATTAGGAGCACCCTGGAAAGCACTGAGGTCTGGTACACTGGGTCCGGATGGAGTCACTTGGGGCAGGGAGGGGCACTCTGGGGAGGGGCGGGGGCAGTGAAAGAGCAGCCTACCTCACCACAGGCTCGCCACCCGGTCATTGCCATCCCCGCTAAACGGAGCAGCATGCTAATGTCACAGAAGGCCACCCTTGCATCCACGCTGAGGCCATGCATCACTAGCGGATGATTGGACACTCCTGCCTCTGCCTGCCCTTCCCACCTCCAGATAAAAGGGACACCGACAGCAACTCCAGGGGGCCCAAATTGTCACATCATCTCAGCATCAAACTTCCCAACTTTCACATGAAATGACTTCGGTGTTCAGTGGAGGGGGAGGGCAGGGGGGCAGGCTGAACGGTGAGCGCTTCCTAAATATAGAAATTGAATTAGCAAAGCACTGCCCTCCGGTTACTGTTGATGGTACAGACAGTTCCAGTAGCCATGTGGCAGTGCGCAGACCAGCCCCATTCACTGAGATCCAGCGCCGT